>NC_137898.1:12510430-13135862 GCF_963455335.1 Martes martes
TCCTCTCTAACACACATTGTTTACTGTCTTGTTAATTTTGGCCATTCTAACTGGTGTAAGGTGGTATCTCAATGTGGTTTTGATTTGAATAGGGAGGACATCTTCTGAAGAGCTACCAAGAACTCAGGCAGTATGTCTTTCTTTCCTTTTTTTTTTAAATTCTTTTAAATTTTATTGAGGTATAGTTGACACAATGACACATTAGTTTGGGTGTACACGTAGTGATTCAACAAGTCACAACCTTTTTAAATTATAGTAGGAACATAGGCTTGTAGTAAAAACAAAACAAAAACAACAAAGCAATAACAAAAAGAGCATTGATAAATATGGTTGGGCATAAAAAGAAAGGTAAAAACCACCTTTTCCACCCCACTCTGTCCCCACCCAGAGGCAACCACAGGAGGTAGGGCAACATCTGCTCTAAGGTCTACCTTCTCCCCCTGCCTAATTATTTCACCTTTGGGAGCCTCAGTTTACTCAACTGTAAAATGGGAATAATAATAATAATGATGATGATGATGATGATGATGATAATAAAAACCCTGTAGGGTTTTTGCAATAACTAAATGGACAGTGTTCTTCATCTCTCATCTCTGCTTCTCTACACATCAACTTCCTATTTCTTTCCCCCAGAAGAATGGTTTCCTTTGTAACTCAGTCCGCATGACAGCTTACGGCCAACCACAACTCCCAATCATACATACTGCAGGTCCAGCTTCCTAGAACAACCAGGATTTCATGGCTGCAATTTCAAATTCCTGAAGAAGGGTCCCCAAATGGTCCCACTTGAGTCAGGTGGCCACTCCTGTTCCAGGGAACTGTGGCCATAAAGGTGGGACTACCTTGATTACCAAACACCCACCCCTGTCCTTTTGGCCCAAAGTCCCCACTGCTGGGAATGAGACAGTAAAGCCTCTGGTAGATTTATTATGAGCCTTGGCAGTCTCTCCAACGAAGTGTGATGCAGCAAGAACCTGGATTCTTAACACTGCTGTATAATTGGCATGATTGTGAACCACTATCTCCAGACAGGATCGACTTCTCTTTCCTATGAAAACTATCAAAAGCACAGCAGACCATGGCAGCCACATTCATATCAGAGGACCCAAACCTTATCTGAATGTACAGTGCACAACCTACCCAACAGTGTTTCTGGCCAATTGACCCATATTCTTTCTCTAGAGGATTTCTAACCAAGAAACTCAGGTAATGTGGTCAGGGAAATTTTTACAGGGAAATAAAAACATGGACTGATTCATTACGTGTATTTGAGGGCTGGTGGCCATGTTGAGTCCTCACAAATAGCAGAAGTTGGTTAAAAGAAGGAAATAAGAAGAATCCGACTAAAGTAGAGATAAGTCAGACCATGCAACCCTGAGACATGAGACACGGTTTTGGTTCCCAGGGGCTTCTGGAGCCCACTTCCCATGAGGTCTGACCACAGTTTGGCTCTCATGTCCATGAAATAGCCTATTTTGTCATTATAATAAAATTTCCCACTCTTACTGAACTAGCTTGAGTAGAGTTCCATTTGCCACAACCAATAATCCCTAAGAGAGCCCAAGACGGTGAAGGGTAGAAGGACATCTCCTTAGTCGGTTAGCTGAAGAACTCCAAAGAGAATCAGTTCATACACCTACCTACTCACATCTTCCTCTTCTGTTTTCAGAACATAAAATTCTCAGAGTTCTTTAAACACTTCCAACCTGTTTTCCAAGCCTCACTGGGATCTGCTGGTGAGAGGTTACTGGACATTGAAACAGGAATGCACACTTCTTCCTGGGCAAGATGGGCTATCTCACCCAGCCGAGGGGCCATCATCCAGCAGAACTTTCAAGGCTGATATCCAGCACAAAGCAGTTGTTCCTGCAACCATCTCATAATCTCCTTCTTTCTTCCTTCCTTCCTACCTTCCTTCCTTCTTTCTTCTCATCCCTCCCTCTGTCACTCCTTCCCTTCCTTCATCCCCTCCTCCCTCCCTTCATTCCTCCCTCCTATTCCCCCTTCCTTCCTTCCTCTCAACCATTATCTTTGTTACTAGAGGATAAGGATTCAATGACAGGCAAAAGAAACACAACCCCTGCCCTGCTGGAGTTTATATCCACCTGGGGAAATAACAGTAATTAAACATTAAATAATCACTCCAAAATTTAAAATTATACTTGTGTCAGGGCTACGAAGGAGAGATATAAGTAGGTGTGAGACAGGACAAGAGGTTCGTATGATGCCATCAGGGAGTCCTGGGCAGTTTCCTGCAGAAGTGAGCTGAGATCTGAATGTCAGTGGGAATGATCCTGGCAAGAAATGTGTAGAAGAAACACCGCAAATGACCTGGACACGTCCTGGACTGAATTAGCCAAGGTCATGTATTTGAGAAACTAGAAGGAGCCAGTGTGTCCAAGGCTCAGCTGGGGGGAGCAAGGTCCAAGTGAGCACAGAGGAGTTGGGGAAACCCAGAGCATGCAGGGTTATGAACAGGCCATGTTCAGGGGTTGGTCTTCTCCCTAAGAGCAACTGAAACCATACATTTCAAAGCATCAGGTTGACTCACAGGTTATTGGAAGGACATATCTCTACCATGTAAGGAATTCAACCTTTCCTGTTCTCCCTCATCCAGAGCCTTCCCCTATTTCTCATGTGCTGATAGTTTCATAGGCTTTTCCACCCCTGGAACAATAAAGTATTGATTCTACATCAGAGAGGGCTCTGTTATCCAGGATATTAACCAAAAATTTTCAAATATACATAATACATATATAGGCACTTTATATATACAGATACATATATGTGTACCATATATGTATACATACCATATATGTGTACAGATAAGTATTATCTATGTACTATGCGTGTACATCTTTGTATCTGTCTATATATACACCTAGGTAGATACGTACTGGATGCTAGTAAGAGCAAGACAGGAAGAGACAAACAGACAGAAGAAGACAGAAAGATAGACATACAAAGAGAGAAGCAAAGAGAGGGACTTATGGACTGACATAATATGTCAGTCAGAGAATTTTGCTTGCCTCCAAAATATCCCGTTACAACATTATTCTATTTGTTCAGCCCTCTATTTATTATTTAAAATAAAACACATGTTTAATACATGGCTATGAATTACCTACCTTTAATACAGCAGAGACACTAGATGGATTTTTTTGTTGATATCACAAGATATCACCAACCAAGAAGACCAATCTGAATCAAAGAAAAGAGTGAATTATAGCTTTACACTTGACCTAATTGCTAACAAGGTCGTTCTGAAGAATGTTTTAATGGATGAACATAAGACGGCCCCACAGGATGTCACAGCTGACCCCATGGGACCTCCAGACGCTACCTCAGTGCTTCTGTCTTCTCCCCTCTGCACAGGACTTGAGGCCATGATGTGACTATTTACCCCAGTAGTGAATACAGAAGGGGATCATAATTAATGGTTTTTAAAGAATAAATGGGAGTCTTTTCCAATGATCACATCAATCCTTATAAGGAAAACAAGTGAAAGCACTAATCAGGCTAAAAACTGATCAAAGGCTTCTCTTAAATCTATCTTCCTGAGGAGGCTGTTAATTTGCAGCTCTCTCTAATGCCCGTATCATTCTTTTCCTTGGCAGTAGAGGCAACAGCATTCTGAAACAGTCAGTCTAAAGGAACACGCATCCTTGTCTATTTCCTGTAGAACCTCCCTTTGCCGAGCCTGAGCAGGCTCTGCAGGGAATTCCTCTTTATGCCGCAGTGCCGCTGGCATCAAAATGAAATTTAACTTTAAGATCATTCTTTGTTTTTCCAGTAAAGAATTCCCGTTCTATTTACAGAGGCCAAATGTTAACCATCGCTTGTGAATACTCAGAGGTTCCCTTTGCCTCAAGCTCTGTATCTAGATCAGTCTACTAGGGCTTCCAGAACTAAATACCGCAAACTGGGTGACTGAAACAATATGGATTTATTTTCTCACTGTTCTGGAGGCTGGAAGCCCAAGACCAGAGTGTCAGCGTGGCCAGATTCTCATGAGGGCTCTCTTCCTGATTTGCAGATGGCCACCTTCTTGCTGTGTCCTGATATGGTGGAGACGGCAAGCTCTCCGTTATCTCTTCTTTTTAAAAGATTTTATTTATTTTTGAGTGAGAGAGAGAGAGAGAGAGCAAACATGAGTGGGGGAGAGGGGCTTAGGGAGACGGAGAAGCTGACTCCCAACTGAGCAGGGACCCCCTCCCATGCGGGGCTCGATCCCAGGACACCGGAATCATGACGTGAGCCCAATGTTTAACCGACTGAGCCACCCATGGGCCCTCTCTGGTGTCTCTTCTTATAAGGACACTGATCCTATCAGATTAGGACCCCATCCATATGATTTCAGTAAATCTTAACTACTTCCTTACTCCAAATACTGTCACACTGGGAATTAGGGCTTTCACATACAAATGGGCCCAGGGAGGGCACCTGGGTGGCTCAATGGGTTAAAGCCTCTGCCTTCGGCTCAGGTCATGATTCCAGGGTCCTGGGATCAAGTCCCACATCGGGCTCTCTGCTCAGCAGGGAGCCTGCTTCCTCCTCTCTCTCTCTCTCTCTCTCTGCCTGCCTCTTTTAAAAACAACAATAACAAAAATACAAAACAAAAAATAAATGGGCCCAGGGATAAAACTCAGTTCACTGCTGTATTCAATACCCATAGTCAGACCTAACCTATATGAAAAAAACAACAATTACAGTTGAAATCGTAATACTGTAAAATTTTAATAATCCAGAGGATTTGAAAGAACTTATCCTTAGCTAGGCTTGAAATTAAGCAACTTAAATAAAGTGACCTCTTCGAGAACTATTTCCCCCTGAATAAACATCATCCCCACCTTTATTTATGTTCTTGATTGCACAACTTTATCTGTAGAAGCACATGTTTGTTTTCATGAAATAAAGGCACATGGCTATTATCAAGTTAACAGAATCTTGACTCAAGAAACCTTTCTAATATGGAGAACGCTGGGGATTACAGACGAGTATCATATGCTGAGAACATATTATATATTGAGAACAAAAACCTCTCCCGGAAGAAACCACCACCAAATGTCTAAAGACAGGCTTCCGCCCTCACTCCTAACTGACCACAACATCTGGCACCTAGTAGAGCCGTGTTTATTCCAAGGCACCTGGGTGGCTCAGTCTATTGAGTGTCTGACTCTTGATTTCTGCTCAGGTCATGATCTCAGGGTTATGAGTTCCAGCCCTGCATTGGGCTCTGTGCTCAGCGGGGAAGTCGGCTGGAGGTTCTCTCTCTCCCTGTCTGTCTGTCCTTCCCTCTCCTCAAATAAATAAATAAATAAATAAATAAATCTTTTTAAAAAATGCTTATGCAATTGAATCACAAGAGTCATGAGCTACTGATCAAATAATACCTTCAGGAAAGAGGCCGGGAGATCACCAGGGTGCAGAGGCTGGGGAAAGTTCCTACAGAAGTGTAGGAAAAAGCAAAGTTAACTGCATTCAAGTAGTAAATATGTTAACACAGTACTGACTGCACACAGAGACTGTGTTAAAAGAGGATCAGTCTGGCCAAGGAGACAGGCACATTTTTAAAAAAATACTCTGGGCCAAGATGGTGGAATGAATGGAGACTCATGGAGAACAGAGAAAGGAGGAAGTGAGTGGTCCTGCTGAGTTTCAGTGCAGACTGCAGTGGGTCAGGGAGGGAAGGGCAAGGAGCCCAGGCACAGGGCAGACTGAATGGAATTTCCTGAGTTGGAGGAAAAGGAGTGGCAGAGGTGGATAATCGTCTGAGAGAGAATGTGCCAGAAGAGCTTCCCTAGTGCAAGTGACAGCTGGAGGAGACATTGACTGGTAAAGGGGGCTCACTGAACAGAAAAGCCAAAGTAACGACATTCCCAAACTGGGACCAGCTTGGACAAGACCCCAGAGCGTATGGAGAGTGTGGTTGCTTTGGGACCCAGCAGATAGACTTGGGTGCTTTCTGCCATCTCCCCATCTCCCAAGTCTGAAGACCCGAATGTGACCCTCCCAAAGTATCCAGCGATGACCCACTGCACCGCCCTCCCCGATCGCTGGTCTTCCCTCCTGGAAACATCTAGAGATCTGTGTTATTCTTCATGTTGTCCCACTGCCACCACCACCTTTTACCAAAACCTTTTTGTCCTCTGTTTGGTTCGATAAAGGCTTTCTGTTCTCCTTAGGGACTATGTAAAGGAATTACTCTTGCCTGTAAAGAGATCATTGGCTCAGAGTTTTATTCTCTCTTAAAAACAAGTGAATGTCAGCCAAGGTCCTTTTAGCTTTACTCAAAAGATTAAGTAGTTCTGTGAGAATTCCAGGCACCAAGACATAGCAAATGGGACAAATATTTGGAGATAGTACAACTGTCCTCCAACTGTACTGATTGTAAAAATAGTTTTTCAAGGTGCTTACAATTATTTTTAATTTCTCAGTCATTTATGTGTAGTTATGCCTTCTGTTTGTTCTGGGTCTCTCAGCTACACACAATCAGTATGACTGGAGGTTTATAAGCAAAATTGTTCCTAAATTCTGGGCAGAGAGAAGAGAAACTAAGGAGTCTGTATTGGAATTAAAGTTGGTCCTGTAGCTAAGATAATGCTAGCTAGAGCTGACAGATAGCCGGAAAGGGGAAAAGCCAAATAGGGGAGAGTTTCTGGGTTTTGCCCCTCAAGACTAGGCATCAAATAATGCAAAAGCAAAGGTAAAACTTGTCCTTTTCATATCCTCAACTCACAACAAATGCTTAAAAATTAATTTCTCTGTTATAATAAAAAGAGCATGCCATAACAAATCATACTCTTCTTCCTCCTAATGTTTGAGTCAATAGCATGTTACCTTATTATATCCCTGGAAAGCAAGGGATGTTACTGCCCCCATTCCACAGCTGAGGAAACAGGCTCAGAATGATTGTGCCACTTGTCTGAGATCTGATGGGAATGATGAAGGCAAGATTCAAACCTGGGTCTATCTGATTCCCTGACCAACCTATTGCAAAAAGACCCAGCTTGGAGACACAATCTTGGCTCCTACGTATACACCCCGGCCAAGACCAGGGTGAGGCCAGTGAGGTGCCCAGAGGTGCTTGTTCTCAGGTTCAGGCACTGACTCTGCACTTGCATGACCCTGAGAGTGAGCACTGACTTAGGAGTCACTGCTGTGTCACACAATCTTCAAGGAAGCTGAACTGGTCAATTTTAATTGTCAGCTGGCTAAGCTATAGCACCAGCTTCTTAGTCTAAATATCACTGGGAGGTGTTTTTTAGATGTGATTACCACTTAAATCAGTAGACCGAGTAAAGCAGAGGATGCTCCATAATACGGGAGGGCCTCATCCAATCAGTTGATGGCCATAAGAGAAAAAAATAGGTTTCCCAAAAGAGAAAGAGCTCTGCCTCCACACTGCCTTCAGACTGAGGACTACATCATCAGTTCTCTTCTGGGTCTCCAGTCTGCTGGCCTGCTTTGCGATTTTGGACTCACTCCTCCACAATCCCCTTTAAAAAAATCAGATAGATGATAGGTAGACAGATAGAGATGAGAGGTAAATATATGATAGCTAGCTAGCTAGATAGATAGATGATAGATAGATGTTAGCTAGCTAGATGACAGACAGATGATAGATAGGTAGAATAGATAAATAGATGGTAAATGGAGATTCTATTGTTTGTGTTTCTTTGGAGAACCTCGCTAATACAAGACCTGAAAATCACCATCATCTAAGTAATGTAAAGCAGGCACATAACCGCTCAGCTGACAGAAGAACCCAGTGCAGTGGGAAGTGAGCCTCTTAACAAATAAAAGTGTGGATCTTAAGACAGACTGCCCCCGCTCAATTCTAGCTTGGCTTTTGGGTATCTGCATGACTTTGGGTCACTTTCTTAACTTCCCTGTGCCACCGCCACCTCATCTGTAAATGGGAAATAATATCAGTATTTACCTCAAAGGGCTGTGGTATAGGTTTTATGGGTGATGTATGGAAAATGCTCAGAATAATGCTTGGGCCAATAAGAAGTCTCAATGGGAGTCAGTAGGCAGCAGATTGCTAAGACAGCTGTAACTGAGTACCCCACACTGAACAGCTTAATCAACGAAAGGTTATCGCCTCACAGTTAGGGAGGCCAGTAGTCCAAAATCAAGGGGTCAGCCAGGTTGGGTCCTCCTGAGGGCTGTGAGGAAGGGCTATCCCAATTCTCTGTCCCAGGCTCATGGATGGCCATCTTCTCCCTTTCTCTCTTCCTAGTCTTCCCTTTGTATGTGTCTTTGTGTCCAAATTTCCCCTTTCCATAAGGACACAAGTCTTTGGGTTAGAGCTCCCTCTAATGCCCTCATTTTTTTTTTCCAATTTTTTATTTATTTTCAGCGTAACAGTATTCATTGTTTTTTCACCACACCCAGTGCTCCATGCAATCTGTGCCCTCCCTAATACCCACCACCTGGTTCCCCCACCCTCCCACCCCGCCCCTTCAAAACCCTCAGGTTGTTTTTCAGAGTCCATAGTCTCTCATGGTTCACCTCCCCTTCCAATTTCCCTCAACTCCCTTCTCCTCTCCATCTACCCTTGTCCTCTATATTATTTGTTATGCTCCACCAATAAGTGAAACCATATGATACTTGACTTTCTCTGTTTGACTTATTTCACTCAGCATAATCTCTTCCAGTCCTGTCCATGTTGCTACAAAAGTTGGGTATTCGTCCTTTCTGATGGAGGCATAATACTCCATAGTGTATATGGACCACATCTTCCTTATCCATTCATCCGTTGAAGGGCATCTTGGTTCTTTCCACAGTTTGGCGACCGTGGCCATTGCTGCTATAAACATTGGGGTACAGATGGCCCTTCTTTTCACTACATCTGTATCTTTGGGGTAAATACCCAGCAGTGCAATTGCAGGGTCATAGGGAAGATCTATTTTTAATTTCCTGAGGAATCTCCACACTGTTCTCCAAAGTGGCTGCACCAGTTTGCATTCCCACCAACAGTGTAAGAGGGTTCCCCTTTCTCCACATCCTCTCCAACACACGTTGTTTCCTGTCTTGCTAATTTTGGCCATTCTAACTGGTGTAAGGTGGTATCTCAATGTGGTTTTGATTTGAATCTCCCTGATGGCTAGTGATGATGAACATTTTTTCATGTGTCTGGTAGCCATTTGTATGTCTTCATTGGAGAAGTGTCTGTTCATATCTTCTGCCCATTTTTTAATATGATTATCTGTTTTGTGTGTGTTGAGTTTGAGGAGTTCTTTATAGATCCTGGATATCAACCTTTTATCTGTACTGTCATTTGCAAATATCTTCTCCCATTCCGTGGGTTGCCTCTTTGTTTTGATGACTGTTTCTTTTGCTGTGCAGAAGCTTTTTATCTTGATGAAGTCCCAGAAGTTCATCTTTGCCTTTGTTTCCTTCGCCTTTGGAGACATATCTTGAAAGAAGTTGCTGTGGCTGATATCAAAGAGGTTACTCCCTATGTTCTCCTCGAGGATTCTGATGGATTCCTGTCTCACGTTGAGGTCTTTTATCCATTTCGAGTTTATCTTTGTGTACGGTGTAAGAGAATGGTCAAGTTTCATTCTTCTACATATAGCTGTCCAGTTTTCCCAGCACCATTTATTGAAGAGACTGTCTTTTTTCCACTGGATATTTTTTCCTGTTTTGTCAAAGATTATTTGACCATAGAGTTGAGGGTCCATATCTGGGCTCTCTACTCTGTTCCACTGGTCCATGTGTCTGTTTTTATGCCAGTACCATGCTGTCTTGGTGATCACAGCTTTGTAGTAAAGCTTGAAATCAGGTAACGTGATGCCACCAGTTTTATTTTTGTTTTTCAACATTTCCTTAGCAATTCGGGGTCTCTTCTGATTCCATACAAATTTTAGTATTATTTGCTCCAGCTCTTTGAAAAATACTGGTGGAATTTTGATTGGAATGGCATTAAAAGTATAGATTGCTCTGGGCAGTATAGACATTTTCACGATGTTTATTCTTCCCATCCAAGAGCATGGAATGGTCTTCCATCTTTTTGTGTCTTCTTCAATTTCTTTTAGGAGTGTTCTGTAGTTCCTCGAGTACAGATCTTTAACCGCTTTGGTTAGGTTTATTCCGAGGTATCTTATGGTTTTTGGTGCTATAGTAAATGGAATCGATTCTCTAATTTGTCTTTCTGTATTTTCATTGTTAGTGTATAAGAAAGCCACTGATTTCTGGACATTGACTTTGTATCCTGCTACATTACTGAATTGCTGTATGAGTTCTAGTAGTTTGGAGGTGGAGTCTTTCGGGTTTTCCATATAAAGAATCATGTCATCTGCGAAGAGAGAGAGTTTGACTTCTTCCTTGCCAATTTGGATACCTTTTATTTCTCTTTGTTGTCTGATTGCTGTTGCTAGGACTTCTAATACTATGTTGAACAAGAGTGGTGAGAGTGGACATCCTTGTCGTGTTCCTGATCTCAATGGGAAGGCTGCAAGCTTTTTCCCATTGAGGATGATATTTGCTGTGGGTTTTTCATAGATAGATTTGATGAAGTTCAGGAATGTTCCCTCTATCCCTATACTTTGAAGCGTTTTAATCAGGAACGGATGCTGGATTTTGTCAAAAGCTTTTTCTGCATCAATGGAGAGGATCATGTGGTTCTTCTCTCTTCTCTTATTGATTTGTTCTATCACATTGATTGATTTGCGAATGTTGAACCATCCTTGTAACCCAGGGATGAATCCTACCTGGTCATGGTGGATAATCTTTTTAATGTGCTGTTGGATCCTGTTTGCTAGGATCTTGTTGAGAATCTTAGCATCTATATTCATCAGTGATATCGGTCTGAAATTCTCCTTTTTGGTAGGGTCTTTGCCTGGTTTGGGGATCAGGGTAATGCTGGCTTCATAAAAAGAGTCTGGAAGTTTTCCTTCTGCTTCAATTTTTTGAAACAGCTTCAGGAGAATAGGTATTATTTCTTCTTTGAAAGTTTGATAGAATTCCCCAGGGAATCCATCAGGTCCTGGGCTCTTGTTTTTTGGGAGGTTTTTGATCACTGCTTCAATCTCGTTACTAGATATCGGTCTATTCAGGTTGTCAATTTCTTCCTGGTTCAATTTTGGGAGTTTATAGTTTTCCAGGAATGCATCCATTTCATCTAGGTTGCTTAGCTTATTGGCATATAACTGTTGATAATAGCTTCTGATGATTGTTTCTACTTCCTTGGTGTTAGTTGTGATCTCTCCCTTTTCATTCATAATTTTATTAATTTGGGCTTTCTCTCTTTTCTTTTGGATTAGTGTGGCCAATGGTTTATCGATCTTATTGATTCTTTCAAAAAACCAGCTTCTAGTTTCGTTGATACGTTCTACTGTATCTCTGGTTTCTACCTCGTTGATCTCTGCTCTAATCTTGATTATTTCCCTTCTTACGTGTGGAGTTGGTTTGATTTGTTGTTGATTCTCCAGTTCTTTAAGGTGTAGAGACAGCTGGTGTATTCTGGATTTTTCAATTTTTTTGAGGGAGGCTTGGATGGCTATGAATTTCCCCCTTAGGACCGCCTTTGCTGTATCCCATAGGTTTTGGAGTGAAGTGTCTTCGTTCTCATTGGTTTCCATAAATTGTTTAAGTTCTTCTTTGATCTCCTGGTTGATCCAAGCATTCTTAAGCAAGGTGGTCTTTAGCTTCCAGGTATTTGAGTTCCTTCTGAACTTTTCCTTGTGATTGAGCTCCAGTTTCAAAGCATTGTGATCTGAGAATATGCAGTAATGCCCTCATTTTTTTGTTGTTGTTTTTTGTTTTATTATGTTCCATTAGCCAACATATAGTACACCATTAGTTTTTGGTGTAGTGTTCAACAATTCATAAGTTGCATATAACAAACATTTTAACTTGATTTCCTCTGTAAGGGCCATGTCTTCAAATAAAGTCACACCCTGAGATCCTTGGGGTTTGGACTTCAGCATAGGAATTTGGCAAGAGACAAAATCCAACCACTTACACAGGAATTATAATGCCACTGGATTCACCTAGACACCAAGTTCCTTGTTGCCTGTGGTAGACTGTGCTTCCCCCAGATCAGACCCTGAGATAAAGGTTCTTAAGCCAGTGGTTTCTGGGGGAGGTGATTTGAGGAAGTGCAAGTAGAGACATGAGGAAAAGAGATAGGGAAGGGGAAGAAGCCAGAGCAGGCCACGTCCACAGAGCACACCTCACAGTTGGTCTACCCCAGGAATGAGGTCACCTACAAGTAGTCCTGTCACTCCCTGGTTAAGGACTGCTCCTAGGCCCTGAACTCGCTGGCCAGTGTTTACATTAAGAATCTCATGGCCCATGTGGCTGCAGTCATCAGGGCTGAGCGGGCATGAGAGTGGTCCTGACAGAGCCGAGTGCCACACCAAGATGGAGTCAGACTTCACACTAGATGAAAGCTGGGTGGAGGGGCAGACTTCCTTGCCAGAATTCCTTTTTCATAGGCTTCAGAAAGAAAGGTCAGGAGCTCCAGTGAGAAATCCTTTCAGGCACAGGTGTCATCTCTCCTTAGCCATGCCTTCAGCCAATATCGCAATAATGGATAAAAAGGTGCATTGTGATCATGTTGGATGGGGAGGTAGTAACCATTCCCATTCCTTTTAGACTCTCTCAGCTTCGTCACAGAACCAAAAAATCTATAGCATTGATTTATATTGCAAAGCCAAACACTCTACCTTATTAGTGATTGATGCAGCCTGCAGGGGACTCTGGGTGTCCAGGCCGCTGGGCTGAGCATGGAGACTTCAGCTCCTACTTTCCCCTTCTGCACACAGGAGTTTCCGTCCCAAGCTGCTTTCCATTCTCCATCCTCTCTGTCTCTCTCTCTGTCTCTCCATCTCTGTCTCTGCCTTCCTCTCTCTCTCCACTGCCTTGCCACTTCCAATATTCCTGGCTTTTTCAGTCCTCTTCAGACTTGCTTATGTAACTTCTTCACCCTCTCTTATTACCAGCAATTAATATTTATTGCCATGAAATGATGAGAAGTCGTACATAACAGACTAATTCCAGAGACCCTCTTCTTCCCATCAAATCCTAATACTTCCTCCAGCCTATCTGCTCTTCTCAGATGCTGAGTCATGTTCTAGTGATACAGCAGCACTATTAATAATCCTTCACATTTTTATAGCTCAGGAAGTCAGCCAAGGTTAGAGAAGTTTTGAAAGGTCTTCTAGTGCAGAAGCTTTGTTACTATCTGTCTAATCCCCCTTTACTCTAAAACAGGATTGAAAACTGATGGGGTGCAAGAGAAATCCAGCCAACAGATAAGTTTGTTTGCTACATACAGGATTTTTGAAAAGCAAGGAGTTTCTCATTTGAACTATTCGATTGCTAATTTCTTGAGGAAAAAAAAAAAAAAAAAACTCTTGTTGCAACACATGGCAATACTTGGTTAGAGCCAAGAAGGGATTGCTCCTTTGACAGGACAGGTCCCCTCCCATTCACAGGTCCCCACCCCAACTGTCTTCAGTCCACAGCACTCAGTTGTTTAGCTCTTGGTGTTTGAATCTTCTACGACAGTCCCCCCAAATCCCCCAAGTGTCTGCTTGAGCACCCCTAGGGGAAAAGGAGCTCACCTCCTGCAAACACAATCCACTCTCTCCGAATAGTTCATTCCAGAATGGCTCCTTAAACTCTAGAAGCCAAAGCTCCCGACACTGACCCTAGTCCATCTCCTCAACACTAGACACAGGAAGAGCTCCCCACTAAGTTTTCTCCAAAGTAAGCATGCCGCGCTCCTGATCTAACTTGGTTTCTAACTCCTTCACCAACTAGGTTCTAATCTTCTGGCTGTGAACCGCTCCGTTTTTACTCCCTTGGAAGTATAAAATCCAGAGATGACGGTTTTCCTCTTCCTAGATTCAGCGCAACCCTTTACCTTCCAGAATTCCACTCATGCACTACGGAAAGGAGTGTTTCCTAAAACACTCACCAGGTGGGGGCGCTGTGCCAGGCGCTGGCATCGCGCAGGCAAACAGCGCAAGCTCAGTGGCTGCCTTCCGGAAGCTCACGTTGGCGTGAGAGATGGGAGGTGGCGGCGTTGCCCTAGGATCTCCCAGAGACGCGTAAACTTACGCTGTGATGTAGGCCAAAGAAATTCCAGATGATTCCAAGAACTGAGACATGAAAAAAAAAAAAATGAAATTTTAACAAATCCAGGGGAAAACAGGAGTGAGTAATGTGATTATCTTAAAGAGGCCTTTCTAATCACAACAGGAAACCTCAAAGCTACAAAGGGAAAGAAAAAAAAATGGATAAATCTAACTACATCAAATTTTAACATTTTTGGAAGCTAAAAGCAGCATAAACATACCCAAAAGACAAACTTGGGAAAATATTCGACACGCCGATGACAGACAAAGGACTGATTTCCCCCATATGCAAATTACTCTTACAAATCAATTGAGAAAGCACATAAAAAATTTACAAGAGAAATACCGATGATTCAAACAAATGAGACAATTCTGAACCTCATGTATAATGAAAGAAATACAAATTAAAATAACGAGATATTTTCTAAGTAAATATTGGCCATGGTGTTTCCGGAGTGATACTCCCTGGAGCTGACAATTGGAGGGGATTTGGCACGCTTGTTCACCGCGCACTGAAATGGCCCTTCTGCAGGAAACGCAGCCGTTAGCTCATTTTAGATGTACTGACTCTGTTATTTTAATTGTTCTTGTTGTTTATTCTTTCATCCAACCTATCCTCCATCCCATCATGGCTTCCAGAACTAGCTCACACCTGCACCTTCTGGGACCCTCATACCAACCCTGAGGGTTCTACTCAGTCTATAATTTGGGGGACTCAGGATGGCTGTGCTCCTGGCCTAGAGGGTTTCCACGCAGCACATCTCTGTTGCCTGAGCTCTCCTAGGAAATTCAAGAACAGTCTGGTTAACTCCACAGTGTCCCTGCCAAGGTTCCTGATAAAGAGGAAATCTGAATTGTCCAGGAGTGTCTTTCTACCCGGTCCCTCACCTACAGTAGATGATGATTCTAGCAGGAAAAGGCACATAAATACCTGGAGAGCGTGGTGAAACAGAGTCACATCAGAACTAAGACGTGCCTGGGATGATTCCCTGTCTGTGCAGCCCCACAAACCATAAACAGGAAATCTGTCTTCTGTCATGTGTACTGTGAAAGTAATACTCATGCTGAAAACAGTTTTTCTTTTTTTTTCTTTAAATTCTATTAGCCAACATATAGTATATCATTAGTTTTTGATATAATGTCCAATGATTCGTCAGTTGAGTATAACAGCCAGGGCTCATCACATCACATGCCCTCCTTAATGCCCATCACCCTATTACCCCATCCTTCCACACTCCTTCTTTTCCACAACCCTTAGTTTGTTTCCTGGAGTCAAGAGTCTCTCATGGTTTGTCTCCTACTCTGAGTTCTTCCCATTCAGTTTTCCCTCCCTTCCCCTATTGTCCTCTGCACTTTTTCTTGTATTCCACATATGACTGAAACCATATGATAATTGTCTTCCTCTGATTGGCTTATTTCACTCAGCATAATCCCCTCCAGTTCCAACCATGTCGATGCAAATGTTGGATATTTGTCCCTTCTGATGGCTGAGTAGTATTCCATTGTACATATGAACCACATCTTCTTTATCCATTCACCTGTTGAAGGACATCTCAGTTCCTTCCACAGTTTGGCTACTGTGGACATTGCTGCTATGAACATCGGGGTGTAGGTGCCCCTTCTTCTCACTACATCTGTATCTTTGATATGTACCCAGTAGTGCAATTGCTGGGTCATAGGGTAGCTCTATTTTTAACCTCTTCAGGAAACTCCATGCTGTTTTCCAGAGTGGCTGTACCAGCTTGCATTCCCACCAACAGTGTAAGAGGGTTTCCCTTTCTCCACATCCACATCAACACCTGTTGTTTCTTGTCTATTTAATCCTAGCCATTTTAACTGGTGTAAGGTGGTATCTGTTTGTGGTTTTGATTTGTATTTCCCTAATGGCAAGTGACATGGAGCATTTTTTCATGTATTTGTGTGTCTTCTTTGGGGAAGTGTCTGTTAATGTCTTCTGCCCATTTCCTGACTGGATTATTTGTTTTTTCTTGTTGAAAACGTTTTGCAAATAGTCTTTCCCTCCTTGAGGAGCATCTCCTCCCCCACGTAACCTATGAAGAGTGAAACAATGCAATACAAAACTGTGAAAGTGAACAATGCAACACCACCGTCTCAATGGCAACTTTAAAACCCAGATGCTATTCAGCTGTAATACCTGGGATCAGTTAAACATTCCTGGCTTAATTTGCCCCATTAATAAAAAGGAGCCAAAAATATATGAGAAGGCAGAAGGATAGACCTGAAGATGAACTGAGAGTCCTTTCCTGTCAACCTATGAATTTTTATACCATGTCTTCCCTCATTAAATCAAGGATTTCAGCAAATGATAGTTGAGTGCCTCTTTTTAGTAAATGGTTCTGGGAAGACCCGTACCTTACACCATATACAAAAATTAGCTCAAGATGAATCAAAGACCTAAGCACAAGAGTTAAAACTACAAACTCTGAGAAGAAAACTTAGGGAGAACTTCTTAACATTGGATTTGGCAATGATTTCTTGGATGTGACACCAAGAAGACGGGCAACAAAGGAAAAGACATAAACTGGACTTCATCAAATTAAAAACTTTCAGGTATGAAAAGACACTATCAAGAGTGAAGAGGCAACCCTCAGAATGAGCAAAAATATTTGCAAGTCATATATCTGGTAAAAGAATAGTATCCAGAATATATAAAGAACATGTCCAATTCAATGACAAATTTTAAAATGAGCAAAGGACTTGTATGGACATTTCTCCAAAAAAGATATACAAATGGCCCAAAAGATGTTCAACATCACTAATCATTAGAGTCATACAAATCAAAACCACAATGAGGATACCACTTCACACCTATATGAATGGCCATCAAAAAATGAAAACAGAAGTGAAAATACAAGTGTTGGCATGGATATGGAAAAGTTGAAACCTTTGTGCATTACTGGTAGGAATGTAGATAATGCAGCCACTGTGAAAACAGCAAGTGGTTCCTCAAAAAGTTAAACATAGATTTGCCATATGATCCAGCAATTCCACGCCTAGGTGTATACCCAACAGAATTGAAACAGGGACTTGAATAAATATTTAGTACATTGATTTTCATAACAGCATTGTTCATAGCAGCCAAGATATGGAAACAACCTAAATGTCCATCAACAGTTGAATGGATAGAGAAAATGCAGTATCCACGTACAATAGAATACTACTCAGCCTTTCAAAAAGGAGGAAGTCCAGCCATATGCAACAACATGGATAAACCTAGAGAATATTATGCTGAGTGAAATAAGCCAGTCGTGGAAGGACAAATACTGCATGATTCCATGTATATGGAATCATTTAACACAGTCAAACTCAGAGCAGCAGAGGTCAAAGAGGTTGCTGCCTCTGTTCTCCTCTAGGATTTTGATGGATTCTTACACTGTTGGTGGGAATGCAAGCTGGTACAGCTACTCTGGAAAGCAGCATGGAGGTTTCTGAAGAAGCTAAAAATAGAGTTACCCTGTGACACAGCAATGCATTACTGGGTATTTACTTCAAAGATACAAATGTAGTGATCCAAAGGGGCACATGCACCCCAATGTTCATAGCAGCAATGTGCACCAATAACCAAACTGTGGAACGAGCCCAGATATCCATCAACAGATGAATGGATAAAGAAGATGTGAGATATATGAATATTAACTCAGCTATCAGAAAGGATGAAATATTACCATTTACATCAACGTGTTTGGATCTGGATGATATTATGCTGAGTGAAAAAGTCAATCAGAGAGATTTCACAATTCACAATATAATTCACAATATAAGAAATTTCACAATTTCACAATATAAGGAATATAGGAAACAGTGGTGAGGATCATACAGGAAAGGCGGGAAAAACAATGGGAAGAAATCAGAGAGGTAGACAAACCAGGAGAGACTCTTAATTATGGGAAAGAAACTGAGGATTGCTGGAGGGGACATAGGTGGAGGGATGGGGTAATTGAGTGATGGGCATTAAGGAGGGCACATGATGTGATAAGCACTGGGTGTTATATGATGAATTACTGAACTCTACCTCTGAAACTAATGATGTACTATTTGTTGGCTATTTGAATTTAAATAAAAATTAATTAATTAAAAATCCAAAGAAACAAATTTCCTAAAAGGCTTGAATTAGAAAGAGTTCAGATACTCATCCCATTACAAGAAAAAATGCACTTGTTATTGCTGTTGATATCTTTTTTAAATTTTTGTCTTCACGCTATTATGTTTTATATAAGGATAAAGGTATGTTGAGAAAAAAAAAAAAAAAGACACAATGTTCTTTTTCATGGTTTCCAGAATAGTTCACGGGTTTTGAAGAAGAGATGAGTGCAAACAGCTGAGACGATCTTCCCCAATAGGATTCAAAGGATGAACCGTACAGCGTCCACCAAGCATCTTGGTCTCCACGAACAACCTGGCAGGTGCACCACAGGGAAGCAGGCAGGCTACTTTCCTTTCAACTTCTATGAGCTTTCCCAAATTTCTCGGGTGATTTATCCTCCTCACTCTATATCTAAGTAAGGTTGAGGAGAAAATATTCTTTGAGGTTTGATTAAGCATCAGGTAAAGTGAGATTCAGAGCCTAGAGCTGTCTTACCTTCTTTGAACTCCATTACCAAAAAAACCTTTTAGCCAAAAGGCATCCTCTTTTTGCCTTCTTCCCCTGCTGCTGCCAAAAGAATATGGGAGACCCATGGCAGGTGGTGATGTTCTGACTTGTGCTACTTTGTTCTTGTGGTCATGTGCACAGGGCTGTGATGAATGCACTTTCCCTTCCTTGAAGGTTAGACCAGTAGTATGTGAAGAAGCGGGCAGAGAAAGAAATCTGAGAAGTATTTTCTCTCTCCTCTATTGATGTTCATGACAAAAAAGGAATTTTTTTGTGGTTGTTGTTGATCTTAGCTGAAGCGTTTCAGCTCTCCCAGATGATAACCACACCCATACACAAAAGTAAATATTAAAATGTCCACTTGAACTGAAGGACCAAGATTGTGTGCCATATGGGTTATGCTTTGCAATTCTACTCTACACCCATGCCCTTATGTTCTAATCTAGTTAATGTGGCTTCAGATCTACATTTCAAATTAATATATGTGAAAAATGGAAATCACATTTTTTAAAAGATTTTATTTATTTGACATACAGAGATCACAAGTAGGCAGAGAGAGAGAGGAGAAGCAGGCTCCCCGCTGAGCAGAGAGCCCGATGCGGGGCTCGATCCCCAGACCTGAGTTCATGACCTGAGTTGAAAGCAGAGGCTTTAACCCACTGAGCCATCTAGGCGCCCAGAAATCACATTCGAAATATTGGTATTGTCTCTCCCCCCGGTTTTATTG
This sequence comes from Martes martes, assembly GCF_963455335.1. Classification (NCBI taxonomy): domain Eukaryota; kingdom Metazoa; phylum Chordata; class Mammalia; order Carnivora; family Mustelidae; genus Martes; species Martes martes. The sequence goes on from NC_137898.1 coordinate 12,529,866, forward strand.
AGATGTAATTAACATGTAACACTGTGTAGGTTTAAGGTATGCCATGCGATGATTTCATGCACATATGTGCTGTGACATGTTCACCACAATGAGGTTGGTTAACACACCCTTCACCTCACATAAATACCATTTTGCTGTTGTTGTTTTTATGGTGTGAAGATTTACTCTCATAGCAACTTTCATGCATACGATACAGCATTGTTAACTATAGTCACCATGAGGTTCATCAGATCCAGAACTTACTCAGCTTATGTTGGAAAGTTTTTACCCTTTGACCTACATCTCCCCATTTTCCCAACCTCCAGCCTCTGGTAACCATCAATCTACTCTCTGTTTCCATAAGTTCGACTTACTAGATTGCACATAAAAATAAGGTCCTACAGCATTTGTCTTTTTCTGTCTGACTTATTTCACTTAGCATGATAACTTCTAGGTTCATCCATGTGCTTACAGAAAGTGAGATTTTCCCCCTTTTTATGGCAGAATAATATTCCTGTGTGTGTGCGTGCTACATTTTATTTATCCATCCATCTATCCATAGACATTTAGGTTGTTTCCATGTTTAGACTAGTGTGAATAATGCTGCAATAAATATGGGAATGTAGATATCTCTTAAATATCCTGATTTCATTTTCTTTAGATAAAATACCCAGAAGTAGAATTGCTGGTTCGCACCGTAGTTCTACTTTTAATCTTTTGAGGAAACTCCCTACTGTTTTCCATTGTGGTTGTACCAGTTTATGTTCCCACCAACAGTCCACAAAGATTGCCTTTTCTCCACAACCTTACCAACGTTTGTTTTCTCTTTCCTTCTTGAGAGTATCCATTCTAACAAGTGTGAGGCAGCATCTCATTGTGGTTTTGATATGCATTTCCCTTATGGTTAGTTACACTGAGCATCGCTTATGAACCTGTTTTCACATATCTGTTGTCCATTTGTATGTTTTCTTTCTTTTCTTTTTAAGATTTTTTTCTTTAATTTATTTGACAGACAGAGATCACAAGTAGGCAGAGAGGCAGGCAGAGAGAGAGAGGAGGAAGCAGGCTCCCTGCTGAGCAGAGAGCCTGATGTGGGGCTCGATCTCAGGACCCTGAGATCATGACCTGAGCTGAAGGCAGAGGCTTTAACGCCCTGAGCCGCCCAAGCGCCCCCCATTTGTATGTTTTCTTTGGGAAAATACCTATTCAGGTCCTCTACCCATTTTTAATCGGATTACTTATTTTATTGTTATCAAGTTGTGTGAGTTCTTTATATATTTTGGATACTAACCCCTTATCAGACACATGGTTTGTCAGTAGTTTCTCCCATCCATAGGGTGCCTTCTCATTTTGCTGATCATTTCTTTTGTTATGCAGAAGCTTTTAAGTCTGATGTAGGCTCACTTGTTGATTTTTGCTTTTTGCCTTTGCTTCTGGTGTCAAAGGCTCTGGCTGTCATCGTGTGCCTTGGGGCTACAGAGTCTCTTGGTGGGCATGTGCACAGTAGTAAAGGCCAGTGACAAGAGTCAGGCTGTGAGAGTGTAAGTGCACAGATAGAGGGGCTAGCCTTGAGTGCACACATGGCAGTGAGGGTCAGCTGTGGGGGTCTAAGCTAGAATTTTGCACTCACTCAGCCAGGGAGACCTGGGTTGGCTGCTGGTACAGAGAGGGGAGGAATGAAGAAGTGGGAGGAGCTCGGGTGGCTGACATCTGGAAACACGAAAACCCCGTTGGGTGAAAACCAGTGAAATCTGGATGGGATCCACAACTATGCTGGCTGTTGGTTTCTTCAGTGGTGAAAGCTGCTAGATTCCTTTGCAGAGCAGGTCACTGAGAACCACAGTTTCTTTCTTTCACTGTGTAGCTAATTCTGGTAGCCCCTACTCTTCTTCCTTGTTCATAGGCATCCCTGGGTGGGTAAAACCAAGTGAGTCTGTTGTGCCTTGCCCTGGAAGACTGAAGACACTGGCCATCCACTCCAATCTCCCATTTCTCGGTGAGGGGAACTTTTTCGAGGTGGGAAGCTCCCTCTTGACACTGAACAGTACCAGCATGGGGGATGGAATGATGCAAGGAAAATGAAGCTGTTTGTCCTTCCCTATTTGTGGGACTGTTCTCAGAATGTTTTGTTGTTCCACTGTGTTGCTGAAGTGGATTTCATGTGCTCTCCCAGGGCTGTTTTGTTCATGGATATTTGCCTAATTATTGGTCTTTGTTGGGTCTCCTACACTGCTGTCTTGGTGACACCTCTTTTTGAGATACTAAATGATGAGACAAATACAGCACTTTGGTCTCTTGATGTATTGAGCTAAATGGATCTATTTAAGGTCTGGAGGTCCGCTTTCTTCATCTTTTCTGTATCATTTTTGGTAGATTGAGACCAAAGTATAACAGCTGAAAACTTATTCCAAACCCAGTGCCAAAAAAAAAACAAACAAACAAACAAAAAAACACTTAGAAGCTGAAGGGGATAAAAAGAAAAAAGTTCCCAAGTTACCAACTGGATTTTATTTCTCAGGGTTCTCTAGAGATACAGAACCAACAGGAGATATATATATATATAGATGTATATATCTATATATATAGTGATTTTTCCTTTTTTTCACCCATTTTTTAAATTTTCTTCTGGCATTTTTTAAAATTTTACTTAATTTTTTCAGTGTTCCAAGATTCATTGTTTATGCACTACACCCAGTGCTCCATGCAATACATGCCCTCCTTAATACCAACCACCAGGATCTCCCAACCCCCCACTCCCCTCCCCTCCAAAACCCTCAGTTGGTTTCTCAGAGTCCACAGTATCTCATGGTTCATCTCCCCCTCCGATTTCCCCCAACTCACTTCTCTTCTCCTTCACCCAATGTTATTTCTTATGCTCCACAAGTAAGTGAAGCCATATGATAATTGACTCTCTCTGCTGACTTATTTCATTCAGCATAATCTCCTATGGGGAATTTTCTTAAGCCACTTCATGGTGGTCTGTGGCAGTGAAACTATCACCACAGTCTATAATGTATATTTAAAATTTGTTAAAAGGGTTGATCTTATGTTAAGCATTCTTATCACAAAATAATAATAATAAATAAAGAGGGTGATAGGAAACTTTTGAAGGTGATCTGTTTATGACATGAAAGGAGATTTATCATAAGTAATTGGCTCATGTGTATCCTTACATGGAAGCTAAAACAGTCCAGGAGACCCAGGGAAAGAAGGGGGGTAATTCAGTTTGAAGCCTGAGAACCAAGGAAGCCAACAGTGTGAATCCCAGTCCAAATATAGAAGAAAACTGCTGTCCCAGGTCAAGCAGTCAGGCAGAGAAGTGAGAATGAATTCTCCCTTCCTCTGCCTATTGTTCTATTCAAGCCTTCAAAGAATTGGATGATGTCCATTCATTTGGGGGAGGGCAACTTGCTTTCTAGGGCCCACTGATTCAAACGCAAATATCTTCTGGAAGAATCCTCACAGATATGCCAGTAATAATGTTTAGCCAAATATCTGGACCCCCCGTGACCCAGTCAAAACTGATGCATAAAATCAGCCTTCAGAGGATCTAATTCCTAAAAGATTATGTGTAGTCTACTTTCAAAATGAGACAAATCAAGAAAAAGAAAAGGATGTCCACTCTCGCCACTTTTATTCAACATAGTACTGGAAGTCCTAGCCCAGAGAAGAAGAAATAAAAGACACCCAAATCGGGGTGCCTGGGTGGCTCTGTGGGTTAAAGCCTCTGCCTTCGGCTCAGGTCATTATCTCAGGGTCCTGGGATCGAGCCCCACATTGGGCTCTCTGCTCAGTGGGGAGCCTGCTTCCCCCTCTCTCCACCTGCCTCTCTGCCTACTTGTGATCTCTGTCTGTCAAATAAATAAATAAAATCTTAAAAAAAAAAAAAGAGACCCAAATAGATAAGGAAGAAGTAACACTGTCACTATTTGCGAATGACATGATATTGTACCGAGAAACCCTTAAAGACTCAAAAAAAATTAGAACAAATAAATCTGGTAAAGCTACAGGATGCAAAATTAATATACAGAAATCTGTAGTGCTTCTATATATTAGTAATGAAGTAGCAGAAAGAGAAATTAAGAAAACAATCCCATTTATAATTGCAACGAAAATAATAAAATACCTAGTAATAAATTTGGCCGAGGAGGTGAAAGACCTGTGCTCTGAAAATTATAAGACATTGATGAAAGAGATTGAAGACAATAAAAACAAATGGAAAGATATACCATGCTTGTGGGTTGGAAGAATTAATATTGTTAAAGTTTCCATACTACCCAAAGAAATCTAGAGATTGAATGCAATCTCTATCAAGATACCAAGATGCCCTTCAACGGACAAATGGATAAGGAAGATGTGGTCCATATACACTATGGAGTATTATGCCTCTATCAGAAGGGATGAATACCCAACTTTTGTAGCAACATGGATGGGACTGGAAGACATTATGCTGAGTGAAATAAGTCAAGCAGAGAGAGTCAATTATCATATGGTTTCACTTATTTGTGGAGCATAACAAATAACATGGAGGACATGGGGAGATGGAGAGGAGAAGGGGGTTGAGGGAAATTGGAAGGGGAGGTGAACCGTGACAGACTATGGACTGTGAAAAACAACCTGAGGGTTTTGAAGGGGCTGGGGGGTGGGAGGTTGGGGGAGCCAGGAGGTGGGTATTAAGGAGGGCACGTATTGCATGGAGCACTCGGTGTGGTGCAAAAACAATGAATACTGTTACACTGAAAAGAAATTTAAAAAAAAAGATACTAATAGCATTTTTCACAGAACTAGAATAAATAATAATAAATTTTGTTTGGAACCACAAAAGACCCTAAATAGCCAGTCCTGAGAAAGATAATCAAAGCTAGAGGTATCACAAACTTAGATTTCAAGATATATGACAAATCTGGGTACTCAAAACAGTATGGTGATGGCACAAAAATATACACATAGATCAATGGAATACGAATAAATGGAATAAATAAATAAATAAATAAATAAATGGAATAAAAAGCCCTACACTTACATGGTTAGTTAATCTATGACAAAGAAGCAAGAATATACAACGGGGAAAAGACAGTCTCTTCAACAAATGGCATTGGGAAAACTGGATAACCACAGGAAAAGAATGAAACTGGATCACTTTCTCATACCATGAACAAAAGTGAATTCAAAATGGATTAAAGACCTAAATGTGAGACCTGAAACCATAAAACTCCTAGAAGAAAACACAGGCACTAATTTACTTGATATCGGCCATGGAAACATTTTTCTAGATATGTTTCCTCAAGCAAGGGAAACAAAAACAAAAAGGAACTATTGAGACTACACCAAAATATACAGCTTTTGAACAGTCAAGGAAACTATCAACAAAACAAAAAATGCAACCTACTAAGTGGGAGAAGACATTTGCAAAGATATATTCAATAAGAGATTAATATCCAAAATATATGAAGAATTTATGCAACTCAACACACACACAAAAACAAGTAATGTGATTAAAATGGGCAAAGAACCTGAATAGACATTTTTCCAAAGATGACATACAGATGGCCAACAGACACATGAAAATATGCTCACTATCATTCATCATCATGAAAATGCAAATCAAAACGACAGAGAAATATTGCCTCACACCTCACACCTATTCTAGTAAGAATAGCTAGAATCAAAAAGACAAGAAAGAACAAGTGTTGACAAGGATGTGGAGAAGAAGGAACCCTCATTCACTGTTGGTGGGAAGGCAAATTGGTGCAGCCAATGCAGAAAACAGTATGGAGTTGCCTCAGAAAATTAAAAATAGAAATAACATGCAATCTAAAAATTCCAGTGCTGGCTATTAACCCAAAGAAAAGGAAAACACTAATTCAAAAAGATATGTGCCCCCTTATGTTTATTGCAGCATTATTTACAATAGCCAAGGTGTGGAAACAATCCAAGCATCCATCAATAAATGAATGGATAAAAAGGAAGTGCTACATCTACACAACAGAATTTTACTCAGCCATAAAAAACAAGGACATTTTGCCATTTGTGACAACATAAATGGACTTAGAAGGCATTATGCTAAGTGAAATAGGTCAGGGAAAAACAAATGCCATATGACTTCATTTACATGTGGAATCAAAAAAATCAAAAAACAGACTCAAATACAGAGAACAAATTGGTGGATGCCAGAAGGGAGGTGGGTGGGCGATGGGCAAGATAGATAAAGGCGATTAAGAGGTACAAACTTCCAGTTTTAAAATAAAGAAGTCACAGAGCTATAAAGGACAGCACAGAGAATATAGTCAATAATACTGGAATAATGTTGCATGGTGACAAATGATGGCTACACTTACCTTGGTGATCCCTGAGTAAGGTATAGAATTGTCAAATCACTGTGTCGTACACCTGAAACTAATACAACATGTACGTCAACTATGCTTCACCAATAAAAATAAAAAATAAAAAGAATGAGACCTGTCAATGAGATAAGTAGACACTCTTGGCACAGAACCTGACACACATTAGATAATTAATAAATGTTTTTACTTAATATATTTATTAATATATGCAAGTGGAAATTCACCCTAATGACATTCCTTCCAGTGCCTTCGCACATTAATCAGAAAGTGATCCCCTAAAACACACTACAACCTCATTTTACTTGCATCCACTGAAGCAGCTGAACTTATATCAAATACTGTGCATGTACCAAAGGCCATTCATTTATGTGCAGCATGTGGCCACCCACCAAATAAAAGGTGGAAGGCATGTTGGCAGCTCCCACCACTACCAAAATGGCACCCTCACTCTCTAGCATGTTCCCCACTTATATATTTTTTAAGTTGAAGGCTTTTCCTGACTTAGAGCATGTAAGCAGCCAGGCAAAGGTTGATTTCTTCAGCCTGTTGACATAACCTGGCACACAGTAGGAGTTAGTGAAAATGTGTTGCCTTCTTGAGAGGGAGAAGTTGATGGCCATTTTGATGTATACCTAAGGGAGGTCCCATGCAGAGACGGGGAGGTATACCAATGAAAAAGCAGATGCCTCCAAAAATATATTTCCCCAATTTCACTGTTTTGCTAAGAATCAGTCCTATACCAACACCATGGTCACACACCTGTGAACTTTCTCTGGCCTAATATGTATTTTAGAATGGAGCATACAGTCTTGTGTGGAAATCAAACCCCACATCTGGGATGCCCCTTTTGTTGCTTCTTAGCTGAAATGGGGATGCGTCCCTCCATCTCCACAACCACAGGCCAGGAGCCCCCATTCCCACCCATCACACTGCAGCCAAAGGGATCTTTTTGCAACTCGGGTCTGATCATTTCATGCCTCACTCTTGGAGTAAAATCCACAAGTCCCTATGTGAGTCGGCAAGTCTCTCTGTGACCTAGTTGTTCCTGAGTTCTCCAACTTCCTCTCACACTCAGCCCCCCTCCTTAGGCTGCAGCCATTCTGGCTTCCCTCAGCTCCTCAACCTATAATTATGACATACTTACTCTTTAAGCTCCCACATAAACGTTAGTTCCTCAGGGAAGCCTTTTCTGACCACACCAAACTAGGTCAGAACCCTACTATACAGTGTAACAGTAGCCTGTCCTGCTTTTTCCCACTTTCCAAAACCATAAGAAAAACATCAGTTAACTGTTATGTTTTATATCTGCCTATACCCCAAGTTCTAATCCCCATGAAGGAGGAACCATGTCTATCTTATTTATTCCTATATTCCTGAACCTAGGGTTATGTCTGATACATAGTAGACAGTAAATGTTTGCTGAATTGATGAATAAGATTGTGGAATCTCCATGGAGACATTTTCCAAGTAATATTTCTAGCAGATATGAGATCATTAAAAGGTGGCAGTCAGATTCATAGTTATCTGTCTTCTGACCATAAAGTAAATGTCCTACAGGAAATGGAAGTAGGTAGTGGTTTTCATGACTTGAGAACAGAAAACAGCTTAAGATGGTCCTTGAAAAATCCTTCAGAAATTAAATAGAGCTTCTGACCTTTGGTGATCAAGGAATATTCCAGAAAGTTATATGTGGGATTCAGTTCAGCTCTACATCAGATCAAATTATTTCTAATAATTAATGGAAATCATTACATCTTTCTCTTATTCTCCAGTGTCTTGGTCCTCCATGCTCTCTTGGGAAGTAGGCTAATGTATTCTAGGTGAACACTTCCCAATTTACATCTCCTTTCCCCTCTATTTTTTCTTCCTGTCCTTTGCTACGTGTATTTTCTATGACAAACACCTAACGTGGATATGACTGAATGTTGAAAAAAGATTTCTTTGGTCAAGGCTGATTTCCACCCTACTACCCACAACCAAAGAATGTAACTGTCCTCACCCTGTAAACAAGAAGCTATTGTTTTATAATTATTCAAGTGCAAAAGTTAGCTTAGTAGCTTGAATTTTTTTTGAATTCATAGCTGAGAAAACACTCAGCAATACCCAGGACAAGTAAAAAAGTCAATTTTACATTTTATAGCATGTTATTATTTATAAAGCCCTTGGCATTCCATCTCTCTTGATCCTGGCTTTAATCATAGCAAGGCAGAAATTTTTACCGACATGAAAACTAGGACAGAGAATTTCTGGCTGAAGGTCATAGAGCTAATAAAGAAGTTGCTGGAACCCAAAGCTACATTTTTTTTTGCTTTAATGTCTTTGTAATTATGAAATCTGGTTCATGTGCTAAGGAGAGAAGCCAAACCCAAAGAATGATCTGCAGGAACTTCTAAATCAATGGAGCTCAAGTCTTAGTCTACTTGGGAAAAGTTCATCCCATTGAGAACTTTCTTCAGAGCCTCCTTCACTTCCTTGTTTCTCAAGCTGTAGATCATTGGGTTCAGCATAGGGATGACCACAGTGTAAAATACTGATACAATCTTGTCTTCCCCAAGAGATTTGCCCATGTTACCTTTCAGGTATATGAATATGAGTGTCCCAAAGAAAAGAGCCACTGCAGTCATGTGAGAAGCACAGGTGGAGAAAGTCTTGGCTTTGCCACCTGCTGTACGAATCTTCAGAATAGCCTGAATGATGAAAAAGTAGGATATCAGAATTACTGAAATGCTGGTTGTAATGACTAAGAAAGCTAAGAGGTAGATGACTCGTTCCCTTGACGTGGTGTCACTACAGGCAAGCTTCAGCAGGGGTGGGAGGTCACAGAAGAAGAAGTCCACGTGGTTGGACTTACAGAAGGAAATCGAGAAGGTACACCCAGTGCGGATCACAGCATTGACCATGGCTCCAGCATAGGCCCCAGCCACCAGCCCCAGGCAGGTCTGTGGTGTCATGGCAGTGGCATAGAGAAGGGGGTTACACACAGCCACATAGCGGTCATAGGCCATCACAGCCAAAAGGAAACATTCAGTGCTAGCACAGAGGGTGAAGAAGAAGAACTGAGTGGCACAGCGTTCATAGGTGATGGCCATCTTATCAGTACCCAAGGTCTCAAGAGACTGAGGGACGATGACAGAAGAGTAGCAAACATCCAGGAAGGAAAGGTGGCGGAGGAAGAAGTACATTGGAGTTTGGAGACGAGGGTCTCTCTGAATCAATACGATCATGCCCAGGTTGCCCACCATGGTAATGAAATAAAGGACCAGAAACCCAAAGAAGAGGCCCATCTGCAGCCCTGTCGGCAGCTGGAACCCCAGCAGAATGAATTCTGTCACCACAGTTCCATTGACCGCCATGAATCCTGGGTTCTCTACTGAAATAAAAAAAATAATAAAATCTCATTAAAGACCAGTTAAGGTGATGGATCATTCTCAGCAACAGTAATAATCTTGTAAATTTGTCAAGCCCTTTACATTTTTTTGCAAACTTTATTTCATTTGATCTCTTGGAAATCCTTTGAGCATATATTGTTAATCCCATTCTTGAGAGAAAGAGAAGTATATGAGGGTCAAAGAGGTGAAGTGACTAGTTCATGATTTCACATGGCAAAGAGGCAAAGCTGGATCTAGAACTCTGTTCCTTGGACATTTCCAAACTTCTGACAGGTGCCAAATTGGAAAGTTTCCTTAGACTCACTACAGAGCCAGAAAACATCTCTTTATTGGAGAAACCCTATCGGTATAGTATTAAGTACATGGGCTTTGAAACAGACCTAAGTTCAAATCCCTTGAGACCTTGGACTAGTTAATTCATCTCTCTGAACCTCAATCCCCTTGATGGCATAAGAGGCATGTCAACGCCAAAGTCATGGTACTACTGTAAAGAACATAAGAGATGTACCATTCCTAGCACATGGTCTGCCTCACACACTTAGAATTATTTTCTCTAAATTCTGTAATAACAGAGTAACATGCTCCTAAGTTCCTGTACATTTTAGACTCTTTTTATCTCCAAGTCCACAGCCCCCCTGGCATCCCAATATCAATTCTTCTTTCTTTGTGGTTGTTTTTGATATGTATGTGAACACAATGGAGCTGAACACAAGAGAGAGAGCCATAAAGAACAAACTCTGTTAGAACCTCTACAACCTGTTGCCTGCCAAGTCGCCTCTTCCTCGCTGTTCCTGCCAAGCCGTCTGGCCTGGTTTCCAAATTCTCCTCTTATTCCAGAGGACCTGTCCCATTTTTTTTAAATGCCAGATCATTATCAATCAATGAGCTACATGAATCAAGCCATTCCAGAATTAGCCTGCCCAGCTCATTAAGGGACAAAGGCATCACACTGAGTTTAGAATTCTAATACAGATAGAGTTCTTGCCAAGTATTTGGACAATCTCGTCTCTGCACCTTTGGATGCTGATGATTTGGGGGTAATGGGAATACTGAATGTGGACTTCAAAGGTGGTTATTTTTGTCCTCCTTCCATCCTTGAAATAAAAACTGAATTTGAGAAAGATCTCTTAGGATTTCAGATAAATAAGAAAATGAAACTTTGATCAATGTTGGACAAAAGCTGATCTATAGATGAAATAAAGGTCAGCATCTGGTGTTTTTCCCCTGCTGAATTCCTGACAATGTGAATATTTAGGAGAGGTTTTTCCCCCATTACAGCCTAATCTAATCTTGACCTTCAGCCAAAACAGTGATTTGCTGTGTTCTAAAAGGAATTCACACAAATCATCCTGACCAAAGGAGGAAACAGAGAGAGAGACTGTATTCATTTATTTATTCACTAAGAGTGTACTGAGAATTTACCATGTGCCATGCATTCTTCTGGTTGCTCAGAACAACACAGACAAAGATCTTTGCCCTTGTAGAGTAAGCATTCTAACAGAGAGCCAGGCATATGCAACATTTTTTTTAAATAAGCATACCTTCTACCATGATAGATGATGACAAGTGCTATTAAAACACACATGGACACACACAGCAGGGTGTAGGGAATGGAGAGAGCCAAAGTAAAGAAGAGGGTGTTAAACCAGTAGAAGTGTCATTGAAAAGGTGACATTTTAGCAGAAATGCTGGGGATCAGGTAACTACTCACACTTATTTGCACACTTTTATCCACAACCAGTAGAAAATGAAGACACAAATCATCACCATGGGACCACCCCACTCCCAGCACAAAATATATGGAGTTTTCCAGGTCCCTGTGAGACATTTTCAAGGAAGCTTTGTTCAGAAGTGTCAGCTTCCTAATACAGAGAGAAGCCCTTGCGATGTTGGAGTCTCAGTGATCAGCCACAATCACAGTGTAAAGAAACAGCATGGAAGGTCCTCAAAAAATTAAAAATAGAATTACCATAGGATCCACTAAGTCCACTACTGGGTATTTACTCAAAGAAAATGAAAACACAAATTCGAAAAGATAGATGCATCCCTATGTTTCTTGCAGCATTATACACAATAGCCAAGATGTAGAAGTAACCCAAGTGTCCATCCACTTGGGTTAAAGATAAATAGATAAAGAATGAATAAAGAAGATGTGATATATATATCACATATCATATATATATATATATATATATATATATAAAATGGAATATTATTCAGCCATCTAAAAAAATAGGATCCTGCCATTTGTAGCAACTTAGATGGACGTAGAAGGTGTAATGTTAAGTAAAATAAGTCAGAGAAAGATAAATACCATATGATTTCACAAATACCATGTGATTTTACTCTTAAATTCTGAATTTGGAACTTAAGATATAAAACAAATGACTCTCTCTCTCTCTCTTTTTTTTAAAGATTTTATTTATTCACTTGACAGACAGAGATCACAAGTAGGCAGAGAGGCAGGCAGAGAGAGGAAGGGAAGCAGGCTCCCAGCTGAGCAGAGAGCCCAATGCGGGGCTCGATCCCAGGACCCTGAGCCATGACCTGAGCCGAAGGCAGAGGTTTTAACCCACTGAGCCACCCAGGTGCCCCATCTTTCTCCCTCTTCGAAATAAATAAATAATGGCAGGAAGACAGCCCTCCCTATGTGCTGGACACTGTTCTAGGTGCTTGCCATTTACTTCTCAAACACCCCACCCCAGGCTGTATTGTCATTGTCCATATTCATGGACCTGTAGACAGAGACCTTCAGAAAGGAAATAATGTGGTTGGGGTCAAACCCCTACACCGGGATTTGAACCACATCTGGTAGCCTCCCAGCCATGACCCCAGCCACTAGTCATTTACTCCTAAATATGGTCATAATGACTTATCATATAAGGAACACCTTTTTTGTCCCTAGCATTTTTGGAGCAGCTTTACATAAATTACCCACTACATTTGGGCAAGGAGGAAAGTAACATTAAGTTAGATAATGATTCTGGGGAAGTTGTTCCAATTCTGAGTTGGAAACACTGACATGCCCCCCCCCCACCTTTTGTCGTATCATCTTTGTTTGTCATGTCTCATCTGCAGGGATGGGATTGTAGAAGGATGTGCAGGGTTCCTGTCAGAATCAGACTCTAATGAGGAGTGTACAGCCACCAAGGAGCCATCCACCTCTGGCAGAGCTTAAAGCAACAAGACAAAAGCCGTGTGAACCAACCTTGCTCCTGGCCTCTCCTCATCATCTACTTGCCTGCACTTTGCCCAAATCTCACTCCTCATTTTTAATTTATTATATCTTACTGCGTGCCGTGCATTTTTATAAGCCACTTCAAGTCTCTTTTGGAAAGAAGTATTGATGAATAAATAAATGCAAAATAAATTTGCCTGTTTGCCAGATGAGAGCACAATTAGAATAAATAGCCCTATCATCATCAGACCAATGAGAGTGCCGCCGGAAGACTTTGCCAAATGGGTTCTGGAAAGACAGTGCACAAACAGTGGTTCAACCAAAATCAGACTGATCAATGGATGATGAAGAAAGGCAGAGGCTCGAGGGAGAAAATGGAAAGCTTAGGAACGTCTCCAGATCTGTGCTATGGGAGCCAGCTCCTGAAATCCTCATAAATCCAGATTCCCAAGACGATCGGGGCCTCCCTTTTGAGACGGTGAGCAGCATGGAGGGCCCCTTTACTCAAAACACGCCTGCCTGCGATTCTTCTGAGCATCAACGTTTTCGCATAGGGCAGAGGACAATTTTAAAGAAAACCAAAGTTGCTGAGCATCTGCTGATCTGTAGAGGAGATGGAAAGGTTGACCCCTCCGAAAACAGGTCCACCTCCCTCCTGATACACTGCCTCAATTCCTGAACCCGTTCAAAATGATTGATAATTCCAGAGAGAAGAGCCAGTTGGTTTCCTAACGGTTAAGTTTAGGGAAAACACATGGCAGCTCCACAAAATCTTCAGGCAGGGAGAAGACCCATGGGGGGCTGCCTGGATAAACTAAATTACTGAGGAAGTATGAATAGATCACTGAAGCAGCCATCTCCTGTCTTTGAAGCCCATAAAATAGCTGAAATTGCTGACCTGTAAGGAGCACTGGAAGAAAGCGAATCCTTAACGCCGCCATGAGCCCACCATGCTCCATGGTGTTGAGCAACATCTATATTTCACATTCTCGGTGATCTGTTATCTAATTGTTGATCCAACAGAGAAATAGTTCTCTTCCGGACAGACCTCCTTCTGCCGACCTCTGTAAGTCTAGGTTATCTTTCCCCCACACTCATGTACGCTCAAGACCCAGGGCCCATGGTAAACACACCTTAGACGTGTAATTCTCACAGTTTCCAAAGCTAAAGGAGAAAGACCTCAAGATCGCCCGCTCTTTAAGATTATGGGTGCTCCCCGAAAACCTCCACAGAACCTCAGAAAACTAACAGGGGTTCAGAAGAAAGCAAGCCCAGCAGACTCTGGTGTTCATGACGCTCCACCTGTCATCTTAGAGCAGAGGAAACACTGGCCCAGGATCCTAGAGGCCACTATGGATCAAACTAGAAAATGTATGGGTAGATGATTTAAAAGTAAAAAGTTTGCACCAGGAAGGGGTTGTTAGAAGTGCCCAGACACCGCCTTCGTAAGAGCACATGCTGTGGAAAATATCCTGCCATAGATCTGAGGAGTATTTATATAGTGCAGCAAAACTAATCCACTTAGATCTTCCAAGGCAGGTTGAAAGTTATTTTAAAAGGGCGAGATACAAAGGTGGTATGATGTGCCGAAAGTTATGTGGCCACTGTTCCTCAGCTGGAAGTATGCAACAAAGATTTAGAAAAGATCTGCCTTTATCCTCTGTGCCAGGCAGCGTTCGGGACGCTGGGGATGTCGTGATGAATATATAGAACCAAAGAGACACGGATGACAGTTACCCTCCCTCTGCCACTATAATAGAACTGGTATCATCTGCTTGTGATGACCTGAAGAGGAAAAAGGAACAAAGAAATGAAGTACCAGATGCTTTGACTTGCTACTCAAAGTGTTCAGGGGGGAGCTTGGGTCCTCAGAATATTTAAATGGTAAGAAACATAGCGGCTCCTTCCACCCACACTCTGTCTGTGTTCAGGTTACAAAGCGGCTCAACCCAGAGATCAAAATAGAGTCCTCAGAAAGTTGTCTGGGGTTGGGGGTGGGGGGACTTCAGCTGGTCATTTTCTAGCTGGATTTAAACTCATCAAGACATAGAAAAAGTTTCGCCGGCAAGCCTCATTGAAAATAGCAGGGAGGCAGAGCTGGGATGTTGTCAGGGAACGAGAACACTTCCAAGTTCTAGCACAGCGGAGTCAGACCCCAGCCAGCTGCTTGCCTTCCCTGCGCTTTGACTCTTTCGTTTAGAAGATGGACGTGAAACCACAAAAGTCACAGGAGTGTTGCGGGGCAGAATGACATGACATGTTGTGTGTTCAATAGATATGGATTCTGTGGCACACAAGGGAAGGTGTGAGCTCCCTCTCCCCAAAATGACAAATGACT
Source organism: Martes martes (assembly GCF_963455335.1). Taxonomy (NCBI): domain Eukaryota; kingdom Metazoa; phylum Chordata; class Mammalia; order Carnivora; family Mustelidae; genus Martes; species Martes martes. Next base: position 12,545,094 of record NC_137898.1, read on the forward strand.
TTCATGATTTCTCATTTAAGAACATCGGACACCTATTAACTCATCTGATCCTCACACAGCCCATTTTCAGACGATGAAAGTGGGACTCAGAGAGGTCCACAGACTTGTCCAAAAGTCACCTGTCTAGAAAGAAAAGCCAGAGCTGGGACCCAGAGCCCTTTCTGCCTCCCCCCACCCCTGGCCCCTCACCACGGTGGTCATCATGATACAGATGGGAGGTGCTGGAGGGGGGGAAGACCTGAAAAGTGGAAATCTTAAGGTTCTTCCTCACTTTGCAATCTGACAACAAACTTCTAGAATGGCATATCAAGTCTATCCAAATGCTGACCTCAAATCTCTTACACTTCTCCTTCCTGGGCTGAATGTACAGTAGCATCTTGGAACTAAAGGAGCTTCTGAAGGTCATGGTTGTGCCCTTCTGCCTTCAGATGGGGTAAGCAGAGATGAAGAAGGAGAGGCACCGAGGTGAGGTGGGTCTTGCCTAGAAGCAGACTGCCTGAGAGTGACGAGAGCCCAGATTTGCCGCCTGACAAGACACTCTCTCCTGCCTGGATGGCTACGGCTACTCAGAGACATAGTACTGTTGTTCTGATGCCCACAATGACTCGAGTTCTCCGCTTTGGGGAGAGTGGTGAGGACAGATGGACTGTCTTCCTTTAAGGGGGGGTGGGGAGGGGAAAGGTTGTGGTGATGGGGACCCCTAGACTGAGACAGCCTTACAAAGCATGAGCATGATCGTCCCTCTGTCTTGCTCTTATGGGGTTCTTTCATTCCCTGACCTCCTTATAGCCTCTTCCAAAGTCTGTGTCTGGCGGACCAGTCCTAAATGAGAGAGCTCAGTTCTCTTGCCTTAGGGGCAGCTCAGCCAAGCACCCACCCAACGTAGCTTCATGAACTCCGTGGGAATCTAGATTTTTACCTTCCACCCACAACAGACACCCTCTCCGCAGCATCGCTGATGACTGATGTCTGAACTCCAGGTGACCATTCCTGACACATCAGTGACTGGGAAATTAAATCTCCCACCAAGGAGATCGCTCTGTTTCAGAGCCGCTTAGATCTTCCAGCACTTTCTGTGATGCATTCCAGACACCTGCCAGAGAGTTACAAGCTTCTCAGAGGTTCACCAAGGGAGCCGTTTTCTCCTCCCCTTTTCTGAATAGAACCCCCGATACTTAAAATTGCAGCCTTCATCTTCCACGTGGTCTCGCCTACCCTGTCTCTTCTCATTCTGAAAACAATCATCTGAAGCAGGTGTGAGAGGCCGCGTCGGCCCCATGGTATAGAGGAAGAAACTGTGACCCCCAGAGGCTAAGGGTCTTGCATCACTGCGAGGGGGAAATGCAACTTGTAACTGTCAGCTAGCACTAGCTTTGGCCCTACTCTCTCAAGAAAAGAGACACAGGGGCGCCTGGGTGGCTCAGCCGGTGACGCGTCTGCCTTTGGCTTGGGTCATGATCCCAGAGTCTGAGCTCCACCGGGCTCCCTGCTCAGCGGGGAGTCTGTTTCTCCCTCTCCCTCTGCCCCTCCCACGCTTGTGTGTTCTCTCTCTCTGTCTCTCTAAAATAAACAAATGAAATCTTTTTTAAAAAGAGAAAAAGAGATAAACCCATTTTACTTGAGAGGAAACCAAGGTTCAGGTGTCAGGTACACTTCGCCTCTGGACTGTAGTTCATTTCCTCTCAGATCTGCTATTGCTCACACTCACCTTCGGCAGGACCAGAAGACTGGGCCGTGGGGGGTAGGGGGTAAGAGCAGAATGTGTTGTCTAAGCGGGGTTTGGGGGGACCTGAGGAATAAGCAAGTTTGGCACCTGCAGCTTTCAAGCCCCAGCAACCAGTAGGTGCCTGCCTCCCCGCCCTGTCCTGGGCATTCCAGGAAGCCAATTAGACCGGGGCAGGGGGCTTGTCACTAATGGGGCTTCTCTAATCAGGCCCTAAGCTGCTAATTAGACTCCTCGGATCCCCAGAGGCGAGAAACCTTCAGAAAAGGGTCCCTGCAAAGTTAGCTGTCTCGATCCCTCCCCATTCACACTTCGTCCTGTCTGGCAGGCCCTGCCATAATTAAGCCTCATTTGGGACCCAGGGGATGGGGAGAAAATACCAGTGCATTCTGTTCTCTGAGGGGTCATCCTCAGAGTGACCCTTTTGGACCCGTCTCATTGTGAGGGCTCAGAGGAAACACGTGATCACGGGCAGTCCCAGCAGCCTGGAGACTTGTTTTCCTCACTGATATTAGTCACCCATACACAAAGGCCTTCAAGCAGGGCCCAGCTCACCACACTAGTTTTATCGAGGGTAACTCATCCCGGACGCCCCACCCCCACACAAAAAACCCCTGGAGAAGACAACGCTATTGTTTTCCTCTCCCTGTAAGGAAGTGGAGGCTCAGAGAGGTGAAATGACCACCCCGGGTCACACAGCTGGATGGGAACCAGGGGAGGCCGGCTTCACACACCTTGCTCTTAACCACTATCCTGTATCCCTATAACCAGCAGCAGGCTGATTATAAACACAACTACGTAGGACAGAAAATTTGGACAAGGTCACGAAAGTACAAACGAAGAAATGAAAGCCCTAGAATCATACACTCCAACAGGCACTACTAACAGAGGGAAAGATATTAGAACATCGTTATTTAGCTCATAAGCCCTGGCAGTAGACTGCACGGGTTCAAATCCTCCTCTTTGTGGGGAGTTTCAGGGAGTTATATCCTGGATGGACACGGAGGTTACAGGTGATACAAGTAAGACACAGAACAGGGTCTGGTACTATGACTATCCTTCCAGAATTTTTTTTTATAGAAATTTACACATATATTTACAAATCAGGATTAAAGTCGACACACTATTTCTACACTGTTCCACTGAGATGAGTTAACAAGAGAAAAGGTAACTGTTCTAAATGTACTCATGTGGGGCACCTGGGTGGCTCAGTGGGTTAGGCCTCTGCCTTCAGCTCAGGTCATGATCTCGGGGTCCTGGGATCGAGTCCCGCATCGGGCTTTCTGCTAGGCAGGGAGCCTGCTTCCTCCTCTCTTTCTCTCTGCCTGCCTTTCTGCCTACTTGTGTTCTCTCTCTGTCAAATAAATAAATAAAATATTTTAAATGTACTCATGTGGGAGGGACCTGGGGCCCACACCAACACCATGGGAAGTGCTGGGACCTCTTGTCAGGCTGCTCATGATGTAGGGGCCACTGAGCCCCAAGACTCTGTACCCTAAATGTCCAGGCAACCACGGGAAAAGAAAAACTGACTCCCAAATTTGCCACAAAGACCGTGAGATTGCCCTTGTCTGATGTACCACACACCCTTACAATCTCAGACGCAGTCATGATAACCTGAAGGCAAAAGACATCCCCAGATTTTCTTGTATGCGGAAATCCTCAAAACCCTTGGGTAGAGGAGAGACCCGTGGGAGATGGAGGTATATTACATATTATATATATAACATTTTAATAGTCTTAATCTTTAAAAAAAAAAAAGGAAATTGAGACATACTGATGCCATTTAGAAGCATTAATTTAATAAAGATATGTGGTATTTCTTGTTGCTACGCCCCCGACACATATATTGACAGCACTAAGCCCGTACCACCCATGAGACCTGACTCCTCCCTTCCGTTCATTCTGTTCTTTCCTTGGGCCTCTAGGTCCCCCTTGCATTGTTTTGTTGATCACTGCTCGCAGAGAAGGCTGTTGGTCATCATTTCTGCAGGTCCTTTCACTTGGAAAACTTGCTGATCTCCAGTAGTTGTTGGTTCAGCCGTTTTGGACTTTCAATATAAATAAAGTTTTCTGTGCATATTTTTTTAAAAGATATATGGTATTTCTTATCTTCTCATGGGAAAATTGAAACATTTAAACATCCCCCAACATGGCTGTCTACTTAACATTATATCCTGGGTATTTTCCATCCTGGTGGTCACATGAGGTCACCTTTGATTCATACTCCCCCATTTTAAGATTTCCCAGAACCCCTACCCGTTCCACAGAGACACCCTCGTGCTGAGCTATGCTGTTGGACTCCCAGGCTCCCAGTACATGGGATGCCATAGGGAATCGGCTTCTGCCCCAAAATGCTACTTCTTAAATCATGCCCCCCTTTCACCCTCATCCACCAGTGCAGTTGGATGGATATGATCTCCTTGGTCTGCTACTTGAACCTCTGACACCAACACCCACCACCAACAATGCGGCCCCGCCCACCAGGAAGACCCCCTCATTCCCTTAGGGCGAGTTCTGCACTAGCCCACCCCCCAACCCAGGCTGCCGAGGATATTTCATATCCCTGAACCTCTGTGGGGGTCTGAGTTGGGAAAATCCCTTGGCTTGCCATGTACAAAAGTGGCCCTTTTCAGCCCCACCCCGTGCAACCCACCCAAGCAAGCACGTGCATTGGGAGAAGCTCGGGTTCGAACCCTAGCTCCTCAGATCCAGGATATCCTATTACACTTAAACGATTTTGGTCACTTTGATATTTTCAACTTTTTGTTATAAAACGACAGGGCCGAAACCACGGATCTTTGTAGATATTAATGGTTGTTTCTGTGGGCTAACTTCCCAGAAGCAGAATGATTAGAGAAAAAGGCATTTCCATTTCTGAGGGTCTTTATACAAAATAATAAAACTGACTGTAAGATGCTGCCCAGAACTCCACAGCACATAAGGGAATCTGTTTCCCAACACCTTGCTGATACAAGTATCATGATCTTCTTTTAAATATTTGGTGATTACGAGGACACCTGAGTGGTTCAGTCATTAAGTGTCTGCCTTTGGCTCAGGTCATGATCCCAGGGTCCTGGAATCAAGCCCCACATTGGGCTCCTTGCTCAGCGGGAAGCCTGCTTCTCCCTCTCCCTCTTCCCCTGTTTGTGTTTCCTCTCTCGCTGTGTCTCTCTCTGTCAAATAAATAAATAAAATCTTTTAAAACTAAAAATAAATAAATAAATATTTGGTGATTACAAAAAAAAATGTAGCTCAGGGCTACATAAATTGTAATTATTTACTGTGACATTAAACACTTTTCATATATGTAGATATTTATTTCTTCTTTTGCAAATTTAGCTTTCGTGCACTTTGCCAGTTCTTCTAAGGAGGCAGTTGACTTCTCTGACTGAATGATAGAAACATTAAAGATCTCTCCTTTCATTTGTTTGACAAATATTTGAGCACCTAATACACCAGGAAACGTTCTAGACACTGGCCATATAGCAGTGAACAAAACAGATTAAATCACTGCCTTCCTGTGTCTTACATTCCAATAGGCAGAGACAGAAAATAGGGTTATAAACAAATATAGCAAAATGATGTGAGAGGAGCTGTCTGGGTTAGTAGCAGAGAAGGGACTCGAAGTCAGAAAAGGTCTGTGATGTGGCATTTACACTAGGACTGGCATGGGAAGAACACACAAGAGCATCTTCTTATTTGAAGATAAATTTAGACAAAGGGAACAGCAAGGGCAAAGGGCCTGAGGCAGGAATAAGCAGGAATAAGGGCCAGAGGGAAGTAAGAGATGAAGGGAGGTACACAGAGGGCAGATCGCATATGATCTCATAGGTCAGAGTAAGAAAATGGGTTTTTCTCCAAGTGCAAAGGGAACTCAATGGAGGAATTCAGGGAAATTAAAGAACGGATATAGGTTTTAAACAGTTTCTCCAAATTCTATGAGGAATATGGATTTTAGGGAGGCCAAAAATATGCTATATACACCAGGGTATAGTATTCAGCCATAAGAAGGAAGGAAATCCTGCTATTTGCAACAACATGGATGGACATTGAGAGCATTATCCTAAGTGAAATAAGTCAGACAGGGAAAGACAAATACCGTATGACATTCTCGCACGTGGAATCGTAAGAAGCCTCCCTTACATAGCATAGAGAATGTAGTCAGTGGTCGTGTAATAATACTGTACAGTGACTGATGGTAGCTACACTTGCAAGGGGCAGCACCGAAGTGCAGACTGGTCCCATCCCTACGTTGTACTGCTGAAACTGATGTAATACAGTGTGTCAACTGCACGTCAATAACAATAAAGAAGCCTTACTTTCTAGTCTATTCCATTGGCTTCTATAATGATTTTTATGCCAGTACTGTATTGTTTTGATGACTATAGCTCTGTGGTACAGTTTGAAACCAGACAGTGTGATGCCTCCGGCTTTGTTCCTTCTCAGGAGTGCTTTGGCTATTCGGTCTCTTTGGTGGTTCCAGAGGAATTTTAAGATTGTTTATTCTGTTTCTGTGATAAAAATACCACCGGAGGGGCACCTGGGCAGCTCAGTGGGTCAAGCACCTGCCTTAGGCTCAGGTCATGATCTCAGGCTCCTGCGATCGAGCCCCGCATCCGGTTCCCTGCTTGGGAAGAGGGGGGTGCAGGGCAGGGGGAGTCTGCCCCTCCCCCAATCATGCTCTTTCTCTCTGTCAGATTAAAAAAATAGAATCTTTAAAAAAAAAAAAAAACCACGGGAATTGTGATGGGAATTGCACTGAAGCATCTTTCTTACTGCCCTTCTTGGGTTGCCCCTACTTCACATGGTAAGATCAGAAGCCCCAGCTGTAAATACTCAAAAGTCTATATGTCTCCAAAGGCGAAGGAAATAAAGGCAAAGATGAACTTCTGGGACTTCATCAAGATAAAAAGCTTCTGCACAGCAAAAGAAACAGTCATCAAAACAAAGAGGCAACCCACGGAATGGGAGAAGATATTTGCAAATGACAGTACAGATAAAAGGTTGATATCCAGGATCTATAAAGAACTCCTCAAACTCAACACACACAAAACAGATAATCATATCAAAAAATGGGCAGAAGATATGAACAGACACTTCTCCAATGAAGACATACAAATGGCTACCAGACACATGAAAAAATGTTCATCATCACTAGCCATCAGGGAGATTCAAATCAAAACCACATTGAGATACCACCTTACACCAGTTAGAATGGCCAAAATTAGCAAGACAGGAAACAACGTGTGTTGGAGAGGATGTGGAGAAAGGGGAACCCTCTTACACTGTTGGTGGGAATGCAAACTGGTGCAGCCACTTTGGAGAACAGTGTGGAGATTCCTCAGGAAATTAAAAATAGATCTTCCCTATGACCCTGCAATTGCACTGCTGGGTATTTACCCCAAAGATACAGATGTAGTGAAAAGAAGGGCCATCTGTACCCCAATGTTTATAGCAGCAATGGCCACGGTCGCCAAACTGTGGAAAGAACCAAGATGCCCTTCAACGGATGAATGGATAAGGAAGATGTGGTCCATATACACTATGGAGTATTATGCCTCCATCAGAAAGGACGAATACCCAACTTTTGTAGCAACATGGACAGGACTGGAAGAGATTATGTTGAGTGAAATAAGTCAAGCAGAGAAAGTCAAGTATCATATGGTTTCACTTATTGGTGGAGCATGACAAATAATATAGAGGACAAGGGTAGATGGAGAGGAGAAGGGAGTTGAGGGAAATTGGAAGGGGAGGTGAACCATGAGAGACTATGGACTCTGAAAAACAACCTGAGGGTTTTGAAGGGGCGGGGTGGGAGGGTGGGGGAACCAGGTGGTGGGTATTAGGGAGGGCACAGATTGCATGGAGCACTGGGTGTGGTGAAAAAACAATGAATACTGTTACGCTGAAAATAAATAAAAAATTAAAAAAAAAAAAGTCTATAGGGAGCAGAGAGCATCCTTGAGTACCCCTGTCTCCAGATCCGCCTGGCCCCCCGCGGCTGCTGGGAGTGTTGGCTGCTTACAGCTGGCAGCTACAGCCTTCTCTGGAGTAGTGCCCTCCTCAGCCAAGTGTCTACAAGGAACTCAGCCAAGGGATCCACCTCCCCAAAGGGGGTCACACCTCCACTCTGTGTGGCAGCCCACAGTCCATGAACAGTCAATATGGGCTGCAAAGGGCCAAATCCCTTGCCTCAAGGCAGAACTGAGTCAGGATGTAATTCATACTCCAGAGTTGCCCTGCAGATCAGGCTAGCCTCCACCTGAAATGGTATCTTTGCTCAACTAGTCTCTGCTTCCTTCACCCCCTGACAGGTCTCTCCTATAACTGCTCCCTTGGTGACACACTGTCCCCCAAGCCCCGTCTCCCACCTTTTTTTTTTTTTAAGGAAACCAAGCTAAGATGCATCTCTTCCAAGGTCAAAACAAGAGTCCTAGGCTTGATAGGAACAAGAACAACAACAATGATAATAATAATCAAAGCACTCCAGATCGTTCCAACCTGTGGCCAAGAGAAGAAGGTAATAAATACGATGGAGTCACCCACCTCCACAAGTTCCCCAGGGGATGTTTAATGCAATGTTATCAGTGCTGGCATATTCTCCCTCCTCCTTTTTCTTTCTCTTGTCCCAATGGCCACACTATCGTCTATAGGAAACACTTGCAATACAGGACACGCCCTCTTACTACACAGATATTTCAGGAGGTATTTAATGACAGGAAATGATCATAAATATTGTCCAAAAATGGGTTGGAAGGTGGAATTCCCTGCACTGCCAGAAGTCCTGGTCTGTGGCTGCCTTCCTTCTCTGTCATATATTCTTTTTTTTTTTAAAGATTTTATTTATTTATTTGACAGACAGAGACCACAAGTAGGCAGAGAGGCAGGCAAAGAGAGAGAGGAAGGGAAGCAGACTCCCCGCTGAGCAGAGAGCCTGATGCAGGGCCCAATCCCCGGCAGGCGAGAATTCTACCACTGAACCACCAATGCAAGTGGCTAGGGCCCAATCCCAGGACCCTGGGATCATGACCTGAGCCAAAAGCAGAGGCTTTAACCCACTGAGCCACCCAGGTGCCCCAACTGTCATATATTCTTTCTCCATCTGTCATCTGTTATGGTAAGAATCACCCCGGTGAGGCTGCATGCTTGCTAATTATCAAGAGTCTTATTCCTGCCATGTTACTTTGAGTGAATGGGGCCCATGGCCCCTCTGAGATCTCGCTGAAAGAGTTCTGATCCTGTACTGATGAGTGGGTGAGAGCATTCAGGGCATGGGAGTGTTTATCCTAACACAGAACGCACGGGAATCGGAGGAAGCAAGATGGCTTCTCCGGAAACCTACAGTCGAGCTGGGCAACAAGACTAACAACCAAGGAATAGCCATTAACAACGTAAGGCAACTAGAATGCGGTGCCAAAGTGTGCCGTTCTAACACACACACACAGAGTGGGTTTCGGAGACCAGGGAAGAGATGAGAGCTGGAATAGACAGAGAAAGCTTCCCACAGAAACGCCAGCAATGGATCATGAAGGAAGATGAACGAATACGCTACTCATGGTATAGATTCAAGTGAAGCATGTTTAGACCGCTCTAGCCTCATTTCCCCCCTGAATCAATAATCCACCCTTCCTAATGAAATTCTGAGCAGTCCATGACATGAGACTTGATACAAGGTCTGGGTACAAGGGTGGACGCCGTGTGAAGAGGATGTTACCAGGAGTTCTGAGAGTCCCAGTCCTGGCAGAACCACTGACGGACTGGGACAGTAGGACACTGAGGGCCAGTGGCAAAGAGGAACCAGCTTCATTCCCTACAGCAACTGTAAATGAGCTTTGAGACTAACATGAGCTCAGAGTTGCCGTGAAATCCCACAGGATTTGTTTTTATCCTCTCAGATGTGTAGAGAGATGAGATAATGAGCCCCTGCTGAAGTGTGTTCTCTGGGACAAGCCCAGCTGTTCCTAGGAGCCCGGAGCCTGTCCCAGTTGCTGACACGTGATTCAGGGACAACCTTTGTGTGCACTGCATCCCTCCTTCAAAAACCATCCCCAAAGCATTTTAAATATCTCACTGGTTTGCTTCATAAGAAGAAACCTAGACTCCATCAGCTACATATACCTATTGGAGCGATCTCAGCTGCCTACTGCAAAATGCTTAAATGACCTAGATTAGTTTGATTCCAAACCGGAGATGAACCCAACTGAATTATCCCACCAGGTAATTAAGGTGTAATTGTGACCTCAGGAATGGTGAGAGGGGGCTAGCTCTGAAGTAAGGTGCATACGAGCTAGGACAGGTGAAACTGGGGAGAGAATCTGGCCATTGTCATTGGAACCTGTCATCTAATGGGACCATGTTCAGATATAGCTATAATTTCTTTGGGTTTATGTGTCACTGGGTAAACTTTAGAAAATATATTCCACCTATGAGTGACATCATACAGCACTAGTCTTTCTCTGGCTGCCTTATTTCACTTAGCATAGTACTCTCTAGCTCCAACCACGTCATTATAAATGGAAAGGTTTCATTCTTTTTTATGGCTGTGTAATATTCCCTTGTATGTATGTGGCATATCTTCTTTATCATAGAGGAAGAAAAGAGAGAGGCAAATCAAGAAACAGACTGTTGGGCACCTGGGTGGCTCAGTTGTTGGGCACCTGCCTCCAGCTCAAGTCATGATCCTGGAGTCCCAGGATCGAGCCCTGCATCAGGCTCCCAGCTCCATGGGGAGTCTGCTTCTCCCTCTGACCTTCTCCCCTCTCATGCTCTCTCTCACTCTCTCTCTCTCTCAAATAAATAAATAAATAAAAATCTTAAAAAAAAAAACAAAGAAACAGACTGTTAACTATAGAGAAGACCAATGGTTAGCAGAAGAGAGGTGCATGGGGGATGGGTGAAATAGGTGATGGGGGTTTAGGAGTACACTTGTGGTGAGGAGCATCGGGTATTTTATGGAAGTGTGAAAGGACTATATTGTATATCTGAAAATAATATTACACTGTATGTCCAGTAACTGTAATTAAAATAAAAACTTAAATATATATGGGGGCAGGGATGGGATACTCGACTGTAAAGCTTGGACCCAAGACTTCACTGTAAATTACCGTACTGCCTGTGTTTACACTGAAAGTGGGACTAATCATATGTACTAGAACTCTGGCTTTGGAATAAGAAAGACGCAGGTTAGAATTTGGGCTTTTTCAGGGTGCCTGCCTAGTTCAGTGGGTAAAGCATATGACTCTTGGTCTTAGGGTCATGAATTCAAGCCCCATGTTGGATGTAGAGATAATTTTTTTGAAGATTTTATTTATTTATTTGTCATAGAGAGAGAGAAAAAAATCCCAAGCCGGGGAAGCAGCAGGCAAAGGGAGAAGCAAACTCCCCACGGAGCAAGGAGTCTGACATGGGAATTGATCCCAGGACCCTGCGATCATAACCTGAGCCAAAGGCAGACACTTAACCAACTGAGCTATCCAGGTACTCCAGATTCTTTTCTTTTCTTTTCTTTTTTTTTTAAGTAATCTCTAGGGATGTCTTAACCCAAAAAGAAGGAGGAAGAAAAGACATAGACCACCAAAAAACTCCAAAGTCAAACTTAGTCCTCTTTCCTCATGAAGTTGAGTATATGTCTAATAGTCTTAGAAGTACTATGAGTTTAAAAATTGAGCCTTGGGTCTGCAGAAAAAGTTATTTTCTTCCCCTAAAATGATAGCATAATGTGAAGCAAAGACCACAGAATTTGAAGTTAGAAAGTCTCAAATTCAAATGTTGCTTCTGTTTCTTCCTAGATGTCTGCCAAATTGGGCAGCCTCCTTAACATCTCCAAGCCTCACTTTGTTCATCCATAAAATAGTCATGACTGTACCCAACTTTCAGGGCTGCTGGAAGAATTAGAATCAGAGTATGAGATAGGCCTAGCAGGTGTGCAGGACTAACCCAGCATGGCTGCATCTCTACCCCGGTGATCTGGGCCACCTACTACCCCATCATGTGCATTGAACAGTCTTGTCTCAGAATCAGAGGGAACCCCACAACTTCCCCCACGAGATGGAGAAAAAATGGTCTGTGACAATTTCAGAATTAGGGCGTGAGAAAGATGTTGAAATTAGCCAAGCTCTGTCATGATTTGAAAGCAAGAAGGATCTGATAACCCAAAGAACTGCAGGGAGATTCCTTCGATCCCATGAATCATAAAGATGTGCTTAAGCGTAAGAAGGCAGCAAAACAAATTCATAGCAAAGTGCACAGAATTTGCCATCAAACCATTATCATTCAGAACCCAGCTCTTCCACTTATTAAAGTGGGTCACCTTAAACAAATTCATCTCCCAGAAGTTCAAATTCCTCACCAGTAAAGAAAAAATAAATAGATAAGCTAACAGCCCTCAAAGGGCTGTTTCTAGGATACAGTAAGATAATTTTTGCAAAGCTTCAACATCCTTAGTGGAATGGATAAGTAAATGTGCTGTAAGCATACCAAGGAAGACCATAGCAAAACCAGAAATAACAAACTAGATGTAGCTACATGACATGGACAAATCACAAAAATATGGTATATGTGGGAAAAGAAAAAATATATAAGTTTTATAGCACAAGATCCTGTTTGTAAAATTAAAACTGCACCAAAATCACTGTATTTTTTTCTTTTTTTTTTCACTGTATTTTTTTAAAGGCACACATATTTTTAAATCAATATGAAAGGACTAAGCATAGGAGGACATATATTTTGCATGCATTAGACTGGATACCTATGAGGAATGGGGGAAGGATTGGGCATGGAAAGAAAAGGAAGCAAAAAAATAAAGTGAAAAAAAGCCTTGCATCAGTAATGATGACTTATCAGGACCTGGCAAGTATGATTAACTCAATTTCAGACCTAAGATCATATAAGTAACAAATCACTTGAAATACTGCCTGCATATTTTATTTACTCAGTAATTTGTAGGTGAAGAGTATGCACATTCTAGTATAGATATTAGGAAAGTCCTTTCAAAAGCTTTGTTTAACCCATATACCTAGACCTACTATAAATCATGCTTTGTGAGAGACAAAAGAACGTTAATGATCATATAACCTAGCCCTGCCATTCTGCTGAACAGAAAATAAAACCCAAGGAGGAAAAATGAATTTTAAAGGTGACTCAGCTAGTTGGTGTGTCCTAGAGGGGACAAACACAGAGCTTGACTTATCCCCGGAACTAGCTGCTAGAGTCAGGTGGGTGGGGGGGACAGCTTCAGGAAACCATGTTTTATCTGATACGTCAGTGTCTCTCTTTCACTAGTGACCTCTAATTTGAGCTGGAGGAGGGTCCCAAGATTAAAATGGTGAAGATTAGGGGTGCATGGCTGGCTCAGTCAGAAGAGCATGAGATTCTTGATCTCAGGATCATGAGTTTGAGCCCCATACTGGGTGTAGAAATTGCTTAAAATAAAAATAAAAAAGTAAACTTTTAAAAAATAATAAATAAAATAAAGTGGCAAAGATTAAAGTAGAAAGACTTTGGTTTTTTATTATTACTGACATACAATTGATACATAACATTGTATAAATTTAAACTGTACAATGTGTTGGTTTGATACATTTATACATTACTGTATGTAGAGTGTTAGCTAACACTTCTACCACCTCCCACAATTATTAAGTCCTCTTTGTGGTGAGAACAAATAAGAACTGTCTCTTAGCAACTTTGAAATTTGCAACATACTGTTGTTGACTATAATACAATGTTTATGACACAGGATTTTTGACAATAATCACTGGGCTGTACCTTAGATCTCTGGAACTCATATCTGCCAGTTACAAGTTTGCACCCTTAAACATCTTTTTAATACCATCTGACTAAGCAGTTTTTGGACACATGCAATTATATAATAAGAAGAAAGCACATCAGTGGGTAAGAGGAGGGGACAGCCAGTATAAAGAGCAGATTCATCATCTTCCAGCTTCTGAAAGCCTTTTATGAGAAGAAGGAATTACAGTGGCTATGACATAGCTATGGCTATGTCTGGAAGGGGTAAAACTAAAACCAACGTGTGGAAGATAAAGAGAGCTCATACAGATCCAGAATAAGAGTTAGCAGGTAGAACTGTCCACAGATGGATGCTCATCGAGCAATTGGATGATCAAGCAGAAGGCATGAATCCCATGGAGATTACAACACCCGCTGACCAGGTTCTTCCCAAATCTGAGTCTATGTGTCTCTTGTCTTCACAGAAATTTCCAAATACGTACCAGAATTAATTCAAAACAGAAGCACCAGCTCAGGGCTCAGCTCCAAAAAATGCAGAAGAACATAGATGCCCAAGGAGAACAAGCCAGGTACAAGATTTCCCAAAAACAAGCTCTATAAATTGGCCCAGAAATATAAAGCTAACTTCTACCATAGAAAGAATCTGTCCTTCCATTCTGGGATTTTGTGGTTCTTGTTGTTCATTCTCATCTTCAGATCAATTGTCCATATTGAATCCATGACTGAGAATAATCTCACCACAGTAACAGAGTTCATTCTCATGGGCTTCACGGACGACCACATGTTGGAGATTCCCCTCTTCCTAATGTTTCTCATCTTCTATATCATCACCCTTCTGGGGAATGTGGGAATGATCATTCTGATCCAAGTGGATATCCAACTCCACACCCCCATGTACTTCTTCCTGAGCCATCTCTCCCAGCTGGATGCCTGCTATGCCTCGGTGGTCACCCCTCAGATCCTGGCCACACTGGCCACTGGCAAGATGGTCATTTCCTTTGGCCAATGTGCTACCCAGTTCTTTTTCTTCACCACCTGTGCAGGCACGGAGTGTTTCCTGCTGGCAGTGATGGCCTATGACCGCCATGTCGCTATTAGCAACCCATTGCTCTACACTGTAGCCATGAATCCCAGAATCTGCTGGAGTTTGGTGGTGGGAGCCTATATCTGCGGGATGTCAGGGGCCATCCTGCGTACCGCATGCACCTTCACCCTCTCCTTCTGTGACCACAATCAGATCAACTTCTTCTTCTGTGACCTCCCACCCCTACTAAAACTCAGCTGCAGTGACACGACAAACACTGAAATTGTCATTGTCTTCTTTGGCAACTTTGTAATCTTGGCCAATGCCTTGGTCATTCTGATATCCTACCTGTTCATCATCAAGGCCATTCTGAAAGTGAAGTTTCCAGGTGGCAAGGCCAAGACTCTCTCCACATGTGCCTCCCACCTCACTGCTGTGGCCCTTTTCTTCGGGACTCTCATCTTCATGTATCTGCGGAGTGGCTCAGGCAAATCCTTGGAGGAAGACAAGGTCGTGTCTGTCTTCTACACTGTGGTCATCCCTATGCTAAACCCTCTGATCTATAGCCTAAGAAACAAGGATGTGAAAGCAGCCTTCAGAAAGATCATTGGTAAACTCCAGGTGTTCCAGAGTGTGTAGATATGAGTGACAAGACCTCTCCTCTTGGTCTATTTTCTTCCCATATCAATAGATCCTCAGAGGTAAAAACACTATACGCAAATCAGACCCACAACTAGAAGGTAGATGGGTATCCGAGGGCAGATTAAAAAAAAACTGCAGATATGGTAAAACTCATTTCCAGCAATCCCATGGTGCTTTTTTCTCCTCCCCCTCTCCTACTTCCAGTCCATTCCTTAGTGCACAATAGCCTTATGATACTGTCTGATATCTTAACTTACGTAATTTCAGGGCTCCAGGGGATTTTGAGTTTATCTCATCCCCCTGGCATCTTTGTAACCGTGCTTGAGATTCCATCTTTTCCTTCTCATTTTTTGCTTCCATTAATACTGCCTTTTTCTGTGTCAAAGGTTCTATTTGGGGATTCCAGTAATCAATGCTAATAGTCTTTTTTTGTCTTTAATACATGAGTAACTGGTCACCTCAGTAAGCTGGGAGTGCTGTATAAGACAAAACTGAGTCTCCCAATGGCCAAAGGAAAAGAGTGTTTGACAAACAGGCCTTCCTCTTCACTGTCCTACTCTTGTGATACCCCTTTGGGGATCTTTCCTTCTTGCTCATGCCACAAGGATGAAATTTGCAAACTGTCTTCTCACTTGACGATTCCCTGGCTTTGTTGTTCCTGCTGTGTAATATTCCTCTCATATCTCCAAGATGAACTAAGCCACTTTACCTTTGGCTCCTCAAAGGCCAACTCCCTAGTTTCTGAAGGACATGATACATTGCTTCTCCTCCCCACTCACACTGCCTGCTTTGTGAACAGTCCCTTCTTACCAAGCATCCCATTTTCAGGAACTGCAGAGGCAGAGAACAAAGACAGGCATAAGGTAACATTAAACCATGCATTATCTTCTCTGGGAGAAAGTTTGTGGAGAAAGGAAAGTAACTAATTCCTGCTTGAGACTGCAAAACCCTTCAGGGCAGAGTCTGTTTTCCTTGTTGGGGAACTCAATCCAAGTTCAGAATCTGGACCAGATGAACTCTTTTGATAATTGCTTCTGAACAGATTTTTAGGGCACATGCATGATCTCATTTGAGCCTCAGGGAAACGCTGCAAGGCAAAAAAGGAAGACAGGGTTGAATAGAAGATTCCCATTTTGCAGTTAAGAAAGTGCTTTCTGATAGTCCCTTTGGACCTTTGCTCAGAGTCCCTTTGTTCAGAGTATACAGCTGTAGACAATGAATGGCTTTCAGACTTAGGGTTGTATCTGAGTCCCAATTCTACCACTAATTCACTGTGAAATCTACAGTAAATGGCTTCATTTCTCAGATCCTAATTTTCTCCAGAGCTAAAACAAATATAACAACTCCTAATTCAAGAGCATATTATAAAAATTATATGAGGTGAGGGGTTCCTGGCTGGTTCAGTCAGAAGAGCATGCAACTCTTAATCTTGGGGTTGTAACTTTCAGTCAACAGGGACTGTTGACTGAAATAAATAAATGAGGAGATGAATAAGAAATCTCCCAGCACAGGGGTGGCTGGGTGGCCCAGTCAGTTAAGCATCCGACTCTTGATTTTGGCTCGGGTCGTGGTCTCAGGGTCATGAGATCCAGCCCCATGTCAGGCTCCACACTCAACAGAGAGTCTGCCAGAGATTCTCTCTCCTTCTCCCTCTGCCCCCTCACCCCTCCAACCCACTCTCCCACTCTTTCTCTCTCTCTCTCTCCAAAATAAATAAATAAATCTTTTCCAAGAAAGTGAGGAAGGAAGGAAGGAAGGAAGGAAGGAAGGAAGGAAGGAAGGAAGGAAGGAATCTCCTAACACAAATCCTCCTAACACAAATCTCCTAACACAAATTCCATTTATATTGTTCTCTTCCCTCCCCTTTCCCTCACTCTCACCGTGGGCCTTGCCACAATTCTGTCACCATTAACAAAAATGAAATAAATTACAAACAAGTGACAATGAAAGACAGTGAACCGAGGAAAATGAATAACTCAATCCTTTTCTCTCAAGAAATTTTTTTTAAAATGGGGTTTAGTTGGGGTAGGGGTGCACCTCCTATCTGCATCCCACATGGTCAAGGATAATCAAAAGATGTCTTTTTGCTTGAATATATTGTTGTGTTCCCAAGGAACCCCTTTACCAGACCTTGATTTTATGAGAAGTTGGTCCTCCATGGCCCTCTATATGGGAACAATCGTTGTATTAAAATGGTCCAGCTGACCAAGGTAGAGAAGTCAAGAGAGATACAAAAATGAAGTAGTTATTCAAAGGGAATCAGCAGTAACAGACTCGGGAGGAGCCCTGGCAGGTTCCATCCCTTGCTTCCACTGCACGGAGGGGAAACCACAAAAGTTCTCTTGCTTCCTTAAGACACACTGTGTTTAGTGTTGAGGATCCAAAACCAAATTCCCCTTTGGGGACTAGTTCAAGCTTAGTCATGAGGCTCAAAGGAGTCCATCCATACTTGCAGAACTCTAATGGAGAGGAGTTCTTCAGCATATTCTAGCAGATCTGCATTCCACACACTGATTCCATCCACACTTTAAATAAAGGACTGGGTCTCAGTATCCTATGTTACTTCTATCACACTCTCATTATAGGAGAAACTTCACCCACTTAGAGCTCTTTGCTTAGGTCACCACTGTTCTAGCTCTTGACCTTACCCTTCAGGTGATCAGACTAGAAAAAGCCCCCAACCCAGCTTTCATCAATGCATGAACAGAGTCGAGAGCCACAAGGTGCTCTAGAGTTATACAACGATTATTAAGCAGAACCAATAAAGTTATCTCCCTCTTGAGGGTCTGAACTATAAAATATGGGAAAAGATGGAGTTATTTGAGAAACAAGACTCACAAATTATAATTAGATATGGAGAAAATGGCTGAGTCATGTTAATGCGCAGACCATAGAGAAAATGAATAAATGTCAGGTGCGGAGGAGGCAGCAATATAACCCAGTCCCTCGTGCTGCATTAGATCTTTCAGGTCTTGAATTATGTTCCAGACTTAGTTCTAGGACTCTCTATAGGTCCCCAAGAAATCCCATTGTCTCTTTTGAAGCATAAGAATCTTAGCCATAGACCCACATTCTACTAGATAATGTGAGTGGGTCTCTGTTACAATCTAAACGACTTAGCAACTCATTGTCCTAGCTACTAATAACAAAATAATAAAGATGATGATGATAGCCAAGTCTTACAGAGCACCTATTGTATGCCAGACACTATTCTAAGAATTTTTATATGTATTTAGCAACCCTATGATGCGTTAGCAACCCTATAATGTATGTGTAATTACTATACCCACTTAGAGATGAGTAAACTAGGACGCAGGGAAGTTAAAATAAGTTCCTCAGGTCACGGAAGCCACAAAAGCCATGGAAGGCCATGATTTGAGCTCAGGAAATCCGGTTCTAGAAATTCCGATCTTATCTACGATCTTATATCATCTTTGAATGTCATTTTATATACAACCGTCCCTTCTTTGGTACAGAATCACTTAAGGGAAAACAGCCTTACTCACTAGGCTCTTTCTCCAGGAGTCAGAAAAAAAATGGTTTTCCTGCTTCAGAACTGGAAGTCATGTGAAAAATAAAAAAACTTTCAAAGGTTGATGGAGAGGTCTCTACAAGAGGAAATAAAAGGAAAGACAGCTTTAACAAGGAGAGGATCTTACTTTTCACAAATGCCTATGCACCTGCAGGTTCTTGGCTGAGCCACCAAACAAAAACTGGAAGAGATTGCCTGTAAAGTTCATTCCATTAAGATTCATTCAGAATATACACTGAGCTGGGCTGAAGAGATCCTATTCTCTGTGACAGCTAAGATGCCACCAGGCATTTAGGTCAACATCAGCCATAAGGCTTGTGCTAGACAAGGCAGCTCTGTTGATGCTTGAGACAATGAAAGCAACACTGATTCTCAGATCTACCTACCAGGTGGTAAGTCCAAGTTCACTTGGGAGAATGAAAGCAACACTGATTCTCAGATCTACCAACCAGGCAGTAAGTCCAAGTTCTCTACATTCAACTTCTCTGAATAAAAGAAATGAGGTCAGGATAAATTCATGCCTTCTTCCCAACACCTTCTGCAGACCTACAAAGGAGAAACTGTCTGCATAAATCATTCTACCCCCATAATCAACCTACAGGACCTACTTCTTTACTTTATCCAGGTCTCTATTGAAGTGTTGCCTCATTTTGGAGAAAACTTTCTTGACCACCATATCTAAAATAATAGGTCCCCTGTTGCCTATCATCTCCCATCCCGCTACTCTGTTATTTTTTCTTCAAGACACTTAGTAATACTCATTATCTGTTTGGGATTTTTTTTTGTTTTTTTTTTTAATTTTTTTATTTTAATAAACATATAATGTATTTTTATCCCCAGGGGTACAGGTCTGTGAATCGCCAGGTTTACACATTTCACAGCACTCATCACAGCACATACCCTCCCCAATGTCCATTTCCCCACCACCCTCTCCTGTCCCCCCTCCCCCAGCAACCCTCAGTCTGTTTTTTGAGATTGAGTCTTTTATGGTTTGTCTCCCTCCCAATCCCATCTTTTCATTTTTTCTTTTCCTACCTCCCGCCCTCCCCCCCGCCGCCTTGCATCTCCACTTCCTCATATCAAAGAGATCATATGATAGTTGTCTTTCTCCGATTGACTTATTTCGCTAAGCATGATACCCTCTAGTTCCATCCACGTCATCGCAAATGGCAAGATTTCATGTCTTTTGATGGCTGCAAAGTATTCCATTGTGTATATATACCATATCTTCTTTATCCATCCATCTGTTGATGGACATCTAGGCTCTTTCCACAGTTTGGCTATTGTGGACATTGCTGCTATAAACATTTGGTGCACGTGCCCCTTCGGAGCACCACGTTTGTATCTTTAGGATATATACCCAGTAGTGCAATTGCTGGGTCATAGGGTAGCTCTATTTTCAGTTTTTTGAGGAACCTCCATGCTGTTTTCCAGAGTGGTTGCACCAGCTTGCATTCCCACCAGCAGTGTAGGAGGGTTCCCCTCTCTCCGCATCCTCGCCAGCATCTGTCATTTCTTGACTTGTTAATTTTAGCCATTATGACTGGTGTGAGGTGGTATCTCATTGTGGTTTTGATTTGTATTTCCCTGATGTTGAGCGATGTGAAGCATTTTTTCACGTGTCTTTTGGCCACCTGGATGTCTTCTTTGCAGAAATGTCTGTTCATGTCCTCTGCCCATTTCTTGACTGGATTATTTGTTCTTTGGGTATTGAGTTTGATAAGTTCTTTATAGATTTTGGATACTAGCCCTTTATCTGCTATGTCATTTGCAAATATCTTCTCCCATTCTGTCAGTTGTCTTTTGGTTTTATTAGCTGTTTCCTTTGCTGTGCAAAAGCTTTTGATCTTGATGAAATCCCAATAGTTCATCTTTGCCCTTGCTTCTGTAGCCTTTGGCAATGTTCCTAGGAAGAAGTTGCTGCGGTTGAGGTCAAAGAGGTTGCTGCCTGCATTCTCCTCAAGGATTTTGATAGATTCCTTTCTCACATTGAGGTCCTTCATCCATTTTGAGTCTATTTTCGTGTGTGGTGTAAGGAAATAGTCCAATTTCATTTTTCTGCATGTGGCTGTCCAATTTTCCCAGCACCATTTGTTGAAGAGGCTGTCTTTTTTCCATTGGATATTCTTTCCTGCTTTGTCGAAGATTAGTTGACCATAGAGTTGAGGGTCTATTTCTGGGCTCTCTATTCTGTTCCATTGGTCTATATGTCTGTTTTTGTGCCAGTACCACACTGTCTTGATGATGACAGCTTTGTAATAGAGCTTGAAGTCTGGAATTGTGATGCCACCGGCTTTGGCTTTCTTTTTCAATATTCCTTTGGCTATTCGAGGTCTTTTCTGGTTCCATATAAATTTTAGGATTATTTGTTCTATTTCTTTAAAAAAAGTGGATGGGATTTTGATAGAGATTGCATTAAATGTGTAGATTGCTTTAGGTAGAATAGACATTTTCACAATATTTGTTCTTCCAATCCATGAGCATGGAATATTTTTCCATTTCTTTGTGTCTTCCTCAATTTCTTTCATGAGTACTTTATAGTTTTCTGAGTATAGATTCTTTGCCTCTTTGGTTAGATTTATTCCTAGGTATCTTATGGTTTTGGGTGCGATTGTAAATGGAACTGACTCCTCAGTTTCTCTTTCTTCTGTCTTGTTGTTAGTGTAAAGAAATGCGACTGATTTCTGTGCATTGACTTTATATCCTGACACTTTACTGAATTCCTGTATAAGTTCTAGCAGTTATGGAGTAGAGCCTTTTGGGTTTTCCACATATAGTATCATATCATCTGCAAAGAGTGATAGTTTGACTTCTTCTTTGCCAATTTGGATGCCTTTAATTTCTTTTTGTTGTCTGATTGCTGAGGCTAGGACTTCTAGTACTATGTTGAACAGCAGTGGTGATAATGGACATCCCTGCCGTGTTCCTGACCTTAGCGGAAAAGCTTTCAGTTTTTCTCCATTGAGAATGATATTTGCGGTGGGTTTTTCATAGATGGCTTTGATAATATTGAGGTATGTGCCTTCTATCCCTACACTTTGAGGAGTTTTAATCAGGAAGGGATGCTGCACTTTGTCAAATGCTTTTTCAGCATCTATTGAGAGTATCATATGGTTCTTACTCTTTCTTTTATTAATGTATTGTATCACATTGATGGATTTGTGGATGTTGAACCAACCTTGCAGCCCTGGAATAAATCCCACTTGGTTGTGGTGAATAATCCTTTTAATGTACTGTTGGCTCCTATTGGCCAGTATTTTGGTGAGAATTTTTGCATCTGTGTTCATCAAGGTTATGGGTCTATAATTCTCTTTTTTGGTGGGATCCTTGTCTGGTTTTGGGATCAAGGTGATGCTGGCCTCATAGAATGAGTTTGGAAGTTTTCCTTCCATTTCTATTTTTTGGAACAGTTTCAGGAGAATAGGAATTAATTCTTCTTTAAATGTTTGGTAGAATTCCCCTGGGAAGCCGTCTGGTCCTGGACTTTTGTTTGTTTGGAGATTTTTGATGACTGTTTCAATCTCCTTACTGGTTATGGGTTTGTTCAGGTTATCTATTTCTCCCTGGTTCAGTTGTGGTAGTTTATATGTCTCTAGAAATGTATCCCTTTCTTCCAGATTGTCAAATTTGTTGGCGTAGAGTTGCTCATAGTATGTTCTTATAATTGTTTGTATTTCTTTGGTGTTGGTTGTGATCTCTCCTCTTTCATTCATGATTTTATTTATTTGCGTCCTTTCTCTTTTCTTTTTGATAAGTCTAGCCAGGGGTTTGTCAATCTTATTAATTCTTTCAAAGAACCAGCTCCTAGTTTCATTGATTTGTTCTATTGTTTTTTTAGTTTCTATTTCATTGATTTCTGCTCTGATCTTTATGATTTCTCTTCTCCTGCCATTTGGTCTTCTATGTCACTAATTCTTTCTTCTGCCTCATTTATCCTAGCGGTGAGAATTTCCATTTTTGATTGCACCTCATTAATAGATTTTTTTATTTCAACTTGCTTAGATTTTAGTTCTTTTATTTCTCCAGAAAGGGCTTTTATCTCTCTGGAGAGGGTTTCTCTAATATCTTCTATGCCTTTTTCGAGCCCGGCTAGAACCTTGAGAATTGTCATTCTGAACTCTAGATCTGTCATGTTACCTATGTCTGTATTGATTAGGTCTCCAGCCTTCGGTACTGCCTCTTGTTCTTTTTTTTGAGGTGAGTTTTTCCGCCTTGTCATTTTGTCCAGATAAGATTTGCTTTCTCCTGCTGTGGAATTCCGCTGTTCTTGGTGACTGAAGTTGGTTTTGGATGGGTTTCTTGTTGATCTTCTGGGGGAGGGGCCTGTTGTAGTGATTCTCAAGTGTCTTTGCCACAGGCGGAATTGCACCGCCCTTGCCAGGGGCCGGGCTAAGTAATCCGCTTGGGTTTGCTTTTGGGAGCTTTTGTTCCCTGAGCACTTTCCATAGAGTTCCGGAGGACAGGAATGAAGATGGCGGCCTCCCAATCTCTTCCGGAGGAGCCGAGAGCTTGGGGTTCCGCTCCTCAGTGCGCCCCCTGAGAAAAGTGCCCAACCGCCCCGCCTCCATGGCCTGCAGTCACGCCTTGAGGAAAGCAGTCAATTGCTGGAACCTGGAGAAAAGCGCCCAGTCGCTTCCGTCTCCGTGGCCTCCAGCCGTGCTCCGAGCCCACCCAGCCTGCGACCAGCACAAGGTAACCCCGGGCTGAGAGCTCAGTCCTGGGCTCTGTTGCTGTAGCCGGCTTCCCCGCTCCAATACCTGCTAGCTCCGCGGCCCTCAGACACCCCCGGTCCTTCCGTGACCCCGCGGGACCTGGGGTTATGCTGACCCCGCCTGGGTTACCCCCCGGTTTAGCCCCTGGAGCGATGTCTCTCAGTGGAGCAGACTTTTAGAAGTCCTGATTTTGTGCTCCGTTGCTCCGCCGCTTGCCGGGAGCCGGCCCCTCCCCCCGGGGTCTATCTTCCCATCGCCTTGGATTCACTTCTCCGCAGGTCCTACCTTTCAGAAAGTGATCGATTTTCTGTTTCTAGAATTGTTGCTCTTCTTCTCTTTGATTTCCCGTTGGATTTGTAGGTGTTCACAATGGTTAGATAAGCTATCTAGCTGATCTCCTGCTACCCGATGTCGTCTCAGCCTGCTACTTCTCCGCCATCTTGACTATCCTCCTATCTGTTTGTTTTTATCCCTGCCCCCAGTAGAATGTTCTTTGTCACCGCCCTCAAGCCAGCAAAGACTGTCTGTCATTTTTAGTGCACCTTCTGACTCATAGTAGATGTTAAGTAAATACCTAATGAAAAACATGAAGAAGATAGAAATGAATAAGACTTCCATTTCTGATAATATGGTGGACTAAGGGTTTTCTAAAAAACCTCACCCCTGAAAAAC
Organism: Martes martes; assembly: GCF_963455335.1. Classification (NCBI taxonomy): domain Eukaryota; kingdom Metazoa; phylum Chordata; class Mammalia; order Carnivora; family Mustelidae; genus Martes; species Martes martes. The sequence continues at coordinate 12,569,150 of NC_137898.1, forward strand.
ATGAAAAAATAAATAAAAAGGTGAAAAGACACGAAAAATCAAAGGCTAGACATCTGAAGGAAAATAAGAACCCTAAGAAAGAAGCAGAGGATTGAAACTATGTTTGTCATCAAAAGCATCACCCTATGAGGATATATTAGTTGTCTGTTGCTGTTAATTGGTAGCTTAGGGACCCATGGCCGGCTCAATTGGTAGATCATGCAATTCTTGGTCTCAGGGTTGTGAGTTCAAACCCCACATTGGGTGAGGAGCCTACTTAATGTGAATCTTGAACTTACAACCTTGAGTGAAAAATTGGCAGCAAATATTTACTATTGTACAGTTTCTGCTGGTCAGGAATCCAGGCACAGGTTAGTTGGATTAGTTAGTCTCTGGCTCACAAAACTTACTAAGATGTTGGCCAGGGCTCCCGTCCTGTTGACAAGACTTGAGTCCTTCCCCACTGTTGGCCCAATAGGCCCATTCCTTGCTACATGGTCCTCTCCACAGGGAAACTCACAACATGACTGTCATCAGAGCAGGTGCTAAAGTCAGACACTGTAGTCTTTTTGAAACCTAATCTCAGCAGTAATATCCCATCACAGTTTATTTACTAAAGGTAGTCACTAAATCCAAGCCATACTCAAAAGAGAGGATTTACTCAAAGACACAAATGTCAGAAAGCAGAATCATCCAGGGCCATCTTAGGGGCTGTCTCTGCAGTCACCCTCTGACCCCAAATGACTCATGTTGTTCAGCTAGAACTGGCTATACAACCAGACTACTTTTCCCAGACTCCTTTGCAGCTAAGTATGGTCATAGAGCTGAGTTTATAGGTAGCAGAATGCTTGAAAAAGTGTTGTGGACCATTTCCAAACCATGCTCCTTCCCATTTCTGCTGGCCTGAGGCAACTGAACACAGTTACCTTCGAAGCCACAGGTTGAAGGTCACAGAGGCTCAACAGGAATCACTACTTGGAGGACTGCTAATGGCCCTTCTCTGTCACTAACTATAAGGTACTGATTCATCTCACTCTGGTTTCCTTAGATCTTATCCAAATCTTTTTAAATAGTGGTTTTACTAAACCTCCTCAAATTACCCAAATCAAATGTAGCATCTGTTACCAGTAGAGACCCTGACTGATGCAGCCCTGGACCTCCCACCAAATAAAGTCAAAGTAGAATCAAGAACTCAATATGAAAGGCAAATTAACAAACATGTTATAAAATAATAGAGGAGATCATTCTTATGACCTCATTTTATGGAAGAACTTCTTGTGTACAAAACAAAAGGCATTAATCATAAATTTAAATATTCCTAAATGTGTCAGTATTCATTAAAGAGTTTCTGTTGATCAAAAACATGATTAAGAAGATGAAATTAGGATGTCTCGCTGGCTCAGTCAGTAGATCATATGGCTCTTGATCTCAGAGTCGTGAGTTTGAGCCCACCATTGGACATGGAACCTATTTTAAAAATATAAATAAAAAGAGAGAAGGGGAGGAGTCAAGATGGCGGAGAAGTAGCAGGCTGAGACGACATCGGGTAGCAGGAGATCAGCTAGATAGCTTATCTAACCATTGTGAACACCTACAAATCCAACGGGAAATCAAAGAGAAGAAGAGCAACAATCCCAGAAACAGAAAATCGATCACTTTCTGAAAGGTAGGACCTGCGGAGAAGTGAATCCAAAGCGACGGGAAGATAGACCCCGGGGGGAGGGGCCGGCACCCGGCAAGCGGCGGAGCGACGGAGCACAAAATCGGGACTTTTAAAAGTCGGCTCCAGTGGGAGACATCGCTCCAGAGGCTAAACTGGGGGGAAACCCAGGCGGGGTCAGCATAACCCCAGGACCCGCAGGGTCACAGAAGGACTGGGGGTGTCTGAGTGCCGCAGAGCTCGCAGGTATTGGAGCGGGGAAGCCGGCTATAGAGACAAAGCCGAGGAGTGAGCTCTAAGCCCAGGGTTACCTTGTGCCGGTCGCAGGCTGGGTGGGCTCGGAGCGCGGCCGGAGGCCACAGAGACAAAAGCGACCCGGCGCTTTTCTCCAGCTCCAACAATTGACTGCTTTCCTCGAGGCGCGACCGCAAGCCAGGGAGGCGGGACTGTTGGGCGCTTTGCTCTGAGAGCGCACTGAGGAGCGGAACCCCAAGCTCTCGGCTCCTCCGGGCCGAGAGATTGGGAGGCCGCCATCTTCATTCCCGTCCTCCGGAACTCTACGGAAAGCGCTCAGGGAACAAAAGCTCCCGAAAGCAAACCCTAGCGGATTACTTAGCCCGGCCCCTGGCAAGGGCGGTGCAATTCCGCCTGTGGCAAAGACACTTGAGAATCACTACAACAGGCCCCTCCCCCAGAAGATCAACAAGAAACCCATCCAAAACCAACTTCAGTCACCAAGAACAGCGGAATTCCACAGCAGGAGAAAGCAAATCCTACCTGGACAAAATGACAAGGCGGAAAAACTCACCTCAAAAAAAAGAACAAGAGGCCGTACCGAAGGCTGGAGACCTAATCAATACAGACATAGGTAGCATGACAGATCTAGAGTTCAGAATGACAATTCTCAAGGTTCTAGCCGGGCTCGAAAAAGGCATAGAAGATATTAGAGAAACCCTCTCCGGAGAGATAAAAGCCCTTTCTGGAGAAATAAAAGAACTAAAATCTAACCAAGTTGAAATCAAAAAAGCTATTCATGAGGTGCAATCAAAAATGGAAGCTCTCACTGCCAGGATAAATGAGGCAGAAGAAAGAATTAGTGACATAGAAGACCAAATGACAGAGAATAAAGAAGCTGAGCAAAAGAGAGACAAACAACTACTGGAACACGAGGAGAGGATTCGAGAGATAAGTGACACCATAAGACGACACAACATTAGAATAATTGGGATTCCAGAAGAAGAAGAAAGAGAGAGGGGAGCAGAAGGTATATTGGAGACAATTATTGGAGAGAATTTTCCTAATATGGCAAAGGGAACAAACATCAAAATCCAGGAGATGCTAAGAACGCCCCTCAAAATCAATAAAAATAGGTCCACACCTCGTCACCTGATAGTAAAATTTACAAGTCTTAGCGACAAAGAGAAAATCCTGAAAGCAGCCCGGGAAAAGAAGTCTGTAACATACAAGGGTAAAAACATTAGATTGGCAGCGGACCTATCCACAGAGACCTGGCAGGCCAGAAAGAACTGGCATGACATATTCAGAGCACTAAACGAGAAAAACATGCAGCCAAGAATACTATATCCGGCTAGGCTATCATTGAAAATAGAAGGAGAGATAAAGAGCTTCCAGGACAAACAAAAGCTGAAAGAATTTGCAAACACCAAACCAGCTCTACAGGAAATATTGAAAGGGGTCCTCTAAGCAAAGAGAGACCCTAAAAGTAGTAGATCAGAAAGAAGCAGAAACAATATACAGTAACAATCACCTTACAGGCAATACAATGGCACTAAATTCATATCTCTCAATAGTTACCCTGAATGTTAATGGGCTAAATGCCCCAATCAAAAGACACAGGGTTTCAGAATGGATAAAAAAACAAAACCCATCAATATGCTGCCTAAAAGAAACTCATTTTAGACCCGAAGACACCTCCAGATTTAAAGTGAGGGGGTGGAAAACAATGTACCATGCTAATGGACATCAGAAGAAAGCTGGGGTGGCAATCCTTATATCAGATCAATTAGATTTTAAGCCAAAGACTATAATAAGAGATGAGGAAGGACACTATATCATACTCAAAGGGTCTGTCCAACAAGAAGATCTAACAATCTTAAATATCTATGCCCCTAACATGGGAGCAGCCAACTATATAAACCAATTAATAACAAAATCAAAGAAATACATCGACAGTAATACAATAATAGCAGGGGACTTTAACACTCCCCTCACTGAAATGGACAGATCATCTAAGCAAAAGATCAACAAGGAAATAAAGGCCTTAAATGACACACTGGACCAGATGGACATCACAGATATATTCAGAACATTCCATCCCAAAGCAACAGAATATACATTCTTCTCTAGTGCACATGGAACATTCTCCAGAATAGACCACATCCTGGGTCATAAATCAGGTCTCAATCGGTACCAAAAGATCGAGATCATTCCCTGCATATTTTCAGACCACAATGCTCTGAAGCTCGAACTCAATCACAAGAGGAAATTTGGAAAGAACGCAAATACATGGAGACTAAACAGCATCCTTCTAAAAAATGAATGGGTCAACCAGGAAATTAAAGAAGAATTGAAAAAATTCATGGAAACAAATGATAATGAAAACACAACAGTTCAAAATCTGTGGGATACAACAAAGGCAGTCCTGAGAGGAAAATATATAGCAGTGCAAGCCTTTCTCAAGAAACAAGAAAGGTCTCAAATACACAACCTAACCCTACACCTAAAGGAGCTGGAGAGAGAACAACAAAGAAAGCCTAAACCCAGCAGGAGAAGAGAAATCATAAAGATCAGAGCAGAAATCAATGAAATAGAAACTAAAAAAACAATAGAACAAATCAACAAAACTAGGAGCTGGTTCTTTGAAAGAATTAATAAGATTGATAAGCCCCTGGCCAGACTTATCAAAAAGAAAAGAGAAAGGACGCAAATAAATAAAATCATGAATGAAAGAGGAGAGATCACAACCAACACCAAAGAAATACAAACAATTATAAGAACATACTACGAGCAACTCTATGGCAACAAATTTGACAACCTGGAAGAAATGGATACATTTCTAGAGATGTATAAACTACCACAACTGAACCAGGAAGAAATAGATAACCTGAACAGACCCATAACCAGTAAGGAGATTGAAACAGTCATCAAAAATCTTCAAACAAACAAAAGTCCAGGACCAGACGGCTTCCCAGGGGAATTCTACCAAACATTTAAAGAAGAATTAATTCCTATTCTCCTGAAACTGTTCCAAAAAATAGAAATGGAAGGAAAACTTCCAAACTCATTCTATGAGGCCAGCATCACCTTGATCCCAAAACCAGACAAGGATCCCACCAAAAAAGAGAATTACAGACCAATATCCTTGATGAACACAGATGTGAAAATTCTCACCAAAATACTGGCCAATAGGATCCAACAGTACATTAAAAGGATTATTCACCACGACCAAGTGGGATTTATTCCAGGGCTGCAAGGTTGGTTCAACATCCGCAAATCCATCAATGTGATACAATACATTAATAAAAGAAAGAGTAAGAACCATATGATACTCTCAATAGATGCTGAAAAAGCGTTTGACAAAGTGCAGCATCCCTTCCTGATTAAAACTCTTCAAAGTGTAGGGATAGAAGGCACATACCTCAATATTATCAAAGCCATCTATGAAAAACCCACCGCAAATATCATTCTCAATGGAGAAAAACTGAAAGCTTTTCCGCTAAGGTCAGGAACACGGCAGGGATGTCCGTTATCACCACTGCTGTTCAATATAGTACTAGAAGTCCTAGCCTCAGCAATCAGACAACAAAAAGAAATTAAAGGCATCCAAATCGGCAAAGAAGAAGTCAAACTATCACTCTTTGCAGATGATATGATACTATATGTGGAAAACCCAAAAGGCTCCACTCCAAAACTGCTAGAACTTATACAGGAATTCAGTAAAGTGTCAGGATATAAAGTCAATGCACAGAAATCAGTCGCATTTCTTTACACTAACAACAAGACAGAAGAAAGAGAAATTGAGGAGTCAGTCCCATTTACAATCGTACCCAAAACCATAAGATACCTAGGAATAAATCTAACCAAAGAGGCAAAGAATCTATACTCAGAGAACTATAAAGTACTCATGAAAGAAATTGAGGAAGACACAAAGAAATGGAAAAATATTCCATGCTCATGGATTGGAAGAACAAATATTGTGAAAATGTCTATTCTACCTAAAGCAATCTACACATTTAATGCAATCCCTATCAAAATCCCATCCATTTTTTTTAAAGAAATAGAACAAATAATCCTAAAATTTATATGGAACCAGAAAAGACCTCGAATAGCCAAAGGAATATTGAAAAAGAAAGCCAAAGTCAGTGGCATCACAATTCCAGACTTCAAGCTCTATTACAAAGCTGTCATCATCAAGACAGTATGGTACTGGCACAAAAACAGACATATAGATCAATGGAACAGAATAGAGAGCCCAGAAATAGACCCTCAACTCTATGGTCAACTAATCTTCGACAAAGCAGGAAAGAATATCCAATGGAAAAAAGACAGCCTCTTCAACAAATGGTGCTGGGAAAATTGGACAGCCACATGCAGAAAAATGAAATTGGACTATTTCCTTACACCACACACGAAAATAGACTCAAAGTGGATGAAGGACCTCAATGTGCGAAAGGAATCTATCAAAATCCTTGAGGACAATGCAGGCAGCAACCTCTTTGACCTCAACCGCAGCAACTTCTTCCTAGGAACATCGCCAAAGGCAACAGAAGCAAGGGCAAAAATGAACTATTGGGATTTCATCAAGATCAAAAGCTTTTGCACAGCAAAGGAAACAGTAAACAAAACCAAAAGACAACTGACAGAATGGGAGAAGATATTTGCAAACGACCTATCAGATAAAGGGCTCGTATCCAAAATCTATAAAGAGCTTATCAAACTCAATACCCAAAGAACAAATAATCCAGTCAAGAAATGGGCAGAGGACATGAACAGACATTTCTGCAAGGAAGACATCCAGATGGCCAACAGACACATGAAAAAATGCTCCACATCACTCGGCATCAGGGAAATACAAATCAAAACCACAATGAGATACCACCTCACACCAGTCAGAATGGCTAAAATTAACAAGTCAAGAAATGACAGATGCTGGCGAGGATGCGGAGAGAGGGGAACCCTCCTACACTGTTGGTGGGAATGCAAGCTGGTGCAACCACTCTGGAAAACAGTGTGGAGGTTCCTCAAAAAACTGAAAATAGAGCTACCCTACGACCCAGCAATTGCACTCCTGGGTATATATCCTAAGGATACAAATGTGGTGCTCCGAAGGGGCACGTGCACCCGAATGTTTATAGCAGCAATGTCCACAATAGCCAAACTGTGGAAAGCGCCTAGATGTCCATCAACAGATGAATGGATAAAGAAGATGTGGTATATATACACAATGGAATACTATGCAGCCATCAAAAGACATGAAATCTTGCCATTTGCGATGACGTGGATGGAACTAGAGGGTATCATGCTTAGCGAAATAAGTCAATCGGAGAAATATAACTATCATATGATCTCTTTGATATGAGGAAGGGGAGATGCAAGGTGGGGGGTTTTGGGGGGAGGTAGGAAAAGAAAAAATGAAAAGATGGGATTGGGAGGGAGACAAACCATAAAAGACTCAATCTCAAGAAACAGACTGAGGGTTGCGGGGGGGAAGGGGGACGGGAGAGGGTGGTGGGGAAATGGACATTGGGGAGGGTATGGGCTATGATGAGTACTGTGAAATGTGTAAACCAGATGATTCACAGACCTGTACCCCTGGGGATAAAAATACATTATATGTTTATTAAAATAAAAAATTAAAAAAATATATATATAAATAAAAAGAGAGAGAAATTGCAACTTATATTTAAAAAAAGAAGATGAAAAATCAAGACACAAAATAGGAGAAAATATTTTTAAGGTATGCAATCACAAATATGTATGCATAAAAGTGATTAGGAGGGGAAGGGTTAAAATAAAAAGAAAAGCGATTGAGAAAAGATAGCATAAACACTCAAGAAGGCAATTCACAAGAAGACTGTTGAAATAACCAACATACCTATGAAGAGATGCTTATTCTCATTAGTAATCAGGAAATTGCAAATTAAAAACACAATATGCTCACTAGATTGGCAAAAATTTTTAAGTATGACACCATGCTATTAACAAATAGATGAAATGAGTAGTATAAATTAACTAATTTAATAGTAGTAGTATCAAATTTGTTTAATTTTGTAAAGTATTTTGGCATCAACCTGTCAAAGCCAAAGATACACATAACCACTGACCCAGACAATCCAGTGACCTTGGTATACACAAAGGAGAAACTCTTGCCCGTGCCCAGCTGGATACAGGTACAAAAATGTTCGTAAAGCATTGTAATAGCATAAAACTCAAAACACTTACCATTAGGGTTTTTTTGTTCTTCTGATACAGAATGTGGATGTGATGGCTGGAGCCTGATAGCCATTATGGACCATAAACTAACGTCAAAGCTGGAAGCCAGGCTCAGAAGCAGCAGAGCAGAAACACAGAGAAGGCTAAGCCCCCCGATGACATTTTTAATCCACCATACCACCCATGGGCTGCCTCATTTCCAGGCTTTTGTGTAGGATAGAAATAGACATTTGTCTTATTTAAAAAGCAACTAGAAGGGGCACCTGGGTGGCTCAGTGGGTTAAGCCGCTGCCTTCGGCTCGGGTCGTGATCTTAGGGTCCTGGGATCGAGTCCCGCATTGGGCTCTCTGCTCAGCAGGGAGCCTGCTTCCCCCCCCCCCCCGCCTGCCTCTCTGTCTACTTGTGATCTCTCTCTGTCAAATAAATAAATAAAATCTTTAAAAAAAAAAAAAGCAACTAGAAAACAAATATGTGTATATATGTGTGCATGTATATATACCTATAATCCAAAAATAAGGTAAACTAAGCCATATTGTTAGTGATACGTGGATGGATGAAACCGCCCCCCCCCACTTCTCCTTGGTAACAACAAAATGGGATTTGAGGCACCCTGCTCTGTTCTTGTACTGATTTTCCACCAGTAAAGTGGTCTCCCTTTATTTCTAAGTTACATACACTGTAGGACTACACACTACCCCCACAGAATATTCTGGAAGGCAGATGTTTACCCTAAAGAGGGCTTGATGCTGAAGACCCTGCCACAATATAATATGGAAAGGTAAGCAGTGCGTGTCCTGCTGAAGGCTGAGGAACTTCCTATGGGGTCCAGTCAAGCTGCCCAGAAGTGGTGAAGCTCGAACTGGGTCCAGAAGGAAGCATCCATGGGCAAACCAGACTGATAGGGAAGACAACCTGATGGAATGTGCCACAGTTCCTAGGCCCAGTTCCTCCTCCCCACCATAAACACCCTTCCCCATCACTTCTCTCTCAGCCCACATGACCTCCATCTAGCAGCTGAGAAGCTATGTGAGCTCGTGAGCTCAGGAGCTCAGGAGAGCCACCGCAGCCCTTCTTGGACCTGTTTCTTCATCTGTGATGTGTCAACATAAGCCTGGATTCCCTCTCAGTTCTCTCTCGGTTTGTTTGTTTGTTTGTTTTCCAGCCCTGGAAGAAGGGACATGAAGGTGACAATGTCCCTGAGGAACATGGAAAATGACATCATTCAGTGTCTTCCACTTATCCTCTTGAGCCTTTTAATCCCCAGACTTGTTGTTTTCTTCCCTCGATAGAGAGAGAGGGGATATAATAACCCCAAGTCAGCTCGGACTGAAGAGGGCTACCTTCTCCCAGAAGCCCTCGCCTCTCATTTTGTGATTGGCAGGCAAGTCTGGGCTCACCCAGCCCCCACTGTAAGGCAAATCATCACAGTGAATCATCGATCATGTATCATGATCACCTTCTCACACAAGCACCGTCCTAGGTGAGTTCTATAAATAGATGTTAAAACCACCCAAGGATTCAGCTGGATCCGAAAACTCAATGATTCGGAAACGAGAGGATCTTAATTGGGTTGTTCGAGCAAGAAGGCAAAACAGCACCAGAAAGCCTGTAGGTGACAAGCTCTGAATTCCATCCAGTGACGCTACATAAACTGGGCATGTGGTCTGGCCCCTCTACCTGCCTGAAGTGTATTCGAAGGGGGTTTCAGCATATGCATACAGCCAGCGTAAGGGCGATGAGATAATTGCATTTTGTATCATTTTCACATTGCCACAACAGCTGTCTCTTTGGATCTGCAAAGAAAACAGAAAATATCAACAGTGCAGTGAGGGAGGTGATGAGCAGAGATCCCTGAATCTGGCCTCTGAGTGTCCCAGCCACCCTCCCATCCCTGTGGCCCCATCCTGGGCTTGTCACTTCTGGTTTGTTCTTTAATGACTTTGTGGCCTTTCCTGAGGCTCCAAATAGGATACTAGTGTCAGGTCCCCACCAGGATAAATTGGGCAGGGAATGTTTCCTGACACACTGGGTAAAAGTTGCTGCTTCTCTGGGCTTCAATTTTCCCCTCTGCCAAATGAGGAGAACATAATAGACCAGGTGCACTCAAATCTCTTTTTAACATCGGAACCCCCTTTCCAAACAAAATGAAATGAAGCACCTGGTTGTTGACAAGAGTTCAAGGAATTGTTGCTTCATTTGAAGCTGGGGCTGAGTTGGCAGCTCTGGGAAGGCTGGGGTCTCTGGGGAGCAGAGCTGGAAAATTACAGAACCACATCACCTAGGTCCTTTCCCTCCAGGTTTTGTGGGTCTATGAGGTCCGGGGTCTCTGTTGAGGGTCGTGGGTGCTTTCAACAAGTGTGGAGGGCAGGGATGCCTGGGTGGCTCAGTTAGTTAAGCATCTGCCTTTGGCTCAGGTCATGATCCCAGGGTCCTGGGGTCGACCCCAAGTTGGGCTCCTTGCTCTGCAGGGAGCCTGCTTCTCCCTCTCCCTCTGCTGCTCCACCTGCTGGTTCTCTCTCTTTCTCTCTCAAATAAATAAAATCTTAAAAAAAAAAAAAAAAAAAAAAAAGACTGCAAGTGCAGAGGAGGGCGTGTGATCTGTCATTTTCAGTGCCTCAGGCTTACTGAGCCCATCCTGAGAGTCATGTGCACTCCCAGACAGCAGAGAGAAACAGGAACCCATCACCCAGGTGCTCACCTGATATGATGCCACATTCAGATGGCTGGCATTGGACAGACATGGACACAGAAATCAGGGGATAACAGCTAGTGGCTCAACATTTCAAGGAACGTTCTCATCATTTTCCCATTGAGACAATCAATGTCTTGAAAGATGCCAGTTTTGGCTACCACCATGCAGGGGAGAGCTGTCAGGTGAATGTCCCTCTAGGTAAGAAAGGTCAATGAAGGATGATCGTGTCTATTCCCAGACTGTGTGAGCTGTTATACCAGTGTTGTGGGGCATCTCCAAGGGCTGGACTGAAAGGTTATGACCATTCTGGGGGGAAAAAAGATGCTGTGATTGGCCAATTGTGACAGCCCAAATCCTACTGAGCAGTGGGATATTGCTGTAAGTCTGTAAAGCATATGATTGTTTAGAAATCTGAATTCATTGGTTATTTAGTCAAATTATTGAAGCATTCATTTTTTTTGAAGCATTCAGAGTAATGTATTAACAACCTCAAAGAAACTAGTATTTGTAATCTTATGATTCAGAGGTAGGCATAGCAAGAAAAGAGTTCTTGAAAAACATCTAGTTAAACAAAGTACAGCTAAAGTATGGGGTCCTTATCTCTAAATTTGCATGTCTGTGGAAAGGGGGAAAAAGAAAACCTTCATGGCTAAATAAAGGATGGAGAATACTGCCATGAAAGAAAGACTTACTGAGTCATAGAACAAAATAATAGATTCAGTTGCAAATTCAGAATGTTTGTATTGAAAAGTTCCAAACTGAGTAAGGACAGGTCTCAAAGACATGTCATGATATCAGCCCCATTCACAGCCCAGTGGAAGGTGTGAACGCTGTTTTGTCCCCTTGGATACAGCAGAGAGTTAACATGGGGCTGGCTACATGCTTTCAACTTTTTAACTTTTGGACTGTTACACACACACCCCAAAAGGCAGCTGGATAAATTAAAAAATTCTCTTTTTAAAGTATCTGAACCAGGAAATCCTGAAATAACTTTTCGGTTCCTCATAGTACTAACAGTGATGGACCTCTAAGGAGTGATTAGCCATGACTATATACAAGTCAGAGTTAAAGGAAACAGGGAAGGTAAAAATGATAGGAAACTCATTTGAGAAAGGGACAGAAAAAAGCAGATTGTTGGAGCCTGGGGGGCGGGGGTGGGGAATCACAGTAATAACAGGGTTCTGGAGGAAAGATGCTTAAACTCCTATTCTTAAGGTCCAAAGAATTCGCTTCAGTTCAGTAATCTAGGACTTCCTTCCATCTTCAATGTCCACTAGACCCAGGTTAGACAGCTCAGGTCAAAAAGGATGGAAACAATGGGAGGAAGTGGGAGAGTCCATGCTCATAGTACTGCCAAGCCATTGATGGGATATGTATCGATTTCCACACCTTCTTGAAGGTGTTAGTTATGAGAAAATTGGTGGACCTCGTATTTTGTGTCCGAAACCCTGGGACCACTTTTTGTCTTATAAGCCATGGACTCCCCAGGATCAAAATTGACAATTCACCCTAAAATGTTCTATGGAAGTTCTAGGGCTAGTGAGAACCCCAAGGTCACAAACAAGTCTTCTTTAACCCTGACTCCATCCAGCCTCCCAGCGAGTCTGGGAATCCCTGACAGGATAACCACCATTCCTATCCCCAAGAGGCATTATCCCAGAGAGTAGAGCCCAGAGCAATAAATAGCTGACAAAATAATTCATTCCACTGACATAAAGTGAAGAATCAGCCTGATTTCTATAGAAAATTGGTTCTACCAAACACTATAAACCCCATAGCTCTAGACCACAGAAGCTAAAAATTAAAGTAGAAGGTGAAAAAGGACCAGTATAGGATGGTAAAGTGAGCAGTGTCCTTGAGTTATGACACCATGGTTTAAATCCTAGCTTTTCCACTTGCAATTTATTCTTTGACAAGCCACTCTAACTTTCTCAACCTTGGCTAACACATTTCAAGAGTGAAACCCATAATAGTTATTCCAGGATTATTGAGAGGAACTGCTAAGTTAATATAGAAAGGAAATGTCTGACACAGAGTAAGGGCTCCATAAATCTCATGCTTTCAACAGAATCACTTTCTTTCTTGGACCCCAGGGAAAGAAATCCAAGACAGACAATGATCTGGTTCATAGGAGAGAGGAAGTAGATGATGAAAGTAGATGATGAAAGCCTTCACAGGGAATTGGTGAAGTAACTGGAAATGTTTGACTCTTCCCCTCTTGGAACATCAGTTTCCTTTAATTAAAAAAAAAAGATTAATACATCAATACTTCCTATTTGAAAGAATTATTGAAAGGAGGATTAAGGAAGATGATGAAAATTAATGTCCAGGTTTGGTTTAGTCAGAAGAGGCCGGATGTGCTATGGCAACACTCAGTTCCCCAACTGTTCACAGTATTTCCCCCACCCCACACCCCATGCAAATCGACAGGGGGCCACACTGCATGTAGTCACAGGGAAACCCAGGCTTCAAGAGGCTCCACCATTTTGTGGCTGCATGGTTGACAATGTAGCCTGCATGACCACCACAGCAGAGACTGAGAGGCTACAGAATCATAATGGACCTTTGCTGCTGCAATCCTTCTCCTAGTTCTATGAGCTACCCAATATCACTTTAATAAATCCCTTTTCTAATTAAATCAGACAATCTGTATCTGTTGCTTACAACTAAGAAATGTAATTGATATAGAAATCAGTAGCTGGATTGTTGCAAGCAAGAAACCATTGGAAAAAATGGAGGAATCAAGTTGTATCCCTAGCTACTTTGAGTCTACACCAAAAAAAATTATTTTATATATATATAAAATATTATATATATATAATATTTTTATATATATTTATATTTTATTTATTTATTTATATTTTATTATATATATTTTTATATATATGATATAAAATATATAAAATAAAAATTGGGTCAGGTAAGTATGGAGGCTGAGAAATGCCACCATCTGAAATCAGCAAGCTGGAGACCCAGGAGAGCTGATTGTATAAGTTCCAATCTGAGTCCACGTCCAAAGGCAGGAAGAAACCTATGTCTCAACTCAGTGATTGTCAGGCAGGGAGAGGGAATGCTTCCTTCCTGAGTCTTTTGTTCTATTCAGGTCTTCAACACATTGGATGAGACCTGCCCATGTTGAAGAGGATGATCTGCTTTACTCAGGTGCCAATTCAAATGTTTTCTCATTTAAAAACACCCTCATAGACACACCTAGAAGAATGTTGAACCAAATCATCTGGTTACCCCATGACCCAATCAAGTTGATACATAAAACCAATCATCACAGAATTAGCTCTTTTGCCTGAGTTGGGACATCTGGGTGGTTCAGTTGATTGAACATCCAACTCTTGATTTCAGCTCAGGTCATGATCTCAGGGTCGTGAGATCAAGCCCAGCATTAGGCTCTGTCCTGGGTGTGGAGCCTGCTTGGGATTTCTCTCTCTCCCTCTCCCTCTGCCACTCCCCCCACTTCTCTCTCTCTTTCTCTTTAAAATTTTTTCTCATTAAAAATAAATAAAAAATAAACCTCAAATGAGGTAACTCATGTAAAACATTTTAAAAAAATAAAAACATCCTACTCTTTCAGCATTAAGGCTTATAATTTTAAAAAAAACTAACATTTGAACCATGAGATGCCAAATTATATTTCCAGTTGAATTAAAGCCCAGAACTGAGTTTCTCATCCACCACTTATCCATTTAAACTTTGGCACTACTTGAAAAGAATGAGATGAAGAGATACTGGGAAAACCTAGCAGCCCACAGGAATGACAACATAAGGGAAGATCTGGGTGGCTCTGAGTCCCTCACAGCTCAACCCCACTGAGCCTCCCCTGCTCACTCAGGTACCATCTCTTTCTCTGTCTAATGGATCTTCCTGCCCTGCAGGAAGACTTAGTCACAGCCTTGCCACAATCTTAACTCTGCAAGGCAAAGCTGATTCTCTTCCTGCTCCAGTGCTACCAACCCTCATTTTCTCCAGATCTATCAGTGGACTTTTATTAGGGCTAGATAAAAATATGCCCAGATAGGTCAACTGCAAATTCAAACCAAGAGAATTCTTATACATGAAATAATTTAAAAGGCTCTATAAAGTTATAACAGCAAATACTTTAAGTTTCCAAATGGAAGATTAGAGAACTCAGCTTTAAATTGAACTAAATTTGGGGCACCTGTGTGGCTCAGTTGTTTAAGTGCCTGCTTTTATCTCAGATCATGATCTTGAGGTCCTGGGATCGAGACCCTCACCTCGAGCTCCCTGCTCAGTGGAGAGTCTACTTCTCCCACTCCCTCTGCACCTCCCCATGCTCCTGCAGGCAAGTAAGCACTCTCTCTCTCTCTCTCTCTCTCTCAAATAAATAAATGAAATCTTTTTAAAATTTTTTAAAAATCGAGCTAAGTTCATTAGTAAGCATCCTCATAACAAGGTATTTTTTGAATGAACAGAAAAGAACAACAAATAATTATGGTTCTTTTTGTAATTTCCCTTACAGAATATCTACAACATGCCATCCCTGAAATCCAGCACACAATAAAAAACTTACTACATATGAAAAAGGCAGTGGCTGTACTCAAAACCAAAAGAGAAATTCATACAGATGCATGATGATCCAGATGTTGGAATGACATGACTTTACAATAACTGCTGGAAATATGTTAAAGAATTCAAAAGAAAAGTATTAACTGGGTAAACAGACGGGGAATTAAGATAGAGAAACAAACAAACAAACAAACAAACAAAAAACCCTAATAGAATACAAGTTTTAGAGCTATGGAGCGGATTGGACAAAGCAAGATAAAGGATCAATAGACACAAATACAAGTCAACAGAAATGATCCAAACTGAAGCAGAGAGAGGGAAAATATTTTAAAAAGAAAAAAAAAACAATTGGGGAAAAAAAGCAAATGGTCCAACATACAAGGAATTGGAGTAACACAATACAGCACAGAGAAAAGGGACAATCCATTTTGAGTTTATCTTTGTGTACGGTGTAAGAGAATGGTCGAGTTTCATTCTTCTACATATAGCTGTCCAGTTTTCCCAGCACCATTTATTGAAGAGACTGTCTTTTTTCCATTGTATATTTTTTCCTGTTTTGTTGAAGATTATTCGACCATAGAGTTGAGGGTCCATATCTGGGCTCTCTATTCTGTTCCACTGGTCTATGTGTCTGTTTTTATGCCAGTACCATGCTGTCTTGGTGATCACAGCTTTGTAGTAAAGCTTGAAATCAGGTAATGTGATGCTGCCAGTTTTATTTTTGTTTTTCAACATTTCCTTAGCAATTCGGTGTCTCTTCTGATTCCATACAAATTTTAGGATTATTTGCTCCAGCTCTTTGAAAAGTACTGGTGGAATTTTGATCAGAATGTCATTGAAAGTATAGATTGCTCTAGGCAGTATAGACATTTTAACAATGTTTATTCTTCCGATCTAAGAGCATGGGATGGTCTTCCATCTTTTTGTGTCTTCTTCAATTTCTTTCATGAGTGTTCTGTAGTTCCTCGAGTACAGATCCTTTACCTCTTTGGTTAGGTTTATTCCCAGGTATCTTACAATTCTTGGTGCTATAGTAAATGGAATCGATACTCTAATTTCCCTTTCTGTATTTTCATCAGAATCCTAGAAGAGAACATAGGCAGTAACTTCTTCAATATCAGCCACAGCAACTTCTTTCAAGATATGTCTCCAAAGGCAAAGGAAACAAAAGCGAAAATGAACTTTTGGGACTTCATCAAGATCAAAAGCTTCTGCACAGCAAAGGAAACAGTCAACAAAACAAAGAGGCAACCCACGGAATGGGAGAAGATATTTGCAAATGACAGTACAGACAAAAGGTTGATATCCAGGATCTATAAAGAACTCCTCAAACTCAACACACACAAAACAGATAATCATATCAAAAAATGGGCAGAAGATATGAACAGACACTTCTCCAATGAAGACATACAAATGGCTATCAGACACATGAAAAACTGTTCATCATCACTAGCCATCAGGGAGATTCAAATTAAAACCACATTGAGATACCACCTTACACCAGTTAGAATGGCCCAAATTAACAAGACAGGAAACAACATGTGTTGGAGAGGATGTGGAGAAAGGGGAACCCTCTTACACTGTTGGTGGGAATGCAAGTTGGTGCAGCCACTTTGGAGAACAGTGTGGAGATTCCTTAAGAAATTAAAAATAGAGCTTCCCTATGACCCTGCAATTGCACTACTGGGTATTTACCCCAAAGATACAGATGTAGTGAAAAGAAGGGCCATCTGTACCCTAATGTTTATAGCAGCAATGGCCACGGTCGCCAAACTGTGGAAAGAACCAAGATGCCCTTCAACGGACAAATGGATAAGGAAAGTGTGGTCCATATACACTATGGAGTATTATGCCTCCATCAGAAAGGATGAATACCCAACTTCTGTAGCAACATGGACGAGACTGGAAGAGATTATGCTGAGTGAAATAAGTCAAGCAGAGAGAGTCAAGTATCATATGGTTTCACTTATTTGTGGAGCATAACAAATAACACGGAGGACGTGGGAAGATGGAGAGGAGAAGGGAGTTGAGGGAAATTGGAAGGGGAGGTGAACCATGAGAGACTATGGACTCTGAAAAACAACCTGAGGGTTTTGAAGGGGCGGGGGGGTGGGAGGTTGGGGGAACCAGGTGGTGGGTATTGGGGAGGGCATGGATTGCATGGAGCACTGGGTGTGGTGCAAAAACAATGAATACTGTTACGCTGAAAAGAAATTTTTTAAAAAAAGAGAGAAAAGGGACAAAAGAAATTTTTTAATGAAATGATACCTTTCAAGTGCTGAAAGAAAGAAAGAAAGAGGAAAGGAAGGAAGGAGAGAGGGAGGGAGGGAGGAAAGAAGGGAAGGAGAGGAGGGAAGGGAGGAAGGGAAGAAAGACAGAAAGGAAGGAAAGAAGGAGAAAAGGAAGGAGGAGGAAGGGAGGGAGGAAGGAGAAAGGGATGGGGGTAAGAGGAAGGGGGAGAAGAGAAGGAAGGGAAAGAATAGGACTTTCACAACTTCAAGGTTTGCCCAGGAGAGCTTCTATTTACACCTGTTGTCCAGGTCCCCTAGTCAATGTAGCATGTGTCCCAGATTGCTCACATTTGTAATTAATAGTTCGGTAGACCTCGGTTTTATGTGTCCCACTCCTGCCAAACTCAGACCTAGCAATGTGTGGGATACGTGGACAGTGAATGGAGTTGCCACTTTAATGTGTACTTAAATCAGAAAGACAAATACGCCATATGTCATCTCTCTTTTCCCGATTCTTTCTGGACTGAAATTTCTTGTCCCAGGACATTTACACATGGTGCCCCATGCTTTAAAAAAATTAAAGAAGAAGAAGAAGCCCTCAGATGGGAGGATCTAGACTGGGGTCATTTCTCTGATCTAGAGTGGCAGTGAGAGAAACATTGAGCACGGTGCCCCCCGGCAGCTGCTGCTGCACCAGCCAGCTGTCCAGCAGCTCAAGCCACAGTGCAGGAAGCCGACAGGCTGTCCCCCAGCTGGCACAGAGGTATAAAGTCACAATGTGCCCAAGACAGAGACTAAGAAGCACTGCTCTAGAGCATATGCAGAGCAGGCTGAAAATTTCTGTTACCATGGTTTGGTACCTTTGTGCAAAAAGCCATAGCAACATATTTTATTGTTTGGTATCACTTTTCTATTTTGCAATAAGCCCTTTCTGGAGTCACGAAGTAAAAAACAAACAAAAAAGCAGAATGGCGTGTCATAGGGAAGTTGATGATGAACGTGTATTTTGCACAAGATGTTTGTCAGCAATTGTCACCCTCCGTGGGCGTTGCGGTGATGTCTGCAAGGACTCAAAAAGTAGAAGACACAAATCTGCCGGAGACGCATCGGCTCTTGCTTCCAAAGACGGTGCCAGACAGTAATGACTGAAAATCACAGGTGTGTTTACATTTCACTCTGTGAAGCGAGACTTTTCATTCACATCAAAGGTCACTTAGCTCATTTTTCCAATTTTTTTTGCACATACATACACACACACAAAAACTAAAGCAATGTTCAGTAACGTATTGGCTCCAATAGAAAAGAACAACTTCACACACAGTGAGATGATGACAGTTTTATATCAGTGTCATTAAATGCCTCAAACAGAAAATCATGTGTTATCCTAATAACTTTTCCCAACCAATTCATCAAAATAAAGCTGTTGAAAGTTCATTCTCTCAGAGATGAAAGATCTGACATTATTGTGAATATTGTAAATTCAGCATAAAATACCAAACTGGAAGACCACAGCTCTGGTTTTCATTATAGTAAAAATACAGATTTTTTTTAAGATTTTACTTATTTATTTGACAGAGATCACAAGTAGGCAGAGAGGCAGGCAGAGAGAGGGAGGAGGAAGCAGGCTCCCCACTGAGCAGAGAGCTAGATACGGGGCTCGATCCCAGGACCCTGGGATCATGGCCTGAGCTAAAGGCAGAGGCTTTAACCCACTGAGCCACCCAGGTGCCCCCAAAATACAGATTTTTTTAAAGATTTATTTATTGTGTGCTATGGTGAGTGCTGTGAAGTGTGTAAACCTGGCGATTCACAGACCTGTACCCCTGGGGCTAATAATAAAATATATGTTTATAAAAAAATTTTAAAATTTTTTTTAAAAAGAAAAATAGGTCAAAGTAAAATATTCCAAATGGAGGCCAAAAAAAGGTCACATATGAAAATACAGGGGCTGAAATATTTATACAGTTCAATGTGAAAAAAAAATAGAATAAAGAATACCCTCCCTTCAGCAAAACTCTCTTACGTCTTACTCAACCCTTGTGTGAAAAAGGGGTGGTCGATCAAAACAGTGATAGTGTGCTAGAGTAATCCGGATGACTCCCACCGATGTGACCTGAATGAAAGCGATCAGACACACATGACCACATGCTATAGGGACCCAGATATAAAAAGGACAAAAGCAAGCAAACTAAGCAAAGCCATTAGAATTGGGGGTGGCGAATGGAACGGGGCCCAGAGGCGTTCAGGCATTGGTGATGTGTTTAATCTTGAGCTGGGGCTAGTGACTCAGGCGTGTTAAGACTGTGAAAAATTCACATATGATATTCATGTCTTTGAATGTGTGTTATCCTTCAGTGACTTTTTAAAAGCATTATGGAGATTAATGATATTCTTCCACACGACCATAATATTATAGTATCATTATCACCCCTGAGAAAATGACCGAGTACACCATCATGTAATTTGATATGTAGTCCACGTCCATAGTTCTTTTTTTATCTAGGAATAGGTTTTATTATTTGTATTATTTATTATTATTTGTATGAATTTAATCAGGATCCATTCATTCTAAGATCAAGCACTGCATTTGATTTTTTTTTAACATTCTTCTAATCTAGAACAGTCTACTTTCTTTTTCAGACACTGACAGGTCTGTTAT
Source organism: Martes martes (assembly GCF_963455335.1). NCBI lineage: Eukaryota > Metazoa > Chordata > Mammalia > Carnivora > Mustelidae > Martes > Martes martes. The sequence goes on from NC_137898.1 coordinate 12,589,363, forward strand.
AACTATTCTATACTGTGTTTGATCAGCTGCTAAGACGTGCAGTAGACCGAATTCTAAAATGACCACTAATGATCCACGTCCCCGGGTGACGGTCTTCCCTAACAGGAGGGTTGGACCCGTGAATAGGAGGTGACAACACTCCCATTAGTAGGTTACCAGATTGTGAACATATAGGTAAGTTCCCTGATCAGCTGACTCTTGAGTTCCTCAAAGGGGAGATTATCCTGAGTGGGCCTGACCTCATGGAGAGAGCTTGAAGGAGAAAGCCAAGCAGCAGAGATATTCTCCTGCTCACCTTGCAGAAGGAAGCTGCCATGTCGGGAAATGGACGGCCACCCATCGGGCACCTGAGGGTGGGCTCAGCCCTGGCCTAGAGCCCGCAAGGTCATGGGCGCCACGGTCAAACACTTGCCACCCAGTGAATCCCACCCACAACAAGATGGGGCCTGCAGGAGGCCCTCTCCTCTGGAGACGCCTTCCTCGGAGATGGCTGCCCTACCCCGGAGCCTTGATTCCACTCACAGAACACCCTGCCCAGAGGTCACGTATAAGCCACTGTCTGTCTGACTCTTGCTTCTTGGAAATTATGAGATAATAAATTTGTGTCAATTTTAAGTTGCTAACTTTGTGGCAATTAATTACTGACCAGTAGAAAACTCACACAAGTCACTCGGCCCTGTATTTCTTACCAAGTGAAAGCTAGTTTTAAAGCAGGATCCAGCAAGCTTTTCCGTGAACAGATGGGAAATATTCCAGACCTTGCAGACTGACGGGTCTCCTCTTCAGCTACTCAGATCTGCATCCTCATGAGAAAGCAGCCCCAGGCATAGGGAAACCAAAGACTGCGGCTGTGTTTCAATAAAACTTTATGAAGCAGGGGGCCTGCCAGGTTTATATTCTTGGACCCCGATCTACAGCCCCTGACGTCTCCGGCTCCCTGGCGCCCCCTGCAGACTGATCGCAGCCCCACCTGTCCTAGCCCATCCCCCAGCCTGAGAGCTGACCGAAGGCGCTGTTCATGGTCTGGAGACTCTGTTTCCAATCCCGGCAGAACCCTCCCTTGTTTCTCAAAGCACCGACAATTTACAGGGCTCTGTCGAATGCCTAATTGCCACACTTGTGCTTCTCAACAGCAGAGTGAGCCGAGTGAGGAAGGCATCACGGCTCCCACCTTCAGGAGAAGAGAGGCCCATCATTGACCGTCTGCCATGCTCTGGAAGCCAGTTCTCAGTTTGTGGGCGGTTCCTGTCACTCAGTGTTGCTAGTCTCCCCAGGGCAGAGGACATGACCCCAAAGCTCACTTCTGAGCCTGAGGCTGGACTCCCCGGGCCTCTCCTCTGCCCCAGTGCCTTCCGGGTCAGGAGTCGTGACGGTCCCCATCATGCTGCTTGGAAAGGAGACTCAGGCCTGAACGGAGCCTCAGAGGTCACTCATCCAAGGCATCAAACTGTGCCCCTTGCAGGAGGAGGACGCCAGGGGCCAAGAGAGCCCCGGGAGGAGCAGGGGACCCAGCAGGCGTCACGGAGCTCTGATGGCATGCTGTGGACAGCTGCGCTCTCAAAACAGAGTTTCGGGACCACCTGCTGAAGCCAAGTGTTCCTGTCATGGAGGAGAAAATCGAGGTCCCAGAGAGAGGAAGTGAATTGCCCGAGAGAGATGGGATAGTATTCAGACCACAAACAGGTTGAAGCCGAACCCCAAGGCCAGCCCACCCTGGCTGTGTCCCTCTGTGAGCATGATGTCAAGTGTACTCCTCCCCGGGGACCCTGAGGCCTGCGGCCACAGACTTGACGGGCTGCTTCGCTGCTTCAGCCTGTCCTTGGAGGCCCCAGCCTCCCCTGTGCATCGTGGTGGTGATTCTGGCTTTGAAGATCGCAGGGTGTAAGCAGGGGCCCTGGGGCAGGAAGGTGGACAACTCCATAAACACAAGCCCGCATGGCAGGTCCCCAGAAGAGAGGAGGTGCCGGTGGGCAGGGCACCCCTCCTGCGCCCAGGGCGGCAGGCTCTCTCTGCTGGGTCCTCAGCCGGCAAGCAAAGAGAGTGAGTAGCTGTGAAGACAAGTGACGCAGGAATCGGGGTGCTGCAAGCCAGGCCCAGAAGAGGGTTGCAGAGCCCTGCACAACTCTGAAAGAATAGGCACATAGGGCAAAGGCCAGGAGCTCAGCCACACTCACTCACCTTCTTTCCAAGGTCCCCTGAAGACCCAGCAGATGTGCCCAGCGCCTCCCGGAGGAAGCCAGGCCCAGGTGGTCTGACACCATGGACCCCCAGCCACATGCCCTCAGGAAAGGAGAGCCTCTAAGGCTGGTCCAGTTATCCCTGTGTCCCTGCTCTTGGCAGTGACCGCGGGGACACTGTCCGCGCCCCTGGCTACCTGCCGACATCCAGGCCCTCAGATGGCTTCTCCACCGAAGGAGACATGCTCATCAGGGTTGTGACGCCCTTACATGCGGTGCTGGATTGGCCACAGGCAAGGTTCCGGCAACCTCCGGAGCAACTGCTGTAGCAAGGGCGGGTGGACCTCTTATCCTTAGGGAGGCACGGCCACCCAGGGAAGGAGGGAGGGGAGCGGGAGCCTTCCTGATCACTGCAGGCAGCCGGGGGTCCTAGACCTCTCACCCAACCTCCAGGGCCCCTTGGCAGGGACAGCCCTGGCTCTGAGAGCTCGGGTGTCAGACTAGATTCTAGTCCAGGCCCTCCTGGAGTCACTGAGTCACCCAAGGCAAGTCCCCTTCTCTCTCTGCACAATGCTCATATTCCTTCGGTTTGAGGGCAAGAAGAGCTCTGCAGCTGGAGGCCTAGGAATGGCTTTAGCATCCTGGCACTGGACTTGAGGAAAGATGCACGTAGGGGTTGTGCATGGGCCCAAAGTGAAGGCCTCCCCAGGCTGGCACCTGTCTGCACCCATCCCCACCCATTCAGCTTCCACAGACGTCTGAGCTATTTCCAGGGCTGCACTGGTCCATTGCCACATTCCAGTCTGGGAGCCTGCAAGGTCCATGCAGAAAGGTGCCCAGGACGCCTGTAGCCAGACCCAGTGTCACTCCACCCCATGTCTGTCTGTCTTCTTCTGCCTACGTGTTTGTCAGGGGCATCCCAGTATGCGTCTGCACACCTACTCAGGGCTCTCTGCTTGTGTCTCTGGCCATCTGTCTCTGCAAGTGTATGTCCGTCTGCGTGCCTGCATACACGGCTGACAGCCTCTGTGTGTCTGCCTCCCTTTCTCACCCACACCCGAGCACCTGTCTCTGTCTCGGAGCCTTCCACTGCAGTGTGTGTCCTGCGTGTGTGTGTGCTGTGCACGTGTGTGCTGTGTGTGTGCTGTGTGCATGTGTGTGTTGTACCTGTGTGCTGTGCATATGTGTGCTCTGTGCCTGTGTGCTCTGTGCATGTGTGTGTTGTGTACGTGTGTGCTGTGTGTGTGCTGTTTGCACGTGTGCTGTGTGCATGTGTATGTTGTGTACCTGTGTGCTGTGCATGTGTGTGCTCTGTGTGTGCTGTGTGCATGCGTGCTGTGTGCTGCATGTGTGTGCTGTGTGTGTTGTGTGCATGCATGCTGTGTGCATGTGTGTGTTGTGTGTTGTGTGCATGTGTGCTGTGCACATGTGTGCTGTGTGTGCTGTTTGCATGTGTGCTGTGTGCATGTGTGTGTTGTGTACCTGTGTGCTATGCATGTGTGTGCTGTGCATGTGTGTGCGTGCTGTGTGTGTGCACTGTGCACTGCATGTGTGTGCTATGTGCATGTATGCATGTGTGCTGTGTGTATGTTGTGTACCTGTGTGCTGTGCTATGTGTGCTGTGCATGTGTGCTGCTCTTCTTAGCTGGAGTCATTGAACCTTTCACATTTGCTCAGTTTGCTGGCATGTTTGATCCCATTTGGCCCTCCCATAGAAGTTTCTATCTCTTAGGATTTGTCATAACTTTCCATCAAAAGAAATTTTTAAACATAATACTAGAAATAACAAATAGGAAGCTGTTTTATGTGTTTTTTAGTTAGAAGGTGTTTCTATGACTTCTTTCTTTTTTTTTCCATTCATTTTTCATTCATATATATTATGCTTTCTTGTTTTGTCCTTTCTTGAAATAGGCTAATTTTTTTAACCTTTTTTTTTCCCAATGCTTTGGAAGTTCTATATCTTGTTTCTATGCTTCTCATGATTATTCAAGTTTTTAATTCATTTGAGCCTTTACTTCTCAAGCGATGTCGAGAATTATACAATGCGGGGCCCCTGGGTGGCTCAGTGGGTTAAGCCTCTGCCTTCAGCTCAGGTCATGATCTCAGAGTCCGGGGATGGAGTCCTGCATCGGGCTCTCTGCTCAACGGGGAGTCTGCTTCCCTCTCTCTCTCTCTCTGTCTGCCTCTCTGCCTACTTATGATCTCTGTCAAATAAATAAATAAAATTTTAAAAAAAAAGAGTTATGCAATGCATAAAAACAAGTCGCTCAGCACCTTACTCCTCTGCTTTTCCCACTGGCTTCCTACTACACACTCTTCAGTCCACCGCTGTCCTTCTGGGGAACTGGCGTCTCAGGCCTGAGCCTATAGGCTTTGGAAGGACCTGGAAGTGGCATGATGAGATAGGCTGAGATAATATTTAAAGATAAAAGACAGACCCAGAAGGATTAATACAACCTGATCCTACTTATAGGATGAATTAAAATAGATTCCCAGAAGCAGATAACAGAGAAGTGGTTCAGGCCTGGGAGAAAGGAAAACATGAAGTCTCAGTTATACCCACTGAGTTCTAGAGACCCCCTGCACAGAATAAATCCTAGAGTTGGCAATACTGTACTGTGTTCTTAAAAGCTAGCCAAGAGGGTAAAGCGTGTGCTAAGTGCTCTTATCACACAAAACCGGACCGATATACCAGAGAAGAGGGTGGGAGGACCTTTGGAGTGATGAATACGTTTATGGCATAGATTGTGCTGATGGTTTCACTTATCTCCAGACTTATCAAGTTGTAAATGCACAGCTTTCTGTAAATCAAAATTTTTTTAAAAAATCTGTTTACAGTAATAGAAGGGAGAGAGGAGAGCAGTGACAGCGGGTCCAGGACACGGAGCAGGGGTGGTGAGCTTCCCCACATGGATATGCAGCCCCGCTTCCCCCCCCCATCAGCCATGGATGCCAGCACCCCTAGTTCTCTGACTTGTCCCGGTTCGTGTCCTTCCTCCGCACGATGCCAGCAGCGCCCACCAGCCATGGGTCCTAGCCAAACTCTTAAGCCACTTTAACTGGACCTGGGTGGGCCTGATGGTGTGGAGGCCAAGAAAAATAAGGCTGCACCCACCTCAAGTCTAGCCCTGACATAAGTACAGCCATCTTGGCAAAGCAAAAGCTGGCACCTTGCACCCCCTCTCCACCCGCTCCCCTCCTCTCGGTAATATGTGTGACATTCCTCAGGCACCCCTGACTGCCATAAACGAGAAACAAATAGTTAACTCTCAGAGATCACAATCCTGCAGGACAGGAGTCTCCCTTGGTTTACAAATGTCCTAGAGATCTACAAACAAAGGAGTTACCTTATCAATAGCACAATTTCAAGAGACAAATAACTCAGTTCCTTAAGCCCTAATGTCGCCCTCCCCACCATAAAACTGAAGGAGGCTGAGGCAGAAGGAAATGTAAATAAAGTTAAATTTCTTCTAAACCTAAATCTCACGAACAAGGACACTTGATAGGAGAAATGTGAAGCTTTATCTCTAAACCTCCAAGGTAGTGTCAGCGATCATTCCCAAGCATATGACACACTGATATACATCTAAAGGGTCTCACAAGAAAATTTTTATTATTGGCAATGAATAACACTTTCCCCAGACAACAGCTAGCCCCTCAATGTCCTGGAGACCTTGCTTCCAAAATTCCTTAGAGACTTACATCATCCATAACCCCCTTTGTCCTCACCCACCGCCGAGTCCACCCCTACTCTGCCTTTAAAAACTCTGCCTGTAATCTGGTTCGGCGTCCAAGTCCCTACTCCACTGTGTCGGGTATACTTGGGCCCAGGCTTAAGCTTGTCAAATAAACCCTCATGCGACTGCATCGGTGCTTGGCTCCTTGGTGGCCTCTTGGACGCGAAAACTCGGGCACAACATTGGGTCCTGACAGCAGCAACTTTGAGTGTCTGGAACAGCAGCTGCGGACGGAGATGAGGCACGCGGACGGTTGTGTGGGCTTCTCCAAGAAGGATCCTCTCCAAGAGGATCGGCAGCCAAGCCCACAGCATCCGCAGCACGGCCACAGCGGTCACCGCCAGCCCTGCCGCTGCGGCCATCACCTGTGACTGTTGCTGCTTCCACTTCAGGCTCCTGGCAGAGGCCGTCTGGGAGAAGAATGAAACCGGGAGGACGTGGTCTTCTCCACCGCATTCCTCTACATCCCATCAGGGCTGGGCCCCAGAGCCCATACCTTGCTGAATGGCAGCTTGAGGTGACGGTCCACTCGGGATTCCTGCCAGGCTTCAAGGACTTCCCTTTGGCGCTGAGCACAGCCACCAGCCCGGGCAAGGGTCTGGTGAGAAAGCTCTGGAAGGAGCTAAAGGGATGCAGGTGGCCTGGATCAGGACCTTCCACCCCAAGTGCCAGAAAAGTGGCTCAGCCCTACACAGGCCATGAGAACTTGACAGCTGTCCACCTGTCTGCCTTCAAACTGCATGATCTGACGGCCACTTACCAAGTCTCCCTGGCAGCCAGAGCCTTGCTTGCCGCCTATCAGAACCTGATGTCCTGTTCTCCAGGAGACGGACCTTTCCTGGGAGCACCTGTGCCCATGCACGGGAGCAGCTAAGACACCCCGTTTGGATCCTTATCCTTTCCAGCTTGCTCTGAGCCACAGGCTAGCACTGAGGAAGCAAGGGCCACTGAATTCAGCGTCAACATCTCCTGGGCTCAGATCCCTTATGATGAAAGATGTCAGGGCTCTATAACTAGAAGAGAAGAGTGGCTCCTACCGGGGATCAGAGTCAATTGTAAAATTTTCAGGAATTGTGCAAGCTGCTTGCTCACCATGGAAACCTGGAATCCTAAAAATCCTGGCTTTTCCCCCAAAGAGCTGTTTGTTGAACGCTCATCTGCATGCCACTTACAAATACTGAAGCAAAGTTATAGAAACAAAGTCAGAGTAGAAGAAATATCCCCTTCCTACTCAAAGGAGGCTTTCAAACTAGGCACAGCTTCTTTAAAGTGGGTTTTGGGGTGATTTCATCAGTACTGTGTTGCGTGAGGTTTTTAAAGGCTAGAAGAGTAATAATACTTAACACTTTTCAAGGGCTTTTCCATGCTAAGTAATGTTGCAATCACCCTGAATGCATTAATACATTACGTCTTCGCAGCGACCCTAGGAGTATGTCCCCTTTCTACAGAGGAGAAATTGGAGAGGCAGCATAAGACAGCCAAGCTCACACAGCTGGTTCAAGTAGAGTCAGGATTCACACCAGGCAACGGGGCTTTAGTCTGGGCACCGGGCCAGGCTCTCTGCTGCTTCCCTATGCCGAAGTATTTCTGGAATCTCTCGGTATCTAGGCCCAGCATTGCCCCCAGCCAAGGTCATTGCTAAAACTCCCTCCTGTGGCCTTCCTGGGCTTCAGTGGCCCAACTCAACAAATATATGTGGGTGACACAAGGATTTACTAAGCATTTTTCACGCTCCTCAGAGCAGCATGGAATACAGAAATGTGCAAAATGTGTGCTTGCCCCAGAGTGTTTCTGTTGCCTAGTCCCAGTCATGTCTGGCACCAAGGAGGAAACTAAGTAATGCGTCTGATGGGACGCTGCTATGAATACGTGGAGACACCCACAGTCGTAAGATGAGCCTGTCCGAGGAATGTCTTAGGCAAGATCTAGACTTCCAGATTTCCATTAACTCGACTTCCACTTCCCTACACCCTGCAGATCAAGGCAAACTGAAAGATGAGAAAAGTCAGCGCATCCCCAAAACACTTGACGTCCCGTCCTCCCACGAGCCCCTCGGCGCAGCGTTGCTGTCTGCCCAGCCCTGCTCCTCCCCCTTGCCCTGGTCTTTCAGGCATGTTCACGCAGCACCACCACTACCCATCGTCGGAGCCAATGCCTTTTGCCGTCCTCCTTGGCCTTTTGTTTCCTCTGCCCCTTCCTGTGCTTCGGGCACCCAGGACCGTTCACTGGTGCTGTGCGCCAGGCAGCTTTTGGGGTCAACTTCACAGCCTGTGTGTCCCCTATGCTGGCCAAGACCATCACGGTGGCGGCAGCCTTCCACGCCACCTGGCCAGAAACCCAGATGAGGAGGTGGGCGGGGCCGGTTCTCCCAGCACCATCCCCATTGTCTGTTCCCTGGTCCAGGCAGCCTTGTGTGCGCTCTGGGTGATCAGATGGCCCCCACGGCCCGCAAACTCTACTGAGCCTGGATCCATGATGACAGTAAAGGGTGATGAGGGCTCCTTGGAACTGTTCTGTGCTATGTTGGGGTACTTGGGCCAGCTTGCTGGTGGCCTTTCCCGCCCGCCGGCTGCCTGACACCTTCAAAGAAGCAAGCATATCACTCTTAGCATGTGTGTGTGCTCCTGTGTCTGGGCCTCCTTCATCACTGCCCACATGAGCACTCAAGGCAGGGACATGGTGGTCGTGGAGGTCTCTACCATCTTAGCACCAGGAGCAGGCCTCTTGTCCTGCCTCTTCTTTCCCAAATGCTACATCATCATTCTCCACCCAGAGAAGAACATAAAAGAACAAATGCTTGGCAGGCGTCATCTTGGGGGAGGTCAGAAGTAGACAGTGGGGAATGTTGTGTTCCCAAGGATGCCTTCCTGGGCTGGCCACCAGGACAACACGCTCTATGACACTGGCCTGCACCCTTCCTTGTCACTTAACGGCTTCTACCTTCAAAGGGACATGAGACACGTTTGCAGTAATGTTGTCCTCGATGGGAGCATCTGTCTCATTCATCCTGCAGCCGCTCAGCAGGCAGCCAGTGCCTGGTGAGGAGAGGAGACAGAAGAGCTGCTTGGTGAATGAATAAGTCAATGTCTGCAAAGCTAGCCTTGGAGGAGATCTTACAGAGCAGGCAGCGAGGCAGAGCAGTGGGATGGAATCAGAGAGTCCTGGCTCAGATCCCCGCAGCGCCTCCATGTTGCAGCTATGTGAACCTCTCTGAGCCTCAGGGTCCACTGATGTCAAATGAGACTATAAGGCTCACTCTAGGATGATGTGAGGATGAAGTGAGAAAATGTGGGGGGTGCCCAGCACATACTAAACACTCAAAAGTTGCTATTTCAAGCCACCCATCCACCCTGTCCTTTTACAAGAAGGGAAATGATGCCAAGAAGGGACCAATATATGCGGCCACCATTGTGCAGTTAGATGAATAAGTTTAAAGACCTAGTTCTCTGTTTCCTTCTCTGTGTGACTTTGGACTAGTTACATTACTTCTCTGTACAACAGTTTCTTCGTGTGCAAAGGGATCAATAAATCATGTGCACATGATCAATAAAATTATACGGAATGGCAAACCTGGATGTCTTGACTCTTTGCTGAATAACTGAAACTTTTATGATACCCTGGCTCCAAGCCGTGTCCTGCGAAGGGACCTTCAGAAAGGCTCAAGTAGAGCCCTTGCAAAAGCTTGTGATCTAACATTTCCAACCTAACCTGATGGGAGCAAACTGAGGACATCTCTTGTGGAACTGTTCTAACTACCTGCACCTGCTCTAGATGGCCGCTTACCTTTGGGTAGATGACAGGTGACTGTCACAGACACCACCGAGCAACCATGAGAGAAAAGTCTGCTCTGAATAAAGCCCCTCAACTTCCATGGGAAAGTGGGGGTGCTAATGAAGCCCACAAAGTATTGGGCATCAATTAATTAAATGTTAGTTCTCCTGGACTGCCCTCTGGGGAGGGACAGAACCGAATGGCACTACAGAGACGGTCTCAAGGTATCAAAGTATCTATGTTTCTGGGAAATGAGATCCATTTCAAACCCCAAAGGGGGTTTAAAATGCTCACCTCTTACTGGCTAAGAACGATATTTAGATCATGGCAATGAAGCCATCAATGGAAATAAGGATATAAATAGAACAGCTCAATTTAGAAAAACAGAAAACTGTCCTAAAATCTATATTAAAAAATTGAAACATTAAAAAAAAGAAAATTGCAGAAAAAAATAATAAACAGAAAGCTGTAGCGTCCCACAGCCAAAGCCAGTGTTTTGACAAACAACTTGGAAGTCAAGGATTTCTAAGGATTTCACATGTGAAAATTGAAAAAGAGACCAACTATGGATTAAGACCTCTGAAAAAAGGAATGGGAATCCCAACACAGGTGTAAAGGATAAAAAGAATGTGGAACCACAGAATGGTGTCCCATAGACCCGCATCAAAGCCTTCAACAATGGCTACATAATGGCACACAGCAAAGTGCAGAGTTCTGATTTCAGTATGTAGATCCTGTCACTCACACCAAGCCCCAACTCAAAGTTCCTTCTCCAGGATGGCCCCCACATAGTCCCTAACTAACAATTAAGTCGATATCTAGGTCCCCAGAATAGGAAAAACAAGGTGAGCAGCGTTCTTCACAGCATTCCGTCTCAATAAGTCTTACTTCTCTTGGAGAGCCTGGGTGGCTCAGTTGGTTAAGCGTCTGCCTTTGGGTCAGGTCATGATCCCAGGGTCCTGGGGGTCGAGTCCTGCATCAGGCTCCCTGCTGAGCAGAGAGTCTGCTTCTCCCTCCTCACCCCTCTGCATGCTCCCTCTTGCTATGTCTCTGTCTCTCTCAAATAAGTAAATAAATAAAAATGAAATTTAAAAAATTATTAAAAAACAAGTCTTATTAAGGAAGGCACATGATGTAATGAACCCTGGGTCTTATACAAGACTGATGAATCACTGACCTCTACTCTGAAACCAATAATACATTATATGTTAATTAATTGAATTTAAATTTTAAAAAATGAAAAGAAAAAAAAAGAAAACCCAAGTCTTACTTCTCTCAAATTATTCATTGTGACATTTTCTGGGTACCTCTGGGTCTCTCTTGTATCCCCCAAAGAAGGAATCATATTCTCAGAAATGCCCTATTTACAAGAGTATGTATCTGTCATGATTTCATAATTTATCGTCATTGTGGAAGGATCTCCCATTAGTAGTGGCTTTAAAATCTTCAGCCTTCGAAACTTCCACTTTAAAATAAGTCACCAGGGGGCGCCTGGGTGGCTCAGTGGGTTAAAGCCTCTGCTTTCTGCTCAGGTCATGATCCCAGGGTCCTGGGATGGAGCCCCACATCGGGCTCTCTGCTCAGCACGAAGCCTGCTTTCTGTCCTCTCTCTCTGCCTGCCTCTCTGCCTACTTGTGATCTCTGTCAAATAAATAAATAGAATCTTTAAAAAAATAAAATAAAATAAGTCACCAGCAACTATCATATGATCTCCCTGATATGAGGAAGTGGAGAAGCAACATGGGGGGGTGTGGGGGTAGGAAAAGAATAAATGAAACAAGATGGGATCAGGAGGGAGACAAACCATAAGAGACTCTTAATCTCACAAAACGAACTGAGGTTTTCCAGAGGGAGGGGGGTCGGGAGAGGGGGGGTGGGGTTATGGACATCGGGGACATCGGGGAGGGTATGTGCTATGGTGAGGGCTGTGAAGTATGTAAGCCTGGCGATTCACAGACCTGTACCCCTGGGGCTAATAATACATTATATGTTTATAAAAAATAAAAAAATTATTTTAAAAATGACAAAAATAAATAAATAAAATAAAATAAGTCACCGGGATATAATGTATAGCATAAGGAATATGCATAAGGAATGGTTCTAGCTTTGTTTAGTGACTCATGGTAACTAGACTTACCAAGGTGATCATTTCATAATACATAAAAATATTGAATCACCATGTTGTACCCCTGAAAGTAATATGATATTTTGTCAATTATAATGCAAAAACAAAGCCAGAAGATAATTAATTAACTAATTATAATTAAAAAGAAAAGCTTTCTCTGCCAATACCTACACATATCATGTCATCACCAGCATTCCAGATTCTGGTAGGCAACTCTTTTTTTAAGGGAGTGATTGCTTTACAGTGCAAATAATCACACTCACAAAGGCTTCTTTTTTTCAGTTTTTTTGTTTTTTTTAATTGAAGTATAGTTGACCTATATTATCAGTTCGGTTTCTCATGTCAGATTTTATTAAAGCAAGACTCAACTTTTACATACGTAGAATCTTTTCTAAAAGTATGTCTCTGAGTTTTTACCGTTTTAAGTAATTTATCTTCCACAAGCTCAAAACTGTAAGCTTTACCAATACTTCCCATAGAATTGTTCTTAGAGTCAAAATCCAGAAAGCATTCCGTATGTTTGAATTTTAATTCTTTCTGGAACAGTAAATGAGAATGTGACCCAGTATGATGGTTCATTTTATGTCAACTTCACTGGTCTAAGAAATGCTCAGACTGTCATTAAAATGTTATTTTGGGGTGTGTGTGAGGGGTTTTCTGAGGAGATTAGCACTTGAATAAGTAGATTAAATCAAGAAGATTGCTCTCCTCAATACAGTTACCGTCAATCCTCTAGGCTATCAAGGGCCTGAATGAACAAAAAGGAACAAGAAGGGAGAATTTGGTCCCTTGGCTGGTGCTGCGACATCCATCTTCTCCTGCCTTTAGACATTAGTGCCCCTGATTCTTGGGCTTTACCACAACTTACCCCATTGGTTTCCCTGATCTCAAACCTTCAGGCTCAGACTGAATTATGCCACTGATTTTCTTGGTTCTCCAGTTTGCAGATAACAGATCATGGGACTTCTCAACCTCCATATTGTGTGAGCCAATACCTCTAACAAACCTCTCAGTCTATCTAAATAGAGAGTTATTATCATTATAACGATAGATAATAGATAGATCTTATTGGTTCTGTTTCTCTGGAGAACTCTTTTGTATACCCAGTATGTTTTGCTTTGTTTCCCTCAGCCAGAAATCTAAAAGTCAAATGCACTTTGTGTTCAAATCTACTCAGGTCAGGTGTCTAAAAGTTCTGCTCTTATTTCATTCATAAGAATTCTTATTTTTGATCCTGAAAGTTTCTCTTCTTTGCACTGTTTATGCATCTTGCCATCACCCAAAAGAATACAAAGCACATGACGACGTGGATGGAACTAGAGGGTATTATGCTCAGCAAAATAAGTCAATCAGAGAAAGACAACTATCATATGATCTCCCTGATATGAGGAAGTGGAGATGCAATGTGGGGGGTTTGGGGGGCAGGAAAAGAAAAAAATGAAAGAAGATGGGATCGGGAGGGAGACAAACCATAAAAGACTCAATCTCAAAAAACAGACTGAGGGTTGCTGGGGAGGGTGGGGGGACGGGAGAGGGTGGTGGGGATATGGACATTGGGGAGGGTATGTGCTATGGTGAGTGCTGTGAAGTGTGTAAACCTGGCGATTCACAGACCTGTACCCCTGGGGATAAAAATACATTATATGTTTATTAAAAAATTTTTAAATTAAATTTTAAAAATTAGGAAAAAAAAGAAAATTGTAAAAAGCCACAAGAGATAACTATAAAAAAAATACAAAGCACATATGTAATATTCAACAAATTATATATAATATTCAACAAATGAGATGGTATTCAAAATGTGTGACTTGCACCCTCTCTACTAAGCATTAAGCAACAGCTAAGACACTGGGTGGGGCAGGGGTGTAGAGACCGTGATCCTACGGGGACTGTCATATAATGTGTCCGTTCTTGGCCAGGCAAGAAACACCATCACAGAAAATCCGTTCTTCCCCCGACCCAGTCAAGCTCCACATTTTCCTCTTCCATATTCTATAATTTCTGGAATGAACATTCAAATGGTGATTGTAAATGTTTAAGAGTACAACTATCTAAGTGTAGGGAATGACTTGAGTTATAATTGTCTTTTAAGGCTTACTTCAAGTGAGCTGACATTGCCATACAGATCTTCTTCAATGCATCTTCTTAAATGCATTTTCAAAGCAGCTTGGTGAAAGCGACAGGTGCATCTTTATTTCAAATCAGACAATGTAGCTACGAAGAAATAAGTATATAGATCACACAGAAAATCAGCTGTAGTTCTGGGGACTTTGTGGTGGAAACTGCTGGCTGCCAAAATTTGTCCTCTCCTTTTTCTCAACAATAATCAAACTGGTGCTGGGTATCTGGATGCCTAGCTATGGACTGTTTTTAGCAGCCTGGCAATTAGATGTGACTTATGGCTAGATTCTTACCAAGAAACCAATGATGGTTTCTACATCTAGTGGAAAAACTTTAAGATGGGGGGGTTGTTTCCTCTGTGATCTATCCTCAGCCTTCTTGCTCTCTGGAACCCTGTGTTGACCATGTAAATAACAAGAAGCCCCTAGACTGGGGACTGGTAAATGGTCTCTGTCACAACTACTTGGTCACTGTAGCACAAAAGGAGTCATAGACAACAAATATGGTGTGACTATATTCTAGTAAAACTTGATTTATTGACCCTGAAATTTTAATTTTATTAAAGGATTATGCATCATGAAATATTATTCTTCTCTTGATATGTTTACAATCAAGTATTAAAGGTATAAAAACCATTCTTAGCTCCCAGGTCATTAAAAACAAGTGCTGAGTTGAATTTGGCCCACAGCCCTCAGTTTGCCAACATCCTAAGGGATGTTGACCCTACGGACGGAAGAACTTGGATCTTTGAATGCCTGTTGACCAGAGCCACTCACCAGCCTGGAACACTCACTCTGGACTCGTGCAGGAAAGAGGAAATCTTCCTTCTTTAAGCTACATTACAGTTAGGTGTCTCTTGTTATAGCAGATGAACATTTTACTTTAACTGATACCTAATCCATGGTTCCTGACTACCCAGGTCACTGCTCTCTCCCATAGTCCTCTCCGCCCTCCTTCTGAAAAGCCAAGTCAAGGAAACTAGGTCCTCACCTGCCTCCCCAAGACCTGAAGGAAAAGACTCGGCCCAGAGCTCCTTTCACCTCCTTGTTCCGAAGACTGTAGATGAGGGGGTTGAGCATTGGTGTGACAATGGAGTAGAAGACAGACACCACCTTGTTGAAGTTGATGGAGGAGGCCACTTTGGTCCGGACATACATAAAGAAAAGAGTGCCGTAGAAGAGGCTCACTACGGTCAGGTGAGCCGCACAAGTGGAGAAGGCCTTTCTGCGCTCAGCAGCTGAACGGATGTGCAACAACGTCCAGACGATGTTGCCGTAGGACACAGAAATGACCATAGAGGAGGCCAGAAGCACCGCCAGAGAGACTAGAAAATCTGTGGTCTCCTTCAGGGTGACATCTGAGCAGGACAAGGCTAGCAGGGGTGAGGCGTCACAGAAGAAGTGGTCGATGACATTGGGGCCACAGAATGTCAGCTGGGACATGAGGTAGATAGGCACAATAGGTGTGAGGAGGCCCCCCAGCCAACAGGCAGCCGCTAGACGGATGCAGGTGCCCCACGACACCAAGGCCCCATATCGGAGTGGCATACAAATGGCCACATAGCGGTCGTAGGCCATGGCAGCCAGTAGGAAACACTCAGTTGCCCCCAGGAAGGTAAAGATGAAGAGCTGGGACAGGCACCCAGCATAGGAGATATTCTTGCCCCCACCAACCCCAATAAAACCAGCCAGCATCTTAGGCACTGTCACTGAAGTATACCAAATTTCAAGGCAGGACAGGTGTGTCAGGAAGAAATACATGGGTCTACGTAGCCGATGGTTCAAAGCCACCACCAAAATGATGGCCAAGTTCTCCACCAAGGTGAACAGGTACATGGCGAGAAAGAGTGTAAAGAAGAGGAGGCGTGCTTCATGCACCCCAACAAAGCCCACCATGACAAACTCTGTTACGTGGGTCCAGTTTGGGGTGTATGGCTGCATGTGTGGGCGTGGAAGTCAGGACACTCATGGCCTCATAGGAGAAGACAGTTCAAAGAGAACCAGGGAGGATGGTGCACTGAAACGTCTTTCATCTTGGAAGAGGAAAGCAAAGTCAAGACACTGTCCTTGACCTCAGAGAATTTGTAGTCTGTGAGGAGGTCCAGAAAACAGGCAATTTCAGTACAAAATTTAAAGTGCTGGATATAGATGGGGATATTATGGGAGGAAATAGCAGAGAAGCTCCACCAGTCTGGAGGAATCCAAGAATATTTTCTGGAGGAAGTGTTGTCTCAACTGGAACCTGGAAGATAAGGATAAGTGAGTGAGATAAAAGAGATATAAAGAGACCACAGCAAGGGGCACCTGAGTGGCTCAGTCAGTTAAGCACCTCCCTTCCCCTCAGGTCCTGATCCCAGGGTCCTGGATCAAGCCCTACATCGGACTCCCTACTTCTCCCTCTGCCCCTTCCCCACCCCATAAATAAATAAAATCTTGAAAAGAGAGAGAGAGAACACAACAAATATAAAATTCCAGATACCAGAGAGAACACCATGCATTTGGGAAACGTTAAGTAGATACAGGTCACCATGGAAGTTAAAAAGCTTGGGGCTCCTGGGTGGCTCAGTGGGTTGGGGCCTCTGCCTTCGGCTCGGGTCATGATCCCAGAGTCCTGGGATCGAGCCCCGCATCGGACTCTCTGCTCGGCGGGGAGCCTGCTTCCCCCTCTCTCTCTGCCTGCCTCTCTGCCTACTTATAATCTCTGTCTGACTTGTGATCTCTGTCTGTGAAATAAATAAATAAAATCTTAAAAAAAAAAAAAAAAAAAAAAAAGCTTGGCTTCCTGATCAAGCATACCTGGCTTTAAATACCAAAGAATTTAACTTCTAGACCAATGAAATTTTAAAATAGATAATCCCTCTAAAGCCTTTAGCACCATGTTTGGGACAATACACAGTAGAGAAAAGTTTAAATGTTGACTTCTCCTGGAGCCGAGTATGGAGGGAAGACAGCTC
The DNA here is from genome assembly GCF_963455335.1 of Martes martes. NCBI lineage: Eukaryota > Metazoa > Chordata > Mammalia > Carnivora > Mustelidae > Martes > Martes martes. Next base: position 12,606,247 of record NC_137898.1, read on the forward strand.
TTGTCGAGGCTGAGGAGCAGGCGGGGACGTCATGAAGAGCGAGGAGCCAAGTTAAGGGAAGGGACAGAGCCAAGCTTCAGTCTGAGGACAGACAGCCTCAAGGAGCTTAAGCAGAGGTGCAAGCTAAGCCCTCTGCCCTTCATAAGAACCATGTTTGCTGTACCAAGGCAGCTTTGACTTGGTGCCAAATCCTTGGTGCCACCATCGTTGGTGGAAGGATGAAGAAGGGACACAGAAAATAGGTGGGGAGGTTTTTGCAGGTGTAGCATGGGGTGATGATGGCCACGTGCACGAGGCCTGGGGAGTGAACAGGGCCATCAAGAGACAGAATCAGGCACCTGGGTGGCTCAGTAGGTTGGGCGTCGCCCTTCATCTCGGGGTCCTGGAATCCTCACATGGGGCTCTCTGCTCAGCAGGGAGTTGGCTTCTCCCTCTCACTTTCCCTCTGTGTTCTCACTCTCTCTCAAATAAATAAAGTTTTTTTAAAAAGAGAGAGAGACGGAATCAACAGGATTGTGTTTGAACCCAAGTTCCAACATCAACTTGAGATATAGGACCACGGGCAAATCACTAAATCATTAAAAACAGATTATTTAAAAAGGAAACCTAGAGAATGCAAACTGGTGCAGCCACTGTGGAAAAAAGTATGGAGATTCCTCAAGAAATTAAAAATAGAACTACGCTATGATCCAATAATTCCGCTACTGGGCATTTACCCAAAGAAAACAAAAACACTGATTCAAAGGGATACATGCATCCCTGTGTTTATTGCGTCAACCTCTACAGTTGCCAAACTGTGGAAGCAGCCCCAGTGTCTATCGACTGATGAGTGGGTAAAGGTGTTGTGGTGGATGGACACCATGGGGTATTACTCAGCCTCCAAAAAGAATGAAATCTCTCCATTTGCAACAACACAAATGGATCTAAACAGTAGAGTGCTAAGTGAAACATCAGTCAGAGAGAGACAAAGACCGTAGGATTTCACTCATATGTGGAATTTAGGAAACAAAGCAAATGAATAAAAGAGGGGGAAAGGAGGCACCTGGGTGGCTCAGTGGGTTAAGCCTCTGCCTTCGGCTCTGGTCATGGTCTCGGGGTCTTGGGATGGAGCCCGCATCGGGCTCTCTGCTCGGCAGGGAGCCTGCATCCCCCTCTCTCTCTGCCTGCTTCTCTGCCTACTTGTGATCTCTGTCTGTCAAATAAATAAATAAAATCTTTAAAAGGGTGGGGGGGCGAGAGGGGAAAGAGACAAACCAAGAAATAGATTGTTAACTATAGAGAACAAACAGACGGTTACCAGAGGGCAGGTAGGCTGGGGGGGGGGGGGGTGGGCACTGAAATAGGTGAAAGGGATTAAGGGGGTCTTTATTGTGATGAGCACCAGGTAATGTATACAACTGTTGGGTGACTGTATTGTACACCTGAAACCAATACAACATGCATGCTAACTATTCTGGAATTTAAAATTTTTAAATAAAAAAGAGGTGAATGAGAGGAACAAGAGGTAAATAAGAATAAGAGAAATAAGATTGTTTTAGAGTAAATGAAAGGATACAATGTCTCCATTATACAGCAGTTTAAAATCACAGCCCCAAATTCTTTGACACTCTTAGTAAAAAACGGAGACTGTGGCCACTTCCCCTGGACCCAGGCTTGGAGACTGCTTGACTACAGAATGAGACAGAAGGCATGCTGTGCCAGTTTCCAAGCCCAGGTCCTAAGACACAGATTCCTCTTCCTGCTTTGTGGAACGCAGGCACCACGGTGTGAGGAAACCCAAACAGCCTGCAGAAATGCCGAGGCGGGAAGGAACTAAGCTCGCAGCTCTGAGGTCTGGTGGAACTTGCACGGACAGCCGGCCAGGTGACTGAGCCATCTGGGAAGCAGAACGTTAGCCCCCAGCTGAGCTAGCCCAGCAGACCCAGCAGACACCACCAGCCTCTCCTGCTGGGCCGTCCCCCACATTGCAGACTTATGAGCTAAATAGGGGATTGTTGTTACTTTAAGCCACTAAGTTTGGGAGTGGATAGGTTAGCAGCCATATGTAACTGAAACTACGACGTCCTGGTTCTGCGACCTCAGGTGAATTAGTCACTATCTTGGACCCTCTGGAGGAAGCGGTATTATGTCTTGCCTACACTCACAGATGCCTACACTGGGGTTTGAATTCCGGTTGACAAGATCTAAAACCCTCGCTCCTTCCCCTAAAAAAAATAATTAAGCGGGTTCCTGCTGACTTCAACATTGCATGATTTCCGGGCAACCGCAAGGAAAGTGCATGGAGACCCAGCCAGGGAAAGGTCAAAGTCCTCAGATTCCAGCATGCATCTGCCCCATGCCTAAATCCACAGCAAATGGTCTATAAACACAGGCTTCCTGGCCAAATCACGGCATCGCTGCCCCAGACACTTTATACTTCTGCGGGCTCTAGGACGTTTCAGGACACAATCCCTGCACATTTCTCCCCTCTGCAAGCTGCCTTATAATGTGGCAGCTTAGGAGCAGGGCTTACCCTTCCTGGGCGCTCATCCTCACAGATGCTCGCAGCACCGACACGCTGCAAAAGCCCAATTTGACTTGCTGCATTATAAACAGGCTTCATTGTATCCCAGACCCTAATCTCTACTTAATAAAGTAAAATGGAGCCGAGTCTTGGTTTCCAAAAGCACAGCATTTAACCTACATGATCGTGCAGATCATCGAATCATCTCTTCCTCTGTTGCCCAAGACCCAATTGCGTTCTTTGAAAGCCAAGACCCTAACTCAACCTGTCCAATGGATTGGATCTTTATACTGAGAAAACCACTCAAAAATTTCCAAGCGTGTAAAATACACATATACTAATACCCTCTTATTCATTAAAAAAAAGGAAGAAAGAGTCCTCCAATTATCAAACTGTTGGCAAATTTTGAAATCGACAGCATTTGAAACTGATTAATCTGTAATTAATGGATGTGGTTTACCCAGACTTAGGTTCCTGCCACTTCCCCAGTCACGCACTCCTGGGTGTCACTCCTTCCTCACGCAAGGAGGCCCTGAATGTCAAGCATTGTACTAGCCACCAAACCTATAAGAGTGCATGACCCTTGCTCTTAAAGAGCCCAGAGTCTTTTGAGGGAGATAGGGAAGCATCCAAGTGCTACCACGCAACATGGTGAGCTCCTTTTCATGCCTCTGGGAGAACAGAGCGGGGGCAGTTACTCTGGCCCCGAAGGAAGACAGGCTAGGTGAGATCAGAAAAGAATTTCCCAACCACATCACAGTGAGGGACAACATAATCCTGAACTGACAAAAGTCAAATCCTTGACTGACAAAATACTAAGCCTAGGGCGCCAGGGGGTCTCCGTCCATTAAGCATCTGCCTTCAGCTCGGGTCGTGATCTCAGGGTCCTGGGATCCAGTCACATGTCTTGTTCCCTGCTCAGCGGGGAGTCTGTTTCTCTCTCCCCCTCTGCCCCTCCCCCTGCTCACGCACTCTGTCACGTGTGCACTCTCTCTCTCAAAAAAAATAAATAAATAAAATCTTAAAAAATAACAATAATAATAAACAATCCGGGTTCAGCAGAAGAGACTGGCATGGCCAGGGAGGAGATCTGTGAAAGATGAATCCGTGAGAGGAGACGGTGGGGTCCCCACCGAGGCAGGAGGGCAAGACAGCAGAGCCCCATTCAGATGTCAGACTCCTCAGTGCCCTCATACCCCAGGTCCACCACCTCCTAACCAAATTGAGATAAAAAAACAAAAAAACAAAAAAACACCTAGACAGAGGGCAACGTCCAACCCAACTGAATGCATTTCTCATGGACTCGTGTGAGTCACCAGGGATGTGTTCAATGAGGAAAGCTTTCTGGGTGAGTTTCAGGAGGAGCTGAGCCTCTGCTCAGAGCACTCAAGTCCTGCGTTCGTAGGAGAGGAGCCTCCCTCCAAGGAGGGAGAAGAGGATGTTTACCGAGCTCCTCCCATGGCCCACATTCTGTGGGGCTTAGATCATCTCCTTTCACCCGACAACCGGGCTGCAACCCCATGACCTAGGCTTTGTAGACATAGCACTGTCCTGGGTTTCATGCAGTTGAAAAAACAAGCTCAGAGACAGCAAGTGACTTGTGTCAGATCAAAGAACTAGGATGTGACAGAGATGGGACATAAACGTCCACAGGCCTGACGCAAGAGCTGGCCTCCCCTCCCCCTGCCCAGGCCACCTCGCTCTGCCACGGCCTCTCACTGAAGGACACCCCTGCATCCCGGGAGCTGCCTGCCTGTGAGGTGAGCTCCTCTGGACAGGTGCCCCGCGGGCTCTGGAGCTATTAACCCACAGGCCTCCTCTCTGGGTCAAGAGGAGATCAGCCAAGGGCATATAGGGAGCAAGGGGCCAGCACGGAAGGGACAGTCACAGGGGACAGTCATGAATGTGACTGAGTGCAGAGAGAGGCCACACAGGCGTTCGGCGAGGTTTTCCCTGACAAATATGGAAAAACAGTTTGGGGCTCAGGCAGGGGAATCCAAACTGCATTCCCGCAGCTGTTTGCATGTGCCACTGCGTGACCAGCTCCCTGTCCCCTCCCCTCTCCGCCTGGCCTCCGGAACGCTTGTCCCCAGTGGTGAGAAGGGTTGCCCAAAGAACTCACTAGCACACAGGCAAACAGCCACCACCCCAGGGCAAGCAGGCAGTGGGGGGTGTGCTCCAGGAAGCTAGGCTCCCTACTGCCACTCACTGCATGCCCCCTTCTCCGCTCCTGCAGCAATGTGACAACTATGGCCCATCTCACACCTTCCGGGTGCGGACAGCCTAGGTTCCCAGCACGGCCTCTGAAGTTAGGGGAGCGGAGCTCAGCTCTGGCACCATGAAGGACCAGCTCTAGGTCAGGAAAGTCACTTACTCTCGCTGAACCTTAGCTTTCTCAACTCCATGCAGGGGACACGGCACACAGATTTGCAGGGCTGGTCTAAAGATGGAAGGAAACAGCAAGAAGTGGCGTTCAGGGCCTTTGCTCTTCTTGTCTTTGTTTTCTGCCTATGTGGCTTCCTCCTGCACTTCCTGCAATTCTCTGCATAGGGACATTTGAGCAGAGAGGCCCGTTCTGACCGTCTGCCTGAAAATGCAACTCCATCACACTCTGACCCCCTTCTTGCCTTGACATTTTTGTCACAGCCTCAATGTCATCTGTTAGACATTTATTTGTTTGGCTATAAACACACACACACACACACACACACACACAGCTCCTTGAAGACCGTGCCTTTGTCCACAACTGTGTTGCCAGTGCCAAAAGGAGTCACTAGTTTATAATCTGCATACAATCAGTTGTGCTAGACTAAAGGACTGAGTACGTGTTTGAGCATCCCGCTGAGCTAAAGTGCTATTTCCTTTCCACCTTCAGCTACTGGCCTCAAGGCAACAAGAAAGCAAGGAAGCTCACCAGCACTTCCGGAAGGAAGCGCCCTCCTGTGTGGGTGTGGATGGCTCTGCAACCCTCCTCCCCATCAGCTCTAAGACACCAGGTGCCTCTGGATCTAGGCTGGCCCGCTCCCACTGGCCCGTAGGCGGAACAAAACAAGTGGAATTGATTTTACATATCATTTCCTTTTCTTAGCTACCGACCTTGCTTTTAAACTTCCTGAAAAACTGTACTATCTCAGCTCCTTCCAAACTCCGCTCCACTAAGCCCTCGAAGACCTCCGTTGCCAGGTAGCTGCGAAGGGGAAGAAAGAGACCTCGCATGGGACGCTCCCAGGAGCCTTGCTTCAACCAGCTAGCAAGTGACGGAGTCTGGAGGAGAATACAGGCCAGCCTGACCCCACAGCCCACCATCTTTTCCCCATGCCACCTCCCCGGGGCTTACTTAGCATTCCTACCGCCAAATCTGACCAGTTAACTGAGAGCTTCTCGCATTATTCTGGTAGCTTCTGTACTGAGTAGGCATGACCTGCTCCTCCAAGCTACTCACATACAGTCTCCCCGTAATGGGAGCACAAGGGAAATGCAGACACATGAAAATACATGGAACATCTCTGCAGCCAGATGTGCAACAGAGACCCAGTGCCGGGGTGACCTGGAGAGCAGAGGGAGCCAAAGGGGACACCGAACTTTCTGAGCTTCTAGCTCCTAATCTTTAAATGGGAGTAATACCTGCTCTTCTGGGCTCCCGGGATATTGCGAGCATCAGTGAAATAAAGGACATGTTGCTCTTTGAAAACGTTAAGGGTACATCCCAGGAAGACCTTTTTATTATCTTGCTTCCATTGCTCATGGACTATGTGATTACTGCCAACTTTCAGCAAAGGGAGAGCCTAGGGGATGACAGTCTTGGGGGACCCCAGGGATGGCCTTGAAGCCGCAGCTGATTAACAAGAAAATTGATTCTGCTTAGACTGTAGGTTAATTTGAGGTGACTGGAAGGGGAGGGCAGAGATGAAGGGGAGCCAAAAACCCCCCAAAGTCCTTGGCACCCCTTGTCTATGTGACCTTAAGCAAACCAGTGGAATTCTGTGTGCCTCCATTTCTTCGGTTGGAAAATGGGTTGGTATTTCAAACCTCAACAACTCAGCAAAAGAACTTTTGAACGAAGAAATGAGATGACAAGTTGGAGCTGCTCTGAAGAAAGGATTGGGTTATACTTAAGTCAAGAATCCTTACTCTGAGGCGCCCCGGTGGCTCCGTCCGTTGAGCGTCAGACTCTTGATTTCAGCTCAGGTCATGAGATCAAACCCTGCGTCGGGCTCCATGCTGAGTATGGAGTTTGCTTAAGATTCTCTCACTCCCTCTCTCTCTGCCTCTCTCTCCACCTCGCGCTCTCTCTCTCAAAAAAAAAAAAAAAAAAAAAAGAATCCTCACTCTAGACTTGGTACCTCTTTAGTGATGATGTTCTTCCATGGGCCACCTTCTGTGTGCTCTCCGGGTATGAGCTTGGAGTTTCCAACTTTGGTGTAAACCAGAAACTCTCTCCAGGTGGCTCCAAAGAGCCACTCACCTGCCCCCTACTACTTCCCCATCTCTTCTCTGGGAGAACACAAAGGCCCAACGTACTCAGAACCTGGGGTCTGGTGGCAAATGCAGGTCAGGATCTCACTGTGGGACACAGACCCCAGATTCAAGGATCGGAGCTTCTCTGAACTTAAGGAGCAGGGCAGAGATCCACCATCAGCTGAAGTACAAAAGGAAGAAATAAAGGTTGTCACTGACTATAAGATGACTCGTATCCCACGTACGTGGCTCTTACACCCCAGGGATCTCCCGTGGGATCAGGTCCCCATGGAGCTTCAAAACACTCAGACAACAAAGGAAAGAAGATAATAAATCCTGGGAAAGTCTGCCCCAGAGGGTGTACAGAAGCTCCACAGGAGTCCCAAGTGTGCAAATTAGCTGGACAAACATCCCTGCAGGACGAGGGGACAGCCGAGGAGAATTCCGTGCCAGCTGCACTCTGTCAAGGGCTCTGACTATACTCCAGTATAGGGTGAAATGAAATCTTGAGTCTTCCACATTTACGGAAGAGGCAAGGAAGCCTTCCTTCACTAGAATAGGCCAGATATCCCCTCCCTCCCTGCCTGCCCTTTACCCCTCCGGGGGGGAAATCTACAAGGACAACAACGGATATTACCTCATAGCCGCTCTAGGCCAGGCTCCGTGCCACACAGACCTGGCATACCCAGCCTCAATCCTGAAGGAGCTCCTGGTCCAGTAAGGGCTGTGACTAAGATGCGTTTCTTTCCAGAACGTAGCAAATTGCCTTCCTTCCAAAGAACTTCCTCCAGACCATTTTGATGATTATCTGCAGGCTGAGTAATCTTTTCTCTCCAAAAAGGAAATGTGACATCATTTCACTATAAAGCAAAAAGAACCTCAGGGATGTGATCCTATTCTGATCGAATGAGGCAGCTGAGCCAAAGCTAACAGCCCCCTGTGGACAATGGGTCTTCAACATTCTTAAACACACAGGATTGTTTCTCTTCGTGTCCTATGACCGTGTCCACCTAAATGCTTTAGGGGCTGATAGCTTGTGTCCCCAGGTAAATAACAAAGCTCCTGGATGACAGCTGCCTCCCTCAGAACCTAGTGCCACGTGGTTAGCTCGGTGTAAAGCAGCACAGACGTGGATTTGAATCCACAGGAGCCCCGTGATGGATGTGTTACCTTGACAGGGTGGGTCTCTGAGCTCATTCTCTCACCGACTAAGCCGGAAGATAATGCCACCTGACAAGGATGAGGTGAGAGACAGCCGTGGTAACGGAGTGAAGAGCCCCCTCACCCCACTGGACACGAGGCAGTCGCACGACAGAACTTTGGGCGCCTCGAGGCAGGGAGGACACTGAACAGTGACATACCTGTGTCCCCGCGCAATGGAAAATCTTCAGCTCTGACCCAATTTGACCCAATCTGACAGAAACTCTTCCTCCCCAAAAATGCAAAGCAAAGCAAACCCCACCACCACCACCACCACCTCAGCACTGACATCCGAGGCTGGTCCAAAGCTGCTGGGAAGACCACCACACAGTTGGAAGTTCCAGGGGAAAGAACCACCTGGAAAGCCAAGGAAACCGGCAAAAGCCAAACGTCCGCTGTCACACCCCAGCCCCCCTGGTTGCTGTCTTTCTCCTCCTCCCCTCTCTCCCTCTGGAACATTCTGTCTTCTGCCAGCAATACTCTGCCTTTATAGTGTAAACCAACCCAGCCTTGCGGGTTTTCCCGAGTCTGTCACTCCGTCGTCCCAGTTTTACAGCCGAGAAGTCCAAAACTGAGCAATTAGAGGCAGAAAGCTTCTCTCTGAGTGAAGGCAATAAAAGAGGCTTTGGATGATCAGATTCCTTTTATTTTGCTCTTGCCGAAAGAATCAAATATCCCAGCCCAGAAACCAGGACGCAGGGGAGGAGGGACAGAAGCAACGTGGATTCCTCGGAGACGGGATCCGAAATCAGTGCTTGTCCTTTTATACAACATCGTGATGAAGATAACAAAATTGTATGCAGTTTTATTCCAGCAGAGAGGCTCAGTCTTCTCTACCTGATGATTTTCAGCCTTAAAAACATTCGGAAGCGAAGTCTGGCCTGGTATTTTGGCAAGGGTTCTTCTTAATGCGTTTTTATCACGGAATAATTCCGATATCTACACAAGAAGAAACATAATCACTTTACACCCGCTACCCAGCTTTAGCCAATACTAACCTTTGACAATTGCTACGGACTGAAGGTTTGCATCTCCCCAGATTCCTACATTAAAGCCTAATGCCCGAAGTGACAGTATTAGGAGGAGAGGCCTCTGGGAACAAATTTGGTCCTAAGGACGGAGCCCCCGTGAATGGGATTCGTGCCCTTATAAAGGACATGCCAGGGAGTTATCTTGCCCTTTTCCCACCATTTGAGAATACAGAAATTTGGCCGTCTGTAACCCAAAAAAGGGTTCTCACCAGAACCCATCCAGGCTGGCTCCCTGACCTCAGAATTCTAGCCCCCAGAACCATGAGAAATAAATTTGCTGTTTATAAGCCACCCAGTCAATGGTGTTCTGTTACAGCAGCCTGAACCAGGACAGCAATATTTGCTTAAGATCTTTTTTTTTTTTTAAATACAATCAATGAGGGTCACCTCAGTGGCTCAGTTAGTTAAGTGTCCGATTCTTGGTTTCGGCTCAGGTCATGATCTCGTGCTCGTGAGATCGAGCTCCGCATCTGGGCTCTGCACTCAGGGCGGAGTCTGCTTCAGGTTTTCTCTCCCCTCCCTTGTGCCCCCTCCCCTCTGTCCCCTGTGCATGTGCTGTCTCTAAAAATTAATAAATAAAATCTAAAAAAAATAGATAGATACATGATAGATAGATAGATAGATAGATAGATAGATAGATAGATAGATAGATAAAAACAAGGCAGGTACACTTGAGGCCCTCTGTTCCATGTCTATCCCATTACCCTTACCCCCTCCTCACAATTAACGAATATCATAAATTGAGAATTATCCCACTCATGCATGATTTATATCACTTGTTATTAAAAAACATGTTGTTTTGTTTTGCATGCCTTTAAAATGTATCTAGATGGTATCAACTCCATAATTCATAACTGATTTTTCAATAATTGATTTTTCATAATTGATTCATAAATTCATAATTGATTTTTTCACAGAATATGGTTTTTAATAATTTTTGCTAAGGTGCCAAGGTGGCTCAGATGGTTAGGGGGTCTGCCTTCAGCTCAGGTCAAGATTTCCAAGTCCTCCAGATCTCCAAGGCCCCGCATCTGGCTCCCTGCTCAGCGGGGGAGCCTTCTTCTCCCTCCGCCCCCTCCCCCTGCTCGTGCTCTCTCTCCCAAATGAATAGACAAAATCTTTTAAAAAAATATTTTTCATTATACTTGCATCTCAAGTTCATGCATTTTAATTTCATGTATATTCTGTTGTATTAAAACACACACACACACACTCAATTTCCTTACTCATTCTCTTGCTCGTGAGCATTTAAATTGCTTCTGCATTTCGCTACTCCTAACAATGAACATTTTTATACATAGCATATTGTGCACCTCTGCCAAAGGCTTCTAGAGGAGTCAGTGGTTCTCAAAGTGTGATCCCACCAGCAGCTGGAGCATCACCACAAGCACATCAGAATGCAAATCCTCAGCCCCAGACCAATTTCATTAGAAACTCTGCGAGGGGGTCCCAGGGAGGTGTGCTCTAATGAGCCCTCCAGGTGATTCTGAGACAACCTGAAGTTCAAGAACTGCTTCTCTAGGATGTACACCTAAGTGAGCATCTCTCACATCACCAAATGATACCAAATTGCTCTCTGAAGAAGTTGCCCCAACTATATTCCCACCTGCCGTGCCCCAAGCCCCATTTTTTTTTTTAAATTTCAGCGACTATTTTTTCTAAATGTTCAAATATTCTAACTGGCCTTTTTTCATACATCTCCATTCTTATTTTCAGCCTATTTCCCCATAATTTTTTTATTATTTAATGGGAGTTTTGATTTCATTTATTTCTTCTGAAGCAAATCCACATTCTGATTGCCGGTTTGTTAACCGCTTTTCTCAGTAGTAGCTTTTATTTTTTAAGATTTTTTATCTACTTACTGGAGAGAGAGAGAGCACCAGTGGGAGCAGGAGCAAAGGGAGAGGGAGAAGCAAACTCGCCACTCAGAGGGGAGCCAAACACGGGGCTCGATCCCAGGACCCTGAGATTATGACCTGAGCCGAAGGCAGACACTAAACTGACTGAGCCTCCCAGGTGCCCCTCAGTATTAGCTTTTATCCATCAGTTTTTTACTTGATTTACAGTCTGACTGGGATAGGAGGTGGTGTGTTTGTTTCTCGTCCTCTTCCTCCCCCCTTCTCCCTTCTCCTTTACTTCCAAATTCAATTACTCTGTAGAGTAGCTTTCGGGGGTCCCCAGTCAAAACCCAGGTCTAGCAGGAACAGCAACAGGGATCGTCCCACAGAGACAACGGGCTACGGCCAACCCAGGCTGGGTCAAGGGGAAGCCTGACTCACACTTGGTTACAAGGCTGTCTCATCTTTCTCTCCCAGCCTGGAGCTGGATAGGACCCATGGCCCCTTCAGCATTTGGCAGCAGGTTTATTTCTAGCCTCCTCCCCTGAGGGTGGGGGATAAGGAATGGAGATCACGCTAGCCCAGGTCGTCAGTCAGGGAGCCTGCCTCTGCCTCCCCGTCTCATAGGGAACACTTTTTTTTAGAGAGAGTATGAGAGTCGGGGAGGAGGAAGGCTGAGGGAGAGAGCAAACTTCAAGCAGGCTCCGTGCTCAGCACGGAGCCCGATGTGGGGCTCGATCTCACAACCCTGAGATCATGACCTCAGCTGAAATCAAGACTCATGTGCTTAACTGACTGAGCCACCCCGGTGCCCCTCACAGGAAATACTTCTGACTCATGTACCACCACTGACTGTCTCTTCATCCAAAACTGTGCCAGTCCCCCCACCCCTCCAGCCCTGATTGCTGTTTGTGCTTGTCTGTGCCAGCTTGGATCCTCAAAAAGGCTGGTCTTGTATTGAAGCCTGACTATGCCTTCTTCTGTTTTCTCTGTTTGTTTTAGCGGTACTGCTATGTCTGTGGAGCACAGAGGATTCTTGAAGCATGCCCTCCTTCTTGATCTGGCTGTCAGCAGGTACTCTTAAAGCTAGAGAACTGGATTGCATAAACCTCAACTGTGGTCAAAATCCGGATGCCCAAAGTAGCTAGACCAGGTCATCTGTGGGAATGAACGCCCCCTCAGCCAGGCTGAATTTTGTCTCCATCTGTTACGTATTTCTGAAGCCCCACACCTACAAGAGGCAGTCAGATCCAAAGAGTAACCGAATCTGTGTTGAATATTCAATTCAGACTTAACAGAATAATAGAGTAGAACTTAACAGAATTGAGATAAGCATTTGAAGTTAACTCATTTTAGAAAAATCTATTCCTATGATACCTAATTATAGAACCTTGCAGGGCTGTAGAGAGGACTGGTGGGGGAGAGGGGAGAGGAACTTAATACATGACTTAGTACATGTCTTAGGTCCTTTAGGATGCACCTGGTATCAGGACGCACTACAAAGGGGCCAGAGCATCCAGGTATAGAGGTCTTTAGAGAATCAACAGGAAGAGAAAAACAAAAGGGAATAGGAAATGACTCTCCAGCCAACAGGAGGAAAGGATTCAAAACAGAAAAAAGATGATTATCACCAATGAAATGAAGTTTTCCTCCCTTCTAGTAACCTCCACCCTGCACACCATAAACAAGGAATTACTAACATAAATTCACAGGCTTTGGAAATCCAGAGAAGCTACTAGGAAGACAACATATTCCTAGACCCTCTGGAATGTGCTCGTACATTCGGTGAGGACAGGGACTTTTCTGTGTGGCTCATAGATTCCTGCCTAGGGCACAGTGCACGTTTAATAATTGTGGAGTGAAAGAACAGATGAAAAGTGCTCAGAAAAGGTTTGTTGTGGCAGATCCCAGTGCGAGCATTTGTGAGGATGATTTATATTGTGGCTACAGACAGGTAGCAAATCAGCAGAGGAAATCTCTTGGCCTCCAAGTTTCAGTGTAACTCCAATGCCAAAGGGAAAGAAACAAAGCTGATAAATGTACGTCCAACACCGGCCATGGGGAGGATCAGAGCATGAGCACTCTCTCTGCACTTCGGTATTCTTCTTGGAAGAGAGTTAATTGCACTTCCTGCGGTGTAGTTAGGGGGAGGCTTTAGAATTACGCATGCGCGGTCATCCGCACAGAACTGGGGCTAAGCGGTAGGGTACTTAACACCTTCGTCAGAGTTGCTGCTCTTAAACATTAATCAATAAGAATATTTACCAGTCCCTACTATATTCTAGCACCTGAGAATCCGAGGGGATGGGGCGTGAAATGTCAAGAAGAAAGGGCAGGCGAGGGCTGTAACCTTATGCCCTCGGGGCGGGGGGGGGGGGGCACTGCGGCACGTCCTCACCTGTAGTAACTGAGGAAGTCGGGAGAGGGCAGCAAAGAGCTGCGGGGCTGGGCGGGAAGAGGAGCCTGCCGGTCTGGGAGGTTCTATCCCCAGGAATGCAGGGTAAGCGCTGAAACCAAGCCAGGAGTCAGGACCCTGGCACCGTCATTCTGGTTCAGCCACGGGCTTGCGGTGTGACCTTGGATACGACACGTAACCTCTCTAGCCTTCATGTCTCGGTCTCTGAAATGAAGATAATTGGGTCTCAAGACTGTTGTGAAGTTTCAAAGAACTGGAAGAGCTGCGGAATTCCACAGTAGAGTTGCCTGAGGGCAAGGATGCACACACACACACACACACACACGCACACACGCACGCGCGCACACGCACGCACACGTCCTAAACCAGAAGCAGGAGACAAGAGCTGACTTTGGGAATTACATAAATATGGTTTTGGTGTTGTCTTTAATTATAAAGAATATGTCATAACCGAAATATAGGTACGAGTCCCTGATGGTACACATATACCCTCTTTGACCCTCGGGCACATGCAGCCTAAAAAGTGACCGAGGCAAGACCATGCTTTCTGTCCCCCAAATGCCATTTTGTCCTCCTTCCCGGGCACATGGAAGACTGGTGCTGGCTGATAACATGTGAGGAAAAGGGATGTCTGTCACTTCCAGGCATAGAAAGCCCCTATGTGACCCTCCAGCTTTTCTCGTCTCCTCCCAGCCGGAACACTTCTTGAGGACAGGCTTTGGGTACTTAATATGAGTGAGGAAAATAACTATGTTGTGTTAAGACAGATATTTGGCATCTATATGTTATTACAGCATGGCTGAGGCTATTCTGACTAATATAGTAACAGATGGCGGGGTGGGGGAATATTTAAAAAGGAAGCATGTGTAGCAATATTAACCTAATGAGATAAAACTTGTGCCCCCCCCAAAAAAGCAACTGATTTTACAATGTTATCTTTTCTTTTTTTCTTCTCCCTTCTATTCTTTCTTTCTTTCTTTCTCCCTTTCTTTCTCTTTCTTTCTTTTTGAGACAGTGAGCAAGTGGGGGGAGGGGCAGAGGGCGAGAAAGACTCTCAAGCAGGCTCCATGCTCAACCCAGAGCCCAGCGCAGAATTCCATCTCAGGACCCTGAGATCACGACCTGAGCTGAAATCAAGAGTGAGTCGGGCGTTCAACCAACTGAGCCACCAGGACGTTCCTTACACTGTGATTTTCTAATGAGTAAAGACGTATGCCACCAAGATTTGCCATGATGCCTTATGAATTTAGGCATATAAAAGTTCAACATTTTATAAGGAAGTGCCATTAAAAATGTAAAGAAAGATGGCATCCTTGAAAGGAGAGCCATAGGGGAAAGCATTGAAGAGATGTGAGCAGAGAAAGGGCATAGTATGTCTTGAGTTCTAGCTCCTGCTGTTGAATTTTTCAAAATAGACTGCAAAGGGGCAAAGGCAGGAGCAGGGAGACTAGTAAGGAGACTACTGCAATAATCCAGGTGGAAAATCTCAGTGGCTTGGATTGGAAGAGTAGCAAGAGAGGTTATAAGAAGTGGTCAGGTGCTGGATACGTTTGGAAAGGACAGACAATAGCCATTGTTGGCTGACTGGGAGTCTTCAGCTTATAGATCATATTGAAAACAGTATTAGACCACATGGATGTGCCTAAGGAGTGAGTGTAGGTTAGGAGAGGAGCAGTAGGAAGTACTAGGAAGAAAGGTCATCCGAGAACCGCGCCCTAGGCATATCTATGTGATGAGCCTGGGAAGATGAAGAAGAACCCAGGGAAGAGACAGAGAAGGAACAGCCAATGGTAGAAAGAAAACTGGACAGCGAGCCACGTGAGTGCCATGCAAAGAATGCGTCTGGGGGAACCCGGTATTGTCAACTGTGTCAAACACTGCCAATACATTAAGTAAGATAAAAGCTGAACTCACCATTGGATTAGTAGCACAAAGGCCATGGGAGATCTTGTAAAGAGCTGTTTTGGTATTGTAGTGGGAGTGAAAGCTTATTGGAATGGGTCCAAGGAAAAATGAGAGAAGAATGAAAGGCAGTGGACAACTACTTAGAGAAATATAGCTACAAAAGGATGCAGAAAAATAAGGCAATAGTTGGAGGGGACTCGGGGTTCAAAAGAAGGTTTTTTCAGCCAAGAGAAATAACCAAATGTTTGTGCACTGTTTGCATGTTTGTTTATCCTTAATGTATAATGAGAGACCCCATGCCCCTTTCCATCCCTTGGTTCCCAGACCACTGCACCCACAGAGTGAAAGAACATCGGCACCTAGGTGGCACGGTAGGTTAGGTAGCCGATTCTTGGTTTTGGCTCAGGTCATGATCTCAGGGTTGTGCAATCCAGCCCCAAATCAAACCCCACATCAGGCTCTGCACTCAGCTCATCATCTGCTTGAGACTTTCTCTCCCTTTCCTTCTGCCCTCCCCTCCACAAGCACTCTCTTTCAAATAAATAAATCTTAAAAAAAAAAAATGAATATGACAAGCTCGTGATGGCTTCAAAGAAGACACCACATCCCTCATGACTGGCCCGGTGATGTAGCTATCTCCAAGCCCCCACTGTGAAGAGCAGCCATGAGGCCTGTCATAGATGTGGCCAAGTGGGAGACTGCCACCTCTTTAGGGTACTGCTTTTTATTTAATTACTTTTTCTTATCAAAGGACTTCATTATGCAGTTACCACGAGGCTCATAACAAGGAAAAGCCACCCTGTCCACTCCTCCCGATTCCCAGTCTCCACACCCCAAAGCGATCTACAGTCAACCCCTTCATTTGTTTCTTATCATGTTTACGGTTTTATTTCTAGGTCACATGCTTACAGTTTATTTTTTCATTGCAACATTTTAATTTTTCACTTCATAAAATAGAAAACAAGGACTTAGTTCTTTTAACTCACACACCATGCCCACATCTCTATATCCCTTCTAGGTTATTCTCTTAACAAAGTTGTGTCAAGAGGTTTTGTTACATGGAAACTTAATGCATACACTATTGGCTATTAAAAAAGTCATTCATAACTGAGACATTTGGTATGTTATGAATACATACACTTTCTCATATGACTTTTTCTTTTTCCTCAATTAATAATTGCCTCAGTTTTCCAATTGTGCTTAGTTTTTTATGTACTTATAATTGACACATACTCAAACTATCCCCAAACCATTTCCAAAGAGGACTAAAAACCCATCTCCAACACCAAGTAAATACACCAAATAATCCATTAATTCAATGTATTTCTCAGAGACGTATCTTCAGGGGCCCTACATACTCCTGCTTCTCTCTCAGCTGGTTGCCCTCTTGATCTGAGGCACAGCTGTCATCCTCGACCACATCAGGATGGCCACTCCTTTACCCTCTATCCTCTTTGGAGTCTCTGTTTTCTGGATCTTAGATCTTCCTCTTTTCTTCATTTATTTCCTCATTTTGCCACTCTCTGTGAAGCTTCCTGAGACAGGGCACCTGTGAGGTGTATTTTAATGACCTGCAGATCTGAGCTTTTCTCTATTTGACCATCACATTCGTTCAGTAGTTTGTCTGAGTGGAATTCGATGTTCGTGATCACCTTCTCTGTCTTTTGAACATTGTACCCCACTGTCTTCTGGTTTCCAGGGCTGCTGCTGAGAAGTCCAGTGTCATTTGATACTGGCCTTTTGTTTGTCAGCTCGTTTTTTACTCTCTGGAAAGTTTATAGGATCTTCTTATTATCCCCACAATCTAAAATTTTATGATTATGTGTCTTGAGACAATTCTGTCCTCATTTGTTTTCCCAGACACTCAGTGAACTTCTAAATTCTGGAAACTCATATCTTTCAGTCCTAGAACTTTTTCTTTCTCATTTCTGTGATGATCTTTTCCCCTCCAATTTTTCTGTTCTTTCTTTCTAGAATTTCTAGTCGTCAGATTTCAAAACTCTTTGATCTCATTTTCTTCTGTTTCTTTATTACTTTCCATTATTTGAGTCTACATTTATTTGAGAATATTTTCCCAATGGTATTTTGCAAGTCTATTGAATTTTTAAATTTTCTCTTTTTTTTAAGATTTTATTTTATTTATTTTATTTGGCAGAGAGAGATCACAAGTAGGCAGAGAGGCAGTTAGAGAGAGAGGAGGAAACAGGCTCCCTGCTGAGCAGAGAGCCCGATGCGGGGCTCGATCCCAGGACCCTGAGATCATGACCTGAGCCGAAGGCAGCGGCTTAACCCACTGAGCCACCCAGGTGCCCCTGAATTTTTAAATTTTCTTATCACACTATCACTATTTCAGTATCTTTCCTACTCTTCTTTTTATAGTACCCTGTTCCGGTTTACGGAAGCAATTTTAATCCATTCAATTGGCAATATTTATGAGGTACTTGCTTTGTGTCGTTTTTGAGTACTGGTAATAGAAAATCGAACAAGACAGGGTCCCTGCTTTCATAGGACTTCTGTTCAACTGGGAATGACAGAGTAAACAACTAATGGATAAATTATATAATATCAAGAGACAATACTGCTACAAAAAATAATAATAATAATAATAATTAAAACAAGGAATGGAGGGGCGCCTGGGTGGCTCAGTGGGTTAAAGCCTCTGCTTTCGACTCAGGTCATGATCTGAGGGTCCTGGGATTGAGCCCCACATTGGGCTCTCTGCTCAGCAGAGAGCCTGCTTCCCCCTCTCTCTCTGCCTGCCTCTCTGGCTACTTGTGATCTCTCTCTCTCTGTCAAATAAATAAATAAAATCTTAAAAAAATAAATAAATAAAACAAGGAATGGAAATAGAAAGTGATGGGAAGTGGCTCTTTCACACATCCTATCTCAGCCCTCATATGATATTCATTACAGTGTTTTGAAGTTGACATCTGCTCTCTACACTCTGTTTCCTCTGAGTTCCTTTTCTGGTTGTTGACTTCGATCTTGTCTTTCATTCTAGTGTCTTTCCCCCCAAAAGCCTTGGCTGTCCACTCATATTTAAGAGTGAGTCATAACTCAGCATGCCTGGGTAGGGTTTCTTGGCTCATAGGTTCCATCAAAGGGCAGTTGAGAGAGACACTGGCCTCTGGGGATATGAATTATGGATAGTCCTGTCCTTCTAGTTGGTGCCCCCCCCCGGCCCCGCCCTGAGAGGACTGTTCTACATCCCTGCTTATCAGCTATGAGCCTGGCCACCAGCATTCTGGGAGTCAGATGGGGTTAAGCAGACTAGAGAAACCTCTTAAAGGTTTTCATTAGTCGCTATTTTCAGTCTGACACCTAACAACTACCGTCAACTGTGTCTGGCATCCTCAAATCCAAATGCTCTGGAATTTAACTTCTCCCAAGTAAAAGTTACTCCCAGGCTTTTGCTGGGGCAAGGTAAGGAATCTGGGGTGCACCTGCTCTTTATTTGGACTTTCAGTTCTCTCCTGGTTTTTTTAGCACCCGTCTACCTCTGCTTTTAACCTTGCATTTCCAACTCTGAGTCTTTAGGGACCTCCACAGTAAGATTTAACTAATGTCTTATTGGCTCCTCCCCACCCTTTGCAGGGGCTCAGGAATTAGCTGTCTTACTAGTTTTTCTCACCTACTCTGTTCTCTCATGCTCCTTTGTCCTTATGGGTTCACACACTTTCTTTTTCTTCTGCTGACATTTCAGTAGATTCATAGAAAGGAAGATGCATAGACGCATAAAATCATAGTCTCAGCCCCCATGTTTAACCAGAGGAATTCTTTTGTAGCAGCCACTCCTAATTGTTGCTGATTAAAAAAACAAACAAACAAACAAACAAACAAAGTAAAGTAACAATTCCTGAATCATCACAAGTGTTCATTAGTCTGAGTTCACTGCTAGGCAAAGCAGGGAAAATCTATTCCCACACACAACAGTCCGACCTTGTGGGATGGGGTCTTCAGATTAACTGCCAAAAGTAACTCAGAAAAGGGGCCCGTTGGTGGCTCAGTCAGTCAAGCATCCGACTCTTGATCTCAGCCCAGGTCTTGATCTCAGGGTCATGAGTTCAAGCCCCACACCACACTGGGTGTGGAGCCTACTTAAAAAAAAAAAAAAAATAGAATAAAAAAAGAAAAAGAAAATAACTCAGAGATGATTAGCCTAAGCCTTGAGGGTTTCCTCACATCTAGGTATACACCAAGCCAGCTTCATGAGCTTGTGACCTATGCAACCACAGAGGATCCCACGCTCAGAGGGTCCCATGCTTGGTTGAAAGCTCTACAGTCTCCATCTTGAAATTCTTAATAATTTTTAAGCAAGGAGCCCAACATTTTCCTTTTGCCCAGGCCCCACACATCACACGGTCACCCCTGTGGCTAGTCCTGGCTATGCATGAGGTGCAGACATCCTGGGAAGACAGTCTTGTCAACCCCAGGCAAGAGCAGGATTGGTAAAGGCAAAGGCCACAAAGCTCACAAGGGAAAAGCCCGTCTGATGTAAACAGTTCATTAGCCTGAGAGCTCCGAGCTGACTGGCCGTGGAGCCCAGCATAGGCCCGCTGCTGAACCACCAAGACAGTTTTAGTTTTTAGATACTCTGTGGATCCGTCCGATGCATTCGGCTGGACACAAATAAGACAAGTGAGTCACACGGAGAGAAGGCAGTCACAAGATCCCCACCAGGCCGTTTCTCTGCTGATTCTGAACAGCCTTCTGAGAAGCCGTTGCTGTGGTTTCTCTCCCTGCGGCCCGACCACTTGCCTCTGCCTCCCGTCTAGCAGTCTCTCCTGGTCTCTGCACTCAGAGCCTTGCACGGGCGAGTCTGCACGCACACGCCCAGGGTCCCACAGAAGAGTTACTGATGTCCCATATCCCTTCCTCCTCCTTCCCGACCCACAGAGCACTAATATTTGTGCATGTGGCAGGCACGAGCCAAGCTGAAAACTCTCTGTCCCGGCCTCTCTGACAGGTAGCCCTGGCTTCTGGCCAATGCAGCTCAAGTGGCTGGAACGATGAATTTCAGGCCACTGGCTCTGGCTTTTCTGGAAATGCTTTATTCCCTTGACCTAGGGATTATTCCTTCTTTTGCATCTTGTCCGCATCTCTGCTGCCTGGACTTCTGAAGGGATAGCGGGAGCCACAACAAGCCATTCAACAAACTTTTTGCAAGTGAGTATTTGCTCTGTGCTGGGCTCTCTTCTAGACTATGGGGAGAGCCCAAAGCCAACAACAAAATCCCCGCCCTACTGGTGCATACGCTCTCCAGCGGACCATCAGGCAATGCAGAGAAAAACAGAGAGAATCACGGCGGCCTCAGCATTGACTTTTCTTTCATTTCTTCTTTTTTTTTTTTTTTTAAAGATTTTATTCTCTCAGCACCCGGGTGGCTCAGTGGGTTAAGCTTCTGCCTTCGGGGCGGATCATGATCTCAGAGTCCTGGGATCGAGCCCCACATCGGGCTCTCTGCTCAGCGGGGAGTCTGCGGCTTCCTCTTCCCCTGCCTGCCTCTCTGCCTACCTGTGATCTCTCTCTCCGGCAAACAGATAAATCTTTAAAAAAATAAAAAATAAATAAATGAAAGATTTCATTCTTATGTAATCTCTACACCCAACGTGGGGCTCAAACCTGCAGACCTCAGATCAGGAGTCCCATGCTCCACTGGCTGACCCAGCCAGGTCCCCCAGCTCTGACATTTCTGAGCAGCTGAACTAAAGATAGGGACTTCATCGAGAAAAATAAATTTTATTCACCCTCTTAGGGCTACTTAAGGAATAATGCATAAGGAATATTAGAAATAGCTTTGACAGGAGAGATGAGGGCTGTGATTTATTTTGGAACCATAATTTAAAGTAAAATAAAATTTTTTTAAATTTATGTGTGTGTGTGTGAGTGTGTATGTGTCTTTTTTTTAGAAAAAAATAGGCAAAGCAAACATGGGAAAATGTTATCGTGGATCTGAGGGAAGGATATGTCAATGTTGACTGTATTATTCTCTTTATTATATTACAATCATACGGTTATACTGTTATTTGATTTTTCTACATAAGAAGGGGGAGGGAATCGGTGATTTGTCTGGATCATGTAGAAGGTCTTCCTATGAACAAGGTATTTTTTAAAAATGAAGGGCCGGCCCCAGCATCCATGTGGAAAGGAGGTGCTCGGGCCCCCACGGGCCTCTTCTCTGCATTGTGGGGAGGAGTTTACCAATCCTATTGTAAGAGGGGCTTGTTTTGTAAAGAGCCTCCCAAGCCAGCGCTGCCCAGGGTGCCAGACGACCGAGACAGAGCCCCCTTCCCAACTCCAGGCTGCTCACCGAGGATAGGCTGCGGCTGCTGGCATTTCCCCTGAGCCTCGCTCTCATGCCAAGGGTCCAGGCCCGCCAGCTGCTAGGGTGTGGGGTGGAGACGTCGAATGCACCCCCACCACCTGCTCACAGTGCCATTCACCAAAAATAATTCGACACTCACGTCATGTCGGTTGGCAACAGCCGGACACCACCAACTGTGGAATGTTGCCTCTCCAATCGGAAGGGGCCCACTGTGATGTGATGGAGGGTGAAAGAAGCAAGTTGCAGAACAGTATTTCAGACCAACACCCCTGCCCTGTGCTGGAGAGAAAGGAGGGACAGAGAGGGAGAGGGACGCAGGGGAGGAATGCGGGGCAGAGGGGAGGGAGAAAAGAAGCAGAAAACGAAAGAAAACCTCTATTTGGATGTCTGTAGACATAAACTTATGTATATACGTGCATATAAAAAAAATCTTGAAAGAGTGGTTGTTCTTAGAGTGTATTTAAAGGCCAAGCTGAGACGCTCTTTTTTTCCTAATTTTTCTTGTATACTGTATAAACCTTCTGAATTAGTCTATCTTCCTTGGTATTTTT
The DNA here is from genome assembly GCF_963455335.1 of Martes martes. Lineage (NCBI taxonomy): Eukaryota > Metazoa > Chordata > Mammalia > Carnivora > Mustelidae > Martes > Martes martes. The sequence goes on from NC_137898.1 coordinate 12,628,474, forward strand.
TTTCTAACAAAGAAAAGTAAGGCCAAGGCCTCTCTAACCGGTGCCGTGAACGAAGGCACAGTTCAGTCCAGATCAGAGGTCAGCCACCTACCGCGGGTGGGCCAGGGACAGCCGGCCACCTGCTTTTCGTAAATAAAGTTCCCTGGGATCCCAGCCCCCTCCGCTCGCGGACAGGTTGCTGCGGCCGCTTCTGCGCTGTTAACACCAGAGGGGACCGCGCGGGCTGCAAAACCAAAAGCATCCACTCCGTAGCCCTCTCCAGAAGTTTGCCAATCCCTGGTCTAGAGTCACACTTGCCTCTGGAAATGGGAGTGGTGCTGTCGACTTAGAACACGGACCCGAAAATTCAGACTCTGAGAAGCAATAAAAGGTGAGTTAAACGTCACCTCCTTATAAAGCCCATCCCTGTTCCCTCAGTGTCCGTCCCTCATTCTGGGCCAGCTTTCGTCAAAGTATTTATCCTATCTGATACGTTCGTGGTTGTGTATGTTCGTCCCCCTCCCCCTAACGTGAGAGCTGGGAGAGCCGGAATCTTCTCACTCTGGTTTGTCCCTATAGCCCCAGAGCCTAGAACACTGCCTGGCCCATGGGGCGTGCGCAAGAAACATTGTTTAAATGAATGAATGAATGAACGGCAATTCAGTCGCAAAATTTCCCCATTGGGGTGAAGAGATATAATACGCAGCGGCAACAAGACTCTAATGGGAAAGAAAATGAGCAGCTCAATCGATGAACAAGCCACGAAGGTGTTTTCAAGGTCTGGACTGCAACGCTCCGTAGTTGTGTACGCGTGACTTTTCTGTTCTTCCGCTGAGTTCAGAAGGAATCTGGAGGAGAGGATCTGCCTGGGGGAGAGACAGCAGTGAAACGCAGCAGTGTTGGGGGTGGGGAGAGGGGCTTAGTATGGATTTTTGGTCTAAGGCAAGGCCCAGAGTCTACACCTGAAAAACAAAGATATGACAAGATAGGGAACTCCCCCAAGGACGCTGTGTGGGGACAGTCAGCGACACACACGGAGGAAGAAGTCAGGGGCAGAGGGACCAAACTGGAAATCCCTGCCTGCCTCCCGTTCCTTTTGAACCATAAAGCTGTCAGGGGAGACCAACAAACCCCAGGCAGTCCAGGAAGGGCCTGCGTGCCCATGGGCCCCCCGGTGCTGGCAGGCAGAGGGTGCCACAGAGACCACAGGGGGCGCGGGTGCTCCCGGGGTCGAGGGTCGCGTGCCAGGCTGAGGGAAAGACGGAAGGACGGGGCAGAGACTTGGAAAGGGATTTGGTTATTTTGCTTAAGAACAGATAAAAGAGATGAAGGAAATGTGGAATCGTTCCCCTTTGGAAGAAAATCATATATGACTAATAGGAATTTTTATGGGTTTTGTCATAGACCGAAACTGTCTCCCCAGGATTCAATAGAGCTTTTCGGTTTCCCCAAGACTTTCAGGAAAATTGCCATTATTCATTCATCCTTCGTTGATCCGGCGGTGCTTACTGGGAAACAGAACAAGGGTCCTGCTTCAAGGTGGGTATAGGGTCAAGAACAGAGGCTACTCAGGGTACCCAGTCACATCAGAATTACAAGAATAGCCTGTTGTACTCAGATGACCCTCCAGGCCTTATCTCGGCCAGGATGAAATGCAGAAAAATGCGCAACCTTGAAAGAAAATAGACCCATTCACTCTCCTAGGTGAAACCAAAAAAGCCTTGTGCTGTTTTAGAAACAAATTAACTCTCGGTCCCTAACAGATACCAAAGAAAGACAACAGGCCATTCAAAGGTAAATTAATCCTCTGTACAAAGGACTAAACTTGAATACCGAGACTAGCGTGGACCCACATGCCCATTTACGATTTCTCCAAACTTTGTACAATGTGCCCCATTCTCGCCACTGAACAACCTGTTTGTCTAAAAAAAAAACCTTCCTCTGTAATCCCAGGATCCTGTATTTTTCATTAACCATTTCACTACCACTTCCCCAGCCAGATAGTTCCACGTGCTTGACTTTCCCTTCCGTCAGAAAATGGAAAAGCTACACACCCAAATTTAATCTCAGTCCTTGCTGCACAGGAGACTCACCTGGGGAGCTTGAAGATATATATGCCTATATTAAAACCTAACCCACAGAAATTCTGCTTCATGTAGCCTACATAAAGGACCAAGGCATCGATTTTTTTTTTTTTAACCTTCGAGGTGATGACAACCAAGGTGGAGAGCAATGTCATAATTGATCCTTCTAGAATTCCTCACCTCCGCCGTACAGCCCATCTCTCTCAGCTCCTCCTTGCTATGATTGTGCCGCGGACTCGGACGCTCTCAGGAACAGCCCTTCCATAACCTCTGGTCAAGGCTTACATGCTCCAGCCAACATGTGCCATCTTTCCAGCCTACACTACATCTTTCCAGCCTACACTCCAGCTCTGCAGACCCCCAAAGACCTCCAGTCCATTGGTCCTATCACACTCCCAAGGTCTCTCAACCTCCTCCTGGCCTCACTCCCCTCCTTACCCAGTTCAGACTCTCCTGCCCACCATGCCCATCGCTCTTCGCACACACCCCTAATCTCCAGTCCCAGTCCCGCTTCCTCTGCCCCTCCCTGGAAACTGCCCAGACTCACTAGTGAGCCAGTCTCCTCTCATTAACCACAAACTCCCAAAGGGCTGACTTCTTCATCCTTGCTACATCCTTGATTTCTTTGGCCCTGTCTACATTCAGAAAATTCAGACTCCGCGCTGGTCACACAATTCCTCTATTCCATGCCATGCAGCTTTTTACCTCCGTCTCCACTGGAGCTGGACTTGCTAGAGTAATCCTAACAGAGACTCAACCTGATGGCATCCAAAAGAATATCTAGTTGTCTGGATGTGGTCAAACTGATAGAAGCTTATGCCACCGCTGACAAACAGGGGAGTTTTTAAAACCCACCCATCATAACTTCTGCTGTAAGGACCTATTTTATATTTTTTATATTTTAGCAAGAGGCTTTCATTGAGGTTAAACAAAAACCTTGCTGTTTAACCCTTAAACTGTCCCTGCTCCCCTTCCCCCACGGGATTCACTTAAAAACAAGTCCCGGAAACCAGCTCCAGGTAACCAAGCCCAGATACAAGGGTGGGTCAGGCCAAACAGAGACATCTGATCAGTGGGAGGATGCCTACTGTCTCCCTGGTTACCAAGGAGTATGGGCCCCGCCCTTTGGGAGCCTTTTGGGTGCCAATCCTAATCAAGGTGTAATAGGCTGATTCAAATGTCTACTAGGGTAAATTGTAATTCAATTGGTCATCTAGCATCACTGTGGAGTTTCCTGTGTGTGTTACAGTCTCATTGGTCACCTGTGCGTGGCCAGTCCCGACCGCATGGCCTTTGCCCTTAAAAGCTAGTCTGTGAAACAGAAGGGTCGCCCTCTCTTGTAAGAGGTGCAGCCCCGAACGTTCGGTTAGATTCTTGATGCTTGGCGCGAAATAAAGCTTTGCTTGACCTTCGCTTTCTATCAGTCTCGCTCCGTTAATCACAGACCCGTTATTGGGGCATCACACTGCCAAGCACCATCAGAATACTGAGCTTGGTCCTCACCCACATCTAGGGATCCTTCCACCCATGCATGGAGGAATGAAGCCCACGTAAACTTGACTTCAGCATCTCTGATATTTACCAACATTAGCAGAACTTACACAGGAAGAGTAAGAACATACATGTTTCTATACTTCATCAAGAAACTGGATCTTGGGGCACCTGGGTGGCTCAGTGGGTTAAAGCCTCTGCCTTCGGCTCAGGTCATGATCCCAGGATCCTGGGATTGAGCCCCACATCAGGCTCTCTGCTCAGCAGGGAGCCTGCTTCCTCCTCTCTCTCTCTACCTGCCTCTTTGCCTACTTGTGATCTCTGTCTGTCAAATAAATAAATAAAATCTTTAAAAAAAAAAAAAAAGAAAGAAAGAAAGAAAAGAAACTGGATCTTCCCACAAAGAAAACTCCTGGCCCAGGAGGGCTTCACAAGTGAAATTTCCAAATATTTAAGGCAACGAAAGGGATCATTTCCCAAGTCTTTTATGAGGCTAGCATCACCTGAATCCATAATGCCACAAGAACATGGAAGAAAATTGTGAGTCAACATCTCATGATGATAGATGCAAACGCCATGACAAATATGTTGGCAAATTAAATCCAGTGATCTCTAAGAAGGGTCACACATCTCAAAGTTGTATTCCTGGGTTAATTCTTGTATTTGTTCCAGAAACAAGATTCATTTAATGTTTGAATATTAATCAATGTAAGTGATCAGCTTTTTAAACTACAGAAAGAAAGACTCGGTGATCAGCTCACTAAATGCAGAATAATATTCTTGACACGATTTAATGCTTCTTAGTGATTCTTTTAAAATAGACATTTAAATTCCAAATCTTAAATTCTAGTGAGCCAGAAATTTAAAAACATTTCTTTAATCTGATGAATCATAGCTACCAAAACCAGAAGCATACTACCGGGAACATTGTGCTTGATGGTAATATCTTGAATGTTCTCCTCCTGAGATCAAGAATGAGATAAGTTTGTCCACTAACACGATTCTATTCAATATTGTGTCGGGGGTCCAAGCCCTTGTAATAAATATCAAAATAAAGCATCCGTTATTTGCAGATGATGTGATTGTGTACATATAAAACCCAAAGGAATCTGCAGATAAACTAGTGTGAGTTGAGCAAGGTCACTGGATACAAGTGCAATATTCAAAGCAGTAGACTGTAACCATGAACGGGGTAGGATAGCCAGGATCCAAAGGACACACCACATCGGGACCCTGTGGAGGGAGCTTGTGGGTCCCTCCAGAGGGCACCCACCATGTCCTCCAAGCCTTCCACAGATTTCTCAACCCCAGCACTCCATCCTGGCTTCACGCGTCTTGAGGCTGGATTTCCTTCACACAAACAAGCTACCTGCCTAACAAAAGTGTTTTGCATCCGACCCGCTTCCCAGTGCGGTAGGAAATGAAGGGTCTCCAAACGCGCAGGAAGAAAGGGGGCAACCCCGTACCGCTTCACCTTGGAGCAGCAGCCTTGCCCTAGTCCATCCTTCGGGCTCTTCCAGTCCTCAGACCCTGCCTCATGGAACCCAGTGCAGAGAACAAAGCAGGTTTGTCAGATTCCGAGCAGAGAATTCAACAGAAGGAGAAGAACCTAAGATTCGAAGCCCTTGACTAGAGGTGGATGGAGAAACCGAAGAAGAACCCCAGCCGAGATCCCACGAGAAGACGTGTGGGCAGTCATGACAAAACGGTCCCAGGAGCAGATTGGTGCCGAGAGCCCAAGATTCCCTTCTGACCTCTCTCCCACCTCCCTGAAGCTTCCTTCGTGCTCTTCGCGTGCCTAGCTGCCCACGGATGGGACAAAACCTGCTATGGTTCCTAAGATGGGGTTAAAGTGCACTTGCCACCTGGGAGATTATCTTGGTGCAAGGCCAGTCTCCCCGTGCGTGGCCATGGGGGGTGTGGAGCAGAGAGACCGGAGGACCAAATTAAGGTGTTCAAAAAGAATGGCTTGTTAAGGGAGCGCTGGGTGGCTCAGTTCCCTAAGTGTCTGCCTTCGGCTAAGCTCATGATCCCAGGGTCCTGGGATGGAACCCCCACATGGAGACCCCGCAGGGCCCCCCTGCATCAAGCCCCCCCGCATAGAGCCCCCCCTGCATCGGCCCCCACCTGCATCGGCCCCCAGATTAAGCCGTCAGTGCCAGAATGGGGCCCCCCCATCAGGCTTCCAGCTCAGCGGGGAGTCTGCTCCCTCTCCCTCTGCCTGCAGCTCCCCCTGCTTGTGCACCTGCTCTCTCTCTCTCTCTCTCTCTGCCAAATAAATAAACAAATAATCTTTAAAAAATAATAATAAAAGTAGAGAAAGACTGGTTTGTTAGTAACAAGAGACAAAAACAAGCGGAAAGATGCTGGGGCAGGACGGGAGAACTCACTACCTGGATCCCGTGTGTATGCATGCACATGCATGTGCCTGCATCTCTCTGCCAGTCTCGTGTTCTCCTTCTCTGCCACATCAGCCCCCCTACTGGCACATGGTCCTGAGCATGTGGAGTGGGAGATAAGCAAAGAGGATAGGAGGTGTCCAGAGCCATAGGTGTTCCATCGGAAAGATGGGGGAGCGTGCAAGCCTTGCCAGTGACAGGTGGGGCACCTGTGCCCTTCCTCAGCGGGTCCGGGGGAGAGAACAAGTGGCGCCAAAAGCGGGCAGGAGCCCAGCGTGCTGACTTAAGATCTCATGAACCCCGAGCGCCTCGTGGAACTGTCTCCTGTGCTTCACAATTATGTGCTTCTTCCCCATCCTTTCATGCGCTCCTATAAATATTCATCATACATATTCTCCACTTCGCTTCTCACAAGCTCCCTGGCTCTATACTTAGTTTGTCTTCCCTTCTTTTTTTTCTTTTTTATTATTTTTTTGGCTTAAACAACAAAAATGTATATTCTCATGGTTCTGGACACCAGAAGTCCAAAATCAAGGGTGTTGGCAGGGTTGGTTTCTTTTCTGGTTTTCGTTTTTTTTTTTTTTTTTAAAGATTTTATTTATTTATTTGACAGAGAGAGATCACAAGTAGGCAGAGAGGCAGGCAGAGAGAGTGAGAGTGAAGCAGGCTCCCTGCTGAGCAGAGAGCCCGATGCGGGGCTCGATCCCAGGACCCTGAGATCATGACCCGAGCCGAAGGCAGCGGCTTAAACCACTGAGCCACCCAGGTGCCCCTCTGGTTTTCGTTTTTTAGTTGAAATAGATTTGACAGTTTTTCATGTTCTATGATAGAAGTATTCTTCCTCCTCCCCTTCTTCTTCTTCTTCTTCTTCTTCTTCTTCTTCTTCTTCTTCTTCTTCTTCTTCTTCTTTTTTATGAGAGAGAGCACATGCAGGGGGAGCAGCAGGCAGAGGGAGAAGCAGGATCCCCACTGAGCAAGGAGCCCGATGCAGGGCTCAATCATGACCAGAGCTGAGTTAAGCAGCTGCTTAACCGACTGGCCACCCAGGCGTACCTATGACAGAAGTATTCTTAAATAAACAAGTATGTGTTACAGGTACCTCTGTCAGAAGGATGTTCAACCTGATCTCAAGATAAAGTCAAGTCCTATCACATCTCAGAGTCACTCAGGCACGACGCATTCCTGCCATCAAATAGAAAGAAGCTGGGAGCCACAGCCATCACAGAGAAAGGGAGGTGGGCTATCTCAGGTGTTGGGGGACAGATTCCGGAGCAGCAGCTGTGAGAAGGAAAGGCTGGCTCCCGAGTGAGGCATTCAAAGCTGGGGATAAGGACGGGTCTATGTTGGCACCCACAGCAGGGGTGATTGGAGTACTCCAGAGGTGACAGTCACCCAGAATGCAGTGTGAATGAGGTCCCCCTAAGTTGTGACATGGGGACCTGGGCCAGGGTGAATGAGCACAGGAAGAGGAATGCAGGTGGAGAGCACCCCGGGGGGTGCTTTTATCTTTCATCTTTAGTGCCTTTAGCAACTTGAAGAGAAAATAAAAGAACATACATGCAAGCTATTGCTAAACTGTACACATGGTAGTTGCTGTCATTATTATTACTGGTGATTTTCTGTGTCATCAAATAAAAAATTAGTGAGCCTTATTGGGTCTCAGGTCTTATGAGAACGAGGAAGATCATGAACAGCCTCTCTGCTATTAATGGAGGGGGGGGGGATTAATTGCCTCAAGCCCCTAGGAAGGTGATATTGTGTCGAGTGGTTTTCTGTGCAATTCTTCCCTCTGGAGACTCATGCTCATTAAACTTGAGGAAAGGTCCTCAGGGGAGAGATTTGGTAAATGGGGAGGGTCAGGCCCGTATCCAGAGCCCCAGGGGGTCCTGGCCTCCACATGCCAACAGAAGTTGCATCTCCAGGCATCACTCCCCGGGCATCCTGGACCACCAGTCATTGGCTTCTTGCTCAGCCCGTGGGACCATCTAAAATGAGGTAATTCTCACAGGTCCGGGTAGAAAGGCCAGATAAGAGCTCAGCCGGATGCCTTCCTAGGGAGAAGAGATCCAAAAGTCTGCCAGGACTGATTGGGAGCACCGGCGTCTGGAGCAGGTCCGAGGCAGCCAGCGTCACAGGGAGGGTACGTCACTCCGGGGCCTCCGGGAGCTGGGCTCAGTGGGAGATGGTCTCTGCTTCTCCACAGGTCAGGGTGCTTGCTGGCAGTCCCCACCTCTTCTCCTTTACTTCTCTTCTTTCCCTGTCCCCTCAAGTCCCCATTTAGAAAACATAACAAGCACTGCATTTTTTTTCTCTCCGCCAAACACACTAACAAGGGCTTCTCAAGCATCATGTCATGTAACCTTCATGACAGCCCTGAGAGCTGCTACGGCCATTACCATTTTGCAGAAGACAAAACTGAGTAAGGTTCAGTGACTTGCCCAAGGTCACAAAGCTTGTCACGGCTGACGGTGGGATTCAATCCAGATCAGGCTGCTACAAAGTGCCATGCTCTTCGCTGCTTTACTTCAAGGCAACGGCACTTCCCCGAAACAAGCCACCGGCCCCAGCAGGCAGCAGCGGATGGAAGAAGCCCCCCTAAAAAGGCAATGAAAGGTTTAATTCTTCAGTGGTACACTTTGCAAGGGTTGAGGGTGAATGGAGGGAGAGGGGTATAGAATCTCTCTGTCCCCCAGCTGTCCCACTGCCCCGTGGGGCTGGGTTCTCAGTGTCAGGCATTCCAAGTCTGCTCGTACTCCTGGGCTCTGGGCCTCTGGATCCATGAGTTGTCTCCTGAGATCCCTTCAGTGAGGCTGTCCCTAGGCTTGGTATCAAGTTCAATGTGTCCCTTCCATTCACTTACATAAAAATCTTTTTTTTTTTTTTAAGCAACTTCAATATCCTACACAGAGGATAGTGAGTTTTCCTCCTGGGCAAGGGAGGAGGCTGTGGCCTGGGGCTGTCGGACATTCTTGCATCCAGGTTGGAAGGCAAGTGTCTACTTCTCAGGGCCTCCCTCCTATGGCAAGTTCCCTGCCTTCCCAGCACTCCCCCTTCAGCCCTCCCCAGTCACTTCCAGACATTCACTCCAAACCTGCAGTCACTTTCAGGATCAGCCTTGACCCAGAGGTCCCTGTGAGGGAGTTTCACAATTAGGGACTAGGAGGCTTCTCCTCTCTGTCCCTCTCCCCAGGCATCAAACAACTAGCACAGGGGCTCAATCCACTGGGGCTGCCCCTCAGCCTGTCTCAAACTGCAACAAGAATAGAAGTCAGCTGCAGGCCTAGTTAAAATGCAAATCCAGTTCTGTAGCTGGTCTGCGGTGGATCCAGATTCTGCCCGGCTAAGGAGCACCCAGTGATATCCAAGCTGCTGGTGCGCAAGTCTCACTCTGATGACCAGGTGCTAAAGATCAGTGAGCGTAGCTTGTAAGCCTCTGTCCCATCCGGCTGGGAGGAAAAAGAGAAAGAAGCAAGAGACAGCAGCTAAGCAGAGCCCCTCTGAGAACCTGCCAGGTTTCTTCTCCCTCCTCCGCCCCTCAAAACAGTGAAAAGTCCAGCATGAAAGCCTTGTCAGAGGTGCATGCAAATATCTTTTATTAAGGGTCCCCAGGCTCTCCATTGCAAATTGCCTTCACCCTAAAGGGCTTGAAGATAGGTGCTGTTTTGTTGCTCATTGTAAAAAAGTGGCAACAATTTCAAAGTCCCTCACCGGAAAACCGCTAAAATGTTACAGAAGGCAACACTCTGCAGCCTTTGGTGGGGAAAGATGGACAGCCCTTAATTACTGTCCTGGAAAGAGCCCCAAAATAAGTTGTTAAATAAAAAACAGAAACAAGGTACAGAACAATGTGTATAGTTTGCTACCATTTGCATCTTTTAAAAGAGAGGAGAAAATATAGGTTCGTGTACTGCTTATATAAGCAGTGACTAACCATGGAAAGATACACAAGAAACTGGTAGCTTTTGAGGCAGATTGCTGAGTGGCTGGGGAATCAGAAGGGAACAAGCAGGTTGAGGACTTATTTTCAACGTAGTCCCTTCTGAATTTTGTACCATTGGAATATATTTGCCACTCGAAAAACAACAACTGAAACCGAAAGATAATCCCCTTGCTCTTTCTATACCTCCATCCACCCAAAAATTCAATGAAATTGATTCACTCAAGGAACACTTTTAAGAACCCGCTTGTGTCCCCAGCAGAGTTGCTTCTTGGAACAGGCATCGGAGTAGCATGGCCTTGTGTCACCCATGTGTCAATGTTGCACCAACGTGGAAACGCCAAAAGGTTTGTACTCAGGGTCTAGAGGCTGTGGGGTTCCCAATTTCCCTGGTGGGATTCCAGAAACCTGCCCCTGAGGACAAGTAGTGCAGACCTCAGTACTCTGCTGATGGAAGACATTCAGCACATCTGAGTTCACCTAAGAAGCCTTTCTGTGAGGTCCTCGTGCTGAGTTTGACTGGCTGAATGATTGGGTTTTACTACTCTGCTCTGGTCACGCTACTTTATCTCTTGATTCTTGTGAAGTAATTTCTCCAGTTTGTGTTCTGTATTCTCTTTCCCCCAGCTATGATCCCTCCCCAGTGAATAGAGGATTCTACCAAACGCTGTCCAGATGGTCATTCAAGTTCAGATATCAGTTCATCCTGCAGGGACCTCAAGCAAAGGTTACTCAGTTCTCAAAGGAGGCTGGGGTGAAGGGAGGGCCTGACCTAGAGAGGAGTCCAGAGCAGAGGTCCAACAAATAAGTTTCCTCCATCGTAACATGCCTTCCTCTCTCCGCAGCCTCTCGGGGTCATTATAAGCTTCTCATTGTCTCCAAGACACATCTGTTTTGACCATCTCAGTCCTCCCGGGAATCCCAAAAGCCCAGACAAGAGTTGTCCTCTGCACCAAGCAGATCAGTGCATAGCGTTCTCCAGTGCTTGCCCAGTGGCTTATCACAAAGTGTAGAATAGCCGGGACCACACCCCAACTCCTCTGTGCTCCCAACCTGACTCCTCCAAGAATAAAGGTGCCCAGTCCTGTGGCTCCTTTGTGATTCTCGCCTCAATGCATTCAAATCCACCAGTGTTTGAGCTCCCACAATGGGTTGTGTTACCCCAATGACTTTTTTTTGATGTCCAGATCTGTGCATGGAAAGGATTATCTAAAACCATCCATCAATTAATCATGTTTTAAGTTGTAAATTCAGAACTTAGTTTTTCTCAGGGCATTAAGTGCAACTTTCAAATTTAATCAATTGAATTTTAGATCTAGTAATGTTTGTTAGAATTTAAAACAATCACACTTGATCTTAATATTCCCTTAACCTCAAAATCTAACAGATTAAACTTTCCCAAATAATTTAAGCACTGTTTACAGTCAAATTCTCTTAAACAATTCAAAGTCACGCAGACACAAAATCCATAGAAGCAAATTCTCCTAAGCATTTCAACACCATTTATAAACACGATTAATTAAATGCTCTTCAACCTTTTAAACTACAGTCACAGGTTTAATGTACCTGATTTCCCAAGCCCTTCCAATGAGCGTTTAAACAACTCCAGAAAATTACTAAATAAAAACCTATATATATCCTTCTGCATTTCAGCAGAGTCAAATCAAACATAAACTCAGCCATTCCAATTTAGCCAACCATCCTCCTTATTTTGAGTCAAATTCACAGGTACTCTTAACTGTTTCAACCCCTCAGATAGTATCTCCAATATGTATATATTCAAATATGTATTCAAATTCATATTAAATAATTTAATTGTTACAAAAACTTATCATCTTATAAAGAGATCTTACCAAAATTATCAACATAGGAGGGAAAGCATACACCCATCTGAAAAGAATCCCCTTAAAGCCTCCACAAAATCTGGAGTTAAAAATGTATGGTTGTTAGAGATGCAAGATGAGGGCTCTGAATTCAGGGATTTAGGCCAAAACTCCGGGGCTGGAATAGTGGAGTCTGGGTACAACTGGACAATCAGGTCCCCCAGGCCCCAGCTTTCAGAGACACTGGGTTTCATGGGGCATCATCCTCCAATTCCGCTCTTACCCACATCTTATCATAATCGTTCTCCAATTTTTATCACCTGATTTGAGCAAAGCACATCCTGAACCCACCCATCTGGGTAGTAATGATCGTCTTTGCAGCCTGATCTGTCTCGAAGAGACTCTGTACCTTCTTCACAGCTTCCCTTCCCCCACGCCACAAGTGTTTACTGAGAGCCTCCTGTGTGCCAGTCACTGAAGATGCAGCAATGGACGAAATTGACAAAAACGCCCAGCTTCGCGATTCTAGCATCCTAACATCAAGACAGAGCTCGCAGGCAAAAGCAATAAGTCATGTGTATGTTGCATATTAGAAGAGAAAAAGTCCTATGAGGCCCAAAAAGAAACAGAGAAAAGGGATAGCGAGCGCTGGGGTAGGTAGGACAGGGTTTCATTGTAAATAAGATGTTTAGAGAGGGCATGACACACAGGTGACACTGGAGCCTGAACTCAAAGGAAATGAGGGAAGGAGCCCTGTGGCTACCTGGAGCAAGAGGGGTGAGGGGTGGGGACAGCAGTGCAGAGGTCCTGAATCACTCCTGGTGTCCCAAGACAGGCGGGGAGGCATGAGTAGCTGAAGCAGGGTAAGCAAGAGGGGAGAGAGAAGACAAGAGGACAGAGAGGAGAAAGGAAGTGATGGAGCAGTGGCCAAACTCGCAGAGTCATTGTGAGCATCCTGCCTTTCTCTTCTGTGCTGGGACAGGCTCCCCCTGGCTGCTCCTCCTAATAGGGAAGCAAGACACCAGGTAAGAGCAATTGCAATTTATCAAGCAAGGTATGAGGATGTCTTGCAAAGAAAGGGTGAGAAGTTGGTACACATCTTGAAGGTAGAGCCAATAGGATTTGTTGAGGGGTTCCTTGAAGGGTGAGAAAAAAAGTGGCCAAAAATGACTAAAAGGTTTGGGTAAAGACAACTGAAAGGATCCTGTCGCCATGACACAAATGAGGAAGATTTTCTTACCTAATTGATCATTAATTTCTATTTCTTCATTGACACTGGCATTGTGATAGACACCAGCACACAAATTCCTAAGACAGGAAATAACTCTCCTCCTACCAGGAGTAAGAAATTCCAACAGGAAAGATAGAGGGGCATTTTTTTTTTTTAATGTTAAAATATAGTGCCATGAATTTAACTGAAAGAGTACCTGTGAAATTCAGGGGAGAGAGGGAGGGGATGGACCTCTAAGCTGGGTTTGGAGAGATCAAAGGACGTTCCAACAAGAAAATTTAGATTTTGAAAAGGCACAGATATTTGCAATTACGCAGTGTGTTTGTAGAAGTAAATCATTCAGGTATGCAAACTGAGAGATAGCGCGGAGGAACGCATATGGAAGCTGAGGAATGTAGACGTCGTTCTAAGGGGGACAGAGAACCCTCAGAACCTCAGCATGAGTGTGACATGATGGGATTGAAGTGGGGTTTGGGGACCAGTCTCCCCTTTGGAGATACACAGGCTCTTCGGTGATAGGAGATGTTAAAGTCTATCTGTTTCCTGAGAACGTTAACATTCCTGTTTCTCCACCCCTTGGCCATTGTCCTGTGTATAACACCCCAGTGGAATGACAACAGAGCAGAATCACACCACGGTGACAAGATTCATCCTGCTGGGCCTCACAGACCAGGCCGACCAGAAGCATCTCCTCTTTGGCGTCTTCCTGCTGATCTACGCTGTGACGCTGGTGGGCAACCTGGGCATGATAGACCTGATCCGTACCAGCTCTGCCCTCCACACTCCCATGTACTTCCTCCTAAGCGTGCTCTCCTTCCTGGACATTTGCAATTCCTCCGTGTTCACCCCCAGGCTGCTGACCAGCTTCCTCACTGTGGACCAGTCCATCTCGTTCGCAGGCTGTGTGGTCCAGATGGCCCTCATGATCCTCCATGGCACAGGGGAGTGCCTGCTCTTGGCCATCATGGCCTATGACCGATTTGTGGCCATCTGCCACCCTCTCCTCTACCACACCATCATGTCCAAGCGCTTGTGCACCCAGCTGGTGGTGGGCACCTATGCTGTGGGGGTGTTCATTTCAGCTCTGCAGACAGGGAATGTCTTCCTCTTGCCCTACTGTGGTCCCAACATCATTGATCACTTCTTCTGTGACATCCCCCCAGTGCTCCAACTGGCCTGCTCAGACACCACTGTAGCCAACGTCATTCTGCTCTTCTTTTCCGCCTTGGTTACTGTCCCCACAGTGTCCGCCATCTTGGTTTCATACGCCTATATCCTGGCCACAATCTGTAGGATGAGGTCCCTGGAGGCCCAGCGCAAAGCTTTCTCCACTTGTGCCTCCCACCTCACTGCTCTCTCCCTCTTCTATGGGTCTGTGTTCTTTGTATATGTCCAACCCAACCCAGAAAGTGCTTCAGCCTATAACAAGACCCTCTCCGTGTTCTACACCATTGTGATCCCCATGCTGAACCCCCTGGTCTACAGCCTAAGGAATAAAGATGTCAAGGCCGCCGTACACATTAGGGTTCTTAGCTTAAGCAGAAAAGGAATTTGTTAGAAAGCTATCTGGGACCTCATAAAATAGAAGGGAGGCCTAGAGATCCCAGCTGGGACAGGAACCAAGAGTGGTCAAACACAGCTGAACACCACGGAAATGGTCTGTGTTGGCCGCCCCACTGGGGAACATCGCCTTTGAGCACTCCCCATTGCTATGGCTAGCACTGCCCCCACTGAGCATTCAGCACTGCTCAGCCACAGGACAAAGCCACCAACACTACCCTCTCTGTCCCACCCTCTATAACATTCAACCACATATCTCTACCTGTTCCTACACCTTCCCATCATTCCCTGAAGTTCAAGCCCCAGGCAGGAATATTCACCTGTTTGGCAACATCCTTCTTGTACATCCATCAGTAGACCCCATTCAGCATGGATATGTTAAATCTCCTGCTATGCTACCTCCACACTTCTATCTTACAGAGCCCTAGGACCTCTTTCAGTGGTCCCAGAGCAGGAGTCAGATTCTGTCTTCCTCCTATCTGTTCTCAAATTTAGAAAGGGGCATTGAATGCCATAGGGACCTAAAAGATTATATAGAAGATACTGCCCTCCTGTATGATGTTGGAGAAATGGTTCCTGTGGTGTTTGAGTATAGGAAGGAGATAGCTTTCATTGGCTTTATGGGGCCGAATGGAGCCCCAGCTACAGAAATCTCCATTATAACCAGCCAGGGACCAGAATATGTGCTACAGCAATAATGAGCTATTATTTCTCGATAAATCACCAACTTAAACAAAATAAAAAGCTGAAAAGCCATAGAGGTTTCTTCAATCAAGATCAAATTACCTTTATGTCTTTAGACAAAACCCTTCTTCATTATAATAGAAATCAATCTTACTATCTTAAGAGCGTAAGAAAGAGGTGAAATTTATTGTGAAATCCAGATGTCAACTGAGGTTTACTATCTTTCTGAGCGTCAAATAAAATTGGCTTGTGTGCTAAAATCCCTGTATTTCTGCCTGTCTGGAGACCTGAGGTAGCAGGGGATGCGGTATAAATGGTTTGTGCTTTTCTGGGTTGCCCCTAGCTCCAAATTCCTAAATCGACTGATTTGCTTTGGCCTACACGTCATCCAGGGAAATGTGGATGAAATGGGGAAATGGGGAAGAGAGAGAAACAAAAGCTGACTGTCGTAGAGCCTGGCGGGAGGGAAAAGGGGAGCTTTGAGCAGACTGGGCTGAGCCGACACAGCCAGGCTTTCTTCCTACAGGGAACCAAAAAACAACTGCACCTCTTCCAGATGAAACCTCCATGTTCACCTGTAACATCATAAATATTGAAGTGAAACAACATTGTCTTAGAAAACTGGATAATGCACGGTGAGCAATGTTGATCAATGCTCAGTGATGGTACTGAAATCATCTCCCAGCTTAATTTATGGCTTGGGGTCATTTTTCTTAACATACTGTATTAGGGCTCCCCAGAGAAATGGAACCAATAGAACATGATAGATTAGATGATAGACAGATAGATAGATGATAGATCGATTGATCGATCGACAGATAGATAGATAGATAGATAGATAGATAGGAGAGGAGATTTATTATAGGAATTGGCCCACACAACTGTGGAGGTTGAGAAGTCCTACCATCTGCCATCTGCAGGCAGAGGACTAGGAAAGCTGGAGGTGTAATTCTGTCTAAATCAAAAGGTCTAAAAACTGGGGGTTGATGGAATCATTCCTGGTGGGATTCCAAAAGCCCAAGAGCCAAGCCCACCGATGTCCAAGGATAGAAGAGGATGGATGACCCAACTCAAGCCAAAAGAGCCAACTTGCCCTTCTTCTCCTTTTATATTCCACTGAGGCCCCCCAATGGATTGGATGAGGCCCACCCACATTAGTGGGGGTGAACTTTACTCAGTCTACCAATTCAAATGCTAATCTTATCTGCAAACCCCACTCAGACATAGCCAGAAGTAATGTTCTACCAGCTCTCTGGGCATCCCTGAGCCCAGTCAAGGTGACATGTAAGTTAGCAGTCACACATACTAAGAATACAGCAGACCCCAGCTGGTCCCCACCCCCCCACCCCGCCAACACTCCATCCCAGACTCAGGAGTTAAGGGACCGCAATCTTTTCATGAAAATAAGCTATGTGCATAACAGAAAATTTTCCTTTTGAATAATAATTTCCCTTAGGGCCAAGGAGACACAGAGGACCCAGGAACAGAGACACTAGGGTGTCAACGCCTCCTTCATTGTCCTGGTAAACTCGTGCTCTGTTCCTAATGTCAACAATTACTGAGCACGCTCACCTCATAGTCCTGAGCAGCCCAGTCACAGACTTCAAAGTAAACAGACTTCCCAGAAGTGGATTGCAGGGTGGCCTCTGAGAAACGGAGGGAAGGCAGGGCAGAGAGGGGAGAGCAGGAGCAGCTGAGGATATGGCAACGTTTGCTAGGAGACAAGGCACCCAGGCCCTTTGGCCCCACGCACACCTCCCTGTCCAAATGTCTCCTCCCCTCTTCCCTTAACTAAAACCACCTGACACAGAACCCAACAGGAGGCACTGGAATGTTGGTTGGAGATTAAGTCAAAGTGTTACCTCTCTCAAGAGCATTTGTATTACACCATGTCTTAAGACCACCCAGAGCCCACTTACTACCCAAAGGTGTGGAACTTTCTACTGGGTGGAAGGGAAGCCAAAGGTCGGGTGGAGGGGCAGATCCCAGATCCAGGTGCTGGAAGGAAGACCGGTTTGGGGTCCTGGCCAGGCAGCCGAGGCACGGGGCCACTGCAGACCACTGCCAGCAAGCACGGGATGTTGAGCGAATGGTTGCTGCTGGCGGGGACTGGCTCCACCTCCCCATCAAAGTTAGTTAGCCTTGCTGGATTGCCACCTATCCCACGTAAAAGAGAGAGGTTATGGCCAAAGCCTACGTGTTTACAGATGGAAAAGTGGTGGTCTCTCGAGTCTCTTCCACGTTCCTCTTGTTCCCAAGGCTCTCAAACTCATTTAAATTAACCTCAGAGACCCTTGGGGGAGGGACCCTGGAACCACGTAGGGAGGCAGCCTGAACACCGGGACCCCCCTGCAGAAGACTCAAGCTCTCCTGCACCAAATGCTGTCACTCACCAGGTGGAAACATCTCTCCAGGCATCACTTACAGGGACAACTTGGCTCGGGATGGAAGGGGTCAGATGCAAGTGAATGAGGGTTTCCCTGGGAGGAAGACTCTAAGGCGGTCCACCTCCAGCCGGCGCTGGCCAGAGGTGACTAGTAAGAAAGAAGGGGCAAACGGGCAGACACCCTCCAGAAGATTCACCCCTCCCATCAAGACTGGGATAAAAATACAGATGCCTGGTTAAAATCGAATTTGAGACGAACGACAAATAATTTTTAGTATAAACATGTCCTAATATTGTGTAGTTTATACGAAAATGTATTTTGTTTATCTGAATTTGTTCATCAGATTTAAATGGGCCCCATGTATTTTGTCAGGCAACCCCACTTGTGACCTGTTATGACCCATAACACACAGCAGAAGTGACAACGTGCCGACTTCAGGCCTAGCCTTAAAGACGACTGTTGGCATCCACTTTTTCCATCTTGGAAGCCCACCCTAAGACCACCAGGCTGGGAGGGAGCCCCACTAGCCATGTGGAAAGGCCATATGGAAAGTTATTAAGCCCCAGATGGTGACAGAGGTCTTGGCCTTCCGGGACAGCCCAGGGGCCAGGTGCAGGCAGCTGTGTGCGTGATCTTGGTCCATGCCACGCGGAGGAGAACAATTTGCCCCAAGCCCTACCCAAACTCCTAACCCACTGAACTGTGAAACACAACAAAGGGTTGTGGTTTTAACACACTATATTTTATTTTATTTTTTTAAGACTTTATTTATTTATTTGACACAGAGAGAGATCACAAGTAGGCAGAGAAGCAGGCCGAGAGAGAGGGAGGGAAGCAGGCTCCCTGCTGAGCGGAGAGCGCGATGAGGGGCTCAATTCAGGACCCTGCGATCATGACCTGAGCTGAAAGCAGAGGCTTAACCCACTGAGCCACCCAGGTGCCCCAACATACTATATTTTAAGGAGTTTTCTTACATAGTTAAACAAACAAACAAACAAAACCTGAAATAACCCCTAATGGCTTATCCTTGAATTATTCTGAATTTAGTCTCCAGACCTTGTGGTTCTCTAGAGGCTCCCGTAGGCGGGGTCTCCACGGCCGCACAGCCTTGTCTACTGTCACCTCCCTGAGGGAGGCTGCCCATGCTGGAGGTTCAGAGCATGGCCTTGGGAGACAGCCCGACCTGGCCTGGATCCCGGCTCCGGCACACAAAGCTGTGTGACCCTGGTCTGTTTGTCTGAAAATGAGTATGTCAATATTAATTACCTCATAGGGTGGTTCGTGAGGATTAAAGATTTAATGTCTATAAGGTGCTGAGCACACCATCAGGTCCTTAATTAGCGTTCAATGCGTCTTCGCTGTTGTAATTAGTCGTCCTTACCCTGAATCATTTCTCCGACCTGTGTTATCTTAGTATTTTATCTCCCTGATTAGAGAGAGAGTTTAGTGAAGCCAGAAATCACGGAACAAGGAGGCTGGCAGGGTTCACCCGCGAAGAGCCACAGTTCCTGGCAAGGAGAGCAGTGAGCGAGCGGTCAGTCCCGTCCCAGCCCCTCTTCTGCCACACCACGGCCTTCTCCCCTTCTCCGCAGGCCCGGCCCTTGCCGAGCCATCACAGGGCCCCAGACTCAGCCCAGACCAGCAGAGCAACGAAGCTACCTCCTAGGCCATCCGGTCATGCTCCCAAATTTCCTTCTTTCCCTGTGAACCAGCAACACTGGGCCAGAGAAATGGAGATTCGTGAGGACAGAAGATGAAACAGAAGTTAACGGGTTCTAGAATCAGACAGGACTGATGCCTAAATCGGGTTTTACAACGTACAGTCTGGCATGATCTGTAAACAAGAACGTGATGGGAAGCTTAAATACTCAAATGACCAAAAACCCTAGCACGAAGTACGCTGTTGAACGGATGTTCATTTGATATGGTTTCCCTACTTCCCCGGCATCATCCACTCTGGGCTTGAAAGGCTCGTTGGCTGCTGGTGTCAGTGAGGGGGTCCTGCGAAAGGCCAGCCTCCTCTTGTTCCTCTGTAGCCCGAGCAACCTTCATCATGACCTCTGTGGCCTCTGCGCCTCTGCCCAGCCACCCGCTTACTTGCACTGACATTGCCAAGGCGGGGTCCCTTCTCTTACTCCCTTCCGCTCACCCTCCTCCCCGTCACGGGCATCCTAGTCACCTTCTGAGGGAGGCATCTCCTGAAACCCGAAGCAGAGCTCTTCCGTCTGTGCCTTTCGTCTCCCCAGCTTCTCCGTCTACGGTGGCACCACAGGATTCACACCGTTCACACCGTGCTCAGCCAGGCTCTCGAGATGGGCTTGACCCTGCCGTCCTGGGGCAGGTCAGAGCCAGGGCAAGTTATCAGATCGTGGAGAGCAGAGTGTTGACTCCAAACCAAGGAAGAGCCAAGGGTCAAATACCAGAAGAGGAGGATAAGATTTCAAAACGTGGGTCAAAATGAGTAAAGCAGCATCGTGAGTGAAATCAAGGTCAGGCATGAAGTTGGACCAACAGGTGGTACCCTGAGGGCAAGACACATACTGGGTTTCTTGCCGTTAAGGCCAGTGCGAAGTCAAACCTAGCTTGTGAGGAGCCAGACTCAGAGCAAAGGGGTGTGTCCAGATCCCTCCAGGCTTCTGCTTATGCACAAAGTTTGTCTGGAGTTTGAAGACCCCTCCTCTCGTAGACTTGTACCTGACCTTGACCTCTCTCCCACATCTCTATGCGCAGATAAGAGACAGCGGCCAAAGGTCGCCCTTGAGTGACTTCAGTGACGTGTACTCTTTCCCGGCACTTGTCCACTCACCAGTCCACACACATGAGCAAATTTGTCACTGGGACAGTCCAGAATCGTCCCCACAGAGTTACATTCTCACAGACTCTGCTCACCGCCGTCACTCGCCTCCCCAGGAAACCGTAGGTTCGTGGAAGCAGGAGCCCAGCCTCATACTTCATTTCACCCCCACGGAGCCCGGCGCGGTGCTGGGTACTTACTCCGGACGTAGGAATGAAGGCATATTTATTCATATTTCATCCCTTCCTCTTTGGATTTTAGGCTTTGGGGCAGCAGGTGATGAAAATATTACCACTTGTCATTACTCTAGAAGGCGTGGGCCTAACAAAACACGACTGCTACCCGAAGAAGGCGTTTTCTCAATAATGGTAACTACTAGCTAACATCCATTGAACATACATGATGTCCCTGGCATTCTGGGACACATCATACGCACTACTTCCTTTGGCCCGCAGGAAAAATCTGTGAGTAGGTTATGTTTATTTCACATATGAGGAAACTAGAGTCCAAGAACTCTAAGGTCAAACCCAAGTCCAGCTGATTTCAAAGACTAGGCTCTACTCCAGTGTCTAAAACCCCTTGGATTTTTGCAGGAAATTAGGCAACAAGTTTCCATATCTACTGCTTCCAAAAATCCCAAGGAGCTGCTTCCCTATTTCCCACCAGGGCCCAGCTTTCCACTAATCCCGCAGAGTCTTGGCTCCTACCAGGAGTTTCTAGTTCCTACAGAGCACCTGAAAAGCAACTTGGAACAGGAAAAAAGAAATGAGATAGAAAAGAAGAAAAAAAAAAAAAGCGGAAAGAATTAGGACATGAAAGGACCCTTTGGTGCCCCTGCCTTGGTCCCAGTCCTCTCGCCACCAAAGAAAGCCCCAGCTCCCTAAGCCAGTTACCTCGATCTCCACCCCTTCCTGGGTTCCATCTGCATGCCTACCAGAATTTTCTCTGTGAGTCACAACAAAGAAGGAAGGCACTTTTTCTTCCATGGTCTGGCTTCAAGAGTGGTCTGAGTGATTCATTGATTCATCAAAAATTGGGGGCTTGGAGAAGGAGGGATGTTGCTTAAAGTACCTAACTAGAGTCTCCCTTCCAAATCAGAGAAAGGTCTCTTTTCCCAGAACCCCGGTTATTCCTTGTGCAAAAAGAGGCATTTAGAAAATATGATCTATGTAAGGTGTCTTCCGGTCCTGACTTTCACATGAGATCTGAACCCTCTTGGCAGTACCAGTGAACCTGTGTACTCATAAAAGGTACAGACAAGGTAACCTCCAAAAGCTAATGTGATCTACTTTTCTTCCTAATTATCAAGGAGCCACAACAGGAAGTGAAGGACTTCAAAAAAGGAGGGAAGGGAAGGGAATGGAAGGGGAGGGGAGGAGAGGAGAGGGGAAGGGAAGGAAGGGGAGGGGGGAGAGATGAAAAGAATAGAAAAAAGAAATAACATGCTCTCAAAGAACAGTAACCCTGGTAAAGAATAGATCGATAAGTTGACAACTGATAACTCTTCAAAAGATCACCAAACACCTGTTGCTCAAAGCTAAGTTTACGAGACCTACGATAGTAAGGGAATACACAGAACCTTTGTGTCTCAAAAGGAGGAAATCCGTGGAAGATATTTACAGAGTTTGGGAGTCCAGACCCAAGTGGTTTAAGGTGCATTTTTTTTTTTTAGTTTTTCTGTTTGTTTGTTTTAAGTAAGCTCCATACCCAGCATGGAGCCCAACGCAGGGCTCGAACTCACGACCCTGAGATCAAGAGTCACATGTGCTTCCCACTGAGCCAGTCAGGTGCCCCCAAAGTGGATCTTACAAATAAGGGAGCACATTAGGTGTGGACAAAGTTTGTGACATTATGGTTCAGACTTGGCAGGAGCAGGGAAGACGGGGCCTGAAAGCAAATCTCGAGAAGTAAACCATTGTTTGTTGAGATTATTATTCCCCTGGGCAAGTAATCTATGGTCCTAATAGGAGAGCTGTTTGCCCAGACGAACAAACTTTTTTTTTTTTCAAGGATTTTTTTTTTTAATTTGACAGAGAGATAGACAGATCCAGAGAGCACAAGCAGAGGGAATGGCAGAGGGAGAGGGAGAAGCAGTCTCCCTGTTGTGCAGGGAGCCCAATGTGGGGCTCCATCCCAGGACCCTGGGATCATGACCTGAGCCGAAGGCAGATGCTTAACCATTTGAGCTGCCCAGGCAGATCCCCCACCAACCCCGCCCTCGCCTTTTTTTTTTTTTTTTTTTTGCAAACTATTTGTTTAGATAAATTGGTTTGCAGGAATTTCATGAAGCAAACAGTGAACTTATTTCTTGGTTTATGGCCCTATCTTCCTTGGCTGAATTTCCTGGAACAATTTGTTAGGTCATGTTGCTGTCAGAAATCCCGGCTCTCAGTCCCAATAGTTAATCCACTGTAGATATAGATGATTTCCATTCTCAGGTTCAACTTAATACTTTAAAACACCACTATGGGACACTATTCTATTCCCCTGGAAACAGATCTTTGCCTCACTTCCTCCATCAATGACATGATGACGGGGCTACCACGCTGCATGTGTCTCCCACCCATCACACCGAGGGAGCAGGGACAGTCAATAGGGAAATCATTTCAGCTGAAAAAGAGCCCATTGCCAAGTGTACATAGTCCAACTGTGCCCTTGATGGTTAATGAATAATCAGCATTCATCCGAAAGGATCCAGGTCATCCTGGGAACAGGACCAGGAACAGCAGCACATTACTATGGCGTGATTGGGTAACTTGAGGAAATATTTTTTTTCAAAGATTTTATTTACTTATTTGACAGAGAGAGATCACAAGTAGACAGAGAAGGAAGCAGGCTCCCTGCTGAGAAGAGAGCCCGATGTGGGACTCGATCCCAGGACTCTGAGATCATGACCTGAGCCGAAGGCAGCGGCTTAACCCACTGAGCCACCCAGGCGCCCGAGGAAATATTTTTTGTTCAGAAAGACCAGGTCTCCAGCCCCACTCAGAGTTCACAGGCTGTGTATAAGTTTCAGCAAGCACCTTTCCCTCTGGGCCTCTTCCCAAAGATGCTGACCCCGACGTTCCCCAAAAGTCCTTTCAACCCTGGCTTTCTGGAACTCTTGGACTTGGCCCCGTTGATGTATTTCCACACTTGATCAAAAAAAGATGCAAAGACCAGAAAGGACATCCATTTGGCTGCTGAATATCCCCGTCGGGATATCCTCAAGAACATCTCGGCTGAGACCACAGACCTGCATTTCTCAGTACAGCCCTCAGCACAGAGCCACACGCAAGCAAGCACCCAGACCCTAGAGACGTTATTGTCTTTCCCATTTCCTACCACGTAAGTAGAATGCAGAGCCCTTTGCTTTGCATTCTCTCTGCTTCCTGGAGGATCCTGCCCGCTCACACAACGGGCATGGGAACACGGATATTTCACTTCATGAAGAATTTGCTCGTCAGCAGACCTGAGGACAGAGAAAGGGACCACGCCCGGACCACAGACGGGTTTACCAGCAGTTTGTGCTCACTTACTAACCGGTACATTTGTTTGGCAGAACTTGTAAGTTTGAAATTTAGTCCAGGACTTTCTTTCATTGCAACATATCGCCTGTCAATCAGGTTGGCAAGAACGGAGTCAGATGGAACCTGCCACTCACAGTTGGAACCTTCTCGTATTAAAAAAAAACAATAAATTGCCATGAATAAGTCCTGGGGATCTAATGTACAGCATGGTGACTATAGTTAACAATACTGTATTGCATATTTGAAAGTTGCTAAGAGGGGCACCTGCGTGGCTCAGATGATTAAGCATCTGCCTTTGGCTCAGGTCATGATCCCAAGGGTCCTGGGATCGAGCCCCGAGTGTGTCCAGCTCTCTGCTCGGCAGGATCCTGCTTCTCCCTCTCCCTCTGCCTGCCTCTCTCTCTCTAGTAAATAAATAAAAGCTTAAAAATAAATAAATAAAAATGAAAGTTGCTAAGACAGTAGATCTTAAAAGTTCTCATCACAAGAAAAACAATTGCAGCTGGCTGTACAGTGGCTGTTATCCAGAGACTTAACTGTGGTGATCATTTCACAGTACAGACAAATATCAAATCATTATGCTGGACACACGAAACTAATCTAGTGTTACCTATCAGTTATATCTCAGTTTTTAAAATTTAATAAAAGTCAAAAACAGTAAAAAAATTGTTTTCCTGTATTTTTAAAATTTTTTATTAATATATAATGTATTATAAATTTTTTTGTTTGTTTATTTCCTGGGGTCAACTAGGTAGAGGCAGCCTCGATGAGGGTGAAGGAGCTGCTCCCCGCTGAGGTGGGAAGGAGCCCCACCTGAGAGGCGTGGATGATCTGAGGGCAGATAAGCTAGAACTGGGACCAGAGCCAAGAAAAAACTTTGCCCTTGAAGAATACAACAGGACGTGAAGGCCTCTGTATGACAAGTCACACCCAAGTCACACAGCTTAGATTAGACCTTTATTGGGCCGCTGGGGTGGCTCAGTTGGTTAAGGCTCTGACTCTTGCTTTCAGCTCAGGTCATGGTCTCAGGACTGTGAGATCAAGTCCCTTGCGGGGCTCCACGCTCTGTGGGGTGTCTGCTTGATAATCTCCCTCCCTCTGCTCACGCTCTGCTACTCCTGCTCTCTCGCAAATAAGTAAATAAAATATTTAAAAGAAAATAAAAAGAATAGTTTATATCTCAGTCCTGCTCATGTTCATCGTGAGTCCATGACCCGCCTGCTCCTTCTCACTCCAAGACTCCTAAGGGAAGCCCCTCTGCCTTGCACTCGGCTGGTGTCACAACAGAGCAAAGAGAGGAAAGCTGGGGGACGGCTGGGGGCTCCTGAGGCGTCCATGCTCAGAACGGGGCACAGATCACTTCCACTCCCGCTCCAGGCCAAATCCAGTCCCGTGGCCCGGCTCGGCGCTGTCAGTCTGCAGGACGAAGGTAAGGAGGTGCCGGGAGGCAAGCGGACTCCCACGCACTGTAGCCACAGGGACCACGGAGGCCCACGGAGGCCCGCGGAGCCCGCAGCGTGTTCACGGCAGAGACCCGCGCCGGGAAGTTGGCATTTGCCGGGAGGATGAGTCAGACAGCTGTGCAGGCTGAGGTGCAGTGCGGAAGGCCAGGGGACAAAGGTCTGTCATTTCTGTAGAGGTGACTCAGCAGGTGTCCCCCAAGGAAACAAACCCCTTCCTACCTACAGGAAATATGGTCCATCCAGCCCCTCATGTGCTGAGATTCTGCCAGATCCGAGTCTAGGGACTGAATTTCTTTTGCCCAAACAAGTCATTTGCCTAACAAGTCGCTTTGCTTTGCGTAGTGATTGCCCCTGGGATTGTGGAAGCCCCAGGAGCCAGGCTCCCCAAGGAGTGAGCCAGAATCTTCCTTCCTGGGAGAGGAAGAGCAGTCTGTCTATACCCGTGCTCCCTGGACTTGGCCGTCGGGGGCCCCATCCCTGGAGGCGTTCATCAGACATTGCTAAGAACAGGAAAGAGTGGAAATAATTACTGTCAACCAAGGGGGGTTGTTAAGTAAAGGATGGCACGTACAGAACATACACAAGATAAGGCTTGGCTGGCAGGAATGATGCCGTGGGCTATCACTTAGTGCTTGATATAGGGAAACACCCAGGGCATCTTCCTGGGGGAGGAAGTAAATGACGGAAGAGCTTACGCGGTGTGGGTGTGCCCTCGGACGGCCATAGTCACCAGGGCATTTAGAGGATTCTAGTAAGAATGTTCACCAATTCCCATTTTCTGTGGGTGGTGGGACCCCAGCTGACTTTCGTTTTCAGATTTTACTGTCTTCTTAATTCTTTTCTGTGTTGCTTAAATTGTTTACAACTAGCACAGATTTTTACAAAGACAATAATGCTGTTTTGTGGAAGGGGAAGAATTGTGGGTTGGTTTTTTGTTTGTTTGTTTTTGGCTTTTTGTTTTGTTATGTTTTTTGTGGTGGAGAAACGTCAGTACTGTTAAGCGAATAAAACAGTTATGATATAAGCCCATCATCATGTATCTACAGCAAATACACACACACACACACACACACACACAGACACCCCCACCATGCAGGTGTCCCAGGTTGTTCTGAAAACCACAGGGAAGAGCTGCTGGGGAAGCAGCTCTAGACCTCGAAAGAGCGCACGGAGGTCGGTTTCAATAAGCACTTCTAGCCAGCAGTATTGCAGAGAGGGACGACCGTCGCTCTCACAGCTTCCACCCTGATTATCTGTCTCGTCACCGACAGCATTACCCTGCTCTCCTACACCTCCATCCCGGTGACCATCCACAGGCCGTCTTCCCTTGAGGCTCAGAGCGAGAGGCTCTCCATCCGTGCTCCCTATCTCACCCCCTACCTGCCTCATCTCCAGCACCATCCTGGTGCGGAGCTCTCGCACGCTACAGGATAATAGGACAGGGTCATATCTGTCTTCTTCTCCGGGGCCATCCCCATGCTGAACCCTCAGATCTACAGCCCAAGGAAGAAAGAGGTGGAGGCTCTTTATAGAAGGGACGCCTTTGGCAAGCTGCCTTCCTAAGTGTGGAACATTCTATCCCAAGCGACCATGGAAGCCGCGACAGAAAGCACAGATCATATTAACGCTTAGATAGAGTGAAATATGGGCCAGCACTATTTTATTTTGTTTTTTGTTTATTTTAAGTAATCTCTACATCCAACATGGGGTTCAAACTCAAGCCCCTCGTAATCAAGCCCCCCAAAATTACATGTTCTCCCGACTAAGCCTCCCAAGGGCTCCCCCCACCCCCGGCACTATTTTAAAAGCTTTACACATATCAACTC
Organism: Martes martes; assembly: GCF_963455335.1. Classification (NCBI taxonomy): domain Eukaryota; kingdom Metazoa; phylum Chordata; class Mammalia; order Carnivora; family Mustelidae; genus Martes; species Martes martes. The sequence goes on from NC_137898.1 coordinate 12,655,641, forward strand.
ATTTAATCTCCAGAACAACCATATGAAATGGATACAGTGATTATCCCTGGGGATCTAAGGCACAGATAGGCAGAGTAACTGGCCCAAGGTCACACAGCTAATAAGACACACAGCCAAACTTTGAATCCAAGTAGTCTGGCTTCTGGCGGCAATATTCTCAACCAATACACTATATTGCCCCTTTCTGATGACCACATCTCACAGACAACGGGCAGAGTTTTTCTTAAATGCATACATCATAAGGAAGGACCGGCTTATGGAATTATACAGTGGTACAGAAGGGGCTAGGGGCTTGACACACCTGAGTTCATGCTACCTCAGAATGACTCTGTCTCTTAGCATTTCTATGATGTCAAGTCAAGGTACATAACACCCTGACCCTCAGTTTTCCCAAGTGAAAACAGGACACTCACTCCCATCTCAACTGGTTACTGTAAGGTTCCCAGGAGGGTAAAAGATGCTCACAAAGAATTATTCAAACACCATTGTCTTCCTTTCTTCCCTGAGAAAAACCTCTTCATAAGACCAAGTATATTTTTTTAAAGATTTTACTTATTTATTTGACAGAGAGAGACAGCAAGAGAGGGAACCCAAGCAGGGGGAGTGGGAAAGGGAGAAGCAGGCTTCCCGATGAGCAGGGAGCTGTATGCGAGGCTCAACCCCAGGACCCTGGGACGATGACCTGAGCTGAAGGCAGCCACCCAACGACTGAGCCACTCAGGCACCCCAAAACCAAGTATTTTTATACACAGGAATGAGGACATATCACGTAGCTCTAACATTAAATAGAGTCATTGAATCACCAGAAAGTTCTTCCTTTTTTCCTTACCTCTTCTGAATATGTCAAGGCGGAAGTCACAACCTTCCCTATTCCAGTCTCCCTTTCTAATATAGAGAGCCAGTCCTAGCATTTAACAGTAACTAGTTAGCATTTAATGTTATGTTACTTTCATTTTTATTTATTATGTCACTTTTTACTCTGATAAAAAGGGTGTTTTAATTAAAAATTGCTTGTAATGTTCCAATTTTTTAAAAAATCACGATACAGGCGATACGCAAGGCAAAATATCACAAAGAGTGTAAGCAAATGGCTTTGGAAGCACTGATCTGGGTCACTTACATTTTTCAAAACCTTTTCTTATTCATTCTTTTATTTGGTCTTCACCAAATGCTGTGAGACAGATAAGCCAGGTGTCATTAACCCCATTTTACAGATAGCCAAAATAGTAATAATAAATCTGAGGGATTGAACTGGCTAGCTCCGAGTCCCATGAGGCTGCCATAAAACAATGCAGAGCAGAGAACCCAGGTGCCCTGGGGATTCATGGTGGAACCCCCAGAACACACTTCTCAACTTGATCTCAGGAAACGGGGAAGTTCTTGATCTTCAAGGCTCCAGATTGCCTTCTTCCTGTCTTTCCTTCTTTTGGTGGGGTTTAGCTTCTTTTGATAGGGTCTCCCTTGCCTCCAAATGCCCCTCCTCTGCCTCCACCCTCTAGAAAACACACTCCAAGCTAACTCCCTCCTCTTCCAGGGAACCCTCCAGAATTGCCTTCCTCTGCTAGCAACAGAGAACTGACCATAACAGTTTAAACCCCTACAGGTCCTTATGATGAAGTCTGTCTCAAGGAGTCAGAGGAGTTTCCAAAGAGCAGTTAGGTTTAAGCTAGAACTAGACTGATAACAAAGAGATTTTTCAGGCTGATGAAGGGATCAAGAAGTCCATGCAACCTGAATTGTAATGGAATCTTTTTTTTTTTTTTAATCTGGAAATGGTTCATACTGGTATGGAGGGTCCATGAAGGCAGTGGGGATCCAGCTGGCTTCTATCTTTCTGTCCCAGCACCTTCAGTGCATAACTTCTGTAACGGGCTAAACTATGTCCCCTCAAAATTGATGCGTTGAAGCCTTAACCCCTAATACCTCAGAATATGACTGTATTTGGAGGCAGGGCATTTAGAAGATGATTAAATTAGGGGCATCTGGGTGCCTCCGTCAGATGAGCGACCCACTCTTGGTTTCAGCTCAGGTCATGATCTCATGGATCTTGAGATCAAGTCCCGTGTCTGGCTCCGTGCTGAGCAGGGAGTCTGCTTGAATATTCTGTCCCTCTGCCTCTCCTCCCACCATCTCCCTCCCTCCCTCTCTCTAAAATAAATAAATAAATCTTTTTAAAAATGATGATTAAATTAAAATGAGCCCATGGAGGTGGACACTAATACAATCTGACTAATGTCTTTACAATAAGCGGAAATCTGGATCCACGAAGACCCCAGGGATGCAGTTTCCCAGAGGAAAGACCGTGTGAGAACAGAGCAAGATGATGGTCATCTTCACGACAAGGAGAGAGGCCTCAGAAGAAACCAAACCTACCAACACCTTGAGCTTGGACTTCCAGCTTCCAGAACTATGAGGAAAAAAATAGTAATTTCTGTTGTTTAAGTGACCCAGTCTGTGGTATTTTGTCACAGCAGCCCAATCAGACAATACAGCGTCTATAGTCAAGGCTGCCTCTTAGCCCAGCATGACTGCTGAAGTTCCAGCCATCAGTTCAGGGTTTGAGGAAGAATGTTGGCGAAAGGGGAAATTGCCAGCTACCTATTCCCTTCAGGTAGCCTTTCCAATAACAGCCAGTCATAGTCATTTGCCTCTCACTGGCCAGAACTTCTTCACATGGTGGTCAAATGGTCTGCAAGGGAGGCTAAGATACACAGCTGTATCTTACACAGCTGGCCCCCGTGCGACTTTGACTATCTTGCAGTGCTGTTTTCAAGGAAGGGGTGAATGAACATGGACTGTGCATCCAGCAGTCTTGGCTGTGCCTCCCTCATTGCCAACTGCCTGGACCAGAGGATGGTGGCGAATGACGGCTCACCCACAATCTCCCACACATCCTGCCAACAGGTTGTGTGTGCACAGCATCGTAAGTGTGAATTTTGTAGTGAACATAAAAAGTGTTGATGAGATCACATTTCAGAAACCCAGATTCCCAGTTTCTCTGGGAAGGAAAAATGCAATCGGGGACTCTCTACCAGCCTTGCCCTCACCTCGCCATAACTGCCTGGCGCCGGGTCGACGGCTCGCCACCCCTTCCCCCTCCTGCACCCTGGTCTCCCTCACTATTCTTTTTAAAGTGTTTCCTTCATGTCACGCCCTGAGTTTTTGCTCCTAGTTCAGAAAACTGACCACATTCACCTCTCTGGTCAAAGTGAGAGGAGAAAACGGGGTCCCACAAGTGGCCTTTTTCAAGGAAGACAGCCGGTGCTCAGACAATGTCCAGCACACAGGCGACACTTGGCCAATACTCTCTGAATGCATGAAGAGAATGTGTACCATTTGGATGTGAAACATGTCAAAAATAAAAATAAGTAAAGATTAATTAATTTAAAAATATTTTTAAGTCCATATAAATGTAATACGAGCTCCCCTCTCCCGCAAAATAATATAGAAAATGTAGAAATGTAGAATGAATAAATGTAGAAAGAATAAAGCCTACGTTTTTCATTCATGTAAGGTATCCAAGTATCCCTTACAAGCATTTGAGTTTACAACCCTTGGCCCGGGGGGAGATTCTCTCCTTTGTGTTGTCTTACAAGCTTGTCCCAACCTAACTTTCCAGCGGGCACCCCACACTTCCCCCCAAACACCTGCCCTATGGCCACAACGATGCCCTGGCTTGGCCTAAGCCAGTCATGCATTTGTGCCTCGCTCCTCCTTTGCTCACAGTTTCCCGGGCGTGGGAATGTGCTGTCCATCCCTGCGTCAGCCCGGACAAATCCCTTCCTTATCATTCTAGTCCCCGCCTAAACATAATCTCTTCTGGGAAATTCTCTGACTCCTACTGAGAGAATTTATCATTCCTTCTTCTGTGCTGTGGTTTGCCTTTGTTAAAGAAAAAAATGTGAAAACGATCACAAATGAAAGATTGAGTGCTGAGTAGGGAAAAGAAAAGAAAAGAAAAAAACAATCAGTTTCAAGCAAGAAGCCCCATCCAGCACAATCTCCCAAAAAATGGGGATCTGAAGATGTGGAAGGAAGGATGCGGTCCTTTTTTAAAGCCAGGAGACCACGGTGGGACACAGGTTTCCTCCCCCGTGAGACATGTATTCCTAGAGAACATGGTCCTTTTTTTTTTTTTAACATTATGTCCCAGTCACCCAGCCCCCAGCCTGGTGTCGGCTACAGAGAGAAGCCTAAATTCTTGCTAACCTGACTTACACAGGAGATGGCAGCAACATGCCCAGCACAGTATCAGACACGTAATAGATGCTCAGCAAATTATAGCTCTTCTCGGAGGTACACTTGAGACTGAATCATGGGCAGGCATCTCCCTCTTTGAAGCCTCTGCTACCACGGAGTCTTCTATAAAGCCCTTTATAATCAATCTGCAGGCTTTCCATCCCCAGGCAGACAGTAGACTCCTTGAGGGCAGGGAGGGGGAGTTCAAGGAAATCTGGCTGGAAAGTTACAGAATCCACCAGCGACTCTCCCCCACTCCCACCCCTGCCCCCGCCCCCTGCACACCTGGAGACAGGGCTTTCCTCAAGAAATCTGGAGACAGGTCAGCTTTTACTCCCTCTGAGAAAACACTATCCGGTTCTACCAGCTTCCTCCTCAGGGGCTTCCTTCCTCTCCCAACAGCTGTGGTAGAGTTGGTCTGACCAGGAGCTTCACTGAGCTCCAGGACCACTCACGGAGGGACTGGGGACAGGAAGAAAAGAGATAGGCAAGACTGGGCAACCAACCTGGCCCCTGTGGACCAATCCCCTTTCTGGAGCTCTCTCCCGGAGGGCTGGTCTCTGGCAGGGAGCGGTCTCCCCCCCGAGGCTCAAGCAGGGTGAGTCACACCTCTAAAGGAGAGGGAGGGATGAGTTCAGGCAGGCTTGGGCAGGCTTGGGAGTTAAGGGGGAAAGCCAGTGAGTCAGTGATGATCTAGAAAGAGCCAGGGAATGGAAGAGGGTAGACTAGATTCCTCCGCTGAGTCAGCGTCGACAGCCTCCCTCCAGACTCCTGTGCAAGGATGTCCTGACCCCTGTCCTAGGCGCAGGCTAGGATTTCTCAACCTGGACACCATTAACATTTGGGGCTGGTTAATTCTTTGTTTGGAGGCAGGGTGGGGGGGTGGGGGGGTGTCCTGTCCCTAGCACACCACCCCCTACTTCCAGTTGTGTGAACAAATATGTGTCCAGACACGGCCAAATGTCCCTGGGGTAGGGAGGAATCCTCAGGGTCTCAGGGTTGAGAGCCTGGACTCGCCAGCCTTGCTAGCTCCCCTCCCTTGCTTGCACAGAACACAAGACTAGACGGACACCTCAATCTTCCTCCTCCCCTCTCTGGCAGCCGTTCCTGGAGGTTATCCCTGAGGTCCTAATTCCATCGAAGCTCTACTGCTGCTCCTTTCAGCCCAGTGGGTGAGAAGGAGTAAGTAATGACCACAGAGAAGGAACCAAGTTCCCAGAACCAGCTATTTTTGTAAAAAATTTAAGTGTCAAAAAGAAAATCACGGGCCCAAAATGGGGTCACTTGGGCCAACTCACCAAACCAGGGCTTACTCCCTAACCTAACTGGGTTTCAAACTCCCAGGTCAATTGGGGTTTTCTGGTCAGCACCAGGGAGATAATCTGTTACAGGGGCCCTCTCCATCCCCCAAGGTCATCTGCATGATCAGACCCTGTGCTTCCCCCTAAGCAAAGGGGACCTTGCCTGAAACAACCCTTTCTTTTCCAAACAACTTCCTGCTTTTTTTTTTTTTTAATAGCTCCTCAGAGCTACCCTCTGCTTGCTAGATGGGCTGCAGCCCCAGTCATGAATCACTCAATAGACGTTCACATTTACTCAGTTGAGCTCTTTTCGCAGTTTTGTTGTTGTTGTTGTTATTGTTTTAGTAATCTCTACATCTAACTCGGGGCTCCAACTCGCAACCCCCGAGATCTGAGCGTTCCGAACTCCTTCAGCTGAGCCAGCCACGTGCCCCATGAACTTCAGTGTTTTGACGAAAGTAACTAGTGAAACATTCCAGTAATATGTTTTACTTAACCCAATATATCAAAAATAGTCACTTTAACATGCAACCAATAGTTTTAAATTAGCAGTGAGATAGTTCACGTTCTTTTTTTCATACTGAGTCTTCGACACCTGAAGTGTACCTTTAAGCCCTTACCACGTACCTCAGTGTGGACCGACCACGTCTCAAGTGTTCAACAGCCTCGTGCAGCTAACGGCCGCCATATTGGACAGTGTGGGGCCAAACGGGTGAGGTTCACCCCTGGCCTTTTCCCAGCAGCAAGGGGCTTCCAGAGGCCAAGACCTGAGCTACACAGTAAGGCCATAGTCTCCAAGAAGATGCTTGGGTTTGGGTTGTTTTGTTTTGTTTTTCTTTAATAAGGTTTTCTCTTAAATTAAGACGTAACTGACACGTAACACTGTGAGTTTAAGATGAGCAATGTGTTGATTTGATATATTTACACATATTTACATATGTGATATGATTACCGCTGCGGCATTGGCTAACACGACCGCAACACTCAATTATCGTTTCTTGTTTGTGGTGAGAACATTTAAGATCTGGTCTCTTAGCAACTTTCAACTATATAACTCAGTATTGTTGACAGTAGTCACAATGCTGTGCATTACATTCCAGGACTCACCCTCTCAGAGCAAGTGTTACACCCTTTGACTCACATCTCCCTGACTCCCCCCCCCAGCCACTTCCCCCACCCCAAAGTCCCATTCTACTCTCTGTTTCTAGAAGTTCAACCTTTTTGGGGTGGGGCGAGCTCTAATTGGTTTCATTCAATAATTCATGAATTGGCACCATCCCGTCTGAGGAATTACACAAAATGGAAGGCTTTTACAGGCAGACATGGGGGGAGACTTTTGGGGAAAGTGAGGGGTCTATCTTTCCAGACTGACAAGGTGAAAGGTCACATCCTGCCATTAAGTCTTGGTTTGCTATCCTGAGAGCAAGTGACTCCATTTGGGAGCCTTCTTCTTCTTCTTCTTTTTTTTTTTTAAACACAAGTTTCAGGTCAGAAGGTAAGAAGGATCCTGAGGAAAATCAGCCTTGTCTTGCTGGGTGACTGGCTCAGGGAAGGCCCTTTTCATAGACTTGGATCTCAGACATTGCGCTCCCCTGTCAGGAAGAAGGTTATAAATCTTGAGGGTGTAAATTAGCCTAACCCCACCCTACAGGTAGATTTATCATCCCAGCGTCGGCTGCGTCCACGTCCACACAGGCCTTACATGCCCTGCTCCTTTCCCGGCAGCCCAATTTGCTCACCACTTGCTTAACTCAAGACTTAGCTCCACGAGGCCCTGTGACCCCTGCCTTGTGTGTCATCGTCCATTCTCTAACCTTTCACTCAGATCTGCTTCCTGGGAGACAGATAAGGAGCTCAGTGACACTGACCACCTCACTTGGATTCATACATTCCCAAGCCCTGGGGACAAATTCCTAGTCAAGGCTCCAGGCCTAGGATTGGGACCCTTGATAGAGATTTATAGTCTCTCTTTATGGGTGGAATCCTCCCCATTCCCTCTGCCCACAAGTACATCCTGAAATCAACTCCTCCTGGCTCAAAGACCCTGCAGGGATTTGGATGGAAAAAGACAGAAAAATGCTGAGGCCACGACCAGCTAAGGGGAAGAAATTCCAAAATTTTCCAAATTTTTTCTGGCTGGAAATATTCCCAGATAATCACTCAGCAGCTTTAAAACAAACAAACAAAAAATGAATAAATAAAAAACTCTAAGTCCCTAGTACATGAGACCTGGCGCATAGCAGGATGTCCACGCATGCATATATGAACTTGCTGTAGGCAGCAAACACAGCCCAGAGCCTGGGGGGCATGGGGTGTCCGAAGGGCCTCCACGTCTGAAGCTCAGGAAGGATGACCTTTTATCTGCTGCTCCCAATGTCCTTTATCCACAGAGGCCAGCCACCGTGACAGCCAGATTTACTGCTCCTGAAGCTGGTTCCAGCGCTCTACCTGCCCGGCCTGCAGCCCAGACCCGCCCCCCAGGGTGGCCTTTGCAGCTCCAGGCCTCCACTGTGAAAACGTGATCCAGTCTCCTTCCCCTCGGAACCACTGTTCAAGCTCCACTCACTTTTCCGGCTTTGAAGAGATTCTTCCGTTCTGCCTCTTCCAGATTTCCTTTCCTTACATTTGAGCTCAGTCAGACCTTTTGAATTATTTTGCAGTTTTCTCCCAGGACATGTCTGTATATGAGATCGGAAGGAGTCCCTGTGTCCGCCGGGAAAGTAACCGCATGAGGCCCAAGATGGACCTGCTCATGCTAAGCCCATGTCAGCAAACCAGAACTTGGTTAAGTTTCAATGGTCGGCTCTGCGGGAAAAGAAGGCCAAGGTCAACCAATCAGCACTTGCCCACTCAACACAAACTACCTGACGTGCCTCCGTGACTTCCCTTTTCTCCATTTACAGAAAGAAACCCTGCTCTGGCCAGTCGCCAGGTGCCTACCCACTATGACTGGTTCCTGCTCACGCTGGTCTATGAACACCTCTCGCCTTGTACAGCTCTTTAGGGCTCCTTTCTATCCACTAGAGTAGATGCTGCCCTATCTGTGCATCGCCCAATAAAAGCTACCTCGATCAGTGAATTGGAAACATTTTTCTCTTAACACCACTAAGTGGCCCATAGCGACTAAAAGTGCCAGGCGAGTGTACGAGCGCAAATCTGATCGTCTGAATTCTCTGCTCCATTCCCTGAGGCCCCATCCTTCAGGATGTAGCCTAAGAGCATAGCCTGGCATGCAGAGCCCCTCATGACCCGGCTTGGGTTGGTTTTGGGTTCTTGGCAAGCCCATCCTCGCACCCTTTACTCAACGTCACTAAAGCATTTGCTGTCAGCCATGGTCCCTCACACCTCCCCCATTTACATATGCCACCCACCAGCCCAGTACATTCTCCTCCCCGCTCCCACTCACCCTTTGCAATTCACCCCAGATGTCATTCTCCATGCAAGCCTTCCCTGAGGTCTAGTCTGCAAGCTTGAGTCAATTTCCCACCTCCACGTCCGCGCTCTCTCAGCCTGTCCAAATCCCTCCTCGCCGTATTCTATAATTATATACCATTATCAGATCTTTTTGTTTGTTTCTTAGGGGACACCCACCTCACCCACCAGGTTCAGGTCAAGTCTGCAGCTGCAGGTCAAGTCTGCAGCTGTCCTTTTGTTCTCCAAGACCCTGCCAGATGCAATTTTTCCATGAAGGGGACCAACCAAGGCTCCAACCGGGCTCCTCCCTTGCCTGGACCCTTCCAAGGCTCTGGGGACTCCATAGCTATGTATTCACAAGGTCAGATGCTTTTTGTAAGATTTTACAAGTAATTCTAGCCACAACTGGTTAAAACCACTGTATCTATCCACCTTGCTCCCCTACCCCATCACATTTTTCCCTCTTGTAGGTTTAGAGAGGTTTAGGCAATGTGAGATCCAGCTAAGGGGTAGTTGAGATGGGAATATGGGTTTCCTGCATATATCTATATGACCTCTTTTTTTTCAAATTTTTTTAACAGACAGAGATCATAAGTAGGTAGAGAGGCAGGCAGAGAGAGAGGTGGAAGCTGGCTTCCTGCCAAGCAGAGAGCCCGATGCGGGGCTCAATCCCAGGACCCTGAGATCACAACCCGAGCCGAAGGCAGAGGCTTAACCACTGAGCCACCCAGGCGCCCCTATCTATATGACTTCTAAATAGTTTCATCTGTAGTTAAGTATGGGTAGTCATCCCACTGGAGAAGGACTTCCGGGGCACTGCCATCACCCACTGGACCAATTCACCCAGCGGCATGCATAAAAACACAAAGCCAGAATTCAGATCACTGCATTCATGTGACCTACGGCACCCAGATGCATGTGGGTTGGACATGTACAGAGCCAGAACATAGCCTATGGAAACCTCTTCCAGCCATCAGAGTTAAACACAAATATCATGCAATTTTTTTAAAGATTTCATTTATTTATTTGACACGGAGAGAGCTTGCGCATAAGCAGGGGGAGCAGCAGGAGGAGAGGGAGGGAGAAGCAGTCTCCCCGCGGAGGAAGGAGCCTGATTTGGCACTCTATCCCAGGACCCTGGGATTACGACCTGAGCCAACGGCTGATGCTTCACCAACAGAGCCACTCAGGTGCCCCAAATATCATGCAATTTTTAAATTTTGTAATGTTTCGATATTTGTCAGCTTTAGAATATTTTTAATTTCATGTGATTTATTTTCTCATTCACTTCACATAATCATTTTTGTATGTAAACTAGTGTTCTTTTCCTTAATGAGCCTACCCACAATGATATAATATTCAAGCCCCACAAAACTTGAATTTCCCCCAAACCTATCCCCTGCCACAGCTGACACAAATTAAATTCCAACTTGGAATTAGGATCTCTGTGTTACTGGAACTGAAGTGTGTAAACTCAGGAGCTATGGGGTTACCGTGCTTCCCTCTATGGATGAAGTACTGGAGAAAGACAGTAGGTGGGTAGCCAGAGGCAGAAAGTTCTGTCTACTTTCTAGACTCGGGTTTCTGCCTTCTCCCCTCCTGTGGGTTAGCTCATTATTGCTGCATAACAAATTACCCCAAAAGTTAACAGCTTAAAACAACAAATACTCATTATCTCACGATTTCTGCAGGCCAGGAATTCAGGAGCAGCTGAGTTGAATGATTCCCCTCAGTGTCTTTCATGAGATTGCAGACAAGATGTCAGCCAGAACCCTCGTGCATTGCTGGTGGGAAATCAGGATCTCAAAGAGATATCTGTATTCCCAGCAACATTATTCACAATAGCCAAAATATGGAAACCACCTGAATGTTGTCATCAGATGAATGGACAAAGAAAATGTGTTAGAGATGATGATGATAAATGATAGATATAGTTGTATACACACAATGAAATACGATTCAGCCCTTTCAAAAAAGGGAATTCTTGCCATTTACAACAACATGGATGAACCTCCTTGGTCAAGGAGCACAAAGTTTCAGTTAAGCAAGATCAGTAAGTTCTGCAGATGCAATGTACCATGTGGTGACTATAGTTAATACTGTCTTGTATCCTTGAAATTTGTTAAGAGGGTAAATCCTAAATGTTCTCACCACACCCACAAAAAAGATGGTGACTGTGTGAGGTGATGATTATGTTAATTAGCTTGTGATGATGATCTCACAATGTGCCAGTACATCAAATCATTAAGTTGTATACCTTAAATACACACAATTTTTAATTATTGGTTATACCTCAGTAAAGGGGGAGGGGAAGGGAAAGACGTCAGAGAGACCCACAGTCATCTCAAGCTCCACTGGGGCTGAAAGATGTGCTTTCAAGGTGGCTTATTTACACAGCTGTTAGGCAGAGACCTCAGTTTCCTGCCTTGTGAACCTTACCATAGGTCCTCTTGAGTGTTCTTGAAACATGGCAGCTGGATTCCCCCAGAGTGAGTGAGCTAAGAGAGAGAGCAGGGAGAAAGCCACAAGGCCTTTTATGATATTGCCATGGCTTCAGTTGTGTCCTCCCAAAATTCACATATTGAAGTCCTAACCTCCAAGATCTTCACAAAGTGCCCCTAGTTGGAGAGAAGGTCTTCGTCGAGGTGATCACGTTCAAATGAGGTCATTAGGCTGGGCTTTCATCCAATGTGACTGGTGTCCTTATTAAACAGGGACTTTGGGCACAGAACAGATATGCCTAAAGGAAAACACTGTGTCAAGATGCAGACGGACAAGGATGAACACCAAAAGATGGTCAGCAAACCATGAGCAGCTAGGCAAGAGGCATGGAACAGCTTCTCCCTCACAGCCCTCAGAAGGAAATAAGACTTCTGACCCCTTGACCTCAGCCTCTCACCTGCAGAACTAAGACAATAAGCCTCAGGGGTCACACGTCATTCCTTGGCAGTCCATTTGTTGGGAGTGGGTCACAAGTCCAGCCCATGCTCCAGAGGAGGGGAATGAAGTCCCACCTCTTGAGAGGAATGCCCTCAGAGAACTGGAGCTATTTTTAAATTACTACCAAAGCCATGAGATACACAACCTTATGGTAAATTCTCCTCTTTTGTCTAAACTGGCTCAAATTGGATTTCCTCCATGCTACATTGAGATGTCCTTGTTGAGAGTTTATTTATGTGTCCCTCTCCTCTAATGGATTCTTAAGGATAAATTTTGTAACCCTGAATCCCAGGAACCTAATCTAGGGCTGGAAATATGTGTTCTAAAAACTGATTAATCCATGGGGCACCTGGGTGGCTCAGTGGGTTAAAGCCTCTGCCTTCGGCTCAGGTCATGATTCCAGGGTCCTGGGATCGAGTCCCGCATCGGGCTCTCTGCTCAGCAGGGAGCCTGCTTCCTCCTCTCTCTCTCTCTCTGCCTGCCTCTTTGCCTACTTGTGATCTCTGTCAAATAAATAAATAAAATCTTTTTTAAAAAAACTGATTAATCCATGAACAATGCCAAAAATAACATCACATTGGTATAGCACTTGGAACTTCATATAGCATTCCCAATAGATGCTTACTTTAGAAACCTGTAGTGGACATCAAGTTAGAGGGTGGTTATAAAGTCTCCAAAAGCATCAAATATTATTATATTCTATGCAGGTGGTTCATTCAGTAGATAGCTAACTAATATTTGGCTTTTATACCCTTACCTGAGTTTTGGAGATCCGGTGATAAGTAAGAAAGTCCCTACTTTCAAGGAAAATACCGTCTTGCATTAAAATCCCCCTCAGACTATGTATCCCAATCATCTTTATGTGGCTCTGTCTATAACCATCAGCTTTTCCAACTTGGGCCTTTCTTGCTAAGCATCCTCCTTTTCTGAGCACTGGATGGGTAATTGAGGCCAAGATCCCCATCTTTGGGAAGTGGCTGTTCTAGGAGGAACCAGATGGTCAGAGAAACACAGGTGTCTGAAGTTTAATTTTAATGATCTGTGAATATGTTTTTTTTTCCTTGCGTACTGCAGGGGATCCAGGCCAAAGACTGTGAGTGGGTGAAGAGGAATAGAGAAATGAAAAGTTAAAAATGACAAACAAGGGAAGCAATGATACATTCTCACTTGAGAAATAACTGAGAAGAGATTGCAGGGAGTTGGTGTGGGCGTATGCAAATATATGTAAATGTGACATCCATGCCAGCTCAAATTCTTACTGTCCTTTCATTTTACATGCTTGAGTGTTGGTCACTGGGAATATTTCCCCTGGGATCTACTCTGCCAAATGATGGACTGCTAATCTCTTTCACGTCACTATCTATTTGATCAGGGATGAAGCATTTTTCCACTCTGGCCCAACATGACAGAGTTGAATACATAACCTTTAAGGTTTCTTCTAGTTTTTAAACATGTTGTTAGGATAGACAGTAGTCATCCTCTTCGTCCTCATTATTTCCAGGAAGCTACCCCAGGATTTGAAAGCTCCTAGATAGCCTAAATCATGTTGAAGATATAAAAGGTATGGGGGAGAGGGAAGTTGGAAAAGAAAGTTGCAGGAAAGAATTAACCATAGAGGAAAGGACAAGAGAAGGTAGAAAAAAAAGAGATGTTCCTTACAAAAGGTTGTGGAGAACATCCCACAACTCCATAGGATCCACAGAAATGCAGAGCCATGGGTCATCTCTTCCTTCCCAGTAAGAGTACCTCCCACAGTGCTAGTATATATTAAGTTCTCAATTTTTTTAAATTGTTGAACTGAGCCAAACGGGATTTCCATTCCATCGAATATATTGTCTCTACAGCTAGTGAAGTCCCTGGTACTGGAGGTGTCTGAGCAGAGGTTTGATGCCTACCTGGTGAGGATGTTGAAAAGGTGAATCATGCATCAGCCAATGCCTTTTGGAGTGACCCCTGAGCTCCTTCAAACTTGGTTACTCTACATTTCTGTGATAGTTTAATCAGATTAGATTGAATTCCATGAAACTCTAAAATTTTAGGCTATACCTTAGTCTTTATCTGTAAGTCATGTTGTAACCTGCTCCAGCCCAATTCCATCCAATTCCTCCCATGCCCAATCCCCAAATATCCTTTTGAGCCTATTCAGGGGGAAAGTAATAACCTCTCAGATTCTCTGCTCTTATGTCCCTCCCGAGAGGCTATTAGCCAAATTTCAGTTAACTTTTTTGTACCTTTCACTACCCCTAAAGTCATGTCCTTCTATTATTCAATCAATAAACATTTATTGAGCACCTCTGTGTATCCTGCTATGGTGTCTGGAACTATATGGAATACAGAACATGCAAACACATTGGTTCCTGCCTTCTGATTCCCAAAGTTTGGCTGGAGAGACAAAACTGCCCCATGTTTTAGCTATTTTCAAAATGAACTTGAGGCAGTTTATAACCACAGATTAAGTGGCATACCCACGCAAAAATGCTGTAGAATTTCAGAATAAAGGAATATTGCTTTCAGTTAGAGGGGCCTGGAGGAGGAGAAGTTTACATTGGACATTTACGTATGGGAAAGATAAATTTTGATTGCGGAAGAAAGAAGGCTATCATAAACTTAAAGAACAGGAAGAAGACAGGAATTAGAGCAAGGTATTGCATACAAAGGTCTGACTGGATGGAGCACAGGAGCGGTCCAGGCTGAGAGATGTGGGAGATGAAGCTGAAGGGTTTAGCACAGAATAAGAAGCAGCTATAACCGTGTATCTGAAAGCTGTCATCCTCAGCATCTCCAGTCTTTGAGGCTGTGATCCAGCCGCATTAACACTGGGGGCTATTTATGACTGAAGGAAAAAGTGTTGAGTTGTCATCAACCCTCAAAGACTCATTCCAGCTACTTCCCACACTCAGCACCATCCTAGGAATGAAGCCTGTGCTGGCAGCAGTGAGCATGATTTGCAGGAAGGTCAGCGTTCAGCCAGCTGGAAAAGAAGACAGGGTGGGATGTGGAGCCTTGAGTGAGAATGGTAGATGTAGGTGGAAGGTTGAGGTGACAGACTGTGAGAAAGGTGGAGAAGAGTAGGCGTACCTGAGATATGATGGTTAAAAACCAGAGATGTGTTCAGACAAGGTTATTTGCAACTTGCTGGCTGCGTCATGGAGTCATTTCAGCACCCTCGTGACTGGACAGCACTTCCTCCGGGCTGTCCTTCCCATTGGCTACTCAAGAGTGTCTGTGTTATCTTGTTCCAGTTCTACCTCAAATTCACCTTTTTCTTCTTCATTCCAATCACCATTTACCCACTCTCTGAGAGTTGTTTAATGGATTTTTGACACCTCCTTGGAGATGCCTGTATTTAGCACCCTCCCCTCAAATCTAGGCTACTAGGATGGAATCAAATAGTTCACTGTTTCTGTTTTTGTTTCCAGGAAGACAAAGATATTTGGCAATTAGTGAATCTAAATGGCCATCCATAGTCCATATAAACTGTCATTAACCGGAAGGTTACTATGACCAGGGACTACGCTAATCTATATACTATATGTGCCATATCTCATTTGGTTCTCTCAGCATTCCTTGTGAAATAGGGATTTTCAAGGATGCCTGGGTGGCTCAGTCATTAGGCATCTGCCTTCAACTCAGGTCATGATCCCAGGGTCCTGGGATCAAGCCCCACATCAGGCTCCCTGCTCCGGAAGCCTGCTTCTCCCTCCCCCACTCCCCCTGCTTGTGTTCCCTCTCTTGCTGCTTGCTGTGTCTCTCTCTGTCAAGTAAATAAAATCTTTAAAAACAAAAAAAAAAGAAATATGGATTTTCAGTCCCACTTTACAGTTGGGGAACCTGGCAGTCACAGACACTATGTAATTTATCCAAGGATACCCCACTAATAAATACATCAGAGTCTGAATTTAAACCTGGTTTAAGTGATTTCCAAGGCCATGTTTGTGCTGACCACTGGATTTTAGGTGAAACACAAGTTAACGAATTTATTTTAATAGTTACATTTTTCTTCTAATATGAATTAAAAATACAACTGTCTCATTAGGGACTTTTCTTCTTAAGGTAAGACTAGATTTTGTTCATTTTTAAGTGAGTTGTCTTCTTAATTTTTTAATTTTTTTAAAGATTTTGTTTATTTACTTGACAGAGAGAGCAAGAGACCAGAAGCAGGGGGAACAACATATGGAGAGGGAGAAGTAGGATCCCTGCCGAACAGGGATCCATCCCAGGACCCAGGGTCATGACTGTCCTAAAGGCAGATGCCTAACCCACTAAGCCACCCAAGCGCCGCCCCATGAGTTGTATTTTTTAAATATTAAGTAAATATTACAAGTAGCATGTAAAGTTAGCAAAAATCATGACTGACTTTTAGAAAATATGGTACTGGAGCGCCTGGGTGGCTCAGTGGGTTAAGCCTCTGCTTTTGGCTCAGGTCATGATCTCAGGGTCCTGGGATCGAGCCCCACATTGGGCTCTCTGCTCAGCAGGGAGCCTGCCTCCCCCCTCCCGCCTGTCTCTTTGCCTACTTGTGATCTCTCTCTCTGTCAAATAAATAAATAAAATCTTTAAAAAAAAAAAAAAGAAAAAAGAAACTATGCTACTAAGCTTGACTTTTTCTATTATTGAGTAACAGTTCTGAAAACTCATTCAATCCCCAGTCTTACAAATGTCACTGTAGCATACAATTTCTTTATAAAGTACATATTCAACGAAGGCACTCTGAGTGCAAATGTTGGGACTCAGCTAAATTCACTCACTAGGAAACTGACTCCTCCAAACACCAGCAGGACCATGCAGGTGGTTTGAATTCATATCTCAGCAAAATTGCAAGGTTTGTCTCTGATGAATCTTCAAGGTCAGGAAACTGCACGTATTAATTTTGTGAATTTCAAGAGTCCTCTGTATTTAGTTCCTATCAGATATCCATTCTTCTTCCTTTGGCTATGTGAGACAAAGGACTTCCATTAAGACCAAGGACCCATGTATGGTTCCTTGCACATGGTAGGTATTCAATTGATAGCTATTAAATTCAAATGATATCGGTTAAATGAATTAATAAATAATGCTTATACACATGCATGAATGAATGAACAGTAGGCATTCCTATGTAAGTAGGTTTTTTTTTTTTTAAAGATTTTATTTATTTGAGAGACAGAGATCACAACTAGGCAGAGAAGCAGGCAGAGAGAGGAGGAAGCAGGCTCCCTGCTGAGCAGAAAGCCTGATGTGGGGCTCGATCCCAGGACCCTGGGATCATGACCTGAGCCGAAGGCAGAGGCTTTAACCCACTGAGCCACCCAGGCGCCCCTGTAAGTAGGTTTTGAACATCTAATGAAGACAGAAGATATTCAAGGTGGGATAAGAGAAAGTTCCCACTTTTCCCTCTTCAAGAAAGCAGTTTAAATACAGACATAAGGGGCACCTGCGTGGCTCAGTTGGCTAAGCATCTGACTTCAGTTCAGGTCATGATCTCAGGGTCCTGGGATTGAGCCCCACATCGCTGTGTCGAGCTCCTTGCTCACTGAGGAGCCTGCTTCTGCCCCTCCCCCCCCAGCTCAT
Source organism: Martes martes (assembly GCF_963455335.1). Lineage (NCBI taxonomy): Eukaryota > Metazoa > Chordata > Mammalia > Carnivora > Mustelidae > Martes > Martes martes. The sequence continues at coordinate 12,673,085 of NC_137898.1, forward strand.
GCTCTCTCTCTCGCTCTCAATTAAATAAATAAAAGCTTTAAAAAAAAAAAAAAAAAAAGGAAGTCTACCACTGGGGGGCCTGGCTGGTTCAGTCAGAACAGCCTGAGACTCTTGATCTTGGGGTTGTGAGTTCAAGCCCCACATGGGGTGTGGAGATTACTTAAATAAATAAAACTTTTAAAAAGCCTACCACCAAACTTATTATTAAATAATAAATAAGTATCCTAACAAATATTCCTAATAAGGAATAAATATCCAAGGCTCCGTGCTTGAGTCTTTTGTTAATTGTGGCTGGACAAACCTAATATACTCATCTAATAATGCTATTTATTCAGCAGATTTTGTTTTTAAGCCTCTATTAAGAATTAAGCTCCATTCCCTCCTCACCTTTCACTAAATTTACCAACCCCTCACATGTCCTTACTCTTTCTGCTATCTTTATCCCTTGGTAAATATCAGTCTTTCCTCTCTATTTTATATTCTATGGGTCTCTAAGAAAACATCTGCTTGATTAATTCTATTGCAAAATAGAAAAGGAAGTCAGTTGGAGTTTATCCATGCTTTGCAAACATTGCCTCCTGTGAATCTCTACAATCCCACTTTGAAAAAAGTACATTATTCCCATTTTGCAAAGGGAAAAATTCAGGTTAGCTGGCTTCACTGAGGTCATACAATTTGTTTGGCTTTTTAAAAGATTTTACTTATTTATTTTATTTGAAAGAGAGAGAGAGCAGGAGTGGGCAAGAGGGGCAGAAGGAGAGAGAGAGACTTTCAAGTGGACTCTGCGCCGCGTGTGGAGCCTGATACAGGGCTTGATCCCATGACCCTGAGATCATGACCTGAGCTGAAACCAAGAGCCGGACATTCAACCCACTGAGCCAGCCGGGCACCCCTAATGTCATACAATTTGTAAAAGCCAGATTGTCTTAACCTGTTTAATTGCAAGAGCCATGCTCTTTCTAATTTGTTCTCTCCCACCCACTCTCACTTCCCTGTAAGTCGGCTTCTAGCAGCCTGTGCTATTTGAACTATCTACTCGATCCACACATGCACCTCCGTTTCCATATTTGTATTTGTGTCATTTACAGCCGCACTTGGCTATCGATCGGTATCCATGGGGAGAGAGCAGTTGCACAGACATTCTAAACATAACTCATATTTGTCTCAGAAGCCCACAAGGTAATTTGTTTTTATAACAGATTTTCCTCTTAATTCTTGTTCTCTCAGGCTAACATGAAGATAAATTTGAACTTTCTAAATACTCACCCAGGGATAGCAGAGTGAAAAAGCCCAAGCTGAGAAAGGTAGCCACCTGCTGGGATTAGAAATGACACTTGGTTGGAAAGTAATGCCTAACTGGGGAGTGGAAAGTTAGCCCTAAAACCATATCCTCAGACTCTGTGTTAGTCTACTAGGAAAGCCGTAACAAGATGTCACAGACTCAGTGGTTGAAACAACAAACATTTATTTTCTCACAGCTGTGGAGGCTGGAAGTCCAAGATCCAGGTGCTTTTAGGGTTGGTTTCTGGTTTGAATTCTCTTCCTGTCTTGTAGACAGCCACCTTCTCACTTCCTCATAGGCTTCTTCTCTGTGTGCACAAGGAGATAGAGATCTCTGGTGTCTCTTTCTCTCCCTGTAAGAACACCAGTCCTGGCAGATTAGGGCCCCACCCTCATGACATCATTTAACTTTAATTACTTCCCTAAAGACACTGTCTCCCACTACAGTCACATTGGGGATTAGGGCTTCATCATATGATTGGGGGGGGGCACACAATTCAGTCCATACAGATCCTGAATTTAGAAATTAACGCAAGTCAGAAGGCGATGTAGAAGATGATAGAAGACATGAGGGAGAAGAAGAGGAAGAAACAAGTAGCAACTGACATCTACTGAGCATCTTCCATGTGACCCAGCAGGTGTTTTCACAAACAATACGTTATTACGTCTCTAGCAAGTCATATGTTATTACCCTTCCATCTCCTTTTTTTATTGTGGTAAAATACACAGAACATAGAATTTACCATTCTAACCATTTTTAAGTGTATAATTCAGGGGCATCAAGTACATTCAGAATTTTGTGCAATGATCACTACCGTCCATTTCCAGAACTTCTTCATCATCCCAAACAGAAATTCCGTACTCACGTAACAATAGCTGCCATCCCTCCTCCCCCAGGCCAATGGCAACCTCTATTCTACTTCCCCTCTCTGTGGATTTGCCAATTCTCAGTAGCTCATACAAGTGGGATCACACAATATCTGCTCTTTTTTTGCCTGGCTTACTTTGCTCAGCATGAAGTTTTCAAGGTTCATTCATGTTGTACCTTGTATCAGAATTTCATTCATCTTTCTGGCTGAATAATAGCCCACTGTACGTAGCTCCCACATGTTATTTATCCATTCATCTGTTGGGGAACGTCTGGGTTGTTTCCACCTTCTTGGTATTGCAGTTAAGACCGTTAGGAGCCTTGGGACACAAGCATCTGTTTGAGTCCTTGTGTTATGGGAGGAACTATGACCCCCTCGAAATTCATGTGGAAATTCTAACCTCTAGAGTGAGAGACAGCGAACAAGCAAGATGAGGGGAGAGTCAGAGGGAGAAGCAGACTCCCCGCTGAATGGGGAGCCCAGTGTGGCACAGGACCCCAGGACGCTGGGATCATGGCCTGAGCCGAAGGCAGATGCTTAACTAACTGAGCCACCCAAGCATCCCAGTGGTCTTTTTATAATAGTTGTCCTAATGGGTGTGAAGGCGCTCTCGCTCCTTTTAGAGGGTCAAATAAATTGTTTGTTTCTCCCCACTGTGACTCAGGCCCTTTGGATACAAATCCCCGCTGTCTCCACGTTTGTGTCTCTGTCACTCTCCCTCTCTCTTTGAAGACGGGGAAGAGGCTCCAGCTTCCTGTGAGCTCCATCTGTAACCTGTCTTGGGTCAGTTAGAAGCTATGGCAAGGTCACAGAAGGGCCATCTGCTCCTTCCGAAGTAGAGAAATTTCATTTCGAGGTAGTTAACTTAGAAAGACCCTCACACACAGGCACGAAGAGACATATCCAAAAATATGCATGGCACACTATAGTGACGAAACTCTGGGGACGACTTAGATGTTCACCAGTGCAGGAACAGGTAAATTACCTGCTGTAGAGTAATAGGTTGGAACGGTAAACAGTAAAACTGTAGTCAAAAGGAATGAACTGGGGCGCCTGGGTGGCTCCGTGGGTTAAAGCCTCTGCCTTCGGCTCAGGTCATGGTCTCAGGGTCCTGGGATCAAGCCCCGCGTCGGGCTCTCTACTCAGCAAGGAGCCTGCTTCCTCCTCTCCCTCTCTCTCTCCCTGCCTCTCCACCTACTTGTAATCTCTGTCTGTCAAATACATAAATAAAATCTTTAAGGAAAAAAAAAAAGGAATGAACTGTAACGACAGATCATCCTGCGGAGTTCTCCAAAATATGATACTGAAGGTAAAACAGCAAATTGTAAAATAGTGTCCAGTATGACCCCAGACAGCCTGGGGCTGAGTCATAGCTCTGCCTTAACTTCTGTGCCTCAGTTTCTTCATCTGTAAAATGAGAATAATAACAGTACCTAATATGGATTTTGAGGGACAAAGGACTTAGTATTGGTAAAACCCTTGAAAGAGTGGTTGACACAGCAGTGCCTGGGTGACTCAGTCAGCTAAGCACCCAGCTCTTGATTTCGTGATCTTAGGGTTGTGCGCTGAGCGCTTCAGATCCTCTCTCTCCTCTCCGTCTGCCCCTCCCCCTCCCACCTCTTACACAGGCACACTTGCTTGTGCCCTCTCTCTCAAAAAAAAAAAAAAAGAAAAACAGTGCTTGGCACAAATCAACGCTCAATAAATACTAGTATTATTTATAGATTCATATCTGTAGGGAAATACAGAAATATAGATTTGCTAAGAAAATTTATCCAAAACTTGGAAATAATGGGGAAAAGTGAGTGGTATGTCCTTTCGATGTTACAGTGGGGTATTATTTAACAGACCCACCCAAGGATTTATTTAGGAAATGTACCTGGTTTGGCCCATGGTTACTGCTAATTAAAAGTTCCAAACTTAAAGAAGTTACATGTTAACTTACAGATTTTTGTCCGGTAGAAATGCAAACGATATCTGTCCTGTAGAAAAAATAACCCCAAGTTCATGGTTTATTGCCATATAGGACAAGAATCACTTGAGTATCTAATGTAGCAGTCTTCTCCTAATTTCCTTTTAAATTAATTTTCTTTTATTATTTTTATTAAGTTATTGCTTATTAATTCCCTTCCCCACAAATGCCCTTTGAACTGGCCTTAATATCTTAGCGTTTTTCTTACTGATAGAATAAAGTCTTTGATATGTGTGTCTTTTATATTTGTATGAGTCATAGTTTTAATTTTTTTTTTAATTATGTTTTCAGGGGCGCCTGGGTGGCTCAGTCGTTAAGCAGCTGTCTTTGGCTCAGGTCATGTTCCCAGCTTCCTGGGATCGAGCTCCACACAGGCTCACTGCTCAGCAGGAAGCCTGATACTCCCTCTGCCCACTTCCTCTGTCTCTTTCTCTGTCAAATAAATGAATAAAGTCTTTAAAAAAATTATGCTTTCATAGACTATAAAGGTTACAAGTCAAAGTCATGATAATGGTTGTCGCTAGGGGGTAGGGGCATGGGCCTGGGGTAGCATACACGGGGATTTCAATGACCTTTGGTGTGTTACTTTCATGATTAAAAAAAAAAAGATCTGAAGCATATATAGCAAAAACATGTACATTTACTAAGTCAAAGTGGTGGACATATGGGTGCTTGTGCTATTAATGTCCATGTTTTCAATTTGTTTAAAAAATTCCTCAAAAAATAAAGCAGTAAAGTACTGAAGTATCTTGATAGGGCAAAATAGAAAGTTCTATGCACTTATTAAATCCTAATTATTGACCAGGCCCTGATTAAGAGGACAAAGGCATTATATAAAGACTCATAGACTGGGACCCAGAAGACACTGAGCTAAACTTTTGAGTCTAGAACTAATTAGCTGCATGACCCTGGCTAAGCAACTTTGAATTTTTGTTTCCTTTAAGATAAACACTGAAAAATTATGGGGTGTACCACCCCACATACAATCTTAAACTGTAAACTATGTATAATGAATTGCATGAAAATCTTGATTTTTCTTTGATGCTTCAATACCTTTTAAAATTATTATGAACAAGTTCAAATATATAGAAAGCAGACAGTATGACCAGCTAACTCTCATGTACTGATCACCCAGTCGGGACAATGATCAGCTTACAGCCAGTTCCTGCATCATGTCTCCCCTTCTCCCACCCAGACTTTTTTTTACCTTTTGATTTTGACATGATTTAATATAGTGTATGTTTATAAAATATTTACTATACTTCTACAGTTACAAGACTAACACAGGAACTCCATATATCCTTTACCCAGAGATACCTTTAGTTTACATGTCCATATACATGTGCATATATACACACAGAATAGTCATATAGATATGGCATGTTTTCCAAACCACTTATCACTAGACACTTCACTGGATAGTTCCTAAGAATAGATTATTCTCGGGGCGCCAGGCTGGCTCAGTCCGAGGAGCGTGGGGTTCTTGATCTCGGGGTCATGAGTTTGAGCCCCATGCTGGGGGTAGTGATTACTTAAGAAATAAAATCTTAAAAAAAAAAAAAAAAGAATACATCATTCTCTTCCAGAGTCAGTACAGTTACCCAAACTGGGACATTTTGCAGACATACAGTACTATTATCTGAGCCACAGTTCATATTAGATGTTCATATTAGATCTTATCAATGATCTCCAAAATGCCCTTTTTTTCCCTATGCACCTACCCAGATTTTTTTTAAAACAAATTCTAATTTCTTATCATCTCCTGGTGCTTTTTAAAAATGTCCAAATATGCTCTTTTTCTAACATGTACGCTGCTACTTTGCTCCTGGTGTTCTCGTGGGGTCCTGCAGCCCTGAGGCATCTGCCGAGCGCCCACGGGGCTCCAGAGAGCGTAGCCAGCTGACAGCGGGGCGGGAGGGAGCCGCCCCTCACCACCCTCAAAGCAGTCAGTGTGGGGAAGAGGAGGGACGATGCAACAGCTGCGAGATGAACATTGTTAACGATCCCCTGGGCTCCTCCTTATGCCCATTGGCATTTCCTAGGCTTAGAAGTTAGCTTCCTTTCTGAAAATGGAATTTTTTAATTGCTAATATAAATAAATTACCTATTCTGTTAACAAGGCCCCCAGTGCCTCCTTAGATGAGTCCCTGGCAGCCCAAACCAGGAGAGCTTCACAGAGAGGGTCAAGCCTCAGACTTCCTACTCCATGTGCCCCCAGCTTCCCTCCATGCCCCTCGGCAGCTGGGACACAGAAGTAACAGGGAAAGGCACTGAGCTCTAGATGCATATACTCTGTGGAGCTCAGTGTCACCGACTCGTTTGACCAGAATTAGGGCCCAGCAAAGAGCCCCTGGGTCGTTTAGTGGGATTAGCTGGGTAAGCTGTCACCCAGTCTTCTGCAAGCTCCCAAGGGGCAAGCTGACTTTTTCTTATCTGGACTTCAGACTCCAAGGAGGAGTCAGGAAGTCCTTCTGCTTGTATGAAACAACCATAAAGTCCAACTCCTCCAGGAGACCCTAACCTCCCTCTGTCTCAAGACCAAAGCAAGTGACCACAACCTACAGGGGATCGGCTCTTCTTCCCCAAGGCCTGAACCTTGCGGGACCCCTGAAGAGGATATGGGGGTGGGTATGTTTCCAGCACCTCTCCAGAGCTCTGAGCCCCTGCAGCCACCTGGGATCCAGAGGGGATGGGGCTAGCTAGCTTTATAAGCCCAGCAGAACCAGGATGCACCCAGAGGCTCAGTCATATGCTGTGTGCCTTGTCACCAGGTCTAGATGTGTTCCCCTCCCCCCCAGAAGAGCCCCAGGAAGGTCAACCTGAAAGACACAGGCCGGAGTGAAAGTGATTCCCAGAGTCTTCCCTATGTGGCTGGGCTGAGAGCATCTTGAGGTAGACCAGGCTGGGAGCACTGTTTGCTAAGGTTGGTATTTGCCTATTAGAAATTCCACTGAGTTCCACCAGCACTGATTCAGAAAGCTGTTAACTTCTCCTTCCTCAGTCCCCAAATCTGCACCCACCCCATCCCCTACGTAAGCATTCCTGAGATCCCACTGCACTCAGGGGTCCTGAGCAATCTCCTCCAGCTCCCCATCCATGGCGGGCTCATAATCTAACTGGCAGTGGGGTGGAACTTAATGCATACCAGGGGCTTACCCTGTTGCCAGGAATGAGCTAAGTCCATGGATACCATTGTCTTTCTGCCCAGAAATACGGAAACTGAGGCTCAAGAAGGTTGAGTAACTCCACCACGTTTTCTGACTCTTTCCAGTGCATCTTTTGCCTGGTAGGTGTTGACTGAGGAGTTTAATTCCCACTTCCAGGCTGTCGTGCTGCCTCGTCTCCTGTACCGAGCCCCACCACTCTCCCGCAAAGCTCAGCTCCATGCTCCTGTTTCTGAAGCCTTCTCCACCACTCCAGTGGGTTTTACCGGCAAGAGGGCACCACCCAACTTCACTCTTGTTTCACGGGAATGAGTCTGTCTCTCAGCAAAATTTCAAGACCCTAAATGGTCGAAGCCATGTCTTACCCTAGTTGAACAGTAGTTGTTTAAATACTTTGGGCAACTGTAGTAGCTTGAATACTTTTGAACTGCAATGGTAGAAATACTTCTGGATAACAGTGGTTGCTCAAATATTTGCTCTTCGCTTATATAAGACTTAGAATAGCCTCTGCTTTCTGAAGTTAATGTGATGGGAAAGCAAAACAAGCCAGTGGGAGGAAAGAAAGACAGCGACGTTGATGAAGCCCCGCTAAATAATTCTAAATACATCTGTGTGAGTGAGATTCAGCTGCTAGATGATAACGGCACACAAAAAGAGGATTCAGTCGGGTAAGGGAAATCTGACAAGAAGGGCTGAGGGATGGCTTTGCAGGATTCACAGAGGCTGCCTAGGGGTAGTTTGCACACTGAGACCCCACAGGTACATGTGTAAGGCTGTTCCTTGAGGTCACCACAATCAAGAATGATTGGTGGGTGTGGCTCTGGAGGAATTGAATGGCCATCTGGAAGACGGGATGGGACTAGCAAAGGATGAGGAAGGAACACAGTCTGGACCATGGGAATATGGTGGGAAAGGAGGATTTGGGGAGGAGGACAGAAACCTTATTTACTGGAGAGCAGGATCCAGTATCTCACCCTAAAAACAACACTGAGTGTGAGTGTGCGTGTGTGTGTGTGTGTGTGTGTGTGTGTAGAGGATTTGCTGTCATCCTATCAGAGATTCATGGCAGATCAGAGACTTGTGGATATTGAGATCTGGACACAACTAAATCTTTAAAAAGGTAGAAAAGGAAGAGCAAGGGGACGCCTGGGTGGCTCAGTTGGTTAAGCGGCTGCCTTCAGCTCAGGTCATGATCCCAGCGTCCTGGGATCGAGTCCCACATCAGGCTCCTTGCCTGGCAGGGAGCCTGCTTCTCCCTCTGCCTCCCTCTGCCTCCGTCTGCCAGTTCTCACGCTCTCTCTCTCTCTCTCTCTCTGGACAAATAAATAAATAAAATCTTTAAGAAAAAAAAAAAAAAAGGAAGAGCAAGCATAAAAGATACACGGGGCACTTGGGGGAGGAAGTGGAGCACAGGGCAGGAAGCTGACCCTGCTAGGTTAAACTCCAAGACAGAAGCACACGATGGGATCCTGCCCCATCCCTGGGAGCCTGCCTTTCAGGGCTGCATATTCTGATCTTTGCACTAAACAGAGGGTTAGTCTCTGAAAGTTGCAGAGTGCTCCAGTGAAATCTCCTAGGGTCACAAAATCACAAGACCAGTCCTGAGAGGAAAGAGGGGCAGTAGGGCAGAGGGCAGTGTCCTGGGACTGACCAGTGCTTCTAAAGCCATGTTCTTCAAACTAGGGTTGTGTACCCCTGAGGCTGAAGTAAAGACTTTTCAAGGGATTCGTAGACAAAGCAATTTTAAAGGGAACTAATTTCCAGGTCCGCATCTACTCTTTTACAAAACCAGTGTCCTTGGAAATGCATGGGGCTGGGGGCGTCCTGTACTCCTTTCTCGTCTCTCTCTTCACAACTGTTCTCCTTTCATTTTTGAAAAGAAATGCGTGCCTCTAACCCATCCTGACTCTTAGTAGAAGACATTTTGCCGGCATACGAAAACACAAGGATACCACACAAAGAGGTAATTACGTAAATAGGTGTTGAAAAGTAAATGATTTTAATGACTGCCTATAAAATCCTTTTTAAGTCAGATGAAAATCTTTCAATAGAATAGAGGGAGGATCTTTTCAAATTGACAGATGATGCAACATTAAATATAATTTTTGATGATACATCACTATGTGATTCTTGGCATTAACTAAGAAGTTCAATGAATTGAATGGCACTACCATAACAGAAGTCCCCATATTCCCTTCTATTCATATATGTTAACAAGGTTTCTCATAACTTCCTCCTTTATGTATGAAATATTTGCGAGGGATCTCTGCTGTGAGTGGCCAAGGTACTTAAATAGATTCTTGTGAGTTGGACAGACCCTCCTCAAATTGTCTGTTATTATCAGGTATAGAGTATCCTTTTTCTGGACAAATTCACATGGATTCTTTTTGTGGTGCCTGGGGCTACACTTGCACAAAGACCCATCCCCAGGCAGCAAGTTCAGGGAGGATGCCCTCACTCATTGTCATCGTCACAGCCAAGTGTGATCTCTGAGATCTTCCATGCCAAACCTTGACTTGCCAACGAGGAATCAGAGAGAGGAGAATTGCCCGAGGTAATGGTGCTGGAACTAGAAAGCTGGTCTCTATTCTGTACATATTACAGCAGGTGGGAACAAAGGTGAGGCTACTCCATGTTCTTCTGCGAGGAGACACCACATTTCCTCCTTGTCTTCCACATAAACCATTTGACATGGATGAAGGGATTAGTGAGGTTTTCCTAGGACTAATTTTCAGGGTGTATCCCAGATCCCCAAGGAGGTGGGATATGAGGGGCAGAAGAAAGAGGGATGTATGGGGAAGAAGGAAAGGACTATGGGCATTTCCAATACTCCTACAGATAAACATCTTGGAGGACAGTCAAGCAAGCACTAAAACACTATTTCCAAGCTGATGGTCTCCCAGGTAACATTCAACTTGATAGATTCTCAGAGGACACAATGGTTACTATATAGAGGGGATGCCCTGAAGGATGTTTAAATACGAAACAGAATGAAAACCCTTACATGCTACGCCATGAATAAACCTTGGAAACTTGAAGTGAAAGGAGCCAGACACAAAAAGCCACTAATTGTATGAATCCATGTATATGAAATGCCCAGAACAGGCAAACCTAAAGAGACAGAAAGTAGATTAATGATTTTCAGGAGCTGGGGGGAGGGTAGAATGGGGGAGCGCCTACCAATGGCCACGTGGTTTTCTTTGTTGGGTGATAAAAGTGTTCTGCAGTTAAATAGTGGGGATGGTTGTATGGCCACTGAATCATACACTTTATTTTTTTACAGATTTTATTTATTTATTTATTTATTTATTTATTTAGCTGTCTAACTATCTAGCTATTTATTTGTTTGTTTATTTATTTTAGAGAGATAGAGAGAACTCAGGGCAGGCAGGGGCCGAGGGAGAGAATCTCAAGCAGAGCCCAACATGGGGTTCAATCCCAGGACCCCAAAATCATGACCTGTTCTGGAATCGAGAGTCATTCATTAAATGAATGAAAAAATTGTCAAATCCAGTCATAAGCATATGTATAGATACAGGCACTAGAAATTGGGGAAGAGGCTTCATAACTCATTGATCACTTACTGTGTCCCAGACGTTCAGATATTTTACATTCCTTTTTTCATTTGGGCCATGCAGCAACCCTGAAAAGCAGGCATACTTTCTTCACTTCATAGCAAGAAAACTAAAGCACATCAATACAGCTTATCCAAGGGGACAAAACTACTTAGTGCCATAATCAGTAACTGTCAGGCTTCCTCGTTCATGTCCCTTCCACTCTGCACCATGCTTCCCATTAGCATGTTGTGCAAGAAGCCTTATACCTGCTTATACTCTCCCTCATTGTCCTATGCACCGCAGTGGACATGCTCAGGTAATTCCCATTTGAGCGATTATCACTTGTCACCTCTGCAGATGACACCTGGAGAACTAGCCCTTGCAAGTGGAAACCACACTCCAGTCACCCAGTTCATCTTGTTGGGATTCTCCAGTTATCCAGATCTCCAGGAGCTTCTATTTGTAACCTTCCTGCTCGTTTATGTCATCACGGTGACAGGCAACCTGGGAATGATGGCGCTCATCCTCACGGACTCCCGTCTCCATAGCCCCATGTATTTCTTCCTCAGCGTCCTCTCTTTTCTTGATATTTGTTACTCTTCTGTGGTCACACCCAAGCTCTTAGCCAACTCCCTGGCCTCTGACAAGACCATCTCTTTCGAGGGCTGTGTGGTCCAGTTGACCTTCTTTGTGGTGCACGTGACCGCCGAGAGCTTCCTGCTGGCCTCCATGGCTTATGACCGCTTCGTGGCCATCTGCCAACCCCTCCATTATGGTTCGATCATGACCAAGGAGACCTGTCTCCAGCTGGTCGCCGCTTCCTATGCATTCGGTGGTGCCAACTCTGCTATACAGACCGGGAACGTCTTTGCTCTGCCTTTCTGTGGGCCCAACCAAGTAACACACTACTTCTGCGACATCCCTCCCCTTCTCCGCCTGGCTTGTGCCAACACAGCCACAGCAGGAGTGGTCCTCTACATCTTCTCCGCTCTGGTTACCCTTCTGCCTGCTGCAGTCATCCTCACCTCCTACAGCTTGGTCTTGGTGGCCATTGGGAGGATGCGCTCAGCAGCTGGACGGGAGAAGGCCCTCTCCACCTGTGCCTCCCACTTCCTGGCCATTGCCATTTTCTATGGCACTGTGGTTTTCACCTATGTCCAGCCTCATGGGTCCACTAATGATACCAATGGCCAAATAGTGTCCGTGTTCTACACCATCATAATTCCCATGCTCAACCCCTTCATCTATAGCTTCCGCAACAAGGAGGTCAAGGACGCACTGAAAAGGAAGCTCCAGGTCAGTATCTTTCCCTGCTGAGTGCTGCAAGGTTATTTGTTGGAATGAGGAAGGCAGAGCCCCTTCCAAATCATACTGTGAATTGACTGAATGGAGAGCAGCCCTGGTTCTGAAGGAGGTGGAAGAAGTAGGGAAGGAACAGCAAATAGCATTCTTAGTACAGAGAACTGCAATTTTTAAAAGCATCTTCTTATCCACTATCGTGCTGAATGTTTGCATCCATATTGTGAGGCAGTCCTTGTTATGATGATCTCATTTTACAAACGAAGTGACTCAGTAAAAATAAGTTACATAAGGGCACCTGAGTGATTCAGTCACTTAAGCAGCTGCCTTAAGCTGAGATCATGATCTCAGGGTCCTGAGATCGAGCCCTGCGTCAGGCTCCCTGCTCAGTGAAGAGTCTGCTTCCCCCCTGCCCTCTTCTGCTGCTCCCCCAGCTTGTGTTCTCTCTCTCTCTCTCTCTTTCTCTCTCTCTCTCTCTAATAAATAAATAAAATCTTAAAAAATTTTTTTACCTAAAGCTATACAGTGAGAGAGTGAGTATTCAGTGTCAGGATTTCCCCACCAAAACCAGGGATGTCTCTTCCACACCAGAGCCACGAGCTGAGTCCTCTACTGGCAGTTCAACACAATTTCCAAGAGACATGGGACAAGGGGCAGCAGAATCATTTCTGTCTTGTCACTGACTTAAGGAGGTAGGGGTAAGCTATGAGGGGCTCAGTTCTTTCTTCCTAGTCCCATTTCAAAAAGAAAGACGGCCAGAATAGGAATTCCATTTCTTATTATTGCTGCATTGGCTGAGCTGCCCCATTAAATAAAGCCTCAGGCTCAAGAAAGACCTTTCCTCGTACATCTATTTTCTAGACAGATGTATGTGCATGCCTCATAATTCTTCAGGGCCCATGTGTGCACGTGTGCTTGATATTTGCTGTTATAGCATCATGTAAGACAATGTGCTTTAGGAGACCGAGTCCAAAAAAAAATTACATTTGGCCTAAACATCTTTAAATATGCATATAATACGGTGGAGTATATGTGTTTTAGAGAATCACACGAATGAAGGAGCTGAACTTGACCTAATTCAAGGCTGACCACTGGACTGGAAGCCACGCTCTCAAACTTTCACAAAGTCCTAACCTGAGCTGAGTCAGCTGCGGTCTGAGATTTCTGGCCTGAGGTCATTTAAAAGACCCTTTTTTTTTCCATTCAGATCTACCTTAAAGGAAACTATTCTAAATACAGAAAATCTTGCTATACAAGCCAGTTTGTCACAACACCATTTTTTTTAAAAGATTTTATTTATTTATTTGAAAGAGAGATCACAAGTAGGCAGAGAAGCAGGCATGGGGCGGGGGAGTAGGCTCCCTGCTGAGCAAAGAGCCTGTTGCGGGGCTCGATCCCAGGACCCTGAGATCATGACCTGAGCTGAAGGCAGAGGCTTAACCCACTGAGCCACCCAGGCACCCCACAACACCATTTTTGAAAACAGAAAATTGGAAACAGCATAAATGGTCAAGGGGAGAAAGGGTGAGAGGATTCTTCCCTGAGAGGGATTCTGATGTAACTGCTAACAATCACCCATGTAAGGCCGACGTAAGGACACGGACAACAGCGGGCGGGAAGGTCCAGAGGGTGACCACTGCCCTGTAACAAAACGAGTGGCCCAAAAGAACACACAGACGTCTGAGTGACGGCTGTGTGAGAGTGGGCGCACAATGGAGGAAAATGTCACCCTGTTTCTCTCAAAAAGTCTCCAAAACTTCCGTACTGAGCATGTTTGATTCTGATACTTTATCCTAAAAAGATCTAACTCAATCCTTTCCAGGAAACTGAGTGTGAAACTCTTCCACTTCTCTCTTCTTTCATTAAGCCAGTATTTCCTAAAGTCCCTCCTATGCTCCACATTCCTTTAATGTATAAACTTTAACGTATAAACTGAGTTTCTGGTACCTGCCTACAGTTGAGGTCAGGACTGGAACAATGGTACAGTCTTGGGTTCGAGCCCCGTGTTGGGCTCCCTTCTCAGCAGGGAGCCCCCTTCTCCCTCTCCCTCTGCCCCTCCCTTTGCTTGTGTGCTCCCTCTCTCTCTCTTTCTCTCTCAAATAAATAAATAAAATTTCTTAAAAACCTGTTTTAATTAGCTATATAAATGTTGAACAAATATGTATAGACTTGCAACCTGAGGGGTGGCCAATTATTATCCCAGTCCATTCACTGTTGTCGCCTCAATGCCTGGCACACTGGAGGTGCTCAATAAAGATCTCGTCAGTAAATGAACAGTGGGCTTCTACATGACTGTTCTTCTTGGACCAGTGGCACTGTCATCACCAGAGATCTTTTGAGAAATGCAGAATCTGGGGGCCTGCCCCAGACCTATTAAATTAGAGTCCACAGTTTCACAAGATCCGCAGGGGATTGGTGTGCATATTAAGGTCTGAGAAGCACAGAGAAGAAATTTTAAAAATAAATAAGAATTTTAAAACAAAAAACAAAACAAAACAAAAAAAAGGTTTGAGAAGCACTGATTCACATTCCTTGATCCAGCTCTAAATTCTTGAGTGAGAACCATACGCAGTTTTTCTCCCCGAGCTCACAGTTTAGTCTGGGAGAGGGTCCTTAGCAGAGGATAAAGCATGGCAAAAGCCAAGAAGTGAGAAAATGATGTGTCTTCTTCCCTGATTCTTTCTCAGCACTGCGTGATCTACATTAAAATGAGCAGGAAGGGGAGCCTGGGTGGCTCAGGGGGTTAAGCCTCTGCCTTCATGATCTCAGGGTCCTGGGATCAAGCCCCGCATCGGGCTCTCTGCTCAGCGGGGAGCCTGCTTCCCCCCTCTCTCTGCTTGCCTCTCTGCCTACTTGTGATTTCTCGCTCTGTCAAATAAATAAATAAAGTCTAAAATAAATAAAATAAAATGAGCAGGAAGAGGAGAATCAACAGGAACAGGGGAATCACGTTGCCTAAGTGGGGATGGAAGGAGAGGGTGGCAATGCTGCCTGCGTTGGTCATGGGTTAACACCGTGTCTGGCTGTGGCTTCCCTTCCATAAAGTCCTGTTGTTGCTGGCAGGTAGCAGCCCAACCCAGGACTATACTCCTGTGGCCTCCTCGCATCTGGATATGGCCATGTGACCAGGTCTCACCAAAGGAATGTGATCAGAAGAGACATTTCATTTCCAGGCATACACTTTAAAGAAGTGGGTGGATGTTGGGACCTCCTGACTCTTGTTTCCGCCGTGCCAGTGGAAGCAGGGGACTCTACGGCCCTGGGGCCTAGTGGGGCCACAGGTTTCCTAAATCAGTGGAGAAGAACTGCCTTCTGAATGGGAACACAGGAACCAGATGTATACTCTGGTTAACTTACTTTGTTAAGCCACTGAAATTTAGGGTTTGTTTATTAAAGCTGTTAGTGTCACCTTAAATAAAACAATGAACGTTAGGTTTCTTTCTTTCTTTTTCTTTCCTTTTCTTTCTTCCTTTCTTCCTTCCTTCCTTCTTTCCTTCCCTTCCTCTTCTTTCTTTCTTTTTCTTTCTTTCTTTCTTTCTTTCTTTCTTTCTTTCTTTCTTTCTAGTAGGCTCCATGCCCAACATGGAGCCCAAACCAGGGGCTGGAACCCACAAGAGTGAAATCAAGACCTGAGCCAACACCAAGAATTGCACACTCAACCGACAGAGCCACCCAGCCACCCGTTGTTTTGTTTTCTTAACCAGACTGATACAGCCCTCTCCTTTCCCCAGCTTGCATCTCCGAACCTATCATCTCTCCATTGACCGCTGCATCATCTGGAGATGTATCCCCCAGAGATCTACTCCTCAGAGCAATACTAGTCAAAATGCTATCTAAAAGTAAGCTAAGTAAATGTCATTTAACCGTGACAGGTCCTTCCTCCAAAGGGCAATATCTTGTGAGGTGTATGTCATTACCCTCCTGGATTTCCTGATGAAGAAAAGAAGATCCAGGGGTGCCTAGGTGGCTCAGTGGGTTAAGCCTCTGCCTTCAGCTCAGGTCATGATCTCAGGGTCCTGGGATTGAGCCCCACATCAGGCTCTCTGCTCAGCAGGGAGCCTGCTTCCCCTTCTCTCTCTGCCTGCCTCTCTGCCTACTTGTGATCTCTCTCTCTGTCAAATAAATAAATAAAATCTTTAAAAAAAAAAAAAAAGAAAAGAAAAGAAGATCCAAATTAAGCAACACATCCAAGTTATCACAGCTAATAAGACGTGCTGGACTTGGTTGGCCAATA
This sequence comes from Martes martes, assembly GCF_963455335.1. Lineage (NCBI taxonomy): Eukaryota > Metazoa > Chordata > Mammalia > Carnivora > Mustelidae > Martes > Martes martes. The sequence goes on from NC_137898.1 coordinate 12,689,461, forward strand.
AACATTTGAAAACCCCATTGACAATTAAGGAGATGAAAATTAAAATCCTGACATATACTTTTATACCCTCCAAAACAGCAAAAATTAGAAAATCAGACAATCTAGAGGCTCCTGGGTGGCTAAATCAGTTAAGCGTCTGCTTTCAGCTCGGGTGATGATCTCAGTGTCCTGGGGTCGAACCCCATGTTGGGCTCCTCGCTGAGCAAGGAGTCTGCTTCTCCCTCTCCTTCTGCCCCTTCTCTCCATAGCCTCTCTCCCTCTCTCTCTCAAATAAATAAACAAAATCCTTTAAAAAATCAGAGATGTCAGTAATGTCTGTGTGTAAATTGTACCAACCACTTCGACCACAATTAGACATCAAATTTAAAAGTTGAGCCAGCAGGGGCCCCTGGGTGGCTCACTTGGTTAAGCTTCCCCTTCTTGATTTTGGCTCAGGTCATGATCTCAGGGTGGTGGGATAGAGCCCCTCAGTAGGGCGACTGCTTGGGATTCTCTCCCTCTGCTCCTACCCCACTTGCGTCTCTCTCAAATAAATAATACATCTTTAAACAAAACAAGTTGAGCCAGCAGTTCTATGAGTAGGCATGTAATCTAGAGAAATTCTTGCACACTGCATTGTGAAACGTGCTCACAGCAGCATTGTTTGTCATAGCAAAAAAAAACGGAAGGAACACAGATGTCTGTAACAGTAGAAATGGATGAATACAATAGGGCACAGTCACGCAACAGAAATTAACCAGCAGCAGGAACAAGGGAACTACAGGTTCACGTACCAACATGAACGTGTCTCTAAAACATAAGCTTGGGTGAAGTAAGGACAGAAATAAGTAACAGAAGGATGCACACAGTATTATTCCATTTGTATAAAATTTTAAAACAGGCAAAACTAAACAAACATAATGTTTAGAAATGCATTCACAGATGGTAAAACTATTTAAAATGAAGCAAAGAGTAACTGACAGAAAATTTGGGATAGCGCTTCTGGGGGGGGGGGGAAACACAGGTGACATTTGAGGGAGGCACGCAGGAGCCTTCTTAGATCACACCACTAAGTGTGGCCTGTGCACCACCAACATGGCATTGTCTGGGAGCTGGGTAGAAATGCAGAATCCCAGACTCTTCCCCAAACAGACAGAATCGAAATCTGCATTTTAACATGATACCCTGATGATTCCTAAACACATTAAAGATATTTGTAACATTTTATTTCTAAAGTGGATGGTACACACATGGGTGTTTAGTGATATTTTAGTGATGTTCTTCAAGTAGTATAGGTTTTATAACACTTTTGCATGCATGATATATTTCACAATTTAATAACATTTTTAAAACATATCGTTTTAATAAAGTTTCTAAATACTTTAAAATGTATATAAATACAAAGACAAATACCATAAAATGACAAAGAAATGAAACCAAAACCTGATACATAGACTCAAAATCCAGCACTATTTCCACTATGCCCTGCCTTTGGCTCAGGTAGTAAATGAACTGACTGCAGTGTTTTTATCCATTTCTAATTCATACTGCAATTGAGTAGGCCAAATCCATAATAAAAATAGATAAACTACTAGAAGATTCAGTGGCTTGATCTTTTTTTATTTAGATATTCTGGGATGGGGAGTGAGCAGGAAAGTTATTTCCCCATTCAGACAATCCTTGCCTTTCCTGGAAATGTTTTCCTGGAACACGTTTTGGAAAGTGTAACGCCTGAAATTTGAACTTCATAATCACATGTTTTATTTGCTTGGAAGGAAAGGAGGAAGGGGAGGGATACAATTCAGAGACCTAGAAAGAATTATAAAGGCTCAAATATGACATAATTGCTTCATTTGATTTTATATCCAAATGTTATATACCGTATACGTGAATATTTAAAGTATTCAAAATAAATTACACTTTAAATACTGACAATTAAATTCAATTTTCTGCTATTAACTTGTTCATCTGATTTACTTAAAATGTTATTTGGTAAAGAGAAAATTTAACTTTGATGTTGGATAGAAAGATTTAATAGTAATTGTGCAAACGATAGAGCAGGAGATTGTATAACCGTGAAATGTCTTTTCAACGCTCATGAATAATTTGCAAAGAGAGGATTTAAACACTGCTGGTCTCTCCCTTGATAAAGAAGCCTGTAACACAAGAAATCATTGCAAACAGTTTGTTGGACTGTGAGGTTCCCTCTGTGAAGCTCGCTGATGCCCCTGCTCAGCCCAATTAGAATAGGTGCTTATGTAAGGCCCCAAACTCACCTGTACGAGAAGTGTGACTACCTTCCCTCCAAGCCAAATAGGCAAATTCTCTTTTGAGCTCCTCCTCTGCCAGATGGCTAAAACATCCTTTCTGTCAAATCTGAGCATTATCGGTCAATTTAAGAGTCCGCCTCCCCAGCACCCACCCATACACACACTCCGTCCCTTTCTCAGGGGTTAGAGAGTGTCAGCAAGTACAGATGGGACAGACTGGGATGTCGCCTGGTCGTCTGGCATGGTCTTCGCGGCTTTTACTGAGACATCTTATTCCCATTTGGTCACCAATTGCCGGACCAAGATGATCATGGCAATGACCCCATGTCCGTGAAGGAAAGCCTGTCTAGACTCAGTTACTCCTTCCCTCTCGGGGACATCACCCACTCTCTGGGAGGAAAGCTCTCAGGCCCTCAGCCACATGGCCCTTTCTTCTCAATTGTTCCTACACCTCGGGAGGTACAGGACCTCTAGAGACTGGGCTACGGGATCCCTTCCTAAGGATTCACCAGCCTCTAAACTTACTTCTGCTCTTTCTTCTCCTTACAAAGCCCAGGGAACTTTTATCTAGTCTCTGAGAGAAAGAAAGCCACTGGAAAACCTGGCTCTGACTGATCACAAATTCTTATATGCCTGTGGTTGCCGCTTCAGTTTCTGCCCAGGGTTATTGATGGTTCTAGCTTTTGAAGTTCAAAAGCTTCTTATCACAAAGTTTTATCTCTGCCTTGGGTTTCTAAAACATATTTTAAACCTCAAAGGCCAGGGATTGACTTTTTTGGTATCTGCACTATGCTGCAACACCCCTAGCCTGAGGCACAGCTGCCAAGGGGTCTAGTTTGAACAGGGAAGGCCCACTGAGTTTAAAAAAAAAAAAAAAAAAAAAAAATCAGAAAAACAAAATCAGTGTCTCAAAATAATATTCTACCAAACATAATTGTCAAGATCTATACATTTGTTTTACCACCGTACCCTACCTTTTAGCCACAAACTACGGCTGGTTACTTAAAGCATTTTGTACATGTGTTTTAAATTGTGTTGTTTTCCTTTATAATTGAACACAGTTGACAGACTTGCTTAAATTCAATAAGCATCAAATTTACTGTTTTTGGCCTACCAAATGATATCTTCCTTTGTCTCGATTGTAAAATCATTAACATCAGCACTTACTTTTTCCATTTTCCACGATCCCTTTATAAATAAGGGCAAGTATGCAAAAAAAATATTCAAGTAATTACACAAACATTGCCATATTTAGATGGCAGTGCTGCCTAAATGAAGCTATTGGCTGGCAGACAGCAGTACCATGAGGGAACTTAGAGTGGTTATTTGCTGAAATAGAAAAGTACAATTTGGTGAAGGAAGGAAGCTTAGAGGTGTGTATATATGATATAGGAAAGGGCCAGCTGTGCAAATTAACGATTACCCTCCCTACCTTCACATCTCTAAGTATGAACAATTATAACAATTGTATTTGTAACACTATAATTCACATACCCTACAATTCACCTAAGTAGGAACATCACCCTTCTGCTCCTGTGTTTCTCCTTTACCCTCACACCACTACACTCACAACCCTTCTGACCCCAGATCTTTGGGGATCTTTCCCATACCAAGCAATTCCTGGCAACATCAGCTGGGTGTTCTAAAATTCAGTTCATTTCTAACACTAATCAGAGTTAGCACGGACCCCATGGTTGAAAGCTTGGTTCCACAAGACTACCTCTGCCTTAGTTCAACACTAATCGCAAGTAGGTCCCAAGTTACCCACAACTTCTGTCCTACTTGGCTACAAACCAGGGGCTCCCATGATCTGTCCACCCACTCTTGGATCTGATTATTTGCTAGAAGAGCTCACAGAACTCAGGGAAACACTTAAGTTTACCTGTTTATAAAAAATAAAGGATACAGATGAACAGCCAAACTAAGAGCTCTGTAGGGCGAGGTCTGGCAGTCCCAAGTGCAGGAGTGGAGTTGGGGTGGACCACCCTCCCAGCACGTAGATGTGTTCACCAACCCTGAAGGCCTGAAAACTCCATACTATTAGGATTTTTATGAAAAGTTCATCATGATTTGATTTCCCGCCCTTCTCCTCTTTCTGGAGAATGGTCAGTGGGGCTTAAAATTCCAAGCTTCTAATCATAGCTTGATCTTTCTGATGACAAGCCCCCATCCAGGAACCCACCGAAAGTCACCCCATTCAAACAAAAGACATTGTTATGACCCAGGAAATTCCAAGGGATTTAGGGACTGTTGTGGAGAATCAGGGTCAAAGACCAAATTTTAGAACAAAAGATGCTCCTAGTGCTCTTATCACTTAGAAAAATTATAAGGGTATTGGTTCTCATGCCAGGGACCAGGGACAGAAACTAACATACATATTTTTTCTATTATTTCACATCACCCATTTAAAGTGTACAATTCAATGACTTTTAGTTTATTCTCGGAGTTGTACAACCATCACCACAATTAATTTTGGAACTTTTTTTTTTAAGATTTTATTTATTTAGGGACACCTGGGTGGCTCAGTCTGTTAAGCATCTGCCTTGGGCTCAGGTCATGATCCTAGAGTCCTGGGATCAAGTCCCACCTCAGGCTCCTAGTTGAGTGGGGAGCCTGCTTCTCCCTCTGCCTTCTGCTCCTTCTGCTTGTGTGCTCTCCCTCTTTCTCTCTCTGATAAATAAATAAATAAATAAATAAAGCTTTAAAAGATTTTATTTATTTAGTTGAGAGAGAGAAAGAGCACAAGTGAGGGGGAGGAGAGAGATGGAGAAGAAGACTCCCCACTGAGCAGGGAGCCCAATGTGGGGCTCAATCCCAAGACCCTGGGGACCATGACATGAGCCCAAGACATATGCTTAACTGACTGAACCACCCAGGCACCCCAGTTTTGGAACATCTTTATCACACCTAGAAGAAATCCTGCACCATTTGGCCACCACCCGCCAATCCCTCCACACTTCAGGCCTTGGTGATCACTATAACCTATTTTCTATCTCAAGACATTGGCCTGGACATTTCATATAAAAGGAATCCTGTGGTCTTTATGACTGGCTTCTTTGACTTAGCATAATGTCTTCAAGGTTTACCAGTATTTTGTTTCTTTATACAGCTGAATAATATTCCATCGTATGGATACACCACATTTTATTTATCTTTTCAACAGCTGATAGATATTTGTATTGTTTCCACCTTTTAACTATTGTGAATAATGCTGCTAAGAACAATCATGAGAATGTAGCCATCTGCAAGCCAGAAACAGCCCTCACTGGAAACACTGACACTCTGATCTCAGGCTTCTAGCCTTCAAAACTGAGAAATAAATTTCTGTTGCTTAAACCACCCAGACTATGATATTTTGTTATAGCAGCCTGAGCTAACTAAGAAATTTATTTTTTTCTTTTGTTGCTTATACTTACGATGTCAAATCCAAAACTCCATCGCCAAATCCAAGGTCGTGAAGATTTACCTCTATGTTTTCTTTGAACAGTTTTTTGGTTTAAGCTCTTGTATTTAGGTCTTTAATCCATTTTTAGTTCATTTTTGTATATGGTGTGAGGAAAGGGTCCAACTTCATTCTTTCGTGTGTGGATGTCCAAGTGTCTTAACACCATTTGTTGTAGAGACTGTTCTCTATTAAATAATCTTGGCATCCTTATAAAAAATCAATTGGCCATAAATGTATGGGTTTATTTTTGGACTTTCAATTCTAGTTCATTGCTCTATATGCCTATTCTTTGCCAGGTCCCACACTCTTTTGATTACTGTAGATTTGTAGTAAGTTTTGAAATTAAGAATCATGAGTCCTCCAACTTTACTATTCTTTTTCTTTTTTTTTTTTTAATTTCTTTTCAGCGTAACAGAATTCATTGTTTTTGCACCACACCCAGTGCTCCATGCAATACGTGCCCTCCATAATACCGACCACCTGGCTCCCCCAACCTCCCACCCCCCCCCTTCAAAACCTCAGTTTGTTTTTCAGAGTCCATAGTCTCTCATGGTTCACCTCCCCTTCCAATTACCCTCAACTCCCTTCTCCTCTCCATCTCCCTATGTCCAGTGTTTTAGCTATTCTTGGTCTCTTGAATTTCCATGTGAATTTTAGGATCAGCTTCTCCAGATCTTCCCAGAAGCCAGCTTGGATTTTGATAAGGACTGCATCAAATCTGTAGACCAATTTGGAGAGCATTGTCATTTTAAAAATATCAAACTTTCCTAATTCATGAATATGGGACGTCTTTCAATGTACTTAGATCTCTCATTCCTTTCAACAACGTGTTGTAGTTTTGGGGTATTAATTCTGCACTCCTTTTTAAAAAATTATTCTAAAATATTTTGTTCTTTTTGATGCTACTGTAAATGGAATTTCCTTAACTTCATTTTAGGAATGGTCATTGCAAGTATATAGAAATACAACTGATTTTTTAACAACTTTATTTAGATATAAATCATACTATACAATTCACTCACTTGAAGTATACAATTCAATGGTAGAAATACATTTGATTTCTGTACACTCTATATCTTGCAAACTTGCTGAATTCCTTTACTACTTCTAACAGTTTTTAGTGGATTCATTCTGGATTCCTTCCTTCCCACCCTCTCCCAAATTGCCCTGGATAGAAACTCCAGTACAATAAAAGTTGTGAAAGCACATACTCTTCTTTTTCCTTAATTTAGGTCATTTAATATTTCACCATTAAAAGTATTATGTTAGCTGTGGGTTTTTCATAGCTCCTTTCATCAGGTTGAGGAAATTCCATTCTATTCCTAATTTGTTGAGTGTTTTTATTCTGAAAGTATGTTGGATTTTCTCAAATGATTTTTTTTTCTGTATCTGTTTATATCCATTAAGTCAGTGATAATGTCTCCTCTCTCATTCTTGATTTTCATAATTTGAAGCTTCTTTTTTTTTCTTGGTCAAGCTAGTTAAAAAGTTTGTCAATTCTGTTGATCTTTTCAAGGAACCAACATTTAGGTTGTTGATTTTCCTCTACAGTTTTTCTATTCTCTGTTTCTTTTCCACTCTAATCTTTATTATTTCCTTTTAATTTTTATTATTTTTTTTTGCTTGCTTTAATTTTGGTGTGCTCCTCTTTTTCCTTAAATGTCTTAAGGTAGAAGCTTAAATTATAATGATTAGAGAGCATTCCTCTTTTATAATACAGGGGATTATAGCTGTAAATTTCCCTCTCAGCACTGCTTTAGCTGCACCCCATAGATTTTGTTATATTGTGTCTTCATTTTCATTCATTTCAATGTATTTTCTAGTTTCTCCTGTTATTTCTTCTTTGACCTATTGGTTACTAAGGAATATGTTTATTCCATATATTTGCAAATTTCCCAATTTCTTTCAGTTGTTGATTTCTAATTTCATGTCATTGTAGTTGGTGAACATTGAACAATTTCAGTCCTTTTAAATTAACTGAGGTTTGTTTTATAATCTAGTATATTGTCTATCCCAGAGAATGCTCTATGTGCACTTAAGAAAAATTTATATTCTCTACTGTTGGACAGTGTTCTATAGATATCTGTTAGGATTAGTTTCCTGTTGATCTTCCGCCTAGTTATTCTACCCACTATTGAAAGAGAAGTATTGAAGTCTGCAACAGTTATTCTCAGATTGCCTATCTTTCCCTTTATTTTCTGTCAGTTTTTGCTTCATATATTTGGGGGCTCTGTTGTTAGGTATATATATTTATTGTTATATCTTCCTGACAGGTTGGTCCTTTTTTCATTACAAAATTCTCCTCTTTATCTCTAGTTACATTTTTTTGTTTTGAAACCTCTTTTGCTGGGTTGCCTGGTTGGCTCAGTCAGTTAAGCATCTGGTTTGGGCTCAGGTCATGATCCTGGTGTCCTGGGATCAAGTCCCTCACTGGGCTCCCTGATTAGTGGAGAACCTGATTCTCCCTTTTCCTCCTGCTTCTCCTGCTTGTTCTCACTCTCTCCTCTCTGACAAATAAATAAAATCTTAGAAAAAAAATAAAACTTATTTTGTCTAATATCATTATATTCACTCCAGATTTCTCCTAAGGCTCTGTTCATTTTTCTTCTTCTTCTTTTTCCTGTTGGCTTTGTTTTCTTTTGTTTTGTTTTTTCAATAATCTCTTGATCTATCTTCAAGCTCACTAATTTTTTTCTTCTACCAGTTCAAATCTACTGTTGAACCTCTCCAGTGAGTTTTTTTACTTCAGGTATTGTACTTTTTAACTTCACAAAATCCATTAGTTCCTTTTTATAATTACTATTTCTTTATTTATATTCTCTACATAGTGACAGATTGTCATCATATTCTCTTATTTCTTTGAGCATGATTTCCTTTAGTTCTTTGAATATGGCCACTTGGAAGTCTCTGTTAAGTCTGACATCTGTGCTCACAGGCAGTTTCTACTGCTTACTTTTTATCCTATGTATAAGTTCACATTTTCCCATTTCTTTGTTACATAATTTTTGTTGAAATTAGACACTCCAAATAATATATCATAGCAACTCTGGATACCGGCCCCTTCCCTCTTCCTCCAGAGTTTGTTATTATTGTTTGCCTGGCTGGACTCTTTTAGTGAAGTCTACTTCATCCACACTGTGACGTCTCTGATATTGCTCTTCAGAGGCTGCAGTACTGGGCATGCAGGACACAGTCATCCTAGGATGACAGTACATTTTAGCAGGGGACTCTTCCACTCTCTCTTTCCTTGATCACTTCCAGCTCGTAGGCTCCACTAATTACCAATTTATTGGCTATTCTTTGTGACAATTCCCTGGGACATAAAATGCTCCACAGTCTAATCCAGTTAAATTTGTACTCCTTTGCTGGGGTAGTTTTTGAAGTCAGTGTTTGAGGTTTGTTCTGTCTGTTCTTTCCCTGGTTCTCTCTGCTAAACTGGCTGGTCCATGGGTTAGCTTGCATCACTCATAAAGCTACCAGCCTTTTCTTAATTGCTTTCTCCCAAAACCTCCATTGTCTTTTAAAGAGCATCCTTAGATTGGAACTCCACCACATTCTGTTTCAAATAGTCTGTCCTGAAGGAAGAATCTTAGAATTCTCCATTTTGGAGCCTGCCTCTTCCCCTGAGCAAAATCCCAGAGCCAGGTTTCTATACTTGGGGCAGGAATGGTAAAGAGTACACCCTTGGTGCTGGTTAGGAGAGTAGCCTCTGGTCTTCTCAGTTTGCCTCTTACAACATGTTATCTCTACCCTACAAACAATCTGGAATTGGGCCCCATGTTCATAGCATGCAGCCCTGAGACAGAAGCTCTACCTCAACCTCTCAGCTGCACTTGTTGTAACTTAGTCTCTGCAACAAATAGCTCATGTGGAAGGACACGCTGGTGGTCTGAGTCTTCTCCTCCTGAAAAACTATCACTGCCCTGAATAGGGAGTTGGGGGAATAGAGAGCATTGTATTCTTTGCTGGAGTCCTAGGATAGTGTTTCCTTCGGGCTGAGCTGGTGCAGGGAAGGGAGGGAGCCAGTCATGGTTCAAATGCCATAGACATGCTGTTCTAACCAAATAGATTTTCTTGAATAAATATTTCTTAATTTATTGTATGTCCTAAAAACCATTGCAAGATGCTAAATGAATACTCTTTTTTATGATACTGACCAGTTATGCCTATTTGACTGTGAACCAGGTCCACAGAGCTCCTGAAAAAGATGCTCCTTGACCAAACTTTAGACAAGCTTTTCTGAGCCCTGTCTTCAAAAAGGAATTGTCTTTGGGCCCTGTCCTTGCCCTGTTGAAAACACTTTTGGCAAAGAACCCTGTTAATCCAATCCCCTACCATTGATAATCTCATCAAGTTCCTCCTTTCCCATGTTGGACCTGTTATCTATTCTAAGTCAGTTTACCAAGAACCCGCCTACCTTTGACTTACCTAGTAATAGTCCATCCATTGACTCCCTTACTCTGCTTCCTGGCTCTATAGCCCATTTGTCCCTATTGTATTTGGAATTGAACTCAGTCCTATATGGAAGTCCCCTTCCCCCATTTTAATAGTACTCCCTTTACTACTTTTTTTTAAGACATACAAATGGCTAACAGACACATGAAAAAATGTTCATCATCATTAGCCATCAGGGAGATTGAAATCAAAACCACATTGAGATACCACCTTACACCAGTTAGAATGGCCAAAATCAACAAGACAGTAAACAACAAGTGTTGGAGAGGATGTGGAGAAAGGGAAACCCTCTTACACTGTTGGTGAGAATGCAAGTTGGTGCAGCCACTTTGGAAAACAGTGTGGAGATTCCTTAAGAAATTAAAAATAGAGCTTCCCTATGGCCCTGCAATTGCACTACTGGGTATTTACCCCAAAGATACTGATGTAGTGAAAAGAAGGGCCATCTGTACCCCAATGTTCATAGTGGCAATGGCCACAATTGCCAAACTGTGGAAAGAACCAAGATGTCCTTCAACAGATGAATGGATAAAGAAGTTATGGTCCATATATGGAGTATTATGTCTCCATCAGAAAGGATGAATACCCAACTTTTGTATCAACATGAATGGGACTGGAAAAGATTATGCTGAGTGAAGTAAGTCAAGCAGAGAGAGTCAATTATCATATGGTTTCACTTACTTGTGGAACATAAGGAATAACGTTAATAACATAATTAACATATAAGGAATAAGGACATTAGGAAAAGGAAAGGAAAAGTGAACTAGGGGAAATTGGAGGGGGAGACAAACCATGAAAGACTGTGGACTCTGAGAAACAAACTTAGGGTTTTGGAGGGGAGCGGGGTGTGGGGTTGGGTGAGCCTGGTGGTGGGTATTAAGGAGGGCATGTATTACATGGAGCACTGGGTGTGGTGCATAAACAATGAATTTTGGAACGCTGAAAAATAAAATAAACTTTTTTAAAAAGATTTATTTTTTATTTTTATTATATTTTTTAAGGATTTTATTTATTTATTCATGAGAGACAGAAAGAGAGAGGCAGAGGGAGAAGCAGGCTCCCCACTGAGCAGGGAGCCCAATGCCAGACTCAGTCCCAGGACCCAGGGATCATGACCTGAAGGCAGACACTTAACCATCTGAGTCACGCAGGCACCCTATTTATTTATTTTAGAGAAAGAGGGAGAGCAGAGGAAGAGGGAGAGGGAGAGGGAAGAGAATCTCGAGCAGATGCCCTGCTAAGTGCAGAGCCAGACATGGGGCCTTGATCCTAGGACCCTAAGATCATGACCTGAGCCAAAACCAAGAGTCAGACACTTAACTAACTGAGCCACCCAGGCACCCCCCTCCCTTTACTACTTTTAACTAGCATTCATCTATTTCTCTTAGACACTGCTCACACTGACATTCCAGAAATGAATCTCCACATAACAATTTTCTAACACACCATGTCATACATGGTGTCTCGGTCCACAAGGCATGGAATAAAAAAGTTAAGATCTGTCAGAAGTAAAAAAAAAAAAAAAAATCTGTCAGAAGTGTTGCTGTAGTATCACATATATTACTAATATATTACTTGAGTGTTACATAAATTATTACATATAATTTCATTTCCTTCCAAATCTCCATTCCTATTGCTCAGCTCTCACAAACGTCTTTGATTTTATTTTGCTTTGTGTATTAGATCTTTTTTTATGTTTTTAATTCCAATTAGTTAACATACAGTGTAATATTAGTTTCAGGTGTACAGTGTCGTGATTCAACACTTTCATACTACACCCAGTACTCATCACATCAAGTGCCGTCCTTAATCCCAATCCCATTCCCATACCCTCTCCGGTAACCATCAGATTGTTCTCTATAGTTAAGAGTCTGTTTCTTGCTTTGTCTCTCACCCTCTCTTACTTTTTTCCCTTTGCTTATTTGTTTTGTTTCTTAAATTTCACATATGAGTGAAATCAAATGGTATTTGTGTTTCTCTGATTGACGTATTTCACTTAGCATAATACACTCCAGCTCCATCCACACCATTGCAAATGACAGGGTTTCATTCTTTTTATGACTGAGTAATATTCCATTGTATATATATATTCCATATTTTCTTTATCCATTCATCAATTAATGGACACCTGGGATGCTTCCGTATCTTGGCTATGGTATATAAGGCTGCTATAAACATAGGGGTGCACGTATCCTTTTGAATCAGTGTTCTTGTAGTCTTCGGGTAAATACCTAATCGTGCAATTGCTGGGTCATTGGGTAGTTCTATTTTTAACTTGTTGAGGAACTCCATACTGTTTTCCAGAGTGGCTGCACCAGTTTGATTCCCATCAACAGTGCAAGAGGGCTCACCTTTTCCACATCCTTGCCAACATCTGTTGTCTCCCGAGTTGTTCATTTTAGCCATTCTGACAGGTATTGTAGTTTTGATTTGTATTTCCCTAATGATGAGTGATGTTGAGCATCTTTTCATGCATCTGTTAGCCATCTGTGTATCTTCTCTGGAAAAATGTCTATGTTTTCTGCCAGTTTTTAAATTAGATTATTTGTTTTGTGGGTGTCGAATTTGTTAAGTTTTTTATGTATTTTGGATACTAGCCCTTTATCAGATGTCATTTGCAAATATCTTTTCCCATCCCATAAGTTGCCTTTTAGTTTTGTTGATTGCATCCTTTGCTGTGCAGAAGCTTTTTATTTTGATGAAATCCCAATAATTTATTTCTGCTTTTGTTTCCCTTGCCTCAGGACACATATCTAGAAAAAGTTGCTATGGCTTATGTCAAAGAGGCTACTGCCTTTGTTCTCCTCCAGGATTTTCATGGTTTCACATCTCACATTTAGGTCTTTAATCCATTTTGGATTTGTTTCTGTGTATGGTGTGAGAAAGTGGTCCAGTTTCACCCTTTTGCATGTTACTGTCCAGTTTTCCCAACACCATTTGTTGAAGAGACTTTTTCCCATTCATTATTCTTTTCTGCTTTGTCAAAGATTAATTGACCACAGAATTGTGGGTTCATTTCTGGATATTCTGTTTTGTTCTATTGAGCTATGCATCTATTTTGTGCCACTGCCATACTGTTTTGATTACTACAGCTTTGGAATATAACTTGAAGTCCAGAATTGTGATGCTTCCCACTATGCTTTGCTTTTCAGGATTGCTTTGGCTAAGGGCGTCTGGGTGGCTCAGTCGGTTAAGCATCAGCCTTCAGCTCAGGTCATGATCCCGGGGTCCTGGGATTGAGTCCTACATTGGACTCCCTGCTCGGTGAGGAACCTGTTACTCTCTCTCCCTCTCCCTCTCGCTCTGCCTACTTGTGCTCTATCTGTCAAATAAATAAATAATTTTTTTTTTTAAAGAATGTTTTGGCTGTTCATGGTCTTTTGTGGTTCCATACAAATTTGAGGATTGTTTGTTCTAGCTCTATGAAAAATGCTGGTGGTATTTTGATAGGGATTCCACTGAAAGTGCAGATTGCTTTGGGTAGTATAGATGTTTTAACAATATTTATACTTCCAATCCATGAGCATGGAATGTCTTTCCATTTCTTTGTGTTGTCTTGAATTTCTTTCATCAGTGTTTTCAAGGTCTTTCACCTATTTGGTTAGGTTTATTCCCTGGTATCTTATTATTTTGGGTACAACCGTAAGTGGAAATTTTTTTAAATTATTAGTTCCAGCACTTTTTGGTGGAGTCCTTAGGGTTTTCTATATATAATATCATGTCATCCACACAGAGTAAAAATTTTATTTCTTCCTTAACAATTTGAATTCATTTCTTTTTGTTAATTGCTGTGGCAAGGTCTGTGATTTTAAAGTTTCCAAAATTTTGCATACCTACTGCTAGTATCTGTGTAACTTTTGTACAAGTCTCTTACCACTGTTCTCAGCCCACTGCCAGCTACTAAAGCCATGGGCATACGGCTCAATTCATGTTAATGTTTCAGTCTGCAACACAACAGTGGATAAAAATGGGTAAGAATACAGCAAGGGTCTGAGACTTACCTATGTATGTGGCATAATCTCCCTTCAAGACCCCAGGCTATACCCTCTAGATAGCTGTAGCTCCCATCCTCCAATACATGCTCATAATCTAAGGTAGTCACAGGGGTAGGAGGGGAAGCATGAGCCCTCAGAACTCAGCACAACTCCTCACCATTCCACTGACAAGAGCTAAGTAAGAAGCCAGAAGAACAACTAAGGGGCGCCTGGGGGGGCTCAGTTGGTTAAGCGACTGCCTTCGGCTCAAGTCATGATCCTGGAATCCTGGAATCGAGTCCCGCATCGGGCTCCCTGCTCAGCAGGGAGTCTGCTTCTCCTACTGACATCTTTCCTCTCATGCTCAATCTCTCTCTCTCATTCTGTCTCTCTCTCAAATAAAAAAATAAAATCTTTAAAAAAAAATAAAATAAACATAAAAGAACAACTGAGTGACATTCATTCTAAGAGGCTAAAGGAGATGGCCGAGTAGTAATAACTTCCTATCACTCCCTAATTCCTGAAAGGACTTCTCCATCTTCTTGGACTTCGGAATAGGCCCAGGTTGTCAGGGTATGGTGGAATTGGTTTGGAAGTGGGAGAGAATAAGCCTAGTGTTGTCGTTACACTTTTTCTGGTAAACATCACAGATGCTTTATATCACTGCCATGTGATCTAGGCGGGACCAAAATCCAACATGATATTGTAAGGGGATTTGCTTGATCAAACAATTCCAATTTTGGAAATCTATACTACTGAGCTACTTTCACATATGTACAAAGATGGTCAAAAGGATATTCAACAAAACATTTCTGAAAAAGCGAAAATTGGAAACAACCAAAGTGTCTATCAACAGGAAAAAGAGTAAATAAATTTAGTGGGGCCACATGACAGAATACTACGCATAAACATTAATCTGGGCAGATGTCCCAAGTATACTGCTAAGTTTCAGAACAACACACACAGAACCATCACTGTTAAGGGAAGGAAGGAAAGAAGGAAGAGAGGAATGAAGGGAAGGAGGGAGGAAAGTGCAAACCTAGAGGCACCTGTCTTTGGGCAACACAATCATATAGGAAAGTCCTGAATGAAGCCTTATTTTTATTTATTTATTTATTTATTTGTCAGAGAGAGCAAGCGAGTGAACCAAGCAGGGGGAGTTGCAGGCAGAGGGAGAAGCAGGCTCCCCTCTAAGCATGGAGTCTGGGATCAGGACTTGAGCTGAAAGCAGACACTTAACTGACTGAGCCACCCAGGCGCCCGTGGATGAAACTCTTAACAGTGGATATTTCTCTGTGGAAAGTAAAAAGAGGAGTGTGGGTAGAGAGACAAAAAGAAAAGCTTTGAAATTTTATTAACTTCCATGTTGTTTGAATATCCTATTCATTAAAAATAGGAAAGAGAGGTGCCTGAGTGGCTCAGTTGGTTGAGTGACCACCTCTTGGTTTCGGCTTAGGTCATGATCTCGCGATCTCATGGGTCCTGACATGGAGCCCTGCACAGGGCTCTGCTCTCAGAGAAAAGTCTACTTGATATTGTCTCTCTCCCTCTCTTTTTGTCCTTCCCCTCACCCCCATTCATACATGCTCTCTCTCTCTCAAATAAATAAAATCTTAAAAAAATAAGAAGAAGAAAGAAAGAGCACAGCATCAGATGTAAATGAGTTGGAAGTTCAGTTCTGGCACTTACTGTGTGATCTTGGGTAAGTCTGTCCTTTTAGTCTTCATTTTATTGTCTCTGCAGTAAAGACAATGGTATCAACCTCCTTGAATGTTGTGTCATTAGGTGAGACAAGATATGAAAAGGCTTCTGTCACAGCCTCTGACATGCAGCTGGTACTCAGTACATCTTGGTGAAATTTCCTGTCCACATACTAGGATCTGAGGAGCACCAGGATAACCTCCAGCGATCACCGACTCTACAACGAATCTACTACTACTAAGAATAAAAACTAGTGTTTACTAGGTTTCTGGCATGGGTTAGTTGCTCCTCCAAGTGTCATACAGGTACTCTCTCATTCAGACCTCACAACAACCCCACAAGATGGGCAGCATTGTTTTCCCAATATTAAGGAAAAGGACAGAGTCGGATTTATGATCAAGTTTTTACGACTCCAAAGTTTGCACTCTTGACAACTACACTTCATTATTGACATCTTAAGAGACCTCAGTTTATTAGCAAATTTAGACATGTCAGCAATGTATGAATACCTTTCAACACATATTAGACATTAACATTGAAAATTCTTTAACTAATTTGGTAAGCCCCCAATGTACGAGAACCTAATCACCATTTTCATTTGCATTTATTTTGTTTGTAGCAAAAGTCAACAGTTTTCCATATACTTATTAGTTCTATAACCTTTTTTTATTTATTTGTTCAAGGGTTCTGACCATCTATTATATAAATTTTTTATATGATGAACATATTAACTATGTGCTAAATATGTGCTAAATTTTTGCCATTTGTCATGTCTCATTTTATTCTGGTTATTTATGAAGAGAACTGTTAGATGTCTGAGTACTTTTACATATCTTTTTCCTTTTTTTGTCAATTCTATCATTTAAAAGTTTGCAAATTAAAGAATTTTCATACAGGCCACAGGTTGAAAGAGAATATTTGCAAAACATGCATCTGAAAAAGGATTGCTATCCAAAATAAATGGGGAACTCTTTCATTTATTTTTTTTAAGATCTTATTTGTAAGTAATCGCTATACCCAACATGGGACTTGAACTCACAATCCTGAGATCAAGTGCCTCATGCTCTACCGACTGAGCCAGCCAGGCACCCCAAAAATATGTGGAAAACTCTTAAAACTCAACCATAAGAAAACAAACAACCCAATTTAAAAATTGGCAAAATATCTGTAAGATACCTCACTGAAGAAGTCATAAACATAGCAAATAATCATAGGAAAAGCTGCTCAACATCATTCTCATTAAGGAATTACAACTTAAAAAAATAACAAAAAATGAGTTCCACAACACAGCTACTAAAACAGCTAAAATCCAAAACACTGATAACACCAAATGCTGGTGAGGATGTGAGGCAACACGAATTCTCGTACATTACTGATAGGAATGCAAAATGGTACAGCCACTTTGGAAGGCAGTTTGGTTGTTTCTTACAAAACTAAACATTAGTTTTTATTATATGATCCAATAAAAACACTCTTCAGTATTTACCCCAATGACCTGGAAACTTCTGTCCACACAAAGCTTGCAAGCATCTTTATAGCAACTTTATTCAGAACTGCTAAAACTTGGAAGCAATGAAGATATCCTTCAGTAGGCAAATGGATAAACAAACTTGGTACATCCATACAACGAAATATTATCTGGTAATTTTTTTTTAAAGAGCTATCAAGCCATGAGAAGACATGAAGGAAACTTACATGCATGTTACTAAGTGAGAAGTGTCAATTTCAAAAGGCTACATAATGTATGATTCCATTTACATGACATTCTGGAAAAGGGAAACTATGGAAACAGTAAAAATATCAGTTACTGACAGGGGATCAGGAGAAGGAAGGGATGCATAGGGAGAGTAGAGAGAATTTTTAGAGTGGTAACATCATTCTGTGTAACACTGAAATCTAGGAAGTCTTCTTCTAAGTATTAACTCCATCATCCCGACATCATCCACTGACTTTTCTTCCCTCACTCATTCGTGATACTTTATCATACTCTTAGGTACAGCAGGACCTACTTTTGTTGGTTCAGTTAACATTTTTGAATTACAACTGACCTACGCATCACCCTGTAAGTTCATCTTTATTCTTAGCCTTCCATGTCCCTGGTTTGTACAGTGAACTTTAAAAACGAGTCTATTCCCGGGGCACCTGGGTGGCTCAATCAGTTCAAAGGGACTCTTGGTTTGGGCTCAGGTTATGATCTCAGGGTTGGCCTCCACCCTCTGCACAGAGTCCGCTTGAGATTCTTTCCCCTTTCTCTCCCTCCCCTTAGGCCTACCCATCCCACACACCCACACTCTATCAAATAAATAAAAATCTTTAAAAAAAAAAAAAAGTCTAGGGGCACCTGGATGACTTGGTCATTGGGCATCTGCCTTTGGCTCAGGTCATGATCCCAGGGTCCTGAGATTGAGCCCTGCGTCGGGCTCCTGGCTCAGTGGGAAGCCTGCCTCTCCCTCTCCCACTCCCCCTCCTTGTGCTCCCTCTCTCACTGTGTCTCTCTCTGTCAAATAAATAGATAAAATCTTAAGAAACAAAAACAAAAACAAAAAGCAAGCCTATTCCCTTTAAGATCATAGACTATCAGAGCCAACAGGAACCTAAATATTACAATACCCAAATGACTCATTTTATAGATGAGGAATTGGGGCACACAGAGGACACAGACTAAATTGTGGTCATGCAACTGGTTATAGGAAGAAAGAGGACAAGTTCCCAAGTGTTTTTCACCTACGTCGGAACATAATCTAAATTTAATCTACCAATTCTTCCAACGGTTTAGCCTTAGGAAATTTTAGAGATGTGTTCATTTATTAATTAAGGTGTAATGGGCAAAAGGGGGTGACCTAGTGTGCAAATGCACGTCGGGAGCTCTAGGATAAGATAGGACCCTGGAGTTTTACTTGCGTGAGATTCTTCCCCAGCTCAATCTCTGGGGAATGCATTCCAAGTTCCTGAATGGAGGGATGGGCAAGAAATTGAAAGAGTAAAGCCTCTTGGTTAGTAGGGCTGAGGATCCAGAGTTGGCCAACAAGGGCTTCAAATTCAAGACAGGAACAGCATGGGAACGAGACAACAGTAGTCCCAGCAGAGGGGCCAGAGGGAAAAGACAGCCACAGAAAGAACACCAGCAGAGGCAAGTCTCCAGAGAGTGTAGAATAACAATGGCAAACTAGGTTGGGGGTTATAGTCCAGAGCTCTTGTCAGGATGTTTACTCAAAGCCTCAAGTCTGGGAGAAGGTGGTGCAGGATTAAAATGTTATGCTTCCAGTATTAACAAAGTAGACCCCTCCTCCTCAGAGGACAAGGAAGTTGCTTCCATCTATCCTGGCCCCTCAACCCTAATACCCCACCCCCTCACGGTAATACTTGCTCCTGTGAAAGCCCTCTGAAGTGTTTTTGTCATGTAGAGCAACTTCCAAGTATGGTAAGCCACTATTTCTGGAAAATAGTTGGGTACTTTTAACTCAAAAATTCCTCTTCCAGGGAAATAATCCAGATGACAAAGATTTATGCACAGAGATATTTATTATGGCATAATTATAATAATATACATTAAGTATTACATCTAAGTATCCAACAACCAAGCAATAGTTAAATAAATAATGGTATATCCACTTGATTAAATATCATGCAGCCTTGAAAAAATATTATTATGGTCTTGAGGAATTAGCTGGGAAATGTTATAAAACAATGTTAGACAAGAGAAGCAGCTGGTTATATTGTAGAAGCTCTATTAAGTTTTTTAAAAAATACAAAAATACTTGATGGAAGGGTGTCAAAATGTTAATAGTGGTTGCCTCGGGGTGGCAGGGCCTAAGAGTACAATGGACTTACCCCTGCCTTTTGTAAGAAACTTTTTGCACTTTCTAAATTACTTTCAATTATGTTTAAAGGGGGTTTCTTGTTTTGTTTTGTTCTTTAATAGCAGTAAAAGGAATCAGTTACAAGGAAGCTACCCAATGATTTACCCTGCTCTTGTCATCAGTTTCAAACTGGTAGCATATAGCTGGGCCAGCCAGCACTAGCCTTAACTCTTTAAGCCGGTTTCCCATATCTCTCTATGCCACGGCCCAGGCCCTCTCACGCTGAACCGCTGGCTACCCACAGGAATAACACGCCCAACATGAGGCAAACACGCAAAAGCACAGGACATCTCGCCTTGGGTGGGGATCTGCATCTCCAGACAGGGGAGCTTGTGCTCCGGATTGGGGAAGGTGAGCACAGAAAGAACTGATGGAAAATAGATAAAAGGAAAGAAGGAAATGTGGCTCTCCAAATCCAGAGCTATGCCTGAAAATGAAAGAGACCCAGCCCCACTGTCTGACTCTAGAGCTTCTCCTAGCAGTGGTTTTACTGCAGCCCTGGAGGAGAGCGCGGCTGACTCTTGAACGACATGGGTTTGAACTGCATGGGTCCACTTAGACGTGGATTTTTCTTGACAAATACAACACTGTAAATGAATTTTCTCGTCCTTATGATATGCTTAATAACACTGTCTTTTCCCTGGCTGACTTTATTGTAAGAATTCAGGATGTAATACATATACCATACAAAATATGGGTTAATTGACTGTTTATATTAGTAATACGATTTCAGCAGTAGGCTGCTAGTAGTTCAGTTTCGGGGAGTCAAAAGTTACATGTGGATTTTTGACTTCCCTTAACCCCAGCATTATTCAAGGGTCAACTGTAGCTGTTTTCTTTAAAGGAGGACCCAGACTGCAGAGTTTGAATCCCTGTAGCCACCATTAAGTGGCTGGCAAAGATGAAATAGACCTTTCTCAAATTGTAGCATACTTAAGAATCACCAGGGATACTATTTGAATTGTTGGTTCCTAGGCTCTACTTCCAGAAATTCTGAGTTAATGTGTCTGGGGCCGATCCAAGAACACTGTGTGTTTATCAAGCAGTCCTTACCACCGCCACCAAAAGGCTTCCTGATCCACTGAGCACAGCTTTAAAAATGTAGACTCTGAAATTATAAGCAAAATGCTGTGTGCACACTTTTCTAGAGAAGGTCCATAACTCTCAGATTCTCAAGGAGTTCTATAAATTCCAGAAGGCTAAGAACCATCCTGATGAGCACAAACACAACTAAGGAGGCTTCATTCAAGCATCAAGTTAGAGGGGCAAGGACAAAGTTTGAAATACAAAAACGAAAACAAAAAACAGCCCACAAAGCCAAACCATCAGAAACTGTGAAAGCCAATGGCTGGAGGTCCCTGAGGGATGTAACTTAGCTATTTTCCCCTACAGGTCTGAAACACTTATTTGTATTAGCCATAGGCAATTTGGTGTGTGGGTCTGTGGCTTAAAGGCACGTGCATCAGGGAGCTTATTAGCTCCAGGGGAGATGACCAGAAGGGAAGGTCAATGCATACTCTTAGGAAGAGAGACCCCCTGGGTTATGGAGATAAGGGAAGAAAAGTGAGTTCGTTGTTAAGACTTAAGGTCTGGAGTTAAAACTGCTACACTAGGCTAGAATATGGTCAGGTGAATGTGGTGGGGACATATCTGAAGAAGCTGTAGCTGAGACAGGGGCATCAAAGACAGGAGAGGTCACCATGATCCCAAGCACCTGGTGTCATTCCCTACCTCCCTACACTATCAGTCATGGTACACAGGAGGACCAGGCTAGAAACTCTCATCTGTGAGGCTGAGACTGCGGCCAGGAGGATGGGAGCTCTCCTGGTGCTCAGCCAAGAAGGGGCTAGGAGGCGGAGCTGGGGTGCAGCCCATCCTCAAGCAGGTGCTCAGAGAGACTGACTTTGCTGTCAGAAGAGTGAGCGTTGTTTCCTCAGGTTCGTTGTTGTCCTTCTGAGGGCTGCACGTACTATCACAGGCTATTTTTACTTCCTGGACTAAATCTTCATTAGCTAAATTCCTCTCAAAACAAATTTCTCATTTATTTGTGACATCATAATAGTCTCGTAGCTAATATCCCTACCTCCAATCTTTTGCACTACAGCTCAAGTGAGAGCTTTTAAAATATTCAATTGTTCCCCCCGTGGTTAGAGAAAACTTTGAATGCTGCAGAATCTTGTTTTGAAATAATACCCGAAAGCCCAATTTAATAAAGCAGTTAGAAGTGAAGCTGTTAAAATGTGTAGGGGAACTGGTGTGTCTTCTGTTCAGCCCCTCTCCCATCCTTGTGGCTGCTCAGGAGGCATCACCACAGAACCCTAGGACTCCATGGTGGTTTGAACCCATTTCCCCGCATAGGACAGGAAAAGGGCTTCATAATGCAAGCATCATTGCTGCCACCACCATCCACTTGGTAGTCCTATTTCTTGCTGTTATCTACATGGCCCTGTGTCTTGGCTACCTGGAACAATTAGCTCCCAAATTAATGATCTCCATTTAAAAACAAACAGGGGGGGCGCCTGGGTGGCTCAGTGGGTTAAAGCCTCTGCCTTCGGCTCAGGTCATGATCCCGGGGTCCTGGGATCGAGCCCCACATCGGGCTCTCTGCTCAGCAGGGTGCCTGCTTCCTCCTCTCTCTCTGCCTGCCTCTCTGCCTACCTGTGATCTCTGTCAAATAAATAAATAAAATCTTTAAAAAAAATAAAAAATAAAAAATAAAAAAATAAAAACAAACAGGGTCGCCTGGGTGGCTCAGTGGATTAAAGCTTCTGCCTTTAGCTCAGGTCATGCTCCCAGGGTCCTGCGAGTCCTGAATCGGGCTCTCTGCTCAGCAGGGAGCCTGCTTCCTTCTCTCTCTCTGCCTGTCGCTGCCTGCTTTTGATCTCCGTCTGTCAAATAAATAAATAAAATCTCTTTTTTTAAAGATTTTATTTATTTATTTGACAGACGGAGATCACAAGTAGGCAGAGAGGCAGGTGGGGGAGGGGAGGCCTAGCAGAGAGCCGATGCGGAGCTCGATCCCAGGACCCTGGGATCATGACCTGAGCCGAAGGCAGAGGCTTTAGCCTACTGAGCCACCCAGGTGCCCCTAAATAAATAAAATCTTTAAAAAAAAACCTTATTATGGGGAATTACAAATAAATATAAAAATCAAATAGAATATTATAATAAACCTCCATATACCTGTAGCCCAGCTCCAGTGGTTATCACCTCATAGACAGTCTTCATTTATACCTCCCCCTCTACTCTTGCCTCATACTACTAGAAGCAAATTCCTCATAACATTTCCTCCATTAAAATTTCATCACATTGCTCAAAGTGACAAGAAATTAATTATAACCCACAATACCACTGCCACATCTAAAAAATAGTAATAATCCCTTGGTAATATCAAGAGTCCAGTGTTCAAATTTCTTATTATGTCATAAAATATCTTTATATCAGGATCCAAATAAGACTCACATATTGAGACAAATCAGTGACTATCATCTGTAGGTATCGTTTCATCTTTTGTCCTCATTAAATCATTATATCATTTTATAATGATATCATTATAAATTGGGTCACTTGTTCTGTCGTTCCCCCATTTTGCTAATTGCATCCCCATGGTATAGTTTAACATTTCCTCCATCCTCTGTATTTCTTACAAATTCAGGATTTGATCAGATTCAGATTTTTTTTTCCCAGAACCACTCTGCAGATGGTGTCGGAGTGGCTCTCTTTGTGACGGTAGCAGCTGTTGATGCTCAGTGTCCAAGATCTAGTTATAAAGGATTGCAATGTGATGATATTGTACTTTGATCACTCTTGTCATGTATTAGATGAAATGTTTCCATAAAGAGGAACTTCCCCTCACCTAGGATACCCAGTGAACCATATTCTTTTTCCACTTCTGTACTTTTGCACATTATTCCAGCTGACCTGCATGACTTCATACCTTCTCCAATTGGTGGAATCCTAGATATCCTTTGAAACCAACCTAAATTACCACCGCAGTGAAGCCTTGCCCTCCTTCCAAGCAGTTTACCCCTCTTACAACGCTAGCAAGTCATCTTTATAATAATGTTTATCTCATTAACTCAAATTTAATGCCTCCATCCCTAGCACTGGAATTCCTCAAAGACAGGAACAGCTTTTGGTTATAAAATAGTTATTGAACAAATGTTTGCAGGATGAATGAAATACTAATGGAGTCAGGATTTCAGTTTAGAAAAGTATCATTTAAGTGACATTACACCAAATGAAAGTTACAAAGCAACTGCCTGGCAATGAGGTACCCATCACTGGAATGAGAATTATCAGAATTCGAGACACTCTACAAGAAGTAAAGATGAACTCGGAGCTGAGTGACCAAGTGTCCGCAGTCAGACATTATTAACCAGGCTGAAAGAGGAGAGCTAGAAGCCTGTCTTCTCAAAAGTATAAAGACATAGTAAGAATCAAGCGGGCCCAAGGTCCTAGGAATTCCACCAGTAGCAAGTCAGAAGCAGGATGCAGCCTTCAAATGGCTAGCCAGGACTCAAAGACAACTACATCCCACTTCCTGTCTCGCACACACATCACGCCTGGAGATGTCAGGAAGAGCAACTCCTGTCTTTTTTTTTTTTTTTTAAGATTTTTTACTTATTTATTTGACAGAGATCACAAGTAGGCAAAGAGGCAGGCAGAGGCAGGCAGAGACAGAGCGGGGCGGGAAGCAGGCTCCCCGCTGAGCAGAGAGTCCGATGCCTCTGCCTCTGGCTGGGATCATGACCCGAGCCAGAGGCAGAGGCTTTAACCCACTGAGCCACGCAGGTGCCCCCAACTCCTGTCCTCAAATGAAATCGAAGTAAAAAAGTCAAAACCCTCCATGTGTTCTGAGGGACGGAGAGGGTATGATGCTTAGCATCTCTGCCCAGGGGCACAGAGCAGTAGAAAGCTTATTTCCAAATCCTCTGGGAGGTGGGGTGAGGTTGGTAGGTTGAACCACTGAGGGACCGATCTCCTGAAGGACTGGGCTGTTGGGCTCCAAGTTAGCCCGGAAGCATGAATGTGCCAGGGTCTAACATAACATTGTGGCCGACTTACAGAAGTAAACTGGCCAGGAAAGCAAGGGAGACCTAGATATAGTAGAAAGATGTCCGTGATATATTTTTATGGGAAAACAAAATTACAGAACAGTATTATAGCATACATACGTTAATTCCATTTGAAAGAAGCATATATTATATACCCACATACAGAAAGACATCTGGAAGAATATGCACCAATTGTCAGTAGTCATCCCTGAGGAGTGACATGAAAGGGAATGAAGAATTTTAGCTCAATAACCTTTTGTATTAAATTTTGGGAGGAAGAAAGCTATATAGGCTTTTATCACTTAAACCAAGGTTTAAAAGAAAAAAAAATCAACATATGAGGCAGAATGGGGTGGAGGCAGGGCGGAGATGCCTGGTGGTGATAGGCTCTGCCAGCAGAGGGCACCCATTCATTATCTCTTCTATCACAGGCGGCTACCATGTACTCATATATCCAGCACCAGCTATCCTCTGTGCTTGGTGTTTTACTTCTACTCATAGGGAGAGAACTGCTCTGCAAGGACAAGTCTCCAGCCTGCACTGGGCCCAACTGACCCTTGAAAGCATGGGGTGATGTGGCAGGAAGTCTGCTGTAATCAGACGGAGCCACAGGGTAAGGGCCCTGGATGGAAAGAGTAAAGAGGATGGACATGTGTTTCCAGGTCACGTCCTGCTGTTCCTCGAGAATCCCTATCTGGAGCGAGCTGGGAATCTCTGCTCTGCAAGGAAGACTTTGCTCCAGGCGGTACCTCCCATGAAGTGGCTTCCTTCTGCTAGCCACAGGATGGAAGACGGCTCTGCTCTACGGGCTACGCTGAGCAGGGCACCTGCATAGAACTAGAGATTTGTGCTCCTTGACAGGCTACCAGGGAGTACATACAGGTCTGGAGTGGCAGCAACCAGAGAGAGAGTGGAAGAGAAATGAAGAGGAAAGCAAATAAAGAGAGGGATCAAGGGGCAAGAGAGGAGTAGAGATAAGACAGGACAATCAGCTTCATGGATGAAAGTAGGAAGAATCTGAGCTATTGCCCATTTTGTCCAACTGACAGTCGTCCTTCAGGATACCGGACCTTAAAAGGAGGAAGAGTTAAAAGACTGAATCCATGCCCTCTAGGGTTCCAAGACCCCAGACCCCAAACCTCAGACCAAGATCCAAACAAACACTCAAGGAAGATTAGAAGAAAAACAAACACATCATCCGAAGATTAAAGATCAAAGCAAACCCTGCTGTTGGCTTGAGTTACTTCTCTTCACACCGGGAAGCCATGCAGGTATTTTTTTTTTTTTAAGATTTATTTATTTATTTGAGAGAGAGAGTGCAGTGGGAGGGGTAGAGGGAGAATTCTCAAGCAGACCCTCCACTGGGCACAGAGCCCAATGGGGCTCCATCTCACAACTCTAAGATCTTGACCTGAGCCCAAATTAAGAGTCAGATGCTCAACAGACTGAGCCATGCAGGCACCCTGAAGGCTTCTTTTAAAAGAGAAGTGCTCCTAAGCCAAACAGTTCTCTAGTTTTAAGCCCCTAGTGACATCAAACATTCTAGGAAACAGACTCTCCAGATCTTCTTTTAGCCCTTTATTTCAGGATCTCCCTTCCCTTCCTAAATATTGTTGTGACACTAGGGTTGGCATCTAAACCCTCTGCTCTTCTCACACAAACACTCCTTGATCCATAGCTTAGACGCTCCCATGGCTTAAAATCTGACCTACAGGTTAACCTATACATTGATAATAATTCTGTATTGCATATTTGAAAGTTGCTAAGATGGTGTTACAAGTCCTCATTACAAGAAAAAAAAATTTATAACTATGCATGGTGATGGGTATTAACTAGACTTACTGTGATGATCATTTCACGATATATACAAATATCAAATCATGATATTGTACATCTGAAACTAATGTTATGTGTCAACTATATCTCAATAAAAAAAACAGACAAAAAAAACAAAAAAAACAAGGAAGGGATTTAGAATCCAACAAATCTGGCTGAAGTCTGACTTTTGCCACTGAGTATAACCAAAGGCAAGCTATTTAACCGCTCTATAGGGATAATGAGAGTTGTAGTAAATATTAAAGAATAATGCACGTGAAGCCTTTAGCACAAAGGTTGGTCCCAAATATTTGCTATTACTATATATATTCATGTCATTTCCCTTATTACAGGGTTGATATGAAGACTGAATGTTAATATACTCAAAGAATTCAACATCTCAGAAATAATAAGCACTAAATATTAGCTGTTATTATTATCACTGAACAAACCTAAAATTGATAAACTTTTGTCTCTACACTAGGGTCTAGTCTAAGCCAGCATCTCTTGCCTAGAAATCTTGCAGTTCCTTCTAACTGGTCATTTTGTCCTTTGCCTCTTATACTACTCTCTATAGCTAGTGACCTGGTCACTTCACTGCTGAAAACTCTGCTCCCGGGTAGTTTACTACAAGTGTCTTGAGGACAAGGGTGTGTGGTCACTGCAGCATCTCTATCATCAGCCTAGGGCCTAGCGTATAGCAACTACATGTCGCTTTTTTCTGATTAAGCTTCATTATTCATATTAATTTCATAAAATCTTTGCCTTGGAAAGTAACATTAAAAAAAACCCAAAACACCTAGATAAAAGCACTGACATCCATCTAGTTACTGCACTAACTTTTCTGAATGCGTACACTGCTTGAATCTTCTTTTTCTAATTCTAGTTAGTTAACATAGTGTCCTGTTAGCTGCAGGTGTACAACACACTGACTCCACACTTCCATACAGCACCCCGCGCTCATCACTCTTGGATGCCCATCACCTATCTCACCCCTCCCTCCACACACATGTAGCTTTTTACTCATTCTTTCCCTTAAATCTCTTGGTGTATCTCACAGTTCTGTAAGAAAAGTACATCTCAAGGCTTCAGACGTAACGGAAAAATCGCGGTATCTCTGGTTCAGAGAAATCTACATGTCACAAGCACTGCCAGCTTTAAGGGACACGTCCACCTTGGCCTGTGGCAGAGCAGTCTCTCAGCAGTTACTGTAAATTCTGCAAGGTTCATTCCTAAACGTCCTCACATCTAGAATGGGGCTGGGACGGAAGAGTCCTAAGTACCCAGGGAGCGACCGACTACCACTCTTCCTCAACCAGAGGCTAGACATGTGCACCACTTGCTTCTTATCTGGGTTGCCCTTGAAATCATCCCTAAAGTAGTTGCACACAGACACTGAGCAGAGCACGCACACAGCTAAACATAGATTATACACACATATATGTAGGAGAGAGGTACCTGGTGGTTGATAGACTGAAAATACGGTTAATAGCCTATTTGCCCACACTGTTCTAAGTGCAACTGCACCATCTCATTTAACCTTCATAGTTACCCTGTTGGTATTATTATTATTCCCATGTTACCTATGATGAAAGGCACCAAAAGCTTAAGAAATTTGCCCAAAGTCTCACAGCTAAGTAGCAGAATAAGGACTTGAACTCAGGCAGTCTGGTTCCAGAGCCTGAGTTTAGTGTGGAGTTCTTTTATATGTATTACCATTCTGAATCATCTCAAAAACCTATGAGCTAGATTTCAGAGGTATTAACCCCAACAAAGAGAAAATAAATAATGGAGTAAAGCAACAGGCACTTGAATAAACATTAGCACATACGGGTCTCATGGAAGATCCATGCATTCAATTGCAGGTGCACATGCTTTAAAAGAGAAAGGAATGCATATTACAAATGTGTGTCACAGAGATCTATCAACAACCCAAAATTTGAAACGACATCCCTGAGTCCTAAGTCCCTCTTAGAGCCCAGAAAATGACTCAAGACCCAGAGCTGAGCTAAAAGAGCCCAGTGTGGGACGCCTGGATGGTTCAGTTGGTTAAGCATGCCTTTGGCTCAGGTCATGATCTAGGGTCCTGGGATCAAGCCCCATGTCAGGCTCTCTGCTCAGTGGGGAGCCTACTTCTTCCCCTCCCTCTGACCCTCTCACCCACCTCATACTCTCTCAAAAAAATAAAATCTCAAAAAAAAAAAAAAAAAAAAAAAAGAGCCCAGTGCTCCCCCTTGAACTCTTCTAACCTAGAACCAGTAGTTCTGGTTCATCTCCCAAAACGTACATCTCCCTCATGTCAGAGAGACAGCTTCCAGCCTTAGCTCAGCCCTACTCTGAATCAAGCCCTATCAGGATATGGTGAGGCCACTCAGGCAAATAAGACTGTATCAAGGGATCAGCAACTAAGTCAACAAAATATGAAAATATTCTGTCTTGACCTTCTGTCTTTAGGTCAGGCTGACCAACTCACATACCAGCCAGCAAATAATCTTCATTTAAATTTTAACTTCACTTTAATGGAAATCGCTTGACTCTTCTCTTTTCCCCTTCTTACACTTTACTCACTGCTCTTACCCTGCACACATCTACTTCGTTGACCACACACTTTGCCCCAGGGCTATGAAATAGAGGTAGGCTCTTTACCTCCTAAGAATGATTTGGAACCTGGGTGCCTGGGTGGCTCAGTTAAGTGTCTTGCCTTCCTCTCAGGTCATGATTTCAGGGTCTTGGGATCAAGACCCGCATTGGGGCTCCCTGCTCAGCGGGGAGCCTGCTTCTCCCTCCCCCACTCCTCCTGCTTGTGTTCCCTGTCAAATAAATAAAATCTTTGGAAAAAAAAATGGTTTGGAACTTATATGCTGTCTGTTCTTCAGCTATTTAGCTAAGATGCATAGTTCCACACAAGCCTTAAGTTAGTATCTTTTACCCCTGAATTTAAGAAGATTAAATTAGCACTGTCATCACCCCAACTGACATGCTATTGTCCAGTATTTCATTCCAGTCCATATCCCCCTCTCACAAACTACATATTGCTCTAAGTTAATGCTTTCTTACTTTTGCCAACATTTACCAGTCTTTGTTCAGTGTCCTTTCTTGAATCTGGTTTGCCACTTGAGAAGATTTTCCTTCTGCCTCAAGAACATCCTGTAGATTTTACCTGAGAGGCAAACCTTGCCTAGGTCCAAAAATATTGTTAGCCCCCTTTCTTTAAGTTCTGCTAAGTGTCAATTTCCATGATAACAGTTCTTTTGTTCTCAACAGGATGAATGGTTAGAATTCCACGTTTCTGGCTTTCATTGTTAATGCTGAGAAGTTACCCATCTGGGCTGTTTTCCACAGGTAGTTTGTGTTTTTGCTCTAGCTGCTCAAGATTTTAAGTTTTCTGCATCTCACCCTGTCTCGAGAAATGAGTTGCTTTTTTATCTTGTTGGGAATTCATTGGGATTCCTAAATCTGAGGTCTGGTGCCTTTCACCAAATTTGACAATTTATCTGCCATCCCTATCTTTGGGTATTGCCTCTTCCTGTAATTTCCTCCTGGAGCTTCAGATAATGTACATGAAATCTTATTCTCTTGTCCTAACCTCGACATCGCTGCTATTTCCCATTCTTCCTTCTTCTCTTTCTTCTTCTGTGGAATTCATTCTGGATAATTTGTTGAGAACTATCTTCCATTTCACCTCTAGCCCTTCAACTTCTCCAACCTGTTTCATCTAAGTTTTTAATTCAACTTTGTCTTTCTCCTAATTGAAAATAGCTTTTTTCAAATCTGATTGCAATCCTCTCTTACTTTCAAACTTGTTTTAGTTTATAATCAAAACGTTATCTCATTACAATCTGTGTGAAAATGCCAACATCTGAAGTATTTAAGGATTGGCCTCTGTGTCTTCCTGTCCATCTTTTTCACTTTTATGGGGCCTTATCTCTGTGCACCATCATTCTGGAGCAGGACTGCTCATCTGCCTTAGGAGTCTCTCCGTGGGAACTGAACCATTACCGGGACTGCATTTGCTTCTGGAAATCCCCTGGAGGCATGATCAACTAAGTACCACTTTAAATTCCCCACTTACAATTTTTTGGCCCACACAGACAGTGCACAAAAATTTGTACTGAAAACCCACAGAGGGCCATCTTGTGGTTATGAATTCTCAGGGAAGATACTGTACTTCTTCCTTCTGTCTAGCACCATGTGAGACAAGTGTTCCTTGCTACTCCCCTCTATAGAGTTCATTTCTTATTCACCTTGACACTGAAGGTATTCCAGCTTTACCTGGAGTCACCTGCAAAACTCATTTCCTGTTTCCCATACCCTGTATAGTCACTAAAATAGATGCTTAAAGTCTGCTGAGTTTGGCAAAAACTCTGGGTAAAAGCTAGCTTTTAGCAATTGCTTACTTCTTAGGATTCCAGTTTTCACTTCATTTTAAAGATCTTTATTTATTTTTATGCTTGTTCGTCAATGTGTTCATAAGTATTATTTATAAATATATTTACCCAGCATCTTGCTTGTTTCTGCTGAAATGACATTTCAAATGATCTCATCTACCCAAAATGCCAACAGAAGCCTGAACTAGCCCTAGCTATAGGCACAATACTCCGCCCACCCTTGATTCTGAGAAGGGTAGGTTGTAAGCAGACCGAGAGCCCAAAGTTCACAAAAGACCAATGCTAACCTTGCCTTGCCTTAAAGGTAGAGGGTAAAAGGTGTCAAGACAAGAGCCGAGTGAGTGCCTCACACAACTTCACCACAAATAATCCGAATTTTCTTTTCCTCAGGGACAACCACCTTTAGGGCATTCAGACTGTGCCCATTAACACTAGAGTATCTGTGGAAAGACAGGAAGATCGTATTCTCTTCTGCATCCTCACTGGAAGAACCTGTCCTTTTCAACAAAGAGATGTATATGGAGAGAAACGTAGCCCTTTTTCCTCAGCTAAAAATCAAACCCCACACTTACAATAATGTTTATAGCTCTTACGATGTATACTGACAAGTGTAAAGCTCTTGACTCGTCCACTTGTGGATAGCTGGTCCTGGTCACTTCAGACCACATGAAGAAGGGAAGAGACTAAGTCAGGACATAATGCAGACAGACAACATGATTATTTTCATGCTTTCCCTACCTCACTTCCTCCAGCTTTCTCTCCATCCACGTCTGCCTCTAACTTCCACATGGGTCAGCTTAAGACCTAATGCTTTAAGTGGCTGTCAGACAACAGGAAAGTAAAAGAAATTCACTCCTACAATGTTTTTTTTCTTTTTTGTCCTTTTTTGAGGTACCCTGCCTTTCAGGAGTGATTTAAGTTTCCAGACACACCTCCCTGGCTTTGCCCAATGGGGCCACATGCTCTCCAGTCCAGGTACCCTTTGTAGCCAGAAGTGACACGCTCGTCAAAGTCAGCAACTCCAGAAGATTCCCTCTGTACTACCAGGCCCCGTATCAAGGACTAGCTTCACCTCTCAGCAGCCTAGATATTATCTGTGGGACACGGTTTGTAAGGTAAGAAGTCTTTCCTACCTACACACCAGCCTATCACTATTATCTCAAATTCAACTATAAGCAATTCATTACTTTGAAATCAAGTTTTCTTTACGAATTTTCCCGTACTGTGATTATCATCACGCACTAGCAATGGTGCCAGTGCAGTTAGAGCCAGTTATCCGGGATTCCAGTTTGAGGCTAAAACCTTCAACTAAGTCATTAACTAGACCACGGTCTCAACTTGCAATTAACTGACCACAGGCATCAGAATAACCTAGGTGACTTATCAAGATTTCAGATTCCTGAGTCACTTTTTTCTTTTCAATCAATTTTTGGAAATGGAACAAAGGCATCTGCATTTTTTAAGGTTCCCAGGTAATTCTTGTGTACTTGTTCAGATCCAGAAGGTGAGGTCTAGTTGGGTGTCTTAAGTCTATCCATGAAAATACCAAGATGAATCTCTACTATCTTATACTTCAGACAGAAAGACAAAATTGAGAAATAATGATCTAGAAGGGCTGGCTGGTCCTTAGTTCTTCCTGGGGGAGATATTTCTACTTTGTAACAAAGTACTTTAAGTTCAGCAAGAAAGAACAAGTGGCCAAGTGAGGTCATAGCTTTGAGCGGTCAGAAAGTATGTCTCAGCAGGACCCATTACAGCTAGCTATTTCACAAACATGTGCAGGGGGTGGGGGGCGCCTCACTGAGAGAGAAGACTGGTGGAGCATCATCTATAACCACTTCCAGAAACAACTCGGGCTCTCAAGGTTCAAGAACATCATCAGCATATCTTGACAAAATCCACGGGATTCCTAAAGTTGGTGTTAGTAGGAGATAGCAACGGGCTTCCAAAGCATTCCTAAATCGGTGTCAAGACACTTAAGAGATACAGGGGATTTACAGATCATTCTGTTTAACACCTTATTTTAGGTAGGAGCAGAGAAATGTTTTGAAAAGGCCACAAATCAGGGTGCCTGGCTGACTCAGTCAGTGCAGCAAGTGGCTTTCACGTGATCTTGGGGTCCTGAGTTTAAGCCCCATGTTGGGTGCGGAGCTTAAAAAAATAAATAGAAGACCACAGATCTTAATCACACAGGGTTCGCATGGATTGTAAAAAGAGGACGTGTCCATCTGTTTCCTTCTCTCACCCAAACATCCACAACACCTAGCACACAGAAGATGCTCAGTAAATATTTAATGAGATGAAACAAATGGACCGACCCAGGGAGGAGGGGAGAACAGGTAAGTTCTGTTTATAGCTCAGTATCAGTGGATAGTAACTATAACAGAAATAAAGGCTATCCACCAGTAGCCTGTTTTTTCCACAGAGACAGAAAACCATCTCAAGTGAAGCTACCAAATCCCTTTGGAAAGCAGATTCTGATAGCTTTTTGGCTCTGTGATTCACCCTTCTAGTCTAAAACTACAACTGTTAGACACAAGCTTTAAAAGGAACCAGCTACAATGCTTAGATTTCCTGGTCTCACTAGCCCAAGAAAGTTTTTATACCCAAGACCTAGTTCAACAAAAATTGAGACATGACCATCATCAGAAGCTATAGATTTTTAATCTAAAGATTGGGCATACAGCAAGCATTTTACATAAATTCTTGAGTTTTTTAATTATATAATAGGAAATAGGGGCCCCAGAAAAATAAGTCTCTTTCCATAGGTCTTAATCCATGGCCTCTGCGGTAAAAACAATCCCTAGCAACCCAGCAAGTGTTTGCTACCCATCCACATATTATTTGGTAGGACACAAGAGCAGCTATAGGTCTGTCCCTTGTCTTCTTACTGAAGGATTACAGATAGCCTGAAAAGCAACATTGTGGCCCAGTATTCACTTATATACACGAGCCTTTTAATTACACATTTTCTTATTAGGAGGGCAGTTGGAGTTGGTAGCGTCTAACTTTCTAGTCATAAATGTTAAATGTTCAAAAGGACCGTGTGTTGCAATGGGCTTTGTTCAACATTCATTTTATTGAATTTGCAAAAGAATTCTGGTGACTAAGAAAGTCATTAATTCCTTATACTTCAGTTTCCCATCTAAGTTAGCAATAAGTTTCCTGTGCTCTACTTAACCACATTTAATTTTTAAGAATCTTAAGAGGAAAAATGTCTCACATGTAATTAAAAAGAATGTTGCTTGGTAAGAGTTGGGACTGAGCTCACAGTAATTCCATCCTGGTATAACCCCCTTCTGGCTGCTCTGGAGAGAAGAAGGACCCAGATACATGTAAGGAAGTAACCAAGATGAAAAGGAGGGAAGAGATACAGCTTGAAGTGAAGAAATGACACAGACCCCCCACATACACACTTTAAAAACTTTATTTATATAAAAAACTCATTTGTTTTTAAAAGCATTAACAAGAGAGAAAGAAAAACAGGAAAGGTATGGAGCAGAAGACATGCCCCTTAGTAGTGTTCGGTGGGAGGTGGGATTTTTGGTTCTCTGGAATTGAATGTTTAGTGTTTTTATAAACAAAAAAGAAAACAAAATAGTTAAAGGTCCCCCAAAGCCCATGGCTGTTCTATTACCCACACCCCACCGAGAAAAAGAGCACCAGGAAAAGAGCAGAAGAGGAGAAGAGAAACCAAGAGTGGAGCCAGGTCCAGATGGGGGCAATCTCCCCTGTGCAGTATGTTCTTAGGGTCAAAGAGGGGAAAAGGCTCCTTTTTGCCAGAAAAGGAGTGGGAAGAAATGGGGGGAGGGTGGTAAATAAGGGATTTTAATGTATAGGGGAAGGGAAGGGGAGTGGTGGGTTGTGCACTTTTCTCTTACCCCATAGCCTCAATTTATAAGGGGAGGGGGAGAGAGAAGGATAAAGATTTCCAGTTGCATTGAACAGAGCTTTTAGATTAAGGGGAGGAATAAAAGGCAAAAAAGGAGAAGGGTTAAAAACAAAACCAAAAAAAAAAACCCAAAAAAATAAAAAACAACCAGCATAGCAGCTGATTCCTCTAGCCCAACCCACTAATGAACACTAAACTGAAAGGAGGTGGTACTGGGGTGGGGGGAGGGGAGGCAGGGAGGGAGGGAGGGCACAGAGGCCACCTCCCTCCAGCCACTTCAGAGATGACAGTAAATTTTGAGCAACTAAGGAGTAAGAGTCGCACCACTCACTCCTCCCATACTTTGAGACTCATCAGAACAGGATTTTTGCAAAATCCCAACCATATACTATTGAGCAAAAGCTGAATGGCTGAAATCAGAGGCTCTACCAATTCCCAACAGAGAATCTGAGGTTCTCTAGGTCACCTCTCCTTTCTGCTATTTAGGGCCAATAGTGGGTAAGAAAGCAACAAAATATAATTTGCAAAATCATGAAAATGAGACCGCAGAGGCAAAGAAAGGCACATGGAAGGGAAGGAGGAGATGCACCCCAGGCCAAAGGCACAAAGAAGAGGCAAATCCAGGGGCGATCTCCACCTTTTAAGGGTAAAGGGGGTGGGAATATGTACATCAAGTCCTTTTGTCAGCCAACCAATCCAGGGAAGAGGAGGGAGGGAAGGGCTATCAGGGTAGGAAAAGGAGACATAAGGGCAGGGGGGAAGCCAGCTTCAAAGCTTCCTGCCAGTTTCAGACTAACTGATTCATGTACATTCCTACTAACTCCTCTTAGAGGTTCTTCTCCTCCCCAGAAGACATCTTTCTGCTCCTTCTCACCCAAAAAGTCTTCCTTGATACATTCTCCTCTTTCTACAGCCTCTTGCGAATGGCCAGGCCAAGTCAGCAGACATTATCACAGGATGGAAGAGGAAGATTAAGGACAGCCTCAGTAAGGGGCAACAGCAGCAGCCCAGGGTTGTCATGAGGCTTGGAGAAGAGATGGAGTCTGTAGGTCCATGATGGTCCCTGCCCTGGAGATGAGGAGAGCAAGGTTTCTTAATCTCAGTTCTAGGAGACCTTCACTTACTCAAGGGCCCTTGCCAGGTGAATGTGCCAATGTTGCCAGCCTTCTTTGAATCAAAAATAGTCATCGGAGTAAGGGAAGAGCTCACACTTCCCATTCTCCAAAAAAATAAAAGTCCCTTCCCCACCAGGGAAAAAAATCTTGATTAAGAATTATCAGTTTATCAGAGTGCTGGACACTGCATATACTTCATGTAACTTCCAATTCTTCCCATGGCTTCCAGTGAGGACTCCCACTTGCTCCCTCCCTCCATACAAGGCCAAGAGTCCCAGAGAGACCTGGTAAAAAGAGCTAATCTGCAGCAGTTTCTCGAGATATGCATATAACTGAGTCAGGCTTCTTGGGAGCAACTGGAGGGGATCTGCAGGGGGCAGGAGGGACAATTAAGCTTCACTGGAACAAGTTAGAGGAGTTGGTGGAAAGAAGGCGGCCACTTAGGGCTAGAAGGGCAGGAGGCAGCCTGGCAGTTGGCACAATAGTCCAGCGAAGAAAGGGAAAAATCATCAGTCCATTTCGCCACCAAAAAATAAAAGTACATATATTATAAGCTCAGATGTAGCGGAGATAGTGGTGCTAAATCTTCTGCTGTAGGGGAAAAAAGAGAAAGAGATGTTAATAGGATTGGGAATGAGGAGAACCAAACGACAGTTGAGCAAATCTGGAGGGGAAGTAGCACATAATGGAGAATCCGATCACCAGAGGCATGTCCCAGCCTCGTAAGAGGCAACAATCACAGAAGCAGCACCCCCCAAGCTCCAAGTGGCTGAGACTAGGGTCTCTGGCCTGATCAGATCAGCATGATTGGCAAACTGCCGGCACACAGGGCCTCCTTCCTCAAGATGATCTTGCGGGTGGCTGGAGGACATACCATGGAGGGGTTAGACACTTGGTCCCCCTCATCATCCAAAACCAACACATCCAACTCTTCCTCCAGAGATTCCTGCCCCTCGTCCTGCTGTGAACACATGCAATTTGTTAGTAAGGAAGGAAATAGAAACCTCGTGAGTGTGTGCCAGATCTAAGGAAATATCCCCAAACTGGTCAACTCAAACAAAACAAGAGGATAGTAAGAAAAGGGCAAGATATTTGAGAAAAGGCAGGGACAGGACAAGAGTAATGTATGAGAATACAATGATCAGCATTAGTCACATTTATTGTCTTCCTTCCCCTAACCTGACCATCGCAGAATGACCCAAAAAATCCCAACTTGAGTCAAAACTCCTACTTTACCTGAAAACCCCTACCAGGAAAGGATACTGTCTTTCACCAAGTACTTTTTTTTTCCTATATCTCAAAACATGGAGGTTTCAAAACAGAACTAGCCTTAGAAGGACAATACTATGTAAAAGAGAATTTACCATCAGGGGTGTTCCCTTCAACGGCTCCATTTCACCTAGATCCCCGGATCGATCCAGTGTTCTGTTGTGGTCCCCTCTCTCGTTCAGTGTGGAATAGTTGTTATCTAGGGAAAAAAGTACAACAGGATAGTCCCCTCTTGTGTACACTATATATTAGCAGAGAAGTGTGAATTAGGCACCCCTGTTGGGAAGTAAACTTTGTCAAATGTTCCAGAAAGGCATTAAGGTCTCGTCCTTGACTTAAGGTCCCGGACTTAAACAGAACTTGTAGGACATAGGATAATAAAGCTAAACAGAAGCAAGCTGTCTATAAATGGTACTGGAATTAAGAGGAGAGACAGTAAGGTGTGCTGCCAACAGTCAGGAAGGACCTAACAAAGGAGACAGGACTTAATTAAGGCTTTGGAGATGAAGAAAATTTAGCAAAACAAAGGGGAAGGGCATTCCAGTAAGAGGTTATTACCTGAACAAAATCAAAAGAGTATAAAGACAAAATAGCAAATTAGACCGGAGGGGGGATGGGGGGGGCTGAAACAGAATATATGGAAGGAAAAATGGAGAGGGAGCCTGGGGCCAGCTGGTGAAAGGCTTTAACAATTTAAGGACCCACAACTGATATTGTAGTAAGTGGGGGTGGGGGTAGAGAATGATTTTTTTTTTAAACCTTTGCATATGTGGGAATGTAGAAGAAAGTAGACAGATGAAGTTTCACTAAATCTCTTCATATCCTTACAAATGGAAATGTCCAGCCAATGAATGCTCTCCCAGGATGGTAAATGGTGAAGGTGCTAGAAAAAAACCGCAAGGCCAGACAGTTCTCATCCCAGTGAAATATTACTCCCTGTCCTCAGGCAGGAATTAATCACCTACCTAATGACTTTGTGTTTGATCCCATACTGCTCATCTGAATTTCTTCCCGATCAGGTTTCTTATCTATACGGAGTCAGAAAGTTATCCAGGTCAAAAACCAACTCTTCAAATTCTATACTCATCGTAAAAATTGCTCTCTGGTTCGTCCTCCCTCCCTCTCATCAAATTTTTACTGAGCACCCGCTATATGCCAGAGAGTAAACAAAGCCCTCATGGGCCTTAAAGAGATCCCTTTCCAAAGGACTCCTAACCTAAGAAACCATTCACTGTAAGCCAGCAATTGTCAAATTATTTGGCCTCCAGACCCCTTTTAGTTTTAAAAATTATTAAGAACCAAAAAGCATTCATTGGTATAAGCCATATGCATTACTATTTTACTGAACTGAGAGATTTTAAATACTTATTTCACTTAAAAGTAACAAGAAAGTTATTCCATGTCAACATAAAACTTTTAATGTTTTAGAAAAGCAGGTTTTTGTTGTTTTTTTTTCTTTTTTTACATTTTTGCATATCTTTTTCAAGTTTGGCTTAATAGAAGACAGCTGGATTCTCATATCCACTTCTACATTCAATCTACTGTGACATAATTTTAGTTGACGTATAGGAAGAAAATCCAGCCTCCCACAGATAAAACATTGGAAAAAGGAGAATTTTAACAATCTTTTCAGATAACTGTAGATATTCTTTGATAGTATACTAACACTCAACAAGTATGGTTCCTCTAAGGTTAGCAACATATGGAACCTGAATCCAAATGAATGATCTCCTCATACTTCATTAAATTAAAATGCACTGGTCTGTCTTGCACTTTGACTGGGTCAATTACCTATGTATGCTTCTGAAACATCACGCATTGGTCACTTGGAAAATACTGGTTCACAGAGTAAGGCAGATCTACACATTAACACATTTCATTATACAACACCAAAAAAACAAGTCACATTCATTACTATTATCACTGATTTCAATAAAAAGTCTTTTAAGTATTGGGGTGTTACCAGGCTCATAATGGCAGGTATAAGTTTGCCAAAGTTATCATTTTTGGGGCGCCTGGATGGCTCGACCCTGGGATCACACCCTGCATTGGGCTCTCTGCTCAGCAGTGAGCCTGCTTCCCCCCTCTCTCTCGGCCTGCCTCTCTGCCTACCTGTGATCTCTGTCAAATAAGTAAATAAAAATCTTTTAAAAAAAAAATTTATCACTTTTACTTGAAAATTCGGGCAACAGTTACGGTCATTTATTTTTCCTCAAAGTGACAAGCTCACTGCATTCATTTTTGAGAAAAGTATCTAGCAAATATCCAAGTCTGAATAGGTGTAGTTGGTCTTTCCTTCCCCGCCCCCCGCCCAAGGAAAAATGACAGTCCATAAAAAAGTGGCTAATACACTTGGAAACTCCAACTATATCGACCATCATGCTCTGTATTCAGCACAGGATTTTTCAAGAAGATGCGTACTCAAGGTTAGAAAAAGTAAAATTAATTTTTACAGCTCCATCAAGTATATTCTTAAGTGAAAACAGCTTTTTTATTTTTTAAAGTTGTGAGTCCACAGCA
Organism: Martes martes; assembly: GCF_963455335.1. Lineage (NCBI taxonomy): Eukaryota > Metazoa > Chordata > Mammalia > Carnivora > Mustelidae > Martes > Martes martes. The sequence goes on from NC_137898.1 coordinate 12,729,201, forward strand.
ATAAAGACTGCAATGACTGATTTGGCCTGGCATCACCGCCAGTGTGCACCACCAGGGCTTTGACACAACTGGCACAAAAGTCAACAGACAGAGGCACCTGGGTGGCTCAGTGGGTTGAGGCCTCTGCCTTCGGCTCAGGTCATGATCTCAGGGTCCTGGGATCAAGCCCCGCATCGGGCTCTCTGCTCAGCAGGGAGCCTGCTTCCTCCTCTCTCTGCCTACCTCTCTGCCTGCTTGTGATCTCTCTCTGTGTCAAATAAATTAAAAAAAAAACTAAAAAAAAAAAAAAAGTCAACAGACATGGGGATGGATCCTTACACCACATTTCAAGAGCCCTGACTGAGGCAAAAGCCAAGTGTCATCAAGATAATAAGAGTTACAATATACAATTCCATGAAAAAGAAAACATTTCATAAAACAAAATATGTAATTCATCTTTTGGGAAAAAATGTATTTGCTCACACGGCAAAAAAAAAAAAAAAAAAAAAAAAAAAAAAAACCACAAAGAGCAGCAGTTATCTCTGGGTAATAGAAGTAAGTGGTTTTGTTGTTGTTATTTTTCTGATTGTCTCTATTTTCTAAGTTTTCAACAGCCCATAATGTTACCTGGTATTACATGGGAATTTAAAAAGCAAGAAATAGTCATTAGGCAATATATACATATATCAAATCATTGCGTTGTACACCTTGCATTTGTACAATGAATGACAGATGTCCGTTCGCTCTCAAAGAGAGAATATGGTGAGACTAGGGTTCACTGCCCTGTGAACAAGCAAGCAAGGACAGAGGATCCCACCCAGGCTCCTGCCTCGGACAATCCCCAGGTGAAGTATTATTACCCTCATTCAGTAATAAATATATATTCTATTCCTTAGGCAGTCTGCCCACTAAAGAACAGCAGTGGTGGGGTAAAAGCAGAGGGGTATGCCCCCTGGATACTGTACCTGTTTTCTGGTTCCGGTCAATGAGAGGGAGAGTGCTGTCATCATATGAATGACTGCTCTGGCTTCGAGAAGCGTTGTTTAGATTCACCTGGAGGCAAACATAAAATGCAACAATGTCAGAGAATACTGAATTCACCCACATCTTATTCCCCAGTGGGGACACACCATTAGGTCCCTATTCTCAAATACAACTCTTACCGAAAGAGGACTCATATAGGTTAAAGAAACACCTATATAATAGTGAAACAATCTAGGATGTTACAGCTTCTATTTATGTTCCTGATGGTATTCAGGAGATGACAGAGGGACCAAACATTCATACTATCAGAAGGTGACACAGTCTCTGGCAAATTCCTTCAAAGGGCTATGGAAGATTTGGGGAAAAGTCAAAAAGGCCACCTTCCTTCGTCACGACCAGCACTGACAACATGCTGTGATGTAGAGGAAAACCGCAGCTGTTTGGGCAGCAAATGAAGCGCGGGCACTACTCTTTTGGGAAGGAGCAGTAAGCCAGATGATTTCCTCACTAACAGAGACTTGGGATAAAGTAGGACTGTTTGTGACAGTGAAGCAGAAGAAACCAAAGACAGAGTGGTAAATGAGACCCAGGACAAAAAAGTATACGCCTAAGGCCCCAGAGCTGCTCTACCTGGAAGTCTGATTTCTTCCATCCTTCTTTTTCCAGTGGCTTCCGTAGTTCCTTATAGCCCCAGATTGTCTGTAATACAAGTGCTGCTGCTCGGACTTCTTTTTCTGAACGGTTCCTTTTGAGAAAAGTTAACACCAGATGGAATTTGGACGATAAGACAAGGGAAGCAGCCGAGAACCTGTGTTCTCTAATACGATGTCACACTAGAAATGCCAAAATGGGCAGAAGCAAGTATTCACCAAGCTCTGTATTCTGGCCCCAACACTGACACACACACAAAAAACGTTTGATGGAAAAGCAGGTTATCAATTGATAGCTCAACATCAAGACAAAAAACAGAGCAATATCTCTTCATCCTTTACATATAAAAAAGGGAAAATAACCTTAGAAAGCAGAAGGGGAGTGCTCCTTCCTAGCAGCCCCCCTCTCACACTCAAACTCTTCCAGTTGTCATTTTACGCATTAAACTCACCCTGATTTGTTGATTAACACCAGCTTCTCAATGCCCTGTGTCTCCCGAAGCTTTTTGGCAGCCTCCAAGTTCTCAGCAATAACCTCATTGATGGTGTTCAAGAGAGAGACCACAGTGTCCTCAGAGAAATTCTGGGAAGAGCTCTGCTGCCCTCCTGGCAGATTCTTTACCAAGTTGGGAATAGCATGTTTACCTATAGCATTAAGACGAAACGAATGTGTTCAGGGAGAACAAGCCAAGTTCAGCTGTAAGGAGCCCAAGACTACACTTAACTACACTGATCATTGAAAATGCGGTATGTCCCCAGGAATCAACTTCATTCTGCTACAGTATTATCATACCAGAGGAGCAAGGGACCTGGAATAGCCATGAATCCATGGTCTTTCTTATTCATTTATTCTCTCCTCCAGTCACACTGAAACAACATGAATACTTTATATCAAATATGCTAGTTTTTTCAGGTAGTCTAATGAAAATAGCATACATATTTAAATTGTAATAGCTCAGTAAAATTGTCGTTATGAATTCAACAAAAAATTGGGCTCTGCCACAGCCCACCTATATTAACTCTGGACAAATTACGTTAAGTTCTTTCCTGGGCCTTTTTCCTTATTCTATAAAAAACTGGACCTCTGGGGCACCTGGGTGGCTCAGTGGGTTAAAGCCTCTGCCTTCAGCTCAGGTCATGATCCCAGGGTCCTGGGATCGAGCCCCACATCGGATTCTCTGCTCAGTGGGGAGCCTGCTTCCGCCTCTCTCTCTCTCTCTCTGCCGGCCTCTCTGCCTACTTGTGATCTCTGTCAAGTAAATAAATAAAATCTTTAAAAAAAAAAAAAAAAACTGGACCTCTGTAAAGAGGTCATGATCAATGAGAATGTGTGGAATTATTAACAATGCCTACTAACAAAGGACACGCTTATTAAATAAAGCTATTTCTGTTCTGTTTTTAAAGAGTCATCGCTTCTTATCTTACCAAGAATGATTAAACTAGAACGCTTGGAGTTGCAAACTACAGAGAGCTACTGGGATCCCTCCTCTGTAATTTCAGGAATAAACTAAACAACATCAGCTAGATGAAAGGCTCTGTACTAAATGCTGAACAAATGGTTCAAATCCAACTCTTTACCAATGAGCTCTTTGTTGCGGGCATCCACAGCCAGATTTCTCAGTGCTCCAGACGCAGCTTTCACTACACGCTCATGTTCATTGGTCAGGAGGTCGGCAATGGCAGAAAGAGCCTTCTCTTGACGCAGAGCAGAGCGAATATATCGACCATACTAGAAATTAACACATGGAAAGAGGTGGAACAGATTACAAATGGCGGCAAACTGGTTGCAGAGTTCTTCCACCTCTAAATCCACTTTCTAAAAGGTACTCACCGTCCAGCGCCCAGCACACAAGTTCTGGATAGCTCCAGCTGAGGCTTCTAGGATGGCAGGAGTCTTGCTCTCCTTGAGGAGTGAGATATATATCCGAACCACCTCTGGTTGAAATAAAAGCTCATAGCCTGCACAAGAAAGGACAGAAAAACAGAGAAAGCTAGTCAGTACCTACGTGCCAGGCTCTGGCTGGTTGAAGTCCAGCTTCAATACTCTGGATTGACAGATTTATGCTCCTGTACCATTAGGCTCCCTATACTCTTCCACCTACCCAACAGCCAACTCAGAGTCTTGAGTCCATGCCTTCTTAAGAATAATTCATCCATGGTAGGAGAAGAACAGACATCAACTCATCATATGCAACTCCTCTCTCTCCTCTCTCACAGTTTACTTTGGCCTGACATTCGGGGGATTCATTTGCCCATTGACAGCACTCAGGATTACAGATTCCTCATCTCAAATGAATCGTTTCTAACTTAACTGAGTCATTCTGCACCCCCCCTTTACTATGATTAAGTAAAAGGGCCTATCCTAGATTTAACAACATGTAAAGCTTTTATATCCGTGAAGAGCTATGAATTTTAAACCCACTATACTGATAAATATAAATACCCAAACTGTGAGAAAGAGGTTTCTTAAAACAGGTAATGACTAAGACTATAGTGGATACCTAGGGCACCTACATTTCTGGCCTGGACTGCCATCAGGACCTTACCCACCCTCCAATAATCTGAAAAGTTGCCAGAACAAGTCCTTCATAAGTTACTGCTACAATACCAGTTTCCCAATACTTCACCATCACTCCACATCCAGAGTTGGAGGAAAGAGAACAGTGATCATACTGTACAGTCTACAGTTAGGCTACCCGATACTCATCTGTGGACTATGTGTATAAGAATCCTGGAGACTAAAAATAAAAAGATTAACTTACCTCGAGCTGGACTAGTTCTTTTAGGGAAATCCACTGTATCGTTTGCTGGATCCTCTGTGGGTTTTTTCCCTTTGGAAATTAAAAAAAGGACAGAGGGGTAAAGTTTGAGAAAGGAAAGAGTCCACTTAGTGCACTTTTTACTCTTCAGTCAAAATCTTTTTGGATCAGAGATGCACTGGCACGGGGGGGGGGGGGGCGGGGGGGGGAACACCAAAAAGAAGAAAACAGAAAACCAAGCTCCCCTCCCCCATCCCAGCAAGGGGCTGCGCAGAAACAAGGACAGAAAACAGGCAGCAGACAAGTAAGATGAGGATAAGCACCGTTGTCGCTGTGGTCCTGAGTTCTGGTAACTGGGACTGCTGCCCAGGAATAGCATGCCATGAGCCATTGGCTCCAAAGAGCTGAACTTGTTTCAGTGGTCTTCCTCAAATGAATTTTCCTACATGCATCCATAGGGAAGGGTTAGGAAATACTAGAGAAGCTAAAACCAAAGCATGCAAATTAGAAGTAGGGAAGCGCCTTAAGATTCCACTCACCTCTGGAGAACCACTCATCTTCCAGTGCGTCACCCAAGGTGGAAAGCAGAAAGAAAGGAAGGAAGAAAAATGCAGGAGAGTGATGTCAACAAGATCATGGGCAAATAAGTAGGAAAGCAGGGAGAAAAAGAAAAACACAGAAAACACAGAGGAGGAATGGGGGAGAAGGCCCCAGATTAGTTGAGTTCTCGTCCTTTGCTGCCCCCAAACTGATACCAGTACCACCACCACCAACTATCATCACCACCTTGAATGAAGCACATGACACAGGGAAGCAGCTGCAGAGCAAGGAGACATCCTTGACTAGGCAGACTCACATACCACTCATCAAGTATTTTGTACCTAAATCTAAAAGTGTTCCTTCCCCTTTCTGTCCTACATTAAAGAGCAAGGAACAACGAACCAAGACTCACCTTTGCCCTTCTTGGCCCCAAAGCAACTGGCAGCATGTGGCCCAGTATTGTTGGCAACATTGGGAGGTGCCTCTTGGTAACGCTCTGCCTGTGGGATCTCCCGGTGAACTTGATATGACAAATTCCGAAGAAGGCAAACGCAGTTCTCCACAAGCTTGGGAACACGAGATAGAGGGCTTAGTGAACAAGGAGAACGTCTATCATGATTTCCCAGCAAGCACAGGTTTCCATGATTCAAGCATTAAAATACTGATCCCCAAAAAGCATAGCCCCATCCATTATCATTTACAAAGACTCTTACATGCACCAAGCTTCTCAAAATCCTTGCAGCCTCAGACTAATGAAGGTTTTTGCCACCATTTGGTATATGACACAAAACTGAGGATCACCCTGACTTTTTCCTGCTTAGGAAAATATATAACCTTGGAAATACAGCTACAAAGCTTTAAAATAGATGATACAGGTAGAAGAAATTCTAAAGAAAGCTGTATTCTTCTAAGGTGAACATCTACTTGAGGGAGCAGGGGTTGGTACAGATACCTAATGTCCCTTAAAAGCCTGAGATGGTGAGGTCTGCACGACAGGTACTTCATGGTGCTGTGCCTGGAATTCACTCAGCCATTAACTTACCTTGCTATCTGAGTCCTTCTGCCCAATCTCAGCCTGAACAATGAAAATGAGGGCATCCACTAAACCATCACATTCACGAAGTTTCCGGCGAGCTTCACTCCTCTCTGAGCTGACGTTCCTGAGGGGGAAGGGAGAGGCTTCAAGAAGACTCCGATCTACAAACCCTCCCTTAGTATCTTCAACATCTACAAGCCTCCTCTGTACTTTTTCTTTTTACTGTAACAGTTAGTGAGTACTTATTACAAACAAGGTACTGCAGTTGAGAGAAAGCTGAGTAAGACAACTCTTCTTCCAGGACATTTATAACAAGGTGGGGGGGGGGAGGATAACACACAACTAGGGAGGGTCTAAATAAGGTAAACCAACAATAATACTTTAAGATCAGACAGATACTTCTTGCACAGGAATTACAAATGAAGAAAGGGGCAGAGCACGCACCGGTATACTCCAAAGAGAGAAAGACTATATTGCAGCATTTATAGGATTTAAGAAGAAATCAGAAAAACTTGCGTGAAATATAGGCACTTTTGAGTTTAGCCTCTAAAGATAAATAAGGAGGGGCGCCTGCCTGGCTCATGTGGTAGAGCATGCAACTCCAGATCTCAAGGTCTTAAGTTTAGGTGTAGAGATTACTTAAAATCCTTTAAAAAAAAAAAAAAAAAGGGTAAAGAGACAAGGGCACTGCAGTTTGAAGGAATAATACCTCTCCCCCCACACCACCACCCTTCTAGTACTGTGTTCCTCCTACTGCATTTGTCACATCTTTACTTAAAATACAGGTCACTAAGGACACACTCAGGATCAAGACTAGACAACTGCCTTACATGTGGTAGATACTGAACAAATGCTCACTGAATTAAATGAACAAAGTCAAAGAGGCACAGAAGTGAGGATGTGCAGGGGAACAAGTAAACCAACATAGCAAATGTATGGGCACACAAGCGAGTAGTGACAAAGGTAAGACAGGCTAGACACAGTATACAATATGGATGGGAATGGAAGCTGAATGACAGGCCAAAGAATTAAAAAAGAATTTTTTAAACTTAAGTCAGTCAAAAATTCAATCTTCATATTCTTGAAGCCTTATGTTACCTAAGACAGCCAGCTGTGTTGGTGAGTACCGACTCCCACTCAATATGGCGTGGCTTACAATCTTCATTAGGTTCTCGCTCCCAACCGGAATGTGGGATGATCACTTCATCTGTCAATGCGTGCAGTGCATGGTCCACAATCTCCATTTTGATTGAGTCATGGGATGAGAGATTCCACAGGGTTCCTGGCAGAGACAACCCATCAGATACCTCTCCAACACCCAAGACAGTATGTCTGAAGAATGCCAAAGAGAATCCCTTATTCCATCATTTCTCAGTCTTCCCCAATGACCAAATACCTTGTAATGGTATTCAAGCTTTTGTTTGTGACCCATGATAAGAAATATACATTATGGCTCAACATATATATACATATATGTACATCATAAAACAAAAGTTTCATAAAACAATACTTACTACTTATAAGCAATGTTCTCTGGGTTATCTACACCAGAGTTTCTCAACCTCATTAACACTGACCTCTTGGGCCAGATCTGTGGCAAGCTGACCTATCCATTATTAGATTTTGAGCAGTATCTACGCCTTTTACTCCTTAAATGCTGGTAGCACTCCCTCCTGCCCAAGCCAAGTTATGACAACCAAAACTGTCCCCAGACACTGCAAATGTCCCCTAGCGGGCAAGACCAGTCCTGAGAACTAATAATCTATCCCATTTCTTGTTCTTTCTTCCTCTTGAAATACTGACTGGGATCCACAAAACTGTGTTCAATATACACTAATGGATCACAACCCACAATATGAAAAACCACTCTTCAAAGCAAGGATCACAAGCTCAAATATCTACACAGGACAAGCAGATATTTAAAAGAAATTACAAGAGAGTGGAAAAATAGCAAAAGACACTCAGCTTCAGTGCTGGGGAGACAACTTGCTATATGGCAGTAGTTGGCAAAAAGGTTCAGGATTACTGCAAATGGGAGAACATGCCTACGAGTCAGCTCAGACTAACTACTGTCAGGTAGCAAAACAGATCCATTGTTGCCTGTTCCCACACATTTTTAACAGAAGCCAAACAAGCTGCAATTTTAAATGAAATCTTCTGAGTTTTAAATATCAGCAATCAAGGGGCGCCTGGGTGGCTCAGTGGGTTAAAGCCGCTGCCTTCCGCTCAGGTCATGATCCCAGCATCCTGGGATCGAGCCCCGCATTGGGCTCTCTGCTCAGCAGGGAGCCTGCTTCCTCCCTTCTCTCTCTGCCTGCCTCTCTGCCTACTTGTGATCTGTCTGTCAAATAAATAAATAAAATCTTTAAAAATAAATAAATAAATAAATATCAGCAATCAATTCTTTGAAATTTTGAACACTTTACGTGATCCAAATAAATCAGAGAAATGAATCTGCCCCCAAAGACCACCAGTTCACAACATTAAGTCGAAAGTAAAAGGGCTGAAAGTCCTTCTAGCTCTCAACATCTCTACGGGTCACAGTAACCCCAACCCAGCAGCTGCCCTTATGCCCATAACTCACCGGTGATAACTTCAGTGAGATCCATATCCCGAGCCTTTCGGAGCAATCGCACAAGGGCAGGAACACCATCACAGTTTTTTATGGCTATCTTGTTATCCTGGTCACGCCCGAAAGAGATATTCTTGAGAGCTCCACAGGCTCCAAGGTGCACTTCCTTTTTGGGGTGGTCTAACAATCCCACCAGTACTGGGATCCCCTTGAGCTTCCGAACGTCGGTCTTCACCTTGTCATTGCGATAGCACAAGTGCTGCAGGTATGCAGCTGCATTAGACTTGACAGCATCCAAGCGGAATCCTAACATGGCGATCACCTCCGGCAGCTCTGGCTGTCTCCAGTTGTGAGGCGGGGGCCCCCCCTTACGCAGGCTATCCAAGCTTGCTAAACTTCCCCGTTCATGCTGGGCCAGAGGAGCCCAATAGTACTGGTCCGATGGCACCTCCTCACCAATCATGTCTTCATAGCTCCTGCAGTGTTGGAAGAACCAAAAGGAAAAGAATACATCAAGTTGTCGAGTCTGGTTTCGTGGAGAGCTCCCATGACCCCTTACCTCCAAGGCAGGAGGCAGGAGTAACTTCAGCTCTAGCACACTAGATCTTACCTCTCCTTTGCGTAAATGATATACTGATCAATTTTTCGTAAGGAGATAAGGGAATAATTTTAAAGGCATCTGCAGTTAGATTAAAACTACCTTTTTTCCTGTCAAGTTTACTAGCTCGGAGGAGAGTAACAAGCATTCAGAGACGTTAATCACAAAAACAGAACCAAATCCTGACTGCTTAGCACTAAAATGATACCTGACAGCTAAGCTCTCTGGATAGTGACTGTAATAAACCCTCAGAAGACAGAGTTAAACCAAAGAAGTCAGCAAACAATGTCTGAGAACAACTCTTACAAGCCTTCGGCTAAACAGGAAATGAGGCATTTACACACAGGAAACAGCTGCTGGGATTAGACCCTTAAACACATTCCTTATTTAAGCCTCTCCTTATCTTATTTTGGAAATTATAAAAGAGGAGGTTATAAGAGTAAAAAGAGTACAGGCCTTCGTGCTACACAGAAGGGGGACCCAGCTTTAGTAGAAGCTTGAACATTAATTTTCACAGTTCATCCCAACGTCATCTCTGCTACTCAACAAACGTGTTCCAGATAATGACTGCCAGCCTCCAATTTCTAAAGACAACAATACCTTGGATTCTGTCAAAACAGAGGCTACTGAACACCACAGCATTTGGGATAACCAATGACTAAGAAAAAGAACAAAATAAGCAAGGGAAGACTTAGAGAAAAGTCTCACTGGAGAGAATTCTTCCTATTTCAGTACTACTAGCAACCACTAGAGGGTGAATCCGTCACACTATTATTTATTCATAACCACCAGGAAGGAAGAGACCTTATTATCTGGGAGCACATCTCACCCTCTGGCTCCCGTAGGAGAGAGGAGAATCTATTGTGTGGAACTCTCCAAATAAGCCTGTTGTTTGTTCCACAAAACCCCTCCCACTGTCACCAAACCCTGAAAGTTAGCTGCAGCAGAGGCCCTGCCTCAGAGTGTCAACATCAACCGCTCAACAGCAACTCAGATGGACAAAGCATTAGTAAAAATCCCTATTTTCAAATATCATTGCAACAAAGTGAACAGGTTACATAGCTAAGCTTTAAAAGGAGGCTACTGAACAGTAATGTTAAGGAAGATTCCATTTTAGTAGGGGAAAAATAAGGTCAGAGTATGTCGAGTATGTCCACCTGCATAGGAAAAAAAGAAATCAGAGCAAATGCACCAAAATGTTAACCACAGTTCTTTCTCTATGGCCGGAGGGCCTTTCTACATTTTTCTAATTTTGTAGTGAGCACATCTTACTTTCATTATTGTTTTAGTATAAGCAATTACAAAAACAATCACCATAACCAAGATTTTGGTCACTCAGTTGTATTTCCTTCTTTTATAAGCAGGGGATCATGACATTCTTTCCTTTGTTTTACAAGTAACAAAGCTGTGCCCAGAAAGATTAAATGACTTGCTTGAGGCTATATAGCTAGTGGCAAAGGCACAACTAGAACCTGAAGTCTTCTGGTTCAGTGCTTTATCCACTAATTATTCTGCCTTACTGTTTCCGTTTGACCTTGTATTACTCTCCAAGGCCTGGAACAGGAAGCAGCTAATGTTCCTGCTAGTCAAGCAGGTTTCCAAGTCCAGTGCCACCCTGGAATGGACCCAAGAACCAGGCCCAAAAATGCTCTCTTTTTATGTCAACTGCCACAGTAGAGAATGACCTAGCCACCCACACCCACCTAGGTCCAATCACACTACTAATGAGGAAGTCAGAAAAGCAGACTTGTTTCAAGCAGACGGGCCAACGCCCTGAGCAGACTCCTTTGGTGATAGCTGTTATCTACCACTGCTTCAAGTTGCACCAGCTGAAGTCTGGTGCCCACTCCACTGCCCCCTACCCCAATAAAAGGTGAGTCACATGGGAGTTGGACTAGCTGTCCAAATGATACAATACCTAAAAGGTGAATGACTCAGGCTGAGATAATGGGGCCTCTAACCTGGGCCCAGCCCAGTTCACTAGTAACCAAGCTACCTAATATGAGGAAAACGAGCACCAAGGCATCTGCTTTAGAAGGTTATGACCCCATACAGAAATTCAACAACAGCTGCTAAGTTATCCTTACTACCAAGACATCCATAAATCTTCTCCTTTATTTCTTATTATTTTTCCTTGCCTGGAAAACACTATGTCTCTGATTTCTGATTTATCGTAAAGCAGGGTTGGCAGCCCATGGGCCAAACCTGTTCTTGTACAGTCCCAGAGCTAAAAAGGGGTTTTTGTATTAAATAGTTCTACCTGGTCCTTTACAGAAAAGGTTTGCCAACCCCCATTCCAAAGCATTCTTTCAAGGCAAATCTTCTACCAGCCCAAACATCAATCACTCCCTTTTTCGTATCACCAAAGAATCCCCAGGGATGAGTAGCAAAGTCAGAATAGGCAGCTGCTAAGTAACCTTTCAGAATGTCACTTATATACCACCCTCAAAGGATGCCACCCCCATTTCACTTTATAATCAAAGGTAAAAACCGAAACACGAAGTGTCAGGGCTTTGGTGAGATCAAGGTTTGTTTTTAACTTGAGACTAAAATCACCACAGGGGGTGTTCTCACATACACCCTTAACTATCTACTCTGGCCCTGAAAGCCAAAAACCCTCAATTCTCTCTTATTACCAAACCAAATGCTAAAGAAATTCATAGGAGCAAGGCAGTATCCCATAGCCCCAAAGCATCAAGCTCCCTTGTGCAGCTGCCTATCACCAAAAAGCCAGATCTTGGGCAGAAATAGCAGCAACTCTTGGCATGGAAGCAAAGGCCACTCTTCAGGATGTAGACCAATAACCACAAGTCATTATCTATAAATAATTAGAATATAGGATTTTCATCACGAAGAAGACAAAAAAGCAAGTCAGTATCTGGTAAAGTCACAAAAGGGAAGACAGTGTCTCGGATTCAAAAAAGCACTTAGAAGGAGAAGAAGAGCTACCCCTTATCTCTGTCTTGGTTTAAGACCCTTGCCTTCCCCTTTTCTTCCCTACCTGAGTCGTCGGCGAGGGTCAGAGGGTGTCCCAGTCCGACGGGCAGTGCCATAATCGGACATCATGCCATAATCCAGATCATCATAGCCCATGCTACGCTGGTCATCTTCTAGCCCGTAAGGCTCTGGGTGAAAACGATGCAGATCCACACTACTCCCACCTACCCGAACCTGGGGCTGGGGCCCATACACATCTTGTCTACTAGGTGCCCGATAACCTTCCATGCTGGGCCTGTACCGCTCCTCAATGCGGGTCACCCGGGACAGACTGCCATAGTTGTCACTGCTACTTGGATAACCATCTTCATAGTGGCGGCTATATCCATCGGGAGGGTAGTGGAAGTTCCTGGGAAGGGTAGCAGTGCCTGCTTGCCCAACGTAGGGACCAGGTCCCCCATTGCCATTCTTGCGGAAGTCACGCCCCAGAGTCTGGATATAGTTGTTAGAAACTGATGAGGCATCCACAGGCAGCCCATCTGGTCCCACAGGGACTGGCTGTACTGTCCGTGTTGTCACAGTCTTCACAACTTTCTTGACCTTCACATAAGGAAAGAGAAAAGTGTGAATAATATAAGCCTCAATTCTAGACCTCTCTTTTTTTTTTTTTCCAAAGATTTTATTTATTTATTTGACAGAGGGAGACATAGGGAGAGAGGGAATACAAGCAGGGGGAGTGGGAGAAGGAGAAGCAGGCTTCCTGCTGAGCAGGGAGCCCGATATGGGGCTCCATCCCAGGACGCTGGGATCATGACCTGTGCTGAAGGCAGAGGCTTAACCCACTGAGCCACCCAGGCGCCCCCCCCACCTTTTTTAAAAGATTTTATTTATTTATTTCACAGACAGAGATCACAAGCAGGCAGAAAGTCAGGCAGAGAGAGAGGGGGAAGCAGGCTCCTTGCTGAGCAAAGAGCCCAATGCGGGGCTCGATCCCAGGACCCTGGGATCATGACCTGAGCCGAAGGCAGAGGCTTCAACCCACTGAGCCACCCAGGCACCCCAATTCTAGACCTCTCTAAGAAATGAAACAAACCCCTACTGCTACCTCATTTTATCTAGAAATGCCTTAAATTTTACCATCTACCTTTCACTCTCTACCTTACAGGAAGTGCCCAGGCAGGAAATCTGTGCGGGCAGTAACTATGCCTATAAGGGAAGCTATTGTAGACCTTGCAGACTTCTCTCTTCCCCATTCCATTCAATTTTCCCATATCTCTTCTATCTTCCCTGTCTAGCCAGAGATCACATTCTTTATGCATTCACTACAGATTGATACTTTCCATCCACCCTTAGTGCTTAATCTCTCCCCCACCACCAAGAAAGACCAAAGGAAGACCTCCTCTATCATCCCAGACCTTATACAAGTCAGCTTACTGTGGTCTCTGTGCGCCGAGTAGTTCCGTCATCAGAGGTCTCCACAGAGACAACAGACATGGCTCCCTCAGGGTCCTCCTCCGTGTAGGTCCCCACAATCTGCCCTGGCTCCTGCATTCTGGGAATGGTGCTATACACAAGGTGACTGTGATCCTGTATGGAAAGGTGGAAAAGGAAGGAATGACTATTCAGCCATATATATCAATAGTCCTACCCAATGAGAAGTAGTCTCCCTAGAGAGATTCCTCATGCATCTTCCATGGGCCCCAGGATTTTTAGTGGAGTAGATGTCCCCACCTTTTGAACTTATACAAAAGAGCATAAGATACAAGTCCCCAGTTCTAGTCATTTAACAAATATAAACTATAGCCACATCAACACCCAAGTGACAGAGACAGCAACTTAACTTCCCAGTTCTGGTCACTGAAGTGTCTATGAACTGTGTTAACTGTGGCTACATCTGCATCTGGGTGATCCTTCAAGAAAGAAGTTCACCAGTAAAGAACTTTTAAGATGAACCAGAAAGTCCCCCAAAAAACCCTCTTCTGACTGACTCTGTTACTCTTTAGAAACTGCCTAAGGCTCAAGACCAGTGAGATTTCAGGTAAGAACAGAAGCATGCCCATTCCAGTAAGGGATGCAGTAACTGAAGGATCAAACACAGGAGCAGTGGCCGTTAAAATTCATTCCAAAATACAACTATGCGTATACACTTATTCTCCACTACTTTATTTTCCTAAATGAAAGAAGCTAATTAATGAGTGGGTTCTTACAATGTATCAGGCACTTTGCAAGACACCAATATGCTCTTACAGGCTGGGGAAGTAAGAGAAAAATGAAGCAACCCAGACCTTGAGCCAAAGACATTACCTGGGGTCCGTTGAGTTTCAGATCTGAAAATTTCTGTCGCTCAAGGTCAGCATCGCCCACAAACCGGCCGTTCTGAAACATAGCCCACAAGAAGACAATTCATTTTGTGGCCTTCCTTTGCTCTATCAAATACAAATGATCTTTTTTCCAAACAGGGAAAGGGTTTTCAAATAGATATTTGTGGCCTGGAGTCCTTCTGTCAAGTACTTATAGAAGAACCACATCACTCCTTAGTTTTAGCACTTTCCTCAAAAGTGGAATTGGGCCTGGAACTGGCAGGCTGGGTCTCTGGAACATAAGAAGGTAAGCTCCATGAGGGCAGACATTTTTTCTATTTTTATTTTTGGTCAGTTTTGTTCAGTGATATATTTCCAGTACCTTGAACGATGCTTGGCACATTATAGGCACTCAAAAACTATTTGCTGAGTAAACAGCAGAGATTCAGGTGAAAGTCCTTAAAAATATAAGGAAAGTTAGAAAAGCTAGGTTGGGGAGTTTCCAAAAGCCCTCTTTATTGCTCCATCCATCTTCATGCTCTACTACCACTGGCAACTCCCACATCAGCCAGCTTTTAAAGAGAGACACAAGAGATAGAGTCTCCCTTTCCAAGCAGGAAGAAAACGAGGACCCCAATTCCCCTCTGCAAAAACAGTTGTCTCAACATCATCATCATCACCAATTTTCAGAGCCACAGAACATAAGCTGCTCTGTTTTGAGCAGCAGGAAATAATCTAACAACATTACACTACATAAAAATACAGTTGACTGCTCCTCTTCCAATAGGAACAGTGAGATCCAGCCACCTTGGGACACTTCCCCCACCCTACTCCTATTACACAGGGAGTGTAATGCCGCAGGGAGAGGAAGTTAAACATTACTTTCAGGAAGAAGGAAAGGTGTGGCTTCGTTGCTGAACAGAAGTTAAAAATAAGAGAGAGAGAGAAAGAAAGAAACCTAGTACTAAATTCTGGAATTCCCCACCACCTCCAAGCCTGGGCCGTCCTGCTCTCCCCTTTCAATATATACCGCTCATTGCTAACCCTCTATTCTGATTCCTATAAAAATCCTAGGAACACTGCAAACATACTGCTTCCAAGTCTCCTAAATGGACTTTTGTCCTCTCACGCAATATGCTCCTCAGCATGATGGATCTTCTCTGTCTTAAAAAATAAATAAGTAATCAATGTAAAGGCCTACTGGAGCATAAGCACTGTTGTTAGTTCCCAACCGGAGAGCCCTTAAGATGGTGGAGTCTACCAGGAAAGGTCTACCCTACACATACCCACCCTCAGACAGATTACATCACAGCGAAGTCAGACCAGAGAAACCATAGGAAACACAAGATACTTCTCATTTCTAACACCAACTCCCCCAAGTCACTCAGAGGCAGCCAACCCAGAGACCACTGGCTCCTGTGGTTATCTGGGTTAAATAACAGCACGATGCTCCTTC
Organism: Martes martes; assembly: GCF_963455335.1. NCBI lineage: Eukaryota > Metazoa > Chordata > Mammalia > Carnivora > Mustelidae > Martes > Martes martes. The sequence continues at coordinate 12,745,012 of NC_137898.1, forward strand.
TCCAGCTCTAACCAACAGAATTAACAGTGATACCCTCCCCTCAAGACATGATCTGCAAAGCTAACAAAACAAGCATACAAGGACAATATGGAGCAGGAATACACAATTTATGGATACTGCCACACCTTCTGAGCAGACTGTTCCCTGAGCAAGACTGAACCGGAGCTGAGAGTATAAGATACCCAACCTCCCCAACCACTAAGCAGGCATTTACCTTTCTGAATGTTTGATACCAACTTGGGGGGGGAAAAAATCAGAGAAAACAGAAGGACCTTAGGTACAGCTCCAAACTATATGATTTACCATGACTAGAATTACATCCCAAACCAGAAACCCCACTCCAGCAAAACAGGAAGTCAGATAGATGCTTCTTGAGATAACATCTATTCAACTCAGCAGAACAGCAATATTCCCTATCCCTTACATCAGTGCTGGAAAGGTTCACCATGACACATGGGCACCGGAAAGCCCATCACCACAAGGAAAGTAGTTTCTCAAGTAGGATCATAGCCTCTCTATGACCATGCCAAAGTCCTACCTGCATGTCTGATGGAGAGAGGGGTTACCTGATGCCGGCGGGTGAGGGTGCCGTTGGCCATGAGTGGGTTGGCATCTTGTGGTGAGACCCGGACGCGTTCCAGTTGCGCCGAGACGTGGCGCCGTTCCTCCTCCAGCGCCCGGGTCAGCTTCTCAAACTGGGCCTCTTGTTCCTTCACAGAGGCCAAGATGCTGGCGGTCGACTCCACCTCTGAGTCGTCCATGAAGGTAAGGGGCGGAGCCGCCGCAGGGCAGGGTAAAAAGGAAGGTGTGGATCACAGAGGGAGGAGCAAAGAGGGAGAAGGCCCCCCTCACTTCACACTACTGAGAGAAGGTAAGGGAGAGGAGAGAAAAGGTCACAGGTCAGAGAAGACAGATGAATCATTAATCCCAGAGCCAAAGATGCCCTCTTGTGGTTTTACTGCAAGGCAGAAAGCCAGCCACCACCAAGCCTAGGAGCCCATCACCACTGTCCGCTCAAGCAGGATCCTTTGCCCACTACCCTTTAACACCTCACCAGAAATAACCACCGCATGGAAAGGTGCAACTAGATCCAAGTCTACACTGTTGGCAGGAGAGGGAGAATATGGCTAAGTACTATAGTCATAACAGGAGATTAATATTAGATTATTTTTCCCTGGAAAAATTTGCTGGCATTAACTCAGTGAAAGTTGTAACTCCACAGCACAGACCAGCACTCACTGGCCTGCAGAGGTAAGCCATTTCTAGAATTAAGGGAACAGTGCAGACCTACAGATCTGACCTCCCCAAATCTGAACACTGAAATTGCCTCAGGGTGGCAAAATTTACTAAATGAATATGCAGGTTAAAATGCCAATCAATCAAGAAATAGAAATAGTAAAAAAAAAAAAAAAAAACTTCCTACCGTCAAATGCAGGCAACAAAATGAAGGCCCTCATTTTGAATACATTTATGAAGGAGTCTTTCTACTTTTCAAAACCATACTATAATGCTGAAGGCAAACCGTGGGCCTTGGCTCAAGGAGACGAGAGAGCAGTAAAACCACAAAAAATTCTGTATGTAAAAAGGCTCCACTTGCAGCGACCTTCACCTCTTTGGGGAGTAGGAAAATGAACACTGGACTCAAACTCTGAAATTGCCCCTTGAAGTAGTTCACATTCTAACCTTCGGTCAATGGCTGGGAACTTCCCATATCCCTGTTATCCTGCAGAAAGTTCTAAATAAACCAACTGCATTTTTACATCTTTACCTATTCCAACTCAGGTTAAATGCCCAAGTAGCTAAAGGATTTGTGTTCTATTTATACAATAAATGATTGTTGTATAAAAAAGAAGAGTTCCCCACACCCTACTGCATTAACTTCAAGTCGGCCAGTAAATGGAGGGGCCCTGTAGTCATACCATTGGACTCAACAGGGTTTCTTGCTTACAAACTGGCTACAGGAGACTTTATGGCCAGTCCAACATATACCATGTCAAGAGGTTTTAAAATAAATTTTCTTCCCCTATCCCCCACCCTCTTCTCAACCCCTTTAAGAAAAAAAGGTACTTAAAAAATTTATTCTTAATAAACATATTTCCATACACACCTGTTAAGACAAGGTCGTAACTGATTGGTTTTAACACAGAGTACAGCCCAGCCTAGATTCAAAAAATCATGGGAGAAGCATCCCAGCCACCACAGCAAGGAGGAAGCAGGAAGGAGAGAGCTGCAGAAATATTTGGAGAAAAATGAGATTGAGAGGAAAATAAAATATACCCAAAACATTAAAAAATAAGAGGAAGGGGCAGGTATTGGGAGAAAGACAATCTGGGAATGGAAGGGAGTCACATAAAATAGGACTTGCAATTGCTTAATGTGACAAATGCCCTTGGGACTTTGTTCTGTCTTCAGATACCAGGACCTTGATGTAGTTTTTATTAAAACCTGGATTCTACTGTCATGGAGTACTTCTGTACAGAGTAGGTTATAATATAGATAAAAATTCACTTATCCCTTATTCCCAGCAATCAAAGTGGGGGAGGGGAATTTCTGATGTTGGAATGCCCTTCCCCCTCCTTCCCACCTCTAAGGCAGAAACCTCAAAGCCCAGTCCCAGCATGCCCACAAAGACATTGAGAAACCAACTCAATAGTGGGGAAGACATGTGGGGACTAGCCTAGACTGAGCCTTTTGCTTCAGTTCCCTTTCCCACGCTCCCCAGAGCCCTACCAAACACAAGCACTTGGGCCTGTTTGCTCTAAAGTATATGCAGCATTCTGCAAGCAAGAGTACCCAGAGGAACAGATAGACAGGTGTCCAATAAACTCCCTAATTAATCCTCTACCACTAAGACATCTTCCAGTGGATCCAGCACCGAACTCCAAGAATGTGGCAGCCCCCCTCTAAATTTCTCTGTCTTTGGCTCTGGGTTCCCACAATCACTTATCAACTACTGTTCTTCCTTCTGGTCTGTTGCTGAGTTTTCCTATTCCCACCCTACACCTCAACAGGCCACTCAAATGTCTTTAATAAGTATCCTCATTAAAAAAAAATTTTTTTTTTAAATTTTTAAATGCTGCTCCCTCATCTCTATTGCTTCATTTTAAGCATTGGACATATCCGCTATGTATGATGACCTACGAACCTTCCACTACCAGGAGGACTCTAAAGCTCAAGAGAGATCTTCCAGTTCTAGATTTCAACAGGGCCTGAACTGCAGTTACCACTCTGGCAGCCTCCACACTGTAATCTTCTTTGCTAATAAATACCCAAACTACCACTATCATGGGGCATACAGTAACAACACTCCCTGCTGCAGAGAAATTGTCATCGTGCGGTGAACAGCTACTTTTTACCCCTACAACTTTCAATAAAGGGAGTTAACAAAGGACAGTCGGAAAACTACCCAGGGCTCTAAATCAGGATGCAGGATCTTTTCGCATCCTTCACGGCTTTAAGGACTGAGCACCAGGCTCTAATCTGCAGAAGATGACAACACAGCTAAGCAGAAAGAAAGGATCAGATTCCCAGACCTAACAGCACGGTGAGATTTTCTGCCTCAAAGGGGGCAGAGGCAGAGTTACGTAGGATAGGACGCAGAAGACTGGTCCCAGTCCTGGTGCTGCCACTAGCCAACAATGGCAGGAAGTCAATGCCATGTTCTCATCCGAGAGATGCCAGCATCACCAGCCCAATTTAACTGAGAGTTGCTAAGAGGATCAGGTGAGATAATGTGTGTCATACAAATGTGAGGTATGAAGTTGTTTCAGAGTTAGTTTCTATCTCCCAATTATATTACTTAATGGTAATGCCTCAGCCCAAAACTATTTTGTGAACTAGTAGATGAGACTAACCGGATCAAAAGCATAACTGGGTTCTAAGGAGTGGATGAGCTGGTTCCCCTGCTCCAACTCTATTTACTAGGAGGTCCCACCTAGACCAGTGTTTCCAGGACACAGAGTGCAGGATTACACACCCGCTATAATAAGTTCTTGACCCCTTATTTGAGGCCTTAGCAGTTTTTGACCACAGAGAAAGGGAAGGTGAAAAGAACTAACAATTACTGAGTGTTTTACATTTATTATGGTGGTAATACAACGCTAAAGAAGGAAGTTTTACTGCAAATGAGAAAATGGGCTCTAGGTGAAGAAATTACCCAAGGTCTTGGTTAATAGCAAATTCCGAATTTAAACTCAGATATATTCCATTCCAAAGCCTGTGTTCTCTTTCTACTACATGCTGTCAAGTCTAGAAAGTACAAGCCCAGTATAAGATGTACAGTCTAGCCCTTCTCCCCCATAGTCCTTGTACTTTCTGCCAAAATATCACAAGAAATAAGTGGGGGAGGGGATTTCCATTTTTCCTTATGTTAAAGGGTTATTCATAATGTCTACGTAGAGGATATAAGTGGGAGAAGGGAAACAAATGGGAGGAAAAAGAGAGCAGAAGTGGGGGAAGAGAACGAAGCAGAGGGCAAGCTACAGTACAACAGCCAACCTCACAACTCAGACTTGAACAGTCTTCATCAGTGCCATACACATAAAAAAATTGTGCTTTAGACCAGAATCTGCAAACCACTAATGGACTTTGGCAATTAGAGTCAAGAAAGTCACGGGAGTCTAGGCCAACACCTTTTTTTTTTTTTAATTGAAGATTTTATTTATTTATTTGACAGAGAGAAAGATCACAAGTAGGTAGAGAGGCAGACAGATAGTAAGGGGGAAGCAGGCTCCCCGCTGAGCAGAGAGCCCGATTCGGGGCTTGATCCCAGGACCCTGAGATCCTGACTTGAGCCGAAGGCAGAGGCTTAACCCACTGAGCCACCCAGGCACCCCAGGCCAACACCTTTCTTAATATTTTCAAATGTATTACACTGGCTCTCACTACAAAAAGATGGTCAAGGAATTCTCCAAATGAGGAGAGAAAGACCACACATAAAGTGCGCCCTGCCATTCCCCTAAGAGTAGACTTTCCCCTAAGACTATGACTGGTTTTACTTGTAACAAGCCATAGGTGCTATAGACCTGTGAGTCTACAGCAAGGCTTCTGAATTCAGGTGATGACAATGGTAAAAATTCAGTCTCTTCCGTAAGAAACCCAAACCAAAAGTTAAACTGGATCAAATACCCAGAAGGACCAAAGAGATGATGCCAACCAGTAGCTGGGTAAACAGTATTAGCAATAACACAGTCCCTGGAATGGCCTATTCTACTGTCATCTGGCTATAGGAATATAACTTGAAAATAAGATTCTCAGAGTTAAGAATACAGGCTTTGGAATCTGCCTGGGTCCAAATCCCAGCTCCACTGCTTCTTAGCTGTAGAACTTCGGGCAAAATACCACTTAAGCTCTAAACCTCAGGTTCCTTTTCTGTAAAATGGGGGAAATAAAATACACGTAAGAGTAACTGCAAGAAGTATGTAAGACAATCCACATAAAGTGCTTAGAAAATGTTCTGACACACAGCAAGCTATTAATATGGTTACTGATACAAACACTACCACAAACAGCTAACACAAGGGGCCAGAGTTTGGTGGTGTTAACAGGACTTTTGAATAAGCCACACATGTCTCCACATGCCCCCCTCTCCACTTTTATAAGAAGCCCAGTAAACTACAGGAATTCTCCATACTCTCAAAGGGAAAAACAAAATAAAATTCCAGACTAGGTGTCAAAAGACCTGGGGTTCAAGTTCTGACTCTGCCTAAAAGTAGCTGTGAGAACTAACTCGGAGGGTAAGTTATAACCCCTGTAATCTTCACTTTCATTACTTGTCAGGGTTTAGATTTAATGGGCTAATAAATGTAAAAGTATAGGCTGGGTGACTGAACTTCTCCTACATCCTTGCTATTCTGATAAGTATATCTGAAGACATGGGTGCCTGGGTAGTTCAGTTGGTTGAGTGACTGCCTTCAGCTCAGGTCATGATCCTAGAGTCCCAGGATCAAGTCGCACAGCTTGGTCCCTGCTCACCAGGGAGTCTGCTTCTCCCTCTGACCTTTCCCCTTTCAGGCTCGCTAGCTCTCATTCTCTCTCTCTCTCAAATAAATAAATAAAATCTTAAAAAAAAAAAAAAAAGTATATCCAAAGACATGACCAGAATTAGGCAAGCTACCCCTTATGGAAAGAAGAGAAATTATCTGCCCTCAGATGGAGAACTCTAAACCCCACAAAATAGTCTTTGAGTTTCTTAGGAAAGAAATTTTATCTTCTGCAGCCAATCCCAAAGCCAGTCGTCCTCTTTCCTTCCTTTTTATTATGAAATCAAAACCAATGTCACAAAGTGATACCTTCCCCCAAAAGCAAGGATAAGCAAAACTCTTCTATGTCATCCTAGAGATTTCAAATGACTATTTTAAAAAGCACACTGAGCCTCACACTGAATGCCAATCAATAAAATATAGCACCTGTAACACCACAGAGCTATACTATGTAAGGCTCAAGCCAACAAAGGTTCGTCTTCTAGATCCCTAAAAAGTATCTGTTTGCCTAAAACCACATGTGCTCCAAAATTCAAAGCAATTATTCCTGTTCAACCATATGCACAGAAAACTGCCATTTTATTTTTAAGTTAAAAGAATATATTTAGTAGTAGTTTTTTCTCTGGCTTCTTATCACCAAGAGTGCATGTACATCACCAAGAGTGCATGTATGGGTCCAAGGTCTACGTGCCCCACCTACCACCTGATGTTCCACCATATCAAGCTCAGTAAGAACAATTCTAGTGTTCCCTGCCTTTGTTGGGAAGACTTAACTGCCACACTAAGCCCAAGTCCCAAGCCCAAGACGTGATCTGTAGGAAGACCTAAAGAGTACTCTGCCCACTTCATGATCTCAACTGACCACTTCTCAGAGTTACAAAACTGATATGCTGGTAACACCTTTCCTGGGTGTTAGCAGTTTCTGAGCTTCGCTGTGAATGGGCCCAATGCAAGGTCCAGCTTCGCCAACTAAGAGCACCCAAAAGGCAGACTGGGGACTTTCATTTTCACAGGGAAAAACTAGATCTCAATGTGTCCACCATGAACCTCTCTGACAAATTAAGAAGTATGACAAATCACTGTCCTCTTTGGGAAGAGTGATACTCCTGATTGGAGTTCCAGAGCAAAGAAGGAAAATAAATATCTAAAAGTTTTGGCTTTTTAAAAATATTGTTAAAAGGAGGCTGAGTTTGCCATCTCCACAGATCAACAGGACACCTTAAACTCACCTCAGTCTTATCATCCTGACCCAAATTTACGTATCAGAATTTAGTTTTTACTGTGACTGTGACTTTAAAAGAAGAAAAAAAAAATCAACTCCATCATCTTGACCCTAAATTCGGAAACCAGATGGAACATTATCCTTGTTCTCTTTTCCTCTACCTTGAATTCTGGGAACCCCCAAACCATAACATACTAAATGGCTGAATGCTGGACTGGCTTTGAAGCAAAGGAAGGGTGTGGCTCTCAGCTAGTGAGGGGCCCAGGGCTGAAAGGGTATGGAAAGAAACAAAACCTGCTTCTCTCTGGGGCACGTATGACACACACACACAGGACTGGTCTAACAAGTCCTTCTGATCTCTCAGGCCAGGCCGCCTCCTTCTCCACCCCCATTACCCACATGCCTCTCCAAGGCCCTCCACTGGGACAGACAACGCTGAATTTTCTCTCAATCCTGAAAGTCTGAGACACTTCAGTTACTTACCTGGATCCCTGATGCAACCCTGCCAAAGAAGCCTCACCTAGCCTTATAAGGAGAAAGCAGAGCTTTAGGGAGAGGCCGATAAGGAAACAAAGATAAGAGGGAGGGGCAAAAAGAAGGAGGTGTCAGACTGGAGGAAGGGGAGAGGCCAAATGCCTTTCTCCTCCCTACAGGAGAAGGGAGAAAAAGAAAGGGAGGTCAAGTACACAATGGGAAGTGAGAAAAAGTCTAATCAAACTGGGAAAGTATTGTGTAACTCCTGTGTCATAAAACAGAAATCCTAAAATTAACTAGGATACCTTATACCCTTCCCTACCCTAGGCTAGAAAAAAATTTTTCATGGAAAAAAAGCTTAACCTTAGGGTTTTCTAGAGGTCACCAAACTGTTTGAGCTCACATTCCTTTTTTAAAGAGGTAGCTTCTCCAAACCCCCTTACTTTCTATCTATGGCATTCTCAACATTTCCTTCCCCATCCTCTGTTTTTTTTTTGTTTTTTTTTTTTTTTTATTTATTTGACAGACAGAGATCACAAGTAGGCAGAGAGGCAGGCAGAGAGAGAGGAGAAAGCAGGCTCTCCACGGAGCAGAGAGCCCGATGTGGGGCTCGATCCCAGGACCCTGGGATCATGACCCGAGCCGAAGGCAGAGGCTTTAACCCACTGAGCCACCCGGGCGCCCCGCCATCCTCTGTTTTTTAAGATTATTCACTTATTTATTTGTCATAGAAAGAGAGAGAGAGAGAGGGAGCATAAGCAGGGAGAAGAGGCAGAGAGGGAGGGAGAACCAGACTTGCTGCTGAGCAAAGACACCATGAAGGACTCAATCCCAGGACTTGGGATCATGACCTGAACCAAAGGCAGCCGCTTAACTGACTGAGCCACCCAGGCGTTCCCCTTGCCCCTCCCTTTGACAGTGACTTGGGATAGCTGCAACCAGCTAACTGAGTCACATTTATAGTCCTGCTTCCTCAAAGCACTGAAAAGAGCAATAAGACACCCCTCCATCACGCTGAGAATATACACGCTTTTTGAGACAAGCAACAAAGAGTCTACGAGGAAATAAGAGAAAGTGTGAAGGTCCCGTTTCAGCTATAGGACAGACTGCTGAAGGAAATGTTTTCCCCTATCTAAAAGAAAGAAGAGGGGCACCTGGGTGGCTCAGTGGGTTAAAGCCTCTGCCTTCGGCTCAGGTCATGATCTCAGGGTCCTGGGATCGAGTCCCACATCAGGCTCTCTGCTCAGCAGAGAGCCTGCTTCTCCCTCTCTCTCTGCCTGCCTCTCTGCCTACTTGTGATCGCTGTCTGTCAAATAAACAAACAAAATCTTTAAAAAAATAAAAGAAAAGAAAAGAAAGAAGAAAATCTGACTTTACAGGGGAAGAAAAGTTGTTATTAATTATTAATTAACTGATCTCCCCTTCTAAGTTACCACACATAATCTTCTCAGCAACCTCTGGGATGACACTAGCCCCTTTTTATAAATGGCCCCTTTTTATAAATGAGTAAACTGTACATCAGAAGAACTCAGTATCCTGCCCAAGGTCATAGAGCCAGTGAGTAGTAGAAATGCACCTGTTCTACTCCAAGTTCATATTCCTTCTTTCTGACAGAGTAAAGGGGGTATGCACTTTCTACACATATTGTGGGTAAAAGTCTTTCTAATTCCAATAGAGAAGCTGATGAAAAGCAAGCTTTTTTTTAATGAATTTTGTTTACTTATTTGACAGACAGAGATCACAAGTAGGCAGAGAGGCCAGTGGGGGAGTGGGAAGCAGGCTCCCCCACTGAGTGAGAGCCTGACACGGGGCTCAATCCCAGGACCCCAAGATCATGACCTGAGCTGAAGGCAGAAGCTCAACCCACTGAGGCATCCAGGCCCCCCAAAAGTAAACTTTTGAGAAGGAGGATAGTGTGAAAGCAGATAGACTTTTGGGTCTTACCTTCATTTTTTTTTTAAATTTTTTAGAAAAGATTTATTATGGGGCGGGATGTGCATGAGAGAGCTTGGGGAGGGGCAGAGGGAAAGGAAGAAAATCTCAAGCCAACTCCATGTGCTGAGGTGTGCTGAGCTCTGAGCCTGACATGGCTCAGTCTAAGTGACCCTAAGATAATGACCTGAGCTGAAATCAAGAGTAGGGTGCTTGGGCACCTGGGTGGCTCAGGGGGTTAAAGCTTCTGCCTTCGGCCCAGGTCATGATCTCAGGGTCCTGGGATCAAGTCCTGCATTGGGCTCTCTGCTTGGCAGGGAGCCTGCTCCCCCCCCCCCACCTCTCTGCCTACTTGTGATCTCTCTGTGTCAAATAAATAAATAAAAATCTTAAAAAAAAAAAAAAAAAAAAGAGTGGGGTGCTTAACTGACTGAGCCACCCAGGCATCCCTGGGTCTTACCTTCATTTTAATGAGCAAGAACTGGGGCCCCTGGGTGGCTCAGTCGTTAAGTGTCTGCCTTCAGCTCAGGTCATGATCCCAGGGTCCTGGGATGGAGCCCTGCATCTGAGCCCCATATCTGCGCTCCCTGAGCCTGTCCTCCCTCTCCTACTCCCCCTGCTTGTGTTCCCTCTGTCAAATAAATAAATAAAATCGTAAAAAAAATAATAATGAGCAAGAATTTATTTGATCCTGAGGAAAAATAGCTTGCAATCTACCTCAGATTTCCCATTTTATAAAAGAATAAGAATTCAGGAGGGAAGGTGCTAGGGGCAAAATAATACAACTTTTTACATAGTCACCTATCCACTGGAGGGCCTGCTCTAGAAATCTGGCCACATGCCACATTCTCAAATCATCCCCATCTCAAGAAAGAAAACCTAATCACAAATATCCCTACTCTGATTTTTAATGCGGCATCTCACTAAACCAAAAGCAGAGATCAGAGTTAGGGTAGGAAACAGAAGGAACTAGAAGCAGGGAAGTTTGTGCTGGCCAGGATCAGAACAGAGGAGAGGGATTGTTCTAGCGGTATGTTAGCAATCTGCCTCTGGGGCAGCTGTCCTCCTGGGCAATCAAAGGCGGGTTTGTGTGTATGCTCAGAGCCTAGCCAGCTTGGCAAGAAGTTGAGGACTCAGCCACCCAATCCACAAAGTTAGAAGAGATGCCTGTTTCACAGCTGGAATGGAGGGCAGGGAAAACATAAAATAAGAAGGAAAAGGAAGGAGGGGCACAAAGAGTGCTACAGGTGCTATTTCGGGGTGGGGGGGCTGGAGAATCCCAGGAAACTACCAACCATTCCCTAGTTATGTACAAACAATGAACTACCAGTACCTCCCAATAATGAAATCAAAGAATGGGTAGGTTTCTCTAGCTCTGTGTGTAGTAGGGTGCCAAGTGGAAGGGTGAAATGTAAAACGCTGGGCCCCAGCATCTCCTGGTTCTATGTCCCTTTCAGACCCAACAAAGTATCTGCAATATAGAGAGTGAATAAACATTATATAAACAAATATCTATTTCTTTCTAGAATTCCTTTCTTAATTAAATCCTAGAGATCTATAAATTAACAGTAACACACATAAAACTCAGTGAAATTCCCCAATGCTAGGAGATGGAAGCCATTTATATAACTCAAGTACTGAGATGCAAAAGGCCACAGTCAGAATTCACACTCCCTAATCCCTCAGAGTAGCTAGATGCTCCGAGACCCATTAGACACACAAAGGCTGCTCTCTTCTCAGTAGAGCCCTGGAGCAGAGCTGCTCTCCAGGGACAAAGAGATTTCACAGGAGAACCACAAAGACATGGCCCCTCTCCGTTCCCCCACTCCCAGCTTTCTCACTTCCTGTCACAGTAGCACCAGACCACAGTCTCCCAGAAACAAACAAATACAAAGTGCTGGATTCTGGGCTGCAGGCCAACCGCATTCCAGGGCATCCTGTCTACCAATCACCAGTCAGAGCTCCCACTTTGCCCTGCTCAGTTCCTTATCATGTTCAGGAAAACAACCCTCCTCCCTGCCCCAAGCCAACACTACATAGGACAAAGCTAAGGCCTTTGAGAATCCACAGAAAGATACCGTGCGGATCTAAGGGTTGAAAGGGGGTGAGGGGATTTTTAAGATTCCTACTTGGCAAGTGTCTTTACTTTGGAGGCATGCCTTGGGGATTTTATAGCTGCTCCTCATATTCCGTTCCGATACATGGGATACCACCCAAAGAACATTTCAGAATAGCAATCTGACTGCCACTCCGGAATCAGTCAAGGAAACATTCCCAGCTGGAGAACGACTTTAAAACACATCCTCTGTCACCCCTTTCCACCGTCTTCAAACCCCTTTCCCCCACAAGCAAAAAAAAATTTAATTTTTTTAAAAATTAAAAAAAAGTTAATTCTTAGAGGCCCCACAGAGGACAAACAAAGGCAGCAGGCTCCACCTTAAGAAGAGGCAGGATAAGCACCAGCAGGTGCTGGGAGCAAAGTTCTCTACCTCCCTAGGGAATGAGGGGAGGCCTAGAATTGCTCAGTAGTATTTGCAAGCAAAGAGGCCAAGACAGCAACCTCAGCTTTTCCAGCTCACTACTGCCCCTGGAGTGGGTCAAGGGCTGTAGATTTGGAACCTCTACTGTGGGGGGGAGGGAAGCCTTCCTTTCTAATAAGGGTCCTCAACTAATTTCAAGAATGGGATAAATGATGCATTCTTCTGTTATCTTGTACGAGCCCATTGGACATTAGCCCTAAACCCCAGAAGCAAAGATTGAGATAGAAGTCAATCTAATCTATTAGCCGGAGATTCTTGAAATCCAAAGAAGGAACACCCTTTGCCCACAGGGCTCAATTTCCTTTGCATAAAGCATAGCACTGGCTCAGCAGAGTTCTCCAACCAGGGGTACTAGTAATATGCTATAATTTCTTGTTTATTCCTTTTCTTTCTCCGAAAAACTCCTTCCCCCTTCTTCTTGGGTCTGCTACAAGCAGTCTGGGCTGAACCCTCATTCAGATAGTATACGATGCAAAAGGAACCTAAGTCTGAAACAACGTAACTTAGAAGGAATTAACTCATATTTGGATCTGACATAACCAGGTGGAAGGAGGTAGGGCAGGAATATACACAACAGTCAGCCATCTAGGGCTGGGTAGTAAAATGGGTATTTAGCAATGCTAGGCTTTAGAACAGAACTTCAATAGCAGAGCCTAACCACTGCAAACTATCACAGAGGCACACGAACAGAAATTTCAGATCTCTTACCTAGCACTGAATCAGACTAACTCCTTTTTTCTCTCAAAAATAACAGAGCCTGGGTGGCTCAGTTGGTTAAACCCCTAACTTTTCATTTCAGCTCAGATCATGATCTCAGGATCAAGACATTTGTCAGGCTCTGCTCAGCACGAGTTGGCTCGAGATCCTCTCCCTCTGCCCCTCCCCTTGCTCTCTGTCTCTGTCTCTCACTGATAAATAAATCTTAAAAAAAAAAAAAAGAATACCTGAAGTAGTACCAGTTGTTATTATCCTTTTTTTTTTTTAAGATTTTATTTATTTGAGAGAGCACATGAGTGGGAGGGGCAGAGGGAGAGAATCTCAGGCAGACTCCACCCTGAGTGCAGAGCCCAACCCTGGGCTCCATCTCGCGACCCTGAGATCATGACCTGAGCAGAAACCAAGAGAGGAACGCTTAACCAACCAAGCCACCTAGGTGACCCCATTGTTACCATTCTTATCCCATTCTCCCTCATCACAGCCAGGCCAAAAATCAGCCAATTAAGTAGTATCATGTGAGGTAGTCATATAAAAGGAAACCAAAAAATCTAGAGTGTTTTCAGACATACTTTAAAAAAAAAAAAAAGGCTGTGAAAGACTCACCCCAGAAGACTGGCCACACCCATACCAATGCTGTGGCTCCAAAAGGATGCTTGGCAGGTAGGTTCTCTGCCTCAAACTGAGCAGGTGAGACAGAAAAGCACTGCTGACTCAGAAATACAGTCACCCCAGGATGTGAGGGAAGGAAGAAGAACAGTATAGCCAACCGATTACAATTCAACATGACTTCACCAAAGGTCCTGGTTCTAATTGTATCTCTGGCTGTCTGCAGACATATTTAGAAAACCCAACCAAAGGAGTAATGAATGGGTAAGGAGAAAGTCAACAGAGGGGCCCAAGACTTAAGCTGAACACTCAGTGGTTGGAAAACCATGAGTCTGTTTTGCTATCTAACTTCCCACATACCCCTCTTTCCAAATCAAGCCCAAAGCTGAAAGAATTGGGGTGGAGGGGGGCAGAGAAAAGAATGTGACTGAAGAAGGTTTAGCTACATTCCAACTAGCCAGCATCCCACATGGTATTAAGAGTGCCTGAGAATCCAATCCCACTACATGGGAGTTGCTGGGGCTCTGCTAACATACATCCAATTCCTCCAATCCTCCACTCCCCCCACCCCCAAACACTCTGAGAAGCAGCGTAATTGAGATAGCTTGATGAAGGCACCAGCTGTTTCCACCACTCTCCCTCCCCCCAACCCCAGAGACCACAGTTCAAACTCACATCAAACACTTAATACAATTGACTGGCCAGTAGGAAGGAGAAGCCTGGACTAAAATAGCAGGAAGAGTGCCAACTGGCCCCACTTAGAAGGAATGTTTTCTTGGCTCAATTTAAAAATAAGAAACCTTTGTCACCCACTCCCTTCTGCCCAATTATATTCGCTTTTCTGCAACCTACCCCTCAGCATCAAATGGATTTCAGTTTCTTCCCTACAGCTCCTTGATCTATTTTCAAATGTCAGGGAATACAGGGGAGATATAAGGTTGAATATAAAGTAATGTCTGGGAGACTGGGGAGGCTTCCTGGACTGCAATGGCCAAACCCACCACAGGGCTCTCACATAAGAGCAAAGAGACAAGAGACCACAAAACACCTGTCTCCACATTTCAAATGAGGAAAGAAGGGAGTGAATATGATGTTCCCAGACTTGAACAATGATGGCAATCTGATTTCCCAAGGCACAGGTAGTCAGTGAAAAGTATTAACACGATCAGTCCCTCCCCCACCATATTAGAAGTTGGCCAGAGCTAGCCAAGGAGGAAGGGAGGAAGCCAACACTTCCTTTTCAGACAGGAAGTAACATTGGCCCTTCCTGTTGAGTTTTAAACAAATTGTCCAGCTGAGTTTCAATGAGAACATCCTCTCCTGAATCTGTTCCACAATTTCAAAATGGAAAGGGGAAGTGGAGATTCGGTCTAAAAGTCTCCCTCCCTCACAACAGGCGAGTCCTCCGTACCATGCTAAGTACTGGCATAACCCCCAAATCAGGCAGTGACATCTGTAATTCCTATACAATACAGCATACAGAGGTAGGAAACTTCAAATTAGTCAACTTCTCATGTCTACTACCATGAACTATTCCTCTCTACTTCTCATACTAATTTAATAACCACCCAACTGAGAAATCATAGATATGCAGCTTAACTCAAATGTTCAGGTTTTATGGTCCTCGAACCTAAATTATCAGAATCACCTGGGAAGCTTTATTAAGAAAATACAATCTCTGGTCACCTGGCTTGGCTCCATCGGAGGAGCATGTGACTCTTGATCTCAGGGTCATGAATGCAAGCTCTATGTTCAGTGCAGGGATCACTTAAATAAATAAATAAACTTTAAAAGAACAAAAACATTAAAAATACCATCTCCCAAATGTACCTCCTCATCCCCCATACCTGAATTTCTAGAGGGAATGCCCGGGAATTCATATTTTTAAAAAGCTCTCAAAATGACTAATAGTCCGCTGTTGGGAACCACTGTACTAGCCTATTCCTGACAACCCTCCGACCACCACACTCATCTAGCAAGAAGGGCACTGGTTATTAAATACTGTACCGGGCCTATTATTGTCCACCAGATAGCTCAGGTCATTATTCCAGGCTGGATTAGAGGCTGATGGAAAGCATGGATTTAAATATAAGGATAGCTGGAAAGACACAGTCCTAAATCCTATACTCTAGACTCAGAACCTAGAAAAGAATTATCTCATTTTTTAGAATCCTGAGCTGTACAACAGAGAATATCCCTATTTACAATGCAGACTGGACAACCCTGATTATTATTTTTTTTAAAGATTTTATTTATTTATTTGACAGACAGAGATCACAAGTAAGCAGAGAGGCAGGCAGAGAAAGTCAGGGGGAAGCAGGCTCCCCGCTGAGCAGAGAGCCCAAGGCAGGGCTCGATCTCAGGACCCTGAGATCATGACCTGAGCTGAAGGCAGAGGCTTACCCCACTGAGCCACTCAGGCGCCCCCAACCCTATTTTTAAAACAACTTATTTCAACCATCCTCCCAGAAACAAAGAGCTGCCAACATTTTCAAAGACTGGTTCCATATCCCATCCTAAAATACGTCCAAAGGGGGCACCTGGGTGGCTCAGTGAGTTAGAGCCTCTGCCTTCAGCTCAGGTCATGATCCCGGCATCCTGGGATCGAGCCCCACGTCGGGCACCCTGCTCAGCGGGGAGCCTGCTTCCTCCCCTCTATCTCTGCCTGCCTCTCTGCCTACTTGTGGTCTCTGTCAAATAAATAAATAAAATATTAAAAAATAAATAAATAAATAAATAAATAGAATAAAATACGTCCAAAGTCCCAAATCTAGAATTCACAATCCTAGATAATTCTGGTCCAATTAAAAATACTGATTCAAGGGTTACATCTGACTCTTACTCAAGCAAAAGTCACTTTAACTTCTAGTTTGAGTAAGAGCAAGTGAGTAGCAAAATGTTTTTAGAAGAACCATAAAGAGAAATATTTCCACAGGAAACGTGTGTCACTAAAGATTTAAGAAAGAAGAATGCCACTGAAAAACACTTTCAAGACAACTACAAGCACGGGACACCTGGGTGGCTCTGTTAACTGAGCATCCGACTCCTGGTTTCGGCTTAGGTCATGATTTCAGGGTCATGGGATCCAGCCCTACAGGGGCTCTGCACTCAGTGGGGAGTCTGCTTCTGAGATTGGCTCTCCCTCTCCCTCTGCCCCTCCCCATTCATGTGTGTGTGTGTGTGTTCTCGCCCTCTCTAAAATAAATAAATATTTTTTGAAAAGACAACTACAAACATCTATGAATATTGAAGTAATATGCACCAAGCAGTTATTTAAAGCAACTTCAAAATTAGGGGAATCTGTGATTGCCTAGAGTTTTTTCTATGCAAGATGACACAGTTACTTGACCAAAGAAGGGGATGGTAAGGAAGTAAATGTTTCCTGACTGAGGTCATCTCCCAAGGATGATATTAAGTAACAGGATGACAACTAGAGAGGTATAATTAAAGAGAAGGACAGAGGGTAATCAGGTCAAGTTGTAGGGCTAAACTCCAAACTTACAGAGAGAAAGGGAGACAGAGATTCTTTCACTGAAGGACAAGACTAGCTAAACCAGATTATCTTGAGAGGGAAAGTAAGAATGGGTGAGTCAAAACACAAGTACTCTGGAAATCAAATATCCTTTTACTTTCGCATACATGGCTGCCATAGAATATCAATCACTAAATAGTGGGTACTTATCCCTCAATCCCACCAGAGTCAACCAGGCCAAGTGGCTCAGTATATCCTTAATAACCCTTAATGCTTAAACATATATCTGGAAAAGGAAAACAGTGCAAAACAGAAATATGAATATGGTCCCTGAAGCCATTAAATACCAACGATTAGGACTTTGGGGAAGCAGGAGGCTTTTGGTCAAATGAACAAAGGAAAACCAACAGATAAATGGGGCAGGCATATTTGGTCATAAAACAAAGCAACAAATGTACTCAAAAGGAAATCATACCAGATCTAGGCTATCAGTTCTCCTGTTAGAATTGACTATGTAGGGGCACCTGGGTGGCTCAGTGGGTTAAAGCCTCTGCCTTCGGCTCAGGTCATGATCTCAGGGTCCTGGGATCGAGCCCCGCATCGGTCTCTCTGCTCAGCAGGGAGCCTGCTTCTTCCCTCTCTCTCTCTCTCTGCCTGCCTCTCTGCCTGCTTGTGATCTGTCTGTCAAGTAAGTAAGTAAAATCTTTAAAAAAAAAAAAAAAAAAAAAAAGAATTGACTATGTAGATAAGAAGGTAGAGAAATATACTTCTCTAGGGAAGAATTTTTTTTTATCTTACTTCCCAAACACATATAAGCTTATTGTAAGTAGTTCCCTACTATTATATTCTCCAAGACAAGGGTCATCAACCTATGCAAAATCTGCTACTCCGCAAATTATGTGCTGACTATACTCACACAGAACTTCTGCCATGGGACAAAGATAGAGGCCTCAACTCTTCACAGAGAACACACAAAAAATTGTTAACAGCTGCTGTCACTGGGGTCTGTATTGAGGAGGAGACACTTTTTTGCATTGTACAGTGCATGATAAGGTCCTAAATTATCCCCTCTTCCCCCAAACACATATCCATTGAACCTCAGCAAGTCTACTTCTCCCCTCATCTCTCTTGCTCACTGGTAACAATGAGCCCCAGGACCTGTGCATTTTCTACTCGTATCTACCTGACTTTACCCTAGTATCTTTTAGGTCTCTCTCAGACATATTTTAGGGGTGCCTCGGTGGCTCAGTGGGTTAAAGCCTCTGCCTTCGGCTCAGGTCATGATCTCAGGTCCTGGGATCAAGCCCCAAATGAGGCTCTCTGCTCAGCATGGAGCCAGCTTCCTCCTCTCTCTCTCTCTCTCTGCCTGCCTCTCTGCCTACTTGTGATCTGTCTGCCAAATAAATAAATAAAAATCTTCAAACATATTTTATTAAGTGAGACCTTTCCCAACCACTCTCTATATTCAAAAACTTCCCTCCTTACCCTTGCACTTCTTATTCACCGCTCTACATATTCTGCTTTATTTTTTTTTTCCAGTGGTATCACCATACTCTGGCATACCATACATTTATTTATTTATTATCTCTCTCTTTCAACTAGAATATAAACTTGGTGAGGTCTATCTGGTGTACTGGAATACTCTAGTGCATAGCATACCACAGGCTCTCAAATTTTTTATTTTTTCTAAATATTTATTTATTTGTCAAAGAGAGAAAGAGAGAGAGTACAAGGAGGGGGAATGGCAGGCAGGAAAAGCGGGCTCCCAGCTGCGCAAGGAGCCCGATGTGGGACCCGATGTGGGACTCCATCCTAGGACCCTGGGATCATGACCTGAGCCAAAAGGCAGCCACTTTATCGACTGAGTCACCCAGGTGTCCCTCAAATTTCTTTTAAATGAATGAAGATGTTTCACTTTGCCAATGAAAACAAAATGTTAAATTTTAGAAAAATAGCTTTGTTCATTTTTCTTTCTATACTTTCGTTTTGCACACAAAGGTTTATTCAATACATCTTGTCAGGAGATTTAAAAGATAACTCTTGTATTGTTACAACTAAATATTTGGAGTAAAGAAATCCTGCCCCTCTCCCGCCAAAAGATTTCTAGCAATAAAGTTCTATACCAAGAGAGTGACATTTATATGTGCAAAACAATTCAATTTTCTTTTTTAAAGATTTTATTTATTTATTTGACAGAGAGAGAGAGTGAGAGAGGCACCACAAGCAAGAGAAGCAGGAGAGGGAGAAGCTGGCTTCCCACTGAACAAGGGAGCCCGGTGCGGCGCTGGATCCCAGGACTCTGGGATCATGATCTGAGCTGAAGGCAGATAAACGACCTGAACCACCCAGGTGCCCCTTTAATTTTAAGATTTTCTAGTTTTCTAATTTTAAGATTTATCTAGAAACTAGATAATCTAGTTTCTAGATTTTAATTTTAAGATTTTCTAGATTTTCAAAGCTACAACCCCAAGAAGAGTCACATGCTCCACCAACTGAGCCAGGCAGGTGCCCCAGCAATTCCCTCTTTCAATTAATATGTTGGGCTACATATTGTCTTCTGAGTCTTATGAATGGTTGCAAAACAGTTATTTTCACATGTATATAAGAGCTCATGTACAGTAGTAAGATAACAGGATGGGACAAAGAAAGAATGCTGTCATGTTTTCTTAACATGGCCTAAGAAGGCAATTTTTAAAAATAAAAATAGGAAAGAGTGAAAATATTCTTGTTTACTGTTGGGAGCTCTCTTTCTGAAAGATCTGTGATGATACTAATTTTAGAAATGCACTTAACAACATCTTTGACTTCCATTTAATGTAACTTTCTATACTTTTTTTCTAATTGTGATCTTAGGCCCATCAGCTGGGGTCTCTTGTGGCCTGACCTTCAGCAGGGTACACATTCAAATGACCAACTCTGTCCTGGTTTACAAAGTAGTCAATGGAGAACAGAACAGCAGAGAAGTTACAGAACTTCCCCCTTCCAACACAGAAAGAGTGGAAACAAATCAGATTGGCACTAATTTCTCCTTTAAAACAGGCTACTCTATTTTAAAAGTGTGCTGAATATACACCAGCTACTTTGTTTCAAGGAAATTCACTTCACTTGCAAAGAAATGGAAACTGTAGGTGCTTTGATAAAAGTATTGAAAAGTTGACCCAGTTTCCATAACAATGTCTTATGTCCTCAACCATCAGAATATATTTTGGTTCCTTAAAATATAAGCTTCCTAAAACAAAAATCTTTTCATGCCACAAAGCACTCTATCAATGTGCTACTGCATTCCAAAACAGAACAACACAGGAAGCACACACACAAAACTGGTAATTTACTCTTGGAAAAGTACAATTCTTTTGCTCCACTGTCAAGTGACCCAAAGTGAGTAGTTAATTAGTAAATGTGGATGAGATATGAGAATCAAAAAGATAAGTAATCTCAATTACTAGATCTTCTTGAATCACAATTTATCTTAAATCTAGATCTAACTGAAATAAACCAGAAGCAGCATCCTAGTACTTGTACCTTTAGCACAAAAGTACAATTTATTCTACGATAAGAATCAGAAACTTCTTCCATATTAAGTGTTAGCAAGGCAAAGCAATGCCCATGAAGACTACCAACCTCAAGGAGAAAAGATAGGGGACACCAGAGATCAGGAAAACAAACAAAAAGGAGAAAATGTAGAAGAATCAGTAGACGAAATGTGGGTTAAAAAAATGTAAAGAGCTGGGTGGGGAGTTATGATAGGAAGCTATGGAGTGTCAAGAGAAATTAGTTTAAATACTTTCTCAGAACACTGGTTTCGTGGGTAAGTTAGTATGACAAGAAGGAAGACCTTCACCTAGAAGAAACCTAGAAGTTTCCAGGCGAGGCTGCATCTAACACATATACATTTCCCACAGGCCACAGTTTGCCTTTTCCACATACAAGGACAGACCTCTTTCTTAGAAGCACACTTCTCACAGGAAGCACTGATGAACTCAAAATTTCTACATGCCCCAGTTTTACAAATGTCCATAAATAAGGACTGAAAATAGAGAGTGATGTTTCCTGAACATAAAAGAGGGAAGTTTATTTCAAGAAAGGGGATAGTAAAAGCCTGCCTTCATTTTTATGTAGTTTCCTGTACAACCATTCATAGCTGGGTATTATTCTAGAAAATCCTGATTGGAAAACACTTCAAGGTAAAATGTCAAAAATAATAAGCCCAAACAAACCTTTTCCAGTCCATTTTCTGCAAAATTAAAGAAAGTTTACCCTTGGATGCTAGAGTTCTATCTCTTGTAGATGGAAAAGATGGGAGAGGGGCACCTGGGTTGGTCAGTGGTAAGTGTCTGCCTTCGGCTCAGGTCATGATCTCAGGGTCCTGTGATGGAGCCCTACCTCAGGCTCCTTGTTTAGTGGGGAGCCTGCTTCTCCCTCTGCCTCTGTTCCCTCTGCCTCTGCTCCTCCTCCCCACAACC
The DNA here is from genome assembly GCF_963455335.1 of Martes martes. Classification (NCBI taxonomy): domain Eukaryota; kingdom Metazoa; phylum Chordata; class Mammalia; order Carnivora; family Mustelidae; genus Martes; species Martes martes. The sequence goes on from NC_137898.1 coordinate 12,766,419, forward strand.
TGTGCACACGCACTCGAAAATAAATAAATAAAATCTTTAAAAAAAAAAAAAAAAAAAGGTAGAAACCTGTATGGCTGCTTGTCCCTAAAGTCTCCAAGTCTCTGAAGAAATTACCATTAAGATATTCAAGCTCTGCGGGGCGCCTGTGTGGCTCAAGTCATGATCTCAGTGTCCTGGGATCGAGCCCCACATGGGGTTCTCTGCTCAGCAGGGAGCCTGTTTCCTCCTCTCTCTCTGCCTGCCTCTCTGCCTACTTGTGATCTCTGTCTGTCAAGTAAATAAATAAAATCTTTAAAAAACAAAAAAAGATATTCAAGCTCTGCAATCTGTTTTTCTTCTCCCAGTAATGCTCACTTTACTTTATTAAAAGTTATCCATCTCTATATTTTGGACAACCCTGCCCAAATAACTCCCCAGACTTGCCTATTATTAGACACTTTTTCCCCTGTTAAAAAAAAAAGTTAGCTTGGGGTGCCTGGCTGGCTCAGTTTGTAGAGCATGCAAGATATCCCGGGGCTGTTAAGTTCAAGACCCACGGTAGGCATAAAGATTACTTAAAAATAAAATCTTAGAGGCACCTGGGTGGTGCAGTCAGTTAAGCAACATACTCTTGGTTTCGGCTCAGGTTGTGATCTCAGGAATCTGAGATGGAGCCCTGCATCGGGCTCCCCACTCAACGTGGAGTCTGCTTAAGACATCCTCTCCCACCGCCCCTCCCCGCTGTGTGCATGCTCCCTCTCTCAAGTACATAAATGAATCCTTAAAACTAAATAAATAAAATCTTTAAAAAAAAAAAAGCTTACTCATGGGAATAAATAAATAAAATAAATAAATGGGAAGCCCACTTATTCCCTAATACAAACATCTATACCAGAGAACATCAGGTTTTAAGAGACCTTAAAGGGTCTTTAGTCCAAAAGACAAAAGATACTTGAATTCATTTAAAGCACCCATTCTAACAGCAAAAACTTACAAGGCATTAACCATGAGCACCATTTTTACATATATTAAATCACTTAAGCATCATGACAATTCTATGAGATGGATAATATTGTCCTCATTTTACCAGCAGAGATCAAGGCTTAAGAGCAGTTTAAACAATCCACCCAAGGCTATGCACTAGTAGGTGGCTGAGCAAGAGTGGATCCTAGTGGACTAGCTCAGGGATCCATGCTGATAACCACTATGCTACAGTGCCTTGCCTCTCCAGGTCTGTGGAACTCTTAGACTGGAAATTCTGTTCAGTCAGCATATTGATAAAAAAATACAGAATAATAAAGCATTTGAGGCAAAAGGTCAACCATGGGTGTCTAAGTGACTGAAGGATACATAGCAGTTCTTGTGCTATTCTTGGAACTTTCCTCTAAGTTTGAAATTTTTTTCAAAACCAAAAGTTTGAAGTTGCTTTTATCATACAACAGGATATCTTTTCCAAAAGTGATGACCAAATTACCTTTTGGCCAGAAAAGAAGGCTTTAAGAAAATGATCCTTATAATGTCCCCACTAAATGCCTGATCTAAATTGCCCACACCACTCCAGTCAGACTGAAGGACTCACTGGAGAGGAAATGGCCCTAAAAATGGGGAACACTGTCCCTGAACCACAACAGTAAATGTGGGCTCTATTCTCAATGCTTAATATTTAATAACCAATGACATGTAATCCCAAATATGGGGTGGGGGAGCACATTTACTCCCCAAAATACATTATACAATATAACCAAATACCAATCTATCCATACACTTACTTCCCCCTTGCTAGTTCTAACCAGAATATCAGTTCTTCCCACCTTACTATGTTGCTGCCAGGCTGTATCAATGCTCTCTATTGGAAACCTTGCAGGCTGCTGCATTTAGGGAGAGCGATTCCTATTTCAGCTTTATGATCCTGGCATTTGAATCCTTGTGCAATGGAAGAGAACATGAAATCATATACTGATAACCTATGCATCATTATTTTAGGCAAGCGCCTTGTTACTATCACTCTAAATTACCCTTGAAAATTAATTTGGGTTCTCAAATTCATAAACTGCCCAATACATTTTGTGAACAAAATCTCCCGAAGTTTCATGGCAGAAGCACTAATTAAAAAAAATACAATGATATCCGAACATACTTTCTTTAGAATACTGATAGTCAAAACTATCATCCCAAGCTTTTTATGGTTTTATTAACTAGTATAAAAACCACTCACTTCCAACATGTCTGAAAGCAATACTTTCCTGTTGCTGCCCTAGTAAGTTCGAGGTAAGCAGTGCCTCTCCCCTAGGCAATGGTTGTACTTAAGGTTTCAGGGGTTGAAGTTTACAGCTGCCTAAATTATGAAATGTTAGGACCCTTACTTTTTATACTATTCTTTGGACATCCTGCCCAGAAAAGAAACAGAATCTTGTTTTTAATTAAAATTTTAAAACTTCGATTATCTCCAGAAACCTTACTTAAAAATGAGAGGAAATGTGTAAAAGGTCGCAACTACAAACTACAGAAGTTTCTAAATCACAATGTGATTTCATTAATCTAGGCTGTATTGCTTCCTATCTCAACTTCCTTTCAGCCTTCCCCACAAGTCCCTCAGTGATTCCTATCGAGTGCTTTATTTAACTAAGGCTTACTGACACCTTGGTATACACCAGACACTGAGATAGGTGCTAAGAGGACACAGAAGTAACACAGCATCTACACTCAAGCAGCTCACAGTCTAGAGGGAAAGACAAAAATAAGTAGACGATTTTAACACCGTGTGATAAACATTATTTGAGCTACTGCTATAAGCCTCTCCCTGCAAGTTGGCAAGATCATTCCAAAATTGTCTGGAAGAAGAAATTTCACTGATAATCAAAGTTGGAGGCATTTCCGGTAAGTTTAAGAAGTCAGGACAGCAACGATGAGCACATGGGAAGATCCCTGTTTTAGAGTGAGATAATAACCATTCTAACATATTCAGCTCCCTATGGATTTATGGAAAATGGATTTTTTACATATATTATCCCAACATGCAGGGGGTTGGAAATCTAAGTGGGGACTGGCCCTCTGCAAAATTAAACACTTCTGCCTCTAGCAAGGGCTCATTTTAGTTCTGGTTCTTGTTTCTGTTCTCTTTGGAGAATGGTAGTACATTAGTGGCTAAGTCCATGGACTTTGCAGTCAGTCAGACCAGGATTTAATCCCGGCCTTAGTCATTTACACGCAGTGAAATTTTCAGCAAACCTCAGCTTCTCTGAGGCTCACATTCCTTAAAAAACTGTTGTGGGAAATTAAGTAAATAGTTTATGCAAAATGCTTACCATGCAGTAAAAAAACAAGGGGGTGGGGAGAAAGGGCTGGAAGTAACAGGGGACCATCAGATACTAAAATAGAAAGCAATAAATTATACAGAGCTAATCATTTTGCTATTCCAATTGTATAGTGATCTATGCGTAATTTATTTGCATCCATCCTGTCTCACCCATCCCTAGAGAGCAACCATAAACCTAAGGCTGGATTGCAATTACTCGGAGCTCTTTTTTTGTTTTTTAAATCTCAAATAATCCCAATTTTTACACTCAGAGAACATAGCCTTGCCCCTCTGACTCTCCATAATTTGGAACCCTAAGAAAGGTGCTATAACTCTAACCACCCAAAGAGACACCCACCTGGAATACACAGACCGTACCTTAGTCGTATAACAAAGAAACCAACAGTATATAGGAACCGAACAAAAAAAAAAAAGGAAAATCTGCACAACTCATACTTGTCATTTTTTAGCCAAAAACCAAAATGAGGAGCAAAACAGAAAATAAAAGATGTACTTATTTGGACCCCTTGTATTTCCTGAAAGAACTAGTAGAGGTGAGGTAAGAGACAAATCTTCCATCTTATCAACCAAAATGCTCTATAGTACACACCAATCAAAACAAAGCCTCAGTCATGGAAATAGTCCTGGACGCTAGTTACTAGGATGCTCACTGTAGCTACACAAAGCCCAGTATTTAAAGCTGGAACCAAATCACCACCACTCAGTCATCCAGAACCTATTTTCAAACTGCCTTTGTACTCCTTCTTCAGATTCCCTCATCCCTCCCCCTAAAGGTTGAGTGGGAAACCGACACTCTGGCAGCAACATGACCAACCCTCCAAAGATCCACCAAGAAACCTCCCCTCGGCTGGAGTCAAAGCAGAGAAATGTTTGAAAGAAAATTCAGAAAATATTAAATGAGAACTACAGCCCAACAGACTGTACACATTCTTTTTCCTTTCTTTTTAACTGCACTTGCTATAATTATGAGATCCAGACATCAAGATTTTACCGTAGCCCTCGCACAGATTATATTAAAAGAAGGAACAAAGTTGTTTCCTCTGAAGCCACAACCTCACAAGGATGAAATCATCTTTCAAGAAATACTCTCATTCTGGTAAAGAAATTCAAGGAAGAGTTGTGGTCTAAAAAGAATGGGGGGAGAGCACAAAACCAGAGGATTTTTAAAGATACATACCAGTTTAAAGCTAAAGAGCTGCTTTTATCTATTAAGGCCCATCTTGTTACAATCAGGGCAGTATCTATTCCAGCTATAATTTTCAGACCGATTCGCATTTTCAAAGACAGAAAGAAGGGACACTCAGTTTTCAGCTACTGGTGAGTTGGCTATATAATTATCTACAAACAGTATTTTTCCAAGAATGTATTTGCAAAAACAAAATCAAAACAAATCTTAAGATTAAATATATGAAAGCAGTCATGGGCCTTCAGCTCTTACAGATTTCTGACTTCACGGCAAATATATCAAATAAAAAAACTCAGCTCCAAAAAACAACTTTCAGTTGGCTTAAAAATAAGAATTGCTGTTGTGCTTTCTTAAATACATTCTAAACACTAAAGTTTGCATTGAGTGCTTTCTCTTAGCCTCATCTTATTAAATCCACGGCCCTTTCAAGGGGCACAAAGCTAAAAATATTTCCAGGTGTGTTGCCACTTTATTCAGGTGAACTGAAAAAGCATGATTAGAATTTCCTTATCCCTCGAAGCATTTAACCAAACCTTATGATACTTGCAAACTGAACCTACACCTCCACAAATCTCTGCCGTCAAAGATAGTCTGAGGAAGAAAGGAATGGCAGTTTGTTTAACATGGATCCATTTGTTTTCTTTTATAAAGCAAAGCAGGGAGGCTAGGTCTAGCAGGAGAATGAGGCTCCCACCCACCGCACCTGGAAAAGTAAAAGAGGGATCCACCCAGGAACAGCAGAGCTGAAACTGATCTGGGCCGTTCAAACTCTCTGGAGGAAAAAAACACCACCATTTAAAACTGCGAAGCTCCCTACAACTTTCCACTTCCACAAATCTAATGATAATGGGGGGAAAAAAAGTTTTGAAACATATGAAGAACCATCTGTATAACTAGCTTCCGACCCGGACAAATTCCTTTCCCAACCCACACGCAACATGCCAAAATACCGAACTTTCGGTTTGGGCTCTGAAAATAGAAATCTGTTAGCTTAAAACCAGAAAAAATATAAAATCAGAGAACACACCAAAATGTAAATTTACATGTAAATGTAAATTTGCTCTCACCCCTCTGAATCTATTCATCTCTATATTAGAGAGACCTAGAAGTTTGTTTCTGGGTCTTGAATATTTTACTTTCTAATATAATACCCAAATTTCCCAAAGTAAGTAGAAAGAAAAAATAATTGCTTAAAAGTCACCCGTCAGCAGAGCAGATTCTCTCGTTTTTAACTTCCCTCTGGTTACCGTAAGACAAAAATTCGACTTGGCTTCTCCTCCTTTACCCGTCTGTACACACATTTTTTAAAAAGGCACACACCTCAAATGTGGACTTCTAAAAACCAGTCCTTTAAGAAAGAAACCCAAGGCTTCGTCAGTGTGCTGAGAAAGACAAATCCAGCAAGGTACTTGATTTTTGACCACCTCTTCCTCCTTTCAGGATCTTTCCTGCTCTTCTTTCTCTCTCTCTCTCCCTCTCTCTCAGTTTCTCTCTCTCTCTCTCTTTTTTTTTTTCTCTCGGATCCAACACCTAAAATGGAAGTTGCACCCAGCCAAAGGCTAGGGAGCCTGGGTGGTGACAAACTGATCTGGCAGCCCTACCCCCTCGCTTTCCTAAGTGATGTCAGCCCCTGAGAACTTCCAATAGGAACCAGGCATAAATCAGGGAGCTGATTTTATCCAATAGGAAACTTTATTATAGGAAATTAAAAAAATAAAAAGGAGAGCGAGAGGAGGAGAGAAAGAGACAGGGGGAAGTTTTATATATATATTTATATTTAAAGTGGAGACTACACAATCTCTGAGGAATTGCTGCAGAGCTCCGGGGTGGGGGGAGGGACAAGGGCTTTTCAGGATGGCACGCCTAAGCTTCAGTTCTCTTCTGTGGTGGGGTTCTTGCTCTCTTTTCCTTCATTTCCGGGTAGGGAAATAGAAGAAGAGCTGATTTTATTTGCCTGCTGCTATTTGGTTTGTTGCTTTCAACCCCAAGGCATTTTCCCAAAAGAAGACAGGAAGGGAAGGAGAGAAAAACCCTAGAAATAGAGCTATTATGTATTGATTAGGGTGGTAGGGAATATCTGAGGTAAACTCTCAATTTCATTGTTTTCATTTAACTGCATAAGAGCTAATGAGAAGAAAATAAATTCCTGGACTTGTTAACAGTTTTTAGAGCCTATATGTATATTTCAACTAGAAGGAAGCTGAATCCACTAGGCTGTTGAGGAAAATCACTGTCTTCCCACTTGTCCCCAAATCAAAATAATGCGGGTTTGAGGGGGGAGAATAAATGGAATTCAATAAGCAAGCAATATATTTAGAGGCATTCACAGCGTGTGTAAGAAAAAACAAGTCTCCTGTTAAGAAAATACAGTTTCTTCGAATACTTGAAGCTTAAGATGCTCTAGTTCCTACATTCTCTTTTTACTTTTAACCTAAGAGGAGGATTATATGAGTATTCTTTTCCTCAGTTAAGAATTATCCTTAATATGTTCTTACACTGTTATGCCATGAAAGACAGAGACTGGATTTTTTTTTTTTAACAGGCTTAACAAAGACTAGTATTTTATGGTCATTTGGTGGTTACTAAACAAAGATGATAATGATGTATTTAAAATTTCCTTTTTCTTTCTTACTGAAAAGCCTAAATTCTATCCTGCTAGACTGCTGCCAAATGAATCTTCATAAAGTTTTCATAATCCAGAGTAATGGTTAAGAGCATAAATTCTGCACTCAAACTGCCTGGCTACAAACCTTCCTCCTCTGCAAGAACACTTAAGTAAATGTATTACTATGTGACTTTGGACAAATTATATAACCTCTCTGAGTCTGTTTCCTTAACTGTAAAATGGGGATAATAACTATATCTCTCTCACAGGACTGCTGAGAATTAAAACACACATAAAGTTATTAAAACGTACTACATTTGGTCATAAACTAAGAATGAGTTATTATCACCAGTATCAACCTTGTCCCCAAACCTTCAGTGGCTCACCAATGCCCCATAATAGCAAACAATAACAGAGCATCTATCATATGAAAGGCATTTTGCACTCATTATCTCTAAGTTCTAAAACAACACCATGGAGATAGTACTACCATCATCTCACAAATGACGAAATCAAAGTTCAACAAGGTGAAGAAACTTGCCTGAGATCATCCAGCTAAGAAGCGAACCCCTCATCCATCTGACTCCAAAACCCATGCTCTATCCATCACTTTACACTGTGGTCAGGATAAAGGCCAAGTTCCTCATCTGCTTTCAAGGTGTTACATTTGTTCACTCAATACACTAAAGTCACACATATTAACTATAATCTGACCTTTCCTTATCTATCTAAACCGGAATTCCACTTCTCCTCTGTTATGTGCCCTTCCAATTAAGCTGAACCAGGCATTATCCACCCCCTCATATTCTGTCTACAGTCTCACAGACCCTCATATTTGATCTCAAGTGGCCAAAAAAAGGACTTCTCTCAAAAAGGCATCAAAGCACTTGTTTGGTGGGCTTTAAACAAACCAGACTGGAAAAATAAATACATTTAACAGAGAAATAACAACCTTTCGCTCAAATTATCTACGAATCTTCTGCTACTATCTTCTCACGTCTTACTTTTTTTAAGACTTTATTTATTTGAGAGAGAGAGAGAGTGTGTGCGCCTGAGCTGGAGTAAGGGACAGAGGGAGAGAGTGAAGCAGACTCCCCGCTGAGCAGGAAGCCCAAGGCCGGGTTCAATCCCAGAACCCTGAGATCATGACCTGAGCTGAAGGCAGACACTTAACCAACTGAGCCACCCAGCATCCCTCTTATCACATCTTCTACTCTACTCTCCATTTAGTATTCCTGATCCTTCATAGCAAATTCAGAAGCCAAAGATGATTGCCAAAAGAAAACCACCAGCACAAGAAATGTTTGAGGGGGAAAAAAACATTTCTTGATTCATTGGTTCCTAGATCAGAGCAGTATTCTAGAATATTCTATGATCTTCTAGCGATAGATTGATCTCGTTTTCCTCACATCATCACTAAAAACTTGCAAGTATTTTGCCTTCCTTTTGTGTGTGCTTTCCTGTCTCCTCACCAGAAGACAAGCTCTATGAAGATATAAAAGGGTCTCTCTAGTTCAAGATATATCCCCAGAGCTCAGCGTAAAATCTCTCATTTAGCAACAGATGGATGAGTAAATGAAGTCACTTGGCTTACCAGTTATGTAATCCTGGGTAAGGCATTTTATATTAGTGAATTTGTAGATAACATTTGAAATAAAATTATATACAAATCAAAAAAGATAACTCAGGGGGCAGCCTGGCTGGCTCCGTTGGTAAAGCATGTGTCTCTTAATCCTGGGGTCACGATTTCAGGCCCCACATTGGGTGTAGAGCCTATTAAAAAAAAAAAAAAGATAACAGTGGTGAAAAACTTGTTAAAAGTTAAATCTACCTGGAACAGCTGTCTCCAAATAAAGCATCACAAAGATTAATACTCAATGGAAAAACTGTTTACACTCAGGTGACCCGAAGTAAAAAGACAGTTCCACTTGGGTTATTTTGAGCACCTCCTATAAGCCAGGTACTTTTCTAGATAATGAGTAGACAAGAACCCTGCTCTCAGAAAGCTTACATTCTAGTGGAGGGAGAAAGAAGATTTAAAAAATAAGATGTCAGATGGAATACTAAGTAGAAATTTAAAACAGACCGATAAGAATGACTTGTGGCTTGTGCAACACTGGGTGTCAAGGACAACCTCTCCAGAGAGTTTGGCATTTAAGTTGAAATCTGAATGGGAAGAAGCAGCCAACTATGAGAACATATGAACAACGGTAACTACTAACGCCAAAGCCCTCAAGGATGAAGCTGAAACCTGGTGGATCCAGCAGAGTGTCAAAATGAGGAGGTAGTGACAGAAATATGAAGGATTTTACAGGTTAGAGGAAGTTTTGATTAACTTACTCTCAGTAGAGGGAAGCCCGTGAGCATTTTCAACAGTAGAATGACATGATCTCGGATTTTGAAAAGATCTGCTGGCTTATGCGACGAATGGAATAAAGAGGGCAAGGGTGAGAGCAAGGAAATTAGTTTGAAGGTCAAGCTGCTGTAATACCGAGCTGACTACAATGGTAGCAGTAAAAATAGAGAGAAGTCAATGGATTGAGGATATGTTTAGACATACATGGTTGGTTTTTATTTCAGGGTTTTTTTTCTTTCCTTTGTTTTCTTTCTTTCTTTTTGTTTTGTTTTTAGTGCATTGAATATTACATTCAGTGCTTGATTTTAGAACTCTCAAAGTGTAATTCTCCCCCCCACCACAGCCATCTCCACTTAACAAACAGAGAAGAATGGGAATCTATAGTAAAAGATTAGGGAAGAGCTGGGAAATAATTTTGTATTCAAAATAGAAATATTAAAAATAAGTTAGTTAGATAAAAAATTTTTTAAATATTAAAATTATTATGTAGGGCTGAATGCTGTGCTGTCTCTACTTCTAAAATAGCTAAAACCATAAATGCCAAGGAGAAGAAACAACAACAAAAAATCAACTCCAAAAAGCACTGGCTAGACATACAAAGGAAGACAAAATATTTTTACTCGTTTCTACCCTCTGGTGGCTACACATTACCATGGAACGTTTGTCATTTTTAAAGCTCTGGGTAGGATGGCTGTTCACCATTCCCTTTAGAAATTCTACTGTCACAAGATATATTTAAATGGTGTTGGATTAAAAAAAAGAAGAAGAAATGAAGAAGTGAGTCCTCTCTATTTCTTGAAAATTAACCTAATCATAATAACAAATTCATGAGGGGATATAATATTTCTATTTTTCTTTCTTTCTTTCTTTTTTTTTTTTAAGATTTCATTTATTTATTTGACAGAGAGAGACACAGTGAGAGACGGAACACAAGCAGGGGGAGTGGGAGAGGGAGAAGCAGTCTTCCTGCTGAGCAGGGAGCCCTATGCAGGGATCCCAGCACCCTGGGATCACGACCTGAGCCGAAGGCAGATGCTTAGCGAATGAGCCACCTGGGCACCCCAATATTTCTGTTTTTCTTATAAGTCCACAGGATCACTTCTACTAGTACTTCACCTGCTCACTCAAGTCTTTTTTTTTTTTTTAAGATTTTATTTATTTATTTGACAGAGGTTATAAGTAGGCAGAGAGGCAGGCAGAGAGAGAGGAGGAAGCAGCCTCCCTGCCGAGCAAAGAGCCCATCGCAGGGCTCAATCCCAGAACCCTGGGATCATGACCCAAGCCGAAGGCAGAGGCTTTAACCCACTGAGCCACCCAGGTGCCCCTCAAGTCTTGATTCCACAGCAAGATGTCATAAACAAACATTGTTCTGCCTTGTCTTTTTTTTTTTTTTTTTTTTTTGGCTTACTTGCTTGTGTGTGTCCTTCTGCTAAGTTTTATATCCTTTCACCAGTTGCTTCCTCTTCAAAACATAACTGCAACCAAAAATGTGTTCTGTTCCTCGAACTTTTTTCCATCTTGAGAGCAGGCCTCAAACTAGGAAAATATTACCTGACTTGGAAATGCACCCCACCCCCATATTTCAGTCAACCTTCCCAAATCCCTTAAAAATATTTAATTATATATAATTGATAATTATGGTATAATTGACATACTCAACTCCTTTTTGAAAAGGTGTTAGGTATCAATAGAGACGTGTTTGAGCGCACGGTACTACTCACCTCTCCACACTCTTGTCTGTTCCTTTGCAGGGCATCTCCACGATCTGCTTCCAGCTGGCCTCAGTGAACGCTGCTCTGGTTTTCACCACACTCTGTCAGCAGTGGCTTTGGAGTCAGCCATCTTCGTCTAGAGCTGGACTTCGCAGAGCATCTAAACGAAACCAGGCCCCAGGACTAACACACACACACGAGTAAGAACCGCTGTTCAGATTTATAACGCGCGTTGGCATTCTTTCTAAATGTTGAATCTTGAAATCATTGAATTTTTTAAAATTTATTTGAGAGAGAGAGAGAGCGAGCGAGCATGAAAAGAGAGAGGTCAGGGGCGCCTGCGTGGCTCAGTGGGTTAAAGCCTCTGCCTTTGGCTCAGGTCATGATCCCATGGTTCTGGGATCAAGCCCCGCATCGGTCTCTCTGCTCAGCGGGGAGCCTGCTTCCCCCCCCCACCCCCCCATCCTCGCCTTTCTACCTATTTGTGATCTCTGTCTGTCAAATAAATTTTTTAAAAATCTTTAAAAAGAAAAAGGAAAGGAAAGAGAGAGGTCAGCGGGAGAAGCAGACTCCTTACTGAGCAGGGAGCCCAATGTGGGACTCGATGATCCCAGGACTCCAAGATCATGACCTGAGCCGAAGGCATTCGCTTAACCAACTGAGCCACCCAGGCACCGGAAATCATTTATTATTATTATTTTTTTTTAATTTCACCCCTGAACACAACTGTTTCTAGTCAGGAAGTGCGCTAAGTCACCTCTGGAAGGACACCGGAGGCCACTCCACACGGGAGGTTCAACAACCCCCTTGGTTGCCCCAGTCCTCCGAGATTTCACGCGGAGTGGAATCTGTGAAAAGCCTGAATTCAGGCACTCCAGCCTAAAGACCTCATTCCTGGAAATCCCTGGACTAAGAGAGCAGAGGGACCTGATCAAGGTGCGAGGAGAGCCCTCCACCGGCTTTTTCCTCCACGAAGCCTGGTGCCATCTCACAGGGCCAGGGCCGTTTATCCACAGCCTCTTCAGGGGGAAGACAGAGGTGTCCTGCAACCGCCTTGGAGCCTGCCCTACTGGGGCATCCTGACTCTCTTGTCACTGAGATTTCGTCGAGTCGAGGGAGAAGACGGCCTCTATAAGGATCCCTCCCGAGCAGGCTCTTCCCACCAACCTCTCGCGGCCCGACCATCTTACCTTGGCTTAGCCCTCAAGTCCCTCGAGACTTAGCCTCCCGCCCAAAGTGCTCCTCTCCCTGTGATTGGTCGTCCGAGGAGCCTTCGGCCAATGGGGATGACGTATTCAGGCAGACGTCAGACCGAGGGCTGGGGGAGGAGGAAGGACGTCGGGCCCACAACGCGCCCTGCGCGAGGACGGCGGGGCGGCGCGAGGTGTGTGGCGCGGGCCGCGTGGCCTCAGGTCCTCGCTGTCACCACGCCCCGGTGCAGGAGGGTGGCGGGGCCCGCAGCGGTACGAAGGCAACAGGGGGTGGCTGCAAAGCCCGTGCGGCTGGGCGTGGTGGTGACGGTGAGCCCTGAATTCGGGCCTCGGGGAACCCCACGCTCCATTCCCAGAAATCTTCGCGCCGAGAGTTCTCTCTTCAAAGGAGTTGGGCCAGGGCGGCCAGAGCGTGCGGGACGCCCAGCCTTGCAGGGCCTTTCCTGAAGCCCAGCTTTCTCCGCCAACCCCGATTCCTCAGTTCTGGACAGGGAGAGGAACCCTCAGGTCATTGGCCCACGTGAGCTGCTTTGCTAAACCTTCCCGCGCAAGGCTGGACTTTGGGAGGAAGCAAGGCAGGCTGGACAGAGGACCCAAGCACAGAGACGTCGGCGAGCGCAACTCCAACTGCAGAGCTCTTCCAGGTTGGGTCTGGGGGCAAGGCCGGGTGCTGGTGGGTTGGAAAGCCTCCCCAGAGCCTCTGTTTGGGATCTTGCAAGAGCAGCCACCCTCCGCCCCCATTTCTCTGGCTGAAATGGAAATTGAGCCTACCCCTTCTTAATTAACCCTTCCACTCTTTTCTTTCCTAATAGTTTGACGGGAACTGTTCAGATCCTCGGTGCCACCTGACAGAAAACTGCATACCAAGGAAGGAACACCAGCTGTTCCTTCCTGTGCAGTGAGTGTGGGGGGTTCAGTGCAAAAAAGCTGGCAATGGAGTAAGCCTGAATTCAGAATATCCAGCTTGTATCAGGAAGGGTAGAATGCTTAATTATGCCTTCTCCATTGTTAGCCCGTCGATTAACCAGACTGACAAACCCAAAGGCTAGAATCTTTGCCAATTTCCAGGCCGTATTAGGCTCGCTTTGGTCAAGAACATCTGAAGCAAGGGTGGCAGTGTCCTTATTTCTGTGAGAGATTTTCCCAAGTTCAGCACCCGCTTTTCTTTACTGTGCACCCTCTGCTGGTTAGCATGATAGAGCGAGCTCAAAGAAAAGAAGGTGTGTACAACTTCTAGAGAATTTTCTATTCAATGTTGTTTCTTTAAAAGTGTTAAACTGAGGTTTATACCTGTGGAACTCAGAAGTGTGTTGCTCAGGGAGAATATGAGTTGTCAGCACCGTAGGCGTTGAGTCTCAGTGGTGATGTGAATGAAGAAGGCTTGAGGATAACAACAATAGCTACCATTTTAGAAGTGATAGTTATTATGTGTCAGGCACTCGCAGTGCTAAGCAATTTTACCCGCATTGACTCATTTAATCTTTAAAACAGCTCCACCAGGTAAGTACTGTTATCATTATCACTTCCTAGATGAGAAAAGTGAGACTCAGAAAAGTTAGGTCATTTGCTTGAGATTATATAGCTAAGCTAATAAATAACAGAGCTGAGATTCAAATCTATGCTTGGTTCTAAGCTCCCACATGTAACCACTATGATATTCTTAAGAGACCCTTGGCACAATTTCTGGGCTTATGGTAACTCAGCTCGTGGCTATTATCTCCCACTTATAAGATTTTCCTACCATTTCAAAAACGAAAAACAAATTAGGTACAGGCATTCTTCTGAAATACACTTTCTCATCTACAGGAATCTGATCTGTGAAAACCTAGGAAGTTTGTTAAGAGACCAACATGTGCTCTCCTGCCAGTTCCAAAATCCTATACAGGAATCCCCGGTTTCTCCGGTTAGCTTTTCTGCAGCTTCATCACCAGCAACAGACTGGTGTGTTCTGTGATGTCCTTCTGCAGGCAGAAGGTAAGACACTAATGCGGACTCAATTAAAAAGTCACTATAGAATACTCACTATAGAATAAAATAAAATGAATTCAGGCCCAGGGGATAGAGCACAAAACCAAGAAAATGTGCTATCGCCCTTGAGCACTATAAGTTATTTGGTAAAGAGCTGTTTGTTTCTAGGACAGTTTCTGTTTCCAAGAGTGAAAATGAGACTGTGCTTTTTTTCTCTTAAAAAATGTAAGTAGAGGGGCACCTGGGTGGCTCAGTTGGCTAGGCATCTGCCTTTGGCTCAGGTCATGATCTCTGAGTCCTGGGATCAAGCCCTGTGTCCCTCTCTCTGCCCCTCCCCTGCTCCTTCTATCAAATAAATAAAATCTTTAAAAAAAATAATTGAAAGTAGGGGCACCTGGGTAGCTCATATGGTTAAGTGTCTGCCTTTGGCTCAGGTCATAATCTCCAGGTCCTGGTATTGAGCCCTGTGTCCCACTCTTCCTTGCTCAGCAGGGAGTCTGTTTCTCCCTTTCTCCCTCCCTCAACCCTTGGTTCTTTCTCAGGTGAATAAATAAAATCTTTATTTTTTAATTTTTTTTAAAGATTTTATTTATTTATTTGACACAGAGAGAGAGATCACAAGTAGGCAGAGAGGCAGGCAGAAAGAGAGGGGAAAGCAGGCTCCCTGCTGAGCAGAGAGCCTGATGTGGGGCTCAATCCCAGGACCCTGAAATCATGACCTGAGCTGAAGACAGAGGCTTAACCCACTGAGCCACCCAGGCGCCCCAGTAAATAAAATCTTTTAAAAAAAAAAGAAAGTAATGAAGTAATGTAAGGTTTATTAAGTGTAGAAATTCTGTAAAAGGTGGATAATTAAAATGTAACAGGGTGATTGTGAAGATGGAGCTAACATACACACAGGACTTAGAACAATGCTTTTAATGTACTAAGCACAATATAAGTGTTAGACAATACTATTACATATATTCCCATTTTCTTGCCAAGCTTTTGCGTAATTTTTCTCATCTTCAAATTGAAGGTTTTTGTTGTTTGTTCTTAGACTTAAAAATATATAGTTTATTTCCACCCCTTTCCTTTACACTTGGAATGTTCAGTCAGTATGAAGTAGAGCCTGGCATCATGTATTTTTTTTAAGATTTTATTTATTTATTTGATAGATTACAAGTAGGCAGAGAGGCAGGTGGGGCGGGGAGGAAGCAGGCTCCCTGCTGAGCAGAGAGCCCGATGTGGGGCTCGATTCCAGGACCCTGGGATCATGACCTGAGCTGAAGGCAGAGGTTTTAACCTACTGAGCCACCCAGGCGCTCCTTTCATGTATTTTTGTTGGTTTTTTAAGTAGGCTCCATGCCCAGCATGGAGCCCAGTGGGGGGCTTGAACTCATGACCCTAAGATTAAGACCTGAGCTGAGATCAAGAGTCGGACCCCTAACCGACTGAGCCACCCAGGCGCCTGGTATCCTATAAAAAGCCCAAGACTAGGAGTCAGAGTCTTAGCTTTGTTACTTAGAAATTAAGTGACAAATGCCCAAGTCTCACTTCATCTCTCTGGAGCTCAGTTTCTTCATTTATAAAAAGGGATTATGACAGCCAACATCGTGTAGCACTCTGTACTTTGCAGAGTACATACAATATCATCTAGTGTCTCATTTGATTCTTACAACAGCCTTGTGAGATAATGTCATATGGTTCCAGTTCTACAGATGAATGAATTGAGGCTTAGGGAGTTAATTGTTTTACCTGTTGGTTCTCTTAGTAAGTACAGAGTTGGGATTCATTCCTTAATTCAAAATTTTTTAAAAAAGCAATTGCCTATTGTATGTTAGAACAGTGTACAAGCATGGGCATATATACTGTATGAAGATAAAATCCCTTCTTATACGGAAATCACGTAAAGAGGAAAGAAACCTGAGATAACAATGGATCCGAGTAACTGCAATATAATAAATAACACTAGAGTAAGCAAAGGCTGAAACAGGAGCACAAGAGGGGGCACCTTCCCAGACATGAGGAGGTTGGGGGATACGGGTTAGGGTGATTTTCTTGGAAAAAATAACCTCTTAGTGGAGATCTGGAGGACAAACAGGAGTAGAAGGAAGTGAGGAAAGATTTCCCCAGGCAGAGAGAACAACATGTACAGAGATGTAGATGCAACCAAGGATTTGTGAGTGGTTCACTATGGCTAGAGGGCAGACTCCAAGAAGTGTATTGATGATAGATACGGGGACAGAAATTAGCAGCAACGTGTGAGTTCTGAAGTGTTGTGCAAAGAAGTAGGTCTTATCCTCAGACCATTGGGAAATGTATTTATTTTGTTTAAGATTTATTTATTTTAGGGCGCCTGGGTGGCTCAGTGGGTTAAGCCTCTGCCTTCGGCTCGGGTCATGATCTCGTGGTCCTGGGATTGAGTCCCACATTGGGCTCTCTGCTCGGCAGGGAGCCTGCTTCCTCCTCTCTCTGCCTGCCTCTCTGCCTACTTGTGATCTCTGTCTGTCAAATAAATAAATAAAATCTTTTAAAAAAAAGAGATTTATTTATTTTAGAAAGAGAGTGTGTGTGCAAGCGGGGAGAGGCAGAGGAAGAGGGGGGAATCTCAAGCAGACTCCCTGCTGAGTGTGGAGCCTGGGGCAGGGCTCAATCCCATTACTCTGAGATCATGAACCAGAATGAGACAGGGAGTCGGATGCTCAACTGACTAAGCCACCCAGGGGCCCCAGGAAATGTATTTAAAGGTATTAAGAGGAAGGTCATGATCAGATGCCTACTTTAAAAATAGCACTTAGGCTGCATGAGAATTATTGGATTGTTGTTAAGCCCAGATAGGAGGCCATTTTGGAATCCAGAGAGGGAATGGTGGCCTAAAACTAGACATTGAGAATAGAGAAAAATGTATGGTTTATAAACAAAAAGAATTTACAAAACTTGGAGCAGTTAAGGGCTTAGGCTCTGTAATGAAAGTCCCTGGGTTCAAATCCTCTTCCTGTGACTTGCTAACCGTGTAATTGTGGTGGGTATGTTACTTAGCTATGCCACGGTTTACTCATCTGTAATAGCAGCTACTTCACAGGATTGCAGTGAAGATCAAATGAATGAATACTGGTAAAACCCTGACTTAGTATATTACATGGCATGCAATAAGGATTCAAGAAATAGTATCTTTTTTTTTTTTTTTTTTTTAAGATTAATGTTTGAGGGGCACCTGTCTGGTTCAGTCAGTGGAGCCTGTGACTGTTGATCTCAAGGTTTTGAATTTGAGCCCTATGTTGGGTATAGAGGTTACCTAAAAATTTTTAGCTTTTCCATCCTCCTTGCCACTTGCTGTGCTGGCTGCGCGCTCCCCGGTCTCTCCATACCCATGCCTTGCAAAATCAAGGAAATCAAGGACTTTCTGCTCACGGCCAGGTGAGGGATGCCAAATCCATCAAGATCAAGAAAAGTAAGGATAACGTGAAGTTTAAAGTTTGGTGCAGAAGATACCTTTACACCTTGGTCATCATAGACAAGGAGAAGGCAGAGAAACTGAAGCAGTCCCTCCCCCTGGGTCTGGCAGTGAAGGAGCTGAAGTGAACCTGGCCCACTGATTTGAACTATATTAAAGTTTTAAAAATTAGAAAAAAATCTTTAAAAATAAATAGATAATGGACACCTAGGTGGCTCAGTGGGTTAAGTCTCTGCCTTCAGCTCGGGTCATGATCTCAGGGTCCTGGGATGGAGCCCCGCATCAGGCTCTCTGCTTGGTGTGGAGACTACTTTCCCCTCTCTCTCTGCCTGCTTGTGATATCTCTCTGTGTCAAATAAATAAAATCTTTAAAAATAAATAAATAGATAAGAATCACTGTTTGATTAGATACAGTGGTTAAAGGAGAACAATCAAAGATGACTTGTAGTTTCCAGGCTTAGGCAGCTGGATGTAAGAAATGGGAGGTTTTGGGGTTAGGGAATGGAGTTCACTTTCTAGAAAGGTTGATACAGGCTATGGCATGTTTAGTGGCTCGGGAAAAAGGTATTTGGGCAGAAGTAGGACCTGGGAGTCAGCAGCGAGCCTTTGGAAATTGAAGCCATGAGAGAGACTGAGATTGCCAGGGAAGTACCCATAAAGAAGGTGGGTGAGGACAGACCACCGCCTGGTAGGTAGTGCCTAAGAGGGTCAGGAGAGAATTGAACCCTGATTGTCTACATCCAAAGCTTACATTCTATTACAAATAGCTTCTGTAAAATTCTTAAAACTCTCCTGTGAATCTAAAAAAAATTTGAACTCCTCCTTTGTGTCAAGCAGCGGGTTATACCTCTGTGAGCAGATAGTCTCGGTCATAGAGCTTCACTTCAGTGAAGGAGGTGGACACTTACAATATGGATATCTAAGTGCTCTGATAGCTAGAGTACCTCCCTGTGCCCAGGAGCACCTAACCTAGACTTGATGTGGGATGGGGAAAGGCTTTCTGAAGAAGTAATGACCAAATTAGATTTTCAGGGTTTTGTTTAAGATTTTATTTATTTGAGAGAGAGAGCGGGAGTGGTGGTTGGTCGGGGGGAGGGGGCCGTGCAAAAGGAGAGGAAGCAGATTCCCCACTGAGGAGGGAGCCTCACAATCCCAGAACTCTGAGATCATGACCAAAGCCCAAGGCAGACAGTCAACTGAGCCACCCAGCAGCCCCTAAACTAGATTTTAAAAGATAAAATGGTCTTAGCTAGGTAATGACAGAAGGTTCCAGGCAGATAGAAGGAACAGATTTCTCCTATTTGAACTTCTATGGAGGAAAACTGAGAGAAAGAGCAGCACATTTGGGTTGTAAAGACTCTGCTCAGCCCATGAACATGCCACTTTGCTTAAGATAAAGTGTTTGGATTTCCTTCCAGGTGAGGCAGTCCCAGCTCATTGCTGCATCTTGTCAGCCTGCAGCCCCTTCTTCACAGAGCGCCTGGAGCGGGAGAGGCCAGCTCAGGGTCGGAAGGTGGTGCTGGAGCTAGGGGGCTTGAAGATCAGGACACTCAGGAAGCTGGTGGACTTCTTATATACCTCAGAGATGGAAGTATCTCGAGAAGAAGCGCAGGATGTGCTTTCTGCTGCCCGTCAGCTCCGTGTATCTGAGCTAGAATCCCTTCAGCTAGAGGGTGGGAAGTTGGTGAAGGCTCCCCAGGGCCGAAGACTGAACAGGGAGTGCTTACAGCCTCCAGCGGCTGCACCAATCTCTGCCAGGGTGGTGGCATCCAGCCGCCGACCTCGGACTCCATTGCCTGTGACCCAGACTCCTTGCCCTCTTGGGCCAGTGAGATTGAAGCCCTCAGGGAAGGAGGAGGGGCCCCTAGAGAAAAGCAACCGACAGAATGCAGAGAACTTGTCTGGCAATCTGCTCAAGAAGAAGGCCAGAGCTTGCCCAACTCCACAAGAAAAAAGCTCTTCACCATCAAGCCACAGTCAGGGACCAAGAGAGAATAAGAGTGACCCTGCCCTTGTTCCTACAGCACTTTCCCCACCCAGTATGTACCCTTCTGTGGATGAGCGGCTATTGCCCAGGAAGATCAGACTGAGTCGCTCAAAGCCGTCTCCTGATACGTGTACATCCAAGCCTTCCAGCATGGTAAGCAGACCCACCTCAGTACCCACAGCCCCTGGCCGGCGCCTTTGGCGGCAGAAGAGTATAAATAAAGTACCAGAAAACAAGGAGAAACCAGGGAGAGCTAGTCCTCTACAGAGCATCCCAAGCCCATCTGGCCTTGGGAAGACGGGTGGGAGCAAGAAGCGGAGCCCTGAAGTCAGGGCACTGAACTCAGACTCTGCAGAAGAGGGGCAGGTTGGAAGAGTGAAACTTCGGAAGATTGTCAATGGGACATGCTGGGAGGTGGTACAAGAGCCTCCCCTCAAAAACTCTCAAGACAGCCCTCAGATCCCAGAAGCTCAACACTCAGAAGGAACTGTGAGTACTCAGCCATCCTTACATAAAGAGCAGGAACTGTCCTCTGCTCAGGTAGACCTGTGTCAGGATTCCCCCATGTGCTCTGGACTCCAAGACATTCTGCTCTCTGCTAGCCGCTCCCCAGACAACCCAGTGGTGAAGTCTGAGTTCGGGTCCAGTCCAGAACTGATAGGGAAGGAACCTGGGTTGGATATGGACTGCAGAGAGCCCTATGCATTTGACACAGCCCTGCTGGGGCAGCCCTGCGAAGCCGAGGAGTACCGCATCACGAGCACTGCTGCCACCAGCGAGCTGGAGGAGATCCTGGACTTCATGCTGTGTGGCTCAGACATTGAGCCCCCCATAGGGTCTCTGCAAAGTCCTGGAGCGGAGGGCTGCAGGACCCCTAGCTATCACCTGACAGAAACAGGAAAGAACTGGATCGAAGGGGAAGAATGGTGTTTGCCAGACTTGGAACTCTGGCCCAGGGAGCTCACAGGACTGGAAAAGGAACCGGTTGGTGAGACCAAAGAGCCAGTTGAGCCCTTTAGCCCCCTTGTTATGTCCTCTGAGAACAAAGAGCCAATTGAGTCCCTTAGCCCCCTTGTCATACCCTCTGAGGTGAGTGAAGGGGAGGTACTTTCAGTAGGAGACTCCTGGACTCCAGATCTGGAAATTACCAGTTCCCAACCATTGGATGGTCGGAGAGATAAGCTTCATACTGACTCTCTTGACCTTCCCCAAAGGTCCTATGAGGACCTCTCACCTCCCTGTTCAAACTGGATGGACACTGGGCCGGAAGTGTCCCTAAGTATGGATGAGGTGTTGTATTCTGCTCCAGAGGTGGGCAAGGAGGTACCTAGCAACTCTGAGTTGTTGGACCCGCTTCCTGCCAGCTCCGAAGAGGAAGAGATTGATGTGGTGGACTGGACATCAGAGGGGAGGCTGGTGCCCACTGGTATTCCCTCTGTGTGGCCCGACCCTTCCTCAGAGTCAGACACAGAAGTGGACATACTAACGTAGAACAGGAAGTAGGTTAGGGGCAATGGGAGGGTGGGAAATGTTGGCTAGCAAAAGGTATATTGACAGAGGCTAGCATATGCCCTGTCCTCTTAGCACAAGAGGCAGGTGTACTCCTAGCTCTGTTAAGGTCCCTTCTTCTCCTCCCCAGGCTTTGGGAGCCAGGCAAAAATAGTACCATAGGTACAAAATTATGAACTTGAACCATCTTATTTCATTGTAATCTATTTTCCAGTTAGTGATAAACAAGTGAAACTATAAACTGTGTGGTCCCCAACTCTACTGGATCATAAGTAACAACCAGCACCAGGTCTCCTAAGTTATGAGGCATCTAGTCACTGCTAATCCAATAATAAATGAGAAAGAATCCCTCTACAAAACATAAAATATTTTAGAAGGTGTGAAACAGTGCTGGGATGGAACAAGTGGATACGACTAACAGGACATTTTCCCATACCTAACATGTGTGGTTTATTTAGTCCAGTATGGGAGGTCTAGCCAGACCTCTGCAGGGGCCAAAAAGACATAACTTCCGTCATCACTTCCAAGAAGTGAGTTGAAAAAGACAGATGCTATTTTTAAAAAATAAATTATTTGCTTTTTTTCCCCCCAGTTTTTGCAAGTATTTCACATGATCTACCAGAGAACCTAGGAGCTCCAGGTTAATTTGTGACCTCAGAATATGAAAAAAATACAAGGGGAGCCAATCCCACAAAAAGCTGGTTTTGTCCATTTCTTATAAGATTAAGTTTTACTTTATTATTCAAACACTTTATTTCAACTTTTATTGAACCAAATCCAAGAACTGTTCAATGTCTTACTAGCGGGTTGCCTCACAAGTGAACCATCCTTTCTGGAGGGGAAGAAACCATGACTTCAGGTACATGACTAAAGTTTGGCCATGTTCCATCATAAATGCTCCAACATCACCAGAGACAGGAAGCTGTAAACATGACAAAGGGAAAAAAAAGGTTAGAGAAGGGGTCCAGGCAATCCAAAAGCCTGAGGAAGCTGTGCCCCCCACCCCAGAACCCACAAACCAAGGAGAATTCAAGAATTGCATCCTCCCCCATTTTACTCAGCATATCAAGTGCCTGACAACAGGTCCAAGGACTAGAGATAAAGACCAGTCAAATCCTTGGGGCCATGAGGGATACTACTGTAGTTTTCACATGGGATTAACAGAAAACATACTAGAAACGAAACAAAAAACACAAAAAGGTAGGGTAGGGATACCACACATGAGGTTACACAAAAATTCTGGCCAATACAAGGGGGTAAAATAGCAAAAACAAATGTCAGTAACTTTAACTCCCAAACGAGGAAACCAGTGGGATTTACACCACCAGCTTTAAGAAACAACTGCCATCAGGTGTGCAAAATAAATCTAACGGAAACAAAAAGGGCCCGTACCCCCACCCAGGGCAATAATCCACACCTTCAAAGGGCGCAAAACTGCATTTCTACAGTCATTCACATTACCATCAGCACCCTATAACTTAGCTCAAAAACATGCATCCAATTAGCAAAGGGCACAACAACAGGAAGTAATTTTATTGCCGAGTTCTAGTTTTCCTACCCAGGAGCAAAAGGGAAATCCTGAGCAAGAAAAGAAGTTGTAGATCGTGTGTGAAATGAGGGCTGCTTCGCAAATACCCCAAACCCACCCAAGCCCCCTTCAAACCTCAGCGTTGAGGACTTCTATCCAAAACACCCTACGAAAGGTGCTTCTTCAGCTCCTTCACCACCTCTTGAGGCTCCGGGAACTTCAGTTTGCGTGGGGGCCCCTTCTTAATCCCAGTCCAGAGCTCCACACCTGGGAAAAGACCAAGAAAGCCAAGTCACTTTGGAATGCACCAGCATGTCCCCCAAATGCCGAGGTGCCCACGGTGTGAGACCAGCGCCTCCCGCCTGCTCCCGGGCCCCCACTCACTGCTGCCGTCTGGGCGCAGCAGCGTCACCTCGAAGCTGCCCCTCCGGGGTTTGGCAGGGTTCACCTCCACCGGAAGCTCCGGGGTCTCCAAGCGCAGCGCCTGGCTCAGGGCCGCGGCGTTGCGCCCGTAGACGCGTCAGCTCGTGCTAGAGAGAAACGGGGATGGTCAGAGGCTGGGGCCTTGGCCTGCGACGCTCTAGTCCACCTCCCCGGGCCTCTCCAGGCCCCTCACCAATGCTCGATCACGACGGTCGCCTCCCCTGCCTTCGCCGGCCTCTCCTGTTTCGCCGCCGCCGCGACCACCGCCACCTCGGCCTTCCGCTTTCTCCCACGAGAAGCCATGGCGCCCGGAGCCCTGCCGGGAGCCGAGCCGGCCTGGGCGCGAATAGGGGTCCGGCCAACACCGTTCCGAGCTCCAAACCACAGGCCCGGAAGCCCGCCGCCGGGACAAAGCGTCTCCCTAGCTGCGCGGAGCGTGGCCGAGAGCACACGCGGTCTGGGGGCGGGCTCCCTGGGCACAACCACTCTGCCAGCGGGCGGGGGGGGCGGCCTTCCCTGGACAAAACCACTCTGCCCGCGGACGGGCGGGGTGCGCTCCCTGGGGCACAACCATTCTGCCCCTGGCGGGGGGGAGCTACAAGAAGCCCCAGACCGAACCACCCGCGCTTGCGAAGGGGCGCGAACTAGGCGGCTCTGAAACAAGCCTGGCTTCACACAGGCGTTTCCGCAAGCCTCCATCGGGCTAAATAGCTTAGACCACGACATGCAAACCCCACCCCCGCTCCCTGGAAACCGCGGCCCAATCCCAAACCAAACCCATAGCCTAACTCGGTGAGGTCAGTACTCTGGGATTCAGGTAACTAGACTTCCCTGATCCCGGGGACCATTGCCGGGCAGTTGGAGAAACTCATCAGGATGGCCTTTGAAGTTGAGGAGATGGACGCTTCCTCTGCAATGGCGAGGCTTTTCTAATAGGCGAGGAACACACAAAGGCACAAACAAAAGGAAATCCCAGTTTCTTTATTATGGAAAACCATCAACTGGGCGTTGGGAGTAGGGAGTAAGTGAAACCCCATTCCTGCCCAAGGGCTTTCTCTGGGAGGCCCCACCACACAAAGGAATGTCTCAAACCTATTCCCCTTCCTCCCAAACTCTAAAAAATAGGGGGATTATGCAATATTATCTTCAATGAGTACACTCAGTGGTTAAAGGTGCCTCCTTGGGACCAGTGACAAAATTAGCCTTATACTTTTTAATGAAGGCCACAGACCAAGCCAGAAGTGCCTAGAGAAGCAAGGGTCCTTGAGGGAAAAGTCCTAGCGCAGACTCCATACACAGGCATCTTCTGCTGGGTTGAATATAATCTAAGCAGACTGTGTAGGTCCACTAAGAGGAGGGATGAACACACAGCATGTTGGAGACATGTGAGTGATGGACAAGAACTGATAACTGACCCAAGCTTGGAGGGAAAGCATTTCCTCATCCATGGCAGATTTCTCCCTTCTTCCAGTGAAAGTTGGTCACAGCAGTGGAGGCCATCCTGGAGGGTGCCTGTCAATTCCCTGGAAGCCTCTTTAAAATCAGAAGCAGCACCCTGCCCCACTCAGGGATAGCCAAAGGAGAAAACATAAATAAAAGGCCCAGGCCTCACACAAGGCTTGTGGTTACAGGAGGGGCAGGGCCACAGAGGTGAGGAAGCACTGGCAAGGCAGGGATTCTATTTGTCCTTCTTGCTTTCCCCATCTGGTACTTCCGTGGGGTTTGAGGCCACAGGCCGCTCCTCAGGGGTATTATCTCCCCCCTTTGATAGCTTCTTGGCCCGTTGATACAGTTCATTCAAGTTGAATTCTCGGATCACGTTCTCCTGCACAAAAGAGGTACATACGCACATCAGGGTTCTGGTAGGACAGTCCTTACTAGGAAGTAAGAAGTATTCAGACACTTAGACATAGACAGTCTGGGAAAAAAGGAAGGAAAGGACAGGAATCTATTCTAATCTAACTCTCCTTTTTTGGGTACCTGGAAGAGTCAATCCTGTAGTTAAGTACCCATTATGCGACCATCCCTGTGCCAAGAACTACAGCTACATTATTTAGTGTCCTCTACAAAACAACCCTGTGATCCAAGTGTTACTCTCTTCAATTTTCTGCTAAGGAACCTCAGGTCTACAGACTATACTGACAAGGGCTCTTGAGACTGAATCGTAACTAATAACTGTTCCCCTGTCTGTACTAGGAGTTCTGGCACATGGTAGAAGCACAACAAATTTGCTGAGTGAATTCATGAATGAAATCCGGTAACTAGTCCACACCCTCAAAACTAGTGGGCCAAGCAGCTGAGCCAGGAATCAAACCCAGGTCGGACTCCAAAGAGGACCACTATTCTACACCCTTCTCCAAACCACTCGCTCACTCTTTCAGATACCTCAGAGAAGGTCCAAGAGACAGCTCGTCCTTTCTTGTCAATCTGTGGCCGCCGCATGACCTCCTTGCCACCTTGGAATAGGATCAGAGTAGGGAGCTGCTTGGTGAGGGGCGACGTGCTCACTTTGTACCTACAGGACCCAGAAAAGACTCTATAAATGCATCTGTCTACATCACTGCAAGTGATTTACTGCTAGGCCCTCTGTCTAGGCCCTTACATACCGTGTACTAACATCGGTGTAGCGTCCAACGTCCACCTTCCCAAAATTTAGTCCTGTACAGTTGTACCTAAGAAAAATATATTATTTACATAAGGAAAGAAGAGAGTGGGTCAAGGGAAGTGGAAATACAAATATTTAGGGAGGGGGGAAAAACGCCTTTGGTTGCAATGTGAGAAATCAAGGCCAAAAACAATGAGAGGGAAAGCACAGCACCTCTGCTTCCGTCATCCCTCCCCATACAGTACTCACTTGAGGGAGAGGTCAGCATAGATAGGAGCAAACGACTGGCAGTCATTAGACCAATTGGCAAAGAATTCCACAATCCAAGTGACCCTCTTGTCCCGCTCTAGCTCTTCCTGCCACACACAGGGAAGAACCAGTGAGCTGAATCACAAAGGCTTCCAGAAAGGTTCAGACTTCCTCACCCTGGCTTTCCCTCCCCTCTCTCCCTCACTCCTGAAACAAACCACAGTACCCTTGACTTCCAATCTGAAGCGGTTACTCCTCCTAGTGAGTAAAAAGCACAACTACAAAAACACCCACAAAGGACACAAGAAACCAGGAGAGGAAGAGCACTCACATCAATGGTTTTATCACTGAAGTACTTGATGTACTCAGGGCCCATATACAGAGGAGGTTTACAGGTCATCAGGAACACTAAACATGGAAAACAGATGTCAGAGGAAACATATAAGGCCTACAGCAGGGGATTTACTTCCAAACTGACTCAAAGGTTTTAGGCCCCAAAGAATATGTGTTGTGGACATATACAGACCACTGACACATTCCCTTCTTCTTAAAGTTTCTGTAGATTCTTATCACCTGAGCCACATACATCATTAATTAGGTACAAGATATGGAAGAAGGGTATGGAGAGACTGATCTGGGGTTGGAATTTGGTTCCCACAACCGATCTCCTTACCTATGCAGAGTGTGATGTAAAGCAGGCCCATGCGAATATCCAGACGGAAGAAAAGAATTGCATTGGCCACTTTACTAAACATGAAGATGTTGCCTATATGTTGCTCCACAGTGACTGAAACACAAAGAGGTCACAGGTCAGGCTGGGCAGCATCCTCCTATATCCTGTTTGTCACTCTTCCTGTGGTACTTCGAAATGGGAGAGGGGGAAGAGGATAAAAGTCCAAGCTCAAATTCAGCCCTGGCATGGAGTGAGGGACTCAGTCACCAGATAATGCCCCTCTCCTAACAAGGATGAAAGCAGCTCCGGAGGGCACGTGGCCTGAGCTGGAGAAACTGAGGCGCAGGCTAAACTTACTGGATCTGCGGTTCTTCATCATCACAATGGCACTGAGGAACATCAGGATCTCCACTTCTCTCTGGAACAGAATCAAAGTGACGGGAAGGCCATGAACACAGACGCTTTGGGTGGGGAAGGGAGCCAGATATGGACTAAAAACCAACAGAGACCCAAATTGGCCATGGTACCAGCAAAGAAATAACTGGAGTTGACAAACATGTAGTGGGAACACCACCAGTCAGGTTCTACCCTGCCACAAACTGGCTGGTGCCCTTCGGCAGATCACGTAGCCTCTGAGCTTTGGTTTCCTCAGTGGAAGAGTATCTGTCTCAAAATGTTACTGTAGGAGTAAATGAGATAATGGGTATGAAAGAAATGCATAAAGCCCAATACCGTGTAATACTGTAAGACAGTATTACCAACTCAAAATAAAACAAAATAAATAAAACTTTTCCCATCTGATATTCATAGTTTAATCCGTGCACCTTTAATAGGCTTTGAGAGCTGAAGGGGGCCTCTCAGAACTTTGGAAGGCCCTTCTCAGTACCTTGGGCTTTTAGTTCTTTCTCACTTTCTAGACTCTAAGGCCTGTGAGACGGGCAATAATCATGTCAAAGAAACAAGGTAATTTCAAAGAGTAAAGACTGTAAAGCCTAACAAGGACCCTGTGAGAGAAAGCATGGGAAGGGGAGGCAACTACAGTCTAGATGGTCTGAGGCCTACCAGACCTTTCTGTTTACAGTACAGGAACCCAGATCATTATTTCACACAGAACCAATCAACCACAATTTACCGCTAGAAGTCAGGGACCTTAGGTCCTGGGTTTTTAGCATCAGTCTCCAACAAAAAGTAATCAACTGGCTTTAGCAACAGACATATAAAGTAGGGGCTAGGGAATACAACAGATCTTACTAAATATTCCAGAGCAGAAAGCAGCACATTTTCACAAATGCAGTTGGGTTGAGAGCTGGCATTTAACAAATGTGGAAGGATGAACTTAAAAGAAAAAAAAAGGACCTCTGGTCAAGCAGGAGGCCAAATGTAGGAGTGAAAGGAAGACTGCCTGAAGACAGTGGGCCGGTGGCAAAGACTGGCTATGTATACTCCAAACTCGAGTTTCTGTTTCCTCCTGCGCACACTGCAGCCGGATTCTCAGTGTACTTGAGCAGAAGGAGCACTGTATGACTAGCATTCCTAAGTGGAATGTGAGTGGAAGCCATGTGCCACGTCTACGCCAGCCAGTAAGCAGGTGTGTCCTCGCATTCCAGCTTCCTGGCCTCATCAGCTGGCTGGCTGATGACGGCATGACCCTACAGCCATAGGGGGAGGCAGAAGGAGCCTGGGTTCCAGACAAACGGTATGAAGCAGAGTCCCTTTTGGTTGTTCTGCATGTTTGTTCCTTGTTTTTAAACCTTTTATTTTGGAAAATTTCAAACATGCATAAAAATAGGCTACTAGAAGGTAGCAGAATGTGCCCCCCCCCCAAATATGCCACTTTGGATTATTCTGCATAATAATTTTGAGCCTAAAAGCAATTAAGAAGTAGATACAACAAAAGCTCCTTGCCCTCTATTTGTCTAAAAGCAAGACATAATTTTTTCTTTTTAGATTTTATTCATTTATTTGAGAGAGAAAGCATGTGCAAGCTCAAAAGCATGGGGAGGGACAGAAGGGGAAGGAGAGGAAGAGAATCCCAAGCAGACTGTGCACTGGGCTCGGAGCCCCACACCGGGCTGGATCTCAAAACCCTGAGCCAAAACCAACAGTCACAAGATTAACTGACTGAGCCACCCAGGTGCCCCGAAGCAAGACATAAGTTTTTAAAAGTATTCCTCCAACCCTTACCAGGAAGGACAAAAGTTAATCAAGGGAGACAAGTTTAGACCCTATCAGCCTGGAGACAGCACCAGAGGAAACTAATAAAACAAAAAAGAGCCTTTATCTACCTTATTTTACCTTCCCGCAGTCTGCCGTTCTTGGAAGCCTAAAACTTCTTTCCTTTGTCCAGTCATTTCTCCAAAAATGTATTGCTCTTTGTTGAGGATATGATATAAGCCAGAGTTCTTTGTTTTTGTTTTTTTTTTTTTAAAGATTTTATTATCTACTTGATAGAGATCACAAGTAGTCAGAGAGGCAGGCAGAGAGAGAAGAGGAAGGAGGCTCCCCACTGAGCAGAGAGCCCGATGCGGGGCTCAATCCCAGGACCCTGAGACTGTGACCTGAGCCAAAAGCAGAAGCTTTAACCCACTGAGCCACCCAGGTGCCCCATAAGCCAGAGTTCTAATCCACTTCTGAGTTAATTCATTTTCCCTGGGTATCTCCAGTGCGTACATGAGATATACACGTTAATATACTTGTCTTTTTTTTTTTTTAATTTATTTATTTGTTAGAGAGAGAGAGAGCAAGCGAGCACAGGCAGACAGAGTGGTAGGCAGAGGCAGAGGGAGAAGCAGGCTCCCCGCCGAGCAAGGAGCCCGATGTGGGACTCGATCCCAGGACGCTGGGATCATGACCTGAGCCGAAGGCAGCCGCTTAACCAACTGAGCCACCTAGGCGTCCCTTGTCTTTTGTTTTTAATCTTTTTTTACAGGGGTCTCAGCCAAGACCTCGGAGAGGTGGAGGAAAAATTAATTTTCCTCCCCTACAATACTTTAATCCCTTCTACTCAGATTTAACAGTAACATTTGGCAAAACAGTTCCCTTTCATCTATGCTACCCACTTTTTTTGGAGAAACTTAAAGCAAATTCTAAACTTCAGTGTGTATCTCTTACACATAAGGACTTTTTTTTTTTTAAAGATTTTATTTATTTATTTGACAGACAGAAATCTGTCTTTTATTTATTTATTTGACAGACAGAAATTTATTTATTTGACAGACAGAAATCACAAGTAGGCAGAGAGGCAGACAGAGAGAGAGAGAGAGAGGGAAGCAGGCTCCCTGCTGAGCAGAGAGCCCGATGCGGAACTCGATCCCAGGACTCTGAGATCACGACCCAAGCCGAAGACAGCGGCCTAACCCACTGAGCCACCCAAGCGCCCCAGGACTTTTTTTTTTAATAGAAACTTTTTTTTAAAGATTTATTTATTTGACAGATTTTAAAGATTTATTTATTTGACAGTGAGAGAGAGATCACAGGTTGGCAGAGAGGCAGGCAGAGAGAGAGGGGGAAGCAGGCTCCCTGCTGGGCAGAAAGCCCAATGCAGGGCTCCATCCCAGGACCCTGAGATCATGACCTAAGCCCAGGCAGAGGCTTAACCCACTGAGCCACGCAGGTGCCCCAAGGACTTTTTTTTAAAAGGGGTGCAGGGTACAGAGGGAGAGACATAATCTTAAGCAAGCTCCACACCCAGGTTGACTTGAGCAAAATCAGGAGTTGGATACTTAACTAACTAAGCCACCCAGGTGTCCCAAGGACTTTTTTTTAAAGAAGCCCCCCCCCCCCGCCTTTTTAAGTTTATTTGTTTTAGTCATCTCTACTTCCAATGAGAGGCTCAAATTTACAACCCCAAGATAAAGAACTACATGGTCTTCCAACTGAGCCAGCCAGGCACCCTAGGACTTTTTTTTTTTTAACAAACCAAAATACCATTTCGCACTTAACACAATTAATAATTCCTTACTGTCATTTAATACTTGGTCCTTATTCAAATGATACCCATAATTTCAAATTGTCTTTGTGCAGTTTGTGCAAATCAGGAACAAGCAAGCCAGATCTATGCAATGCATTTGGCTTATGTGTTTCTTTGATCTTCCTTTATCTCTAAAGAACATCTATTCTCGGGGCGCCTGGGTGGCTCAGTTGTTAAGCATCTGCCTTCGGCTCAGGTCATGGTCCCAAGGTCCTGGGATTGAGCTCCCTTGCTCAGCAGGGAGCCTACTTCTTCCTCTGCTTGTCTCTGTCAAATAAAATATTTTTTTAAAAAATGAGAGAGAGAATATCTATTCTTCATTTTTACAAAATCCAATCTACTTATCTGTTGAAGACATTGAGTCATTTGTACTCCTAACTTTCCCACTTTTTGGATTTGGCTGCTTGCTAACTTAAGGTATGTGTTCTTATGATGGTTTTCGATCTCCCATATTTCTTGTAAAGTGGCAATGAAATCTAGAGGCTTGAGTACAATGCAATCCCAATCTTTTGCCAGAAATACATTATGGGTGGTGCTAAGACACGCCCTATTGCCTCCCTTCAGAGGATACCCGATCCTTTCATCTGAGGGTTTTAGCATCCACAGATGATCATTCCCTAGGTTTATCATTTCATTAGGGGTTGACATATGCTTTTGTTTTTATTTGTTTGGTTGGGTGTTTGGGGGTTTTTTTTGTTTGTTTGTTTTTGTTTTTAGTAAGCTCTATACCCAATGATGTGGGGCTTGAACACATGACCCTGAGATCAAGGGCTGTATGCTCCAATGACTGAGCTAGTCAAGTACCTCAGCTAAATAATTTTTAAAATGTTATCAATCCTTGACACTCCTGGGTAGTTCAGTCGGTTAAGTGTCTGCCTATGGCTCAGGTCATGATCCCAGAGTGCTGGGATCAAGTTCCACATCAGGCTCCTTACTCACTGGGGAGCCTGCTTCTCCCTCTGCCTGTTCCCCATGCTTGTGTTCTCTAATAAATAAAGTCTTAAAAAAATAAATGTTATCAATCCTTCCATGTTTATTAGCTCAAATTTATCTAAAGAAATCAATTATTTGGGGCGCCTGGGTGGCTCGGTCATTAAGCGTCTGCCTTCGGCTCGGGTCATGGTCCTGGATCCTGGGATCCAGTCCTGCACTGGGCTCCTTGCTCGGCAGGAAGCCTACTTCTCCCTCTCCCACTCCCACTGCTTGTGTTCCCTCTCTTGCTGTCTCTCTCTCTCCGTCAAATAAATAAATTAAATTAAATTTAAAAAAGAAGGAAATCAATCATTTGTCTATTAAATCAGATTTTTCTAACAGTAGTCTAATGCTATGTTACAATGTCTATGTCATTCACCTCACTTCATGTCACCTCACTTTATCATCTGATATCATCATCAGAAGGATGAGTGTAGTACAGTAAGATATTTTACGGGAGGTAGACAGACCACAATGACATAATTTTCATTGTTACTTTGTTATAATTGTTCTAATTTACTATCAGTTATTGCTGTTAATCTCTTACTGTATCTAAATTATAGATTGATTTATCACAGATATATCACAGATATATATATAGATATATCTATATATATATGGTACATATACCATATATATACACACCATATATATATCGGATATATATTGGATATATATATCGGATATATATATGGTATGTATATATATGGTATATGTACCATATATATAATATATGGTATATATAGATAGATATATCTATCGATATATAGATATATCTATATATATCTATATATAGATAGATATATCTATCTATATATGGTATATATAGATATATATATGGTATATATAGATATAGATATATCTATAGATATATATATAGATATAGATATATCTATATATCTATATATATCTATATATCTATAGATATATCTATATCTATATATATCTATAGATATATCTCTATCTATATATACCATATATATATGGGACAAAACATTATATATATAAGGTTTGGTACTATCCAGGGTTTCAGGTAACCACTGGGGGTCTTGCAATGAATACCCACCGCCCCAGCTGCCCCACATAAGGGGCGACCACTATAAAAACAGGAACTTCTTAAGTTGCATGGCTACAATTGAACTTATCAGTAACACTGGGAAAGGGCAGAGAAGTATGAAAGCATTAACAAGGGATGGAGAATAAAAATAAGGGAGTGGATCCCAGTAAAGGTCAAGATTCACTTCGGGGGCTAGGAAAAAAGGACAAAAACTCAGGTTGACCCTCCCCACCCAGAACACAGCTGCAGCTGTAGAGTAGAGAGCACAGAGCTTCAACTCATTTTTCTCTGCTCTTACTCAAGTACAGCAAGCGTCTCGAGAGAGATTTCTTTACAATTTTTTTTCTTTCTTTCTTTCTTTTTTTTTTTACAATTTCTTTCCAACAAGTCTAACGCTTGTGTTCATTTCTGCATCCTCAGGATGCAGCAGAGTGCCCAGCAGATAGGGCGCGCTCTGGAAATGTTAACTGAAGAGACGGCTGATGGAGTGTGCAGGTACTACGGCCAAAGAGTTGTTTCAGGTCGCATTCACTCACTAGTTGACTCATGAGTGACTAGTATGGCAACTCGCCTAACCTAACTATCTAACCACGCCGAGATCAACTAGTCCATAAATAAAACAGGAGTACTATTACCCTCCTTTATCTCGCTGGCTCAGGAGGCTTTACATGACGGGTAGCCCTGTAACACTACACATGTGTTGAGTTTGGGTACAGCTGCTGACCAGCATGGATGGTGAGATGGAAAGAACCCTGGACTCAAGAATCCTAAGAGCCAGGCTGTTGTGCAAGTTCACCGGCGGTTTTCCCATCTTAATTAAGCATGAATAGCCTTAGGCTCGATGACGGTCCAGGCCCTACATTCTAACTATCTGTAAGTCCGCTACAGGCTCGGAACCTCAGGTATCCTTAAAAAGGTGAACCTCGGGGCTCCGCATGCAACCTCGGGGAACAGGGACAGTGAAGGTCGCGGGGTCCGCTCACCCAGTCAAAGTCACACGGGTTGCCGTCTTCGCGTTGCGTGGGGAGACTGTTGCAGAGAGGGGGTAGCTTCCTCACGAGTAGGAATGCAACAGAAAGCAGGGCTGACAGAAGATAGTAAGGTCGGGCCAGCCATCGTGAAAGTCGTGGCACCGAATACACCAGAGCAATTAAAGGTGCCAGGACCGCCATCTTCCCGGCCTTTGCGGCGCCCGCCCAGCTTCGGCGTCTGTAGCTCTGGTCCCGCCTCTCCCACCATTGAGACTTCCATTGGGTCTAGTCTCGGATGCTCCGCCTCTGCGCCCGGAACTAGATCTCTGATTGGGCACTGCAGAACGTAGAGGGATTTGACACCTTATTGGTCGATCTAGCTGTCGCTTTCTCTAGTTAAGTCATTTTATTGGATACGCGACCGTGGCGAGCGGAGACTACAGAGAAAACTTTAGTTAAGTTTAGATAGCGCTTCCTGAACGTTCTCATAAAGCGACGGAAGTAGTTGCCAGAAAAAGGTAGGCTGGGTACCCAATGATAAGCGTCTCCTAGAGGAAGAGGGCGGAACATCGTGAAAGGATTGTCCAATGAAAACGACCGACGCCAGACACCGGGACCGCGCCGGGGTGGAGAAGACCATGGAGAATTTCTCGGCACTGTTCGGAGCTCAGGCTGACCCACCACCCCCCCCAACAGCACTCGGCTTCGGACCAGGAAAGCCTCCACCTCCTCCTCCCCCTCCTCCGGGCGGGGGCCCCGGCACGGCCCCGCCGCCCACCGCGACCGCGGCCCCTCCCGGCGCTGACAAGTCGGCGGCTGGTTGTGGTCCCTTCTACCTTATGCGGGAACTTCCAGGTGAGTACGAGGCCTGGCCGAAGGCAGCCAATCAGATCATAGCGAGGAGGTGATGGGCGTGGCTCTCAGTCCGCCGGGGAAGGTCTGAGGGAGCCCAGGCAACGCGTGTCGGGACCTTGGAGCTCCAAGTCTGACCGGCTCTGAGGATTCACGGCCAGAGGGATGACATGAATTTTTGGCCTGGATTGGGAAGGGGAGAGAATGCATTTCCATAACCATGTTTCGCACCGTATTTGGCTCTGTCCCTCAGACTGGTTTATTTTCCTAAAAATTTCCTAAAAATTTTCCAGAGCTTGAGTTTGGAATTCGGGAGGCCTGATTTAACATCCTTGCAGATCTTAAGGTTTTTCAGATCTGTCACAAACATGCTCTTGGTTTGAGGCACGTTGCCCTCCTTCTAAGGGCCTCTGTGTTTCTTCACCTGTCGGAAGGAGGGGTTAGAATCGAACCCAAAAATTGTTTTGTTGAGTACCTTCTGGGTACCAAGCACTGTGTTCTAAATGCTTAAGATACAGCTGTGAGTAGGGCTGACAAGATCTTTGCCTGTTTTGGAGTTTACATGTCAGAGGAGGCGGCACAGAGCACACCAGATAACATCAGATATGGTTAGCGCTACAAGGAGAAAATGTGATAAAGAATTGAGGCAGAACTGCTTTAGCTAGAGTGATCAAAGAAGCCATCTGTGAGTAGATAATATTGGAGCGTCAGTGTAAAGAGCCAGTCCTGTGTGAGTGGGAGAGATAAGATGCAAGAAATGAGGTCAGAAGCCGTGGTGTGAGGGAAAAGCTTGGAATATCTGAGGGTTGGAAGACAGTTGGATTCCAGTGAAGTTTCAAGGGAAAGAGTGATAGGAGATGAAGGGGGGAGGAGTAGGCAGAGGCCTTTGTAAAGCGTTTACATTTTAAGTTCAGGAGCCATTTTATTATTTATTATTTATTTTTAGTAATATCTGTACAGAAAGTGGGGCTTAAACTCACCATCCGAGATCAAGAGTTGCATGCTGTGCTGCCTGGGCCTGCGAGGCACCCCTCAGGGGAAGCCATTTTAACACAGGAAGGTGACATGATCTGATTCACTTATTTGTAATTATCCAAACAGCTACATTAAGAATGGAAGGTGGGGAAATCAGTCAGAAGTTACTGCTTAGTAGTCCAGGAAAAAGATGATGGTTTGGACTAGGCAGTAGCAGTGGAGGAGAGAAGCGAACTGTTGCAGGATAAACGTTAGGGACAGAGCTTATAGGAGTGAAGGACTGAATAAAGAAGTAGAAAGGAACTGAAAATACTTGTAAATTCTTGAATAGTTGGGTGGATGGTAGTGCTGAGACCAAGAAGGAACAAGTTTGAGGAGGTGGAAATCAAGAGTCATTTTGGACATGTTAAATCTCCTGGTTGGGTTTCGGTTCCTCCCAAGTCCTACTGCTACATCAGGAATTGAGGGAAATCATAATGCATACTGATACAGTGCTTTGAAGTTCACAGTGCTTATAGTTGAAAAAAACTGAAGTTATGGTTGAAGTCTACCAGCAGTTTCTCCCTCTATTCTGATTGTACCTATTTATGTCAAGCAGTTGACAGATACCGAGTATGTCTTGGGCAAATGCTGGTTTATGTAGGATGGACGGTGTATGGTGAGATGGGGAGAGAACTAGTAAGTCTAGTCCTTGCTTTTAAGGAGCTTATTTGACTTAGGGATATAAAGTATGTGGTTTAAGGGTAGTGACTGTATTTCTTGTTAAGGCTAATCTCATTTCTTCATGGTCATGCCTCATAATACAACTGTAAAGAACTACATGATGGAGACCCCTGGCTGGCTCAGTATGTGGAACATGCGACTCTCGATCTTGGGGTTGTGAGTTCCAGCCCTGCATTGGGGGTAAATGTTTATACTGTTTTGTTTTTGTTTTTGTTTTTAAGATTTTATTTATTTGACAGACAGAGATCACAAGTAGGCAGAGAGGCAGGCAGAGAGAGGAGGAAGAAAGCTCCCTGCTGAGCAGAGAGCCCAATGCGGGGCTTGATCCCAGAACCCTGGGATCATGACCTGAGCCAAAGGCAGAGGCTTTAACCCACTGAGCCACCCAGTCACCCCTAAATGTTTATACTCTTAAAAAAAAAAAAAAAAAAGGATCTACATGCTGTTTTTTCCCAAAATGTGTTCCTTGTTATCCAAAATGACAGAAAAAGTTGTCACTTGAGCCAGACCTTTAAAATTTCAAATTGAAGAAAATTTGGAAGAATTGTCTTATAATTACATCAGCTTTCCTAAAACAAACTTCCTAAAAGGAAATGAGATGAGAAGTATGTTTCTCAGGAGATAATGGAGACTTATTTGGATGGACTAGAAACGTGACACAGGGGAGTAATGGTACATCAGCCCCCAAAGCTAAGTTACAGTAAGATGTGTTTTACTGTGAGTGCCAAAGAACTTTGAGCTTTTTCCTGAGGATAATGGGAAATGACTGAGATTTTTGAACCAAGGAGTATTGTTTCTAAAGGTATCTGCAGAATATGGGTGCCATGTACTGAAATAGAGAAGCCATGAGTGAGGTGGGGAAGATTTGGAGGTTAAAAAAAATGAATCTGCAAGGAATTGACTTAAGAGGAAGTTGGAAATGTGACTGGTTCTTAGGAGGGGAGTTTTTAGGAGGCTGGGGAGAGAGGTTTATAAATTATTTTCATGGAATTGATAGTCAAAACAGGAAGTTGGAGGGACTCATAAAGTGTTTAAGAAAAGCAGGAGTGCCTTCTCACCTGAGCCTTGAGGATGACTCCCTAGAAGAGGAGAGCTGACAGAGGGGGGGAAAGGCAGGATGCTAGAATGACAGGAGGCAGTTCCTAGTTATGAGGAGCAGTACTGTGGCACTGAGTGTTCTGCTGCTACAGTCGACCATGCTTCTGAAATGTTTGACACAAGAAAGAAAAAAGGGAGGGGTAGGGTAAGGCCTTGGGGTATGGAGAGAAAACACCTTGCTCACTTAACTGAGCACCGACGGTGTGCACTGTGTTGGGCAGCGGAGATACATGTATGAAGAAGAAAGACATTGTCTTGGCCCCCAGGGGATTCAGATCAGAACCTGGGTTTTTCCAGGTGAATGATTATGAAGAAGCACTTTCTCATCATCATTTGCATTCTTCGAGTTCATCCTAACTGTAGCTGAAATTGTAGGCTAGCCAGCTCCATCCTTGGCCACTAGATCCTTATTAGATTATTAACAAGCTTCTGTTTGAAAAAAAGCCATGTGGTATTTATACTGATAGTGCCTTGCATCTATACAGTACTTTATACTTCTTAGTGTTTTCATTTGAACCTTGAAAAAACCTGTGTGCTTAAGATAGCTGTTACCCCACTGCAGAGATAAGAGGAAACTGAGG
The DNA here is from genome assembly GCF_963455335.1 of Martes martes. Classification (NCBI taxonomy): domain Eukaryota; kingdom Metazoa; phylum Chordata; class Mammalia; order Carnivora; family Mustelidae; genus Martes; species Martes martes. Next base: position 12,804,361 of record NC_137898.1, read on the forward strand.
CATAGAGCACCGCTAGGATTAGACTTCCAGTTGCCCAGATGCTAATGGGATGTATCTTTCTTTGAGGCAGAGCATTATACTTGGGCTTATGAGTAAGAGATGGTGGTAACAAGTTAGTCAGCAGTACCTAAAAAAATCCCATTTCCTATGTAAAGGTAGTAAGTGTTTCTTGCTAGTTAAAAAAAAAAAAAGTCCTTGACCAGACACTCAAGCCATTGGGTCATATTTGGCTCTTACCTTGCTGGTAGCTGAGCTTTGAGGTAATACCCTGCTGTGTCTGAGAGTATAATTAATCATTAGTATATTATATGAAAAGCACTCAGAACAGTGTTCAGCACAGAGTTAGCATCGTGTAAGTGGTTATTGTGGTGAGTCTAAGTTGGGGAGAGTGTCTCTTTCTTTGGGATGGTTTCCATCTCTGCCCTCTTTGGATGTTTGCGGATTTTTCTCCTTGTTGTAACTTACCATACTATATGTATTTTTAGTGTTCATTACATGTTATTTATAATTTTGCTGTTTCTTTAAAAAATAAATTTAAGTCTTTGTAATTCTCACTTAAAAGATTATTTAGTCTAAAATATAGTCCTTCACTTTCCCTCTGGGTGACTTAAAAATTCTCTCCTGTTGGGACTAATATTTTTTTGTTGTTCTTCTCCCTGTGTCCTCTAGGTAGCACCGAGCTGACAGGCAGCACCAATCTGATCACACACTACAACCTGGAACATTCCTATAATAAATTCTGTGGGAAGAAGGTGAAGGAGAAGCTAAGTAACTTCCTGCCTGACCTGCCAGGGATGATTGATCTGCCTGGTTCCCATGATAACAGCAGCCTCCGCTCCCTCATCGAGAAACCCCCTATTCTTGGTGGTTCTTTTAATCCTATCACAGGGACCATGCTGGCTGGCTTCCGCCTCCACACTGGCCCGGTGAGTCCCCTCTCTGGGAGGTAGAAGGCAAATGAGGAGGCCTGAAAGGCGTGGAGGTGGTTTTTTTGTCCAAGTCTGTTCCTTTATAATGTACTGAGCAGAACAGATGGGAGCAGGGCCATTTCCTCCCTCCACTCACCTGGACCTTCCTTTGGTTCCTTCAGTTACCAGAGCAGTGTCGTCTGATGCATATTCAGCCTCCCAAGAAGAAGAATAAGCACAAGCACAAACAGAGCCGTACCCAGGATCCTGTCCCACCAGGTAAGAAGCACTTCTGGTCAAAGCCAGAAACCCTGGATCTGGTTGGACCTTACCCAGTTAAAAACCCAGTTAGGTTCCTTACAGAGCCCTGGACTCCCAAATTCTCCTTAAACTGGTATAAAGGTAATGAATGTTTCCTGCAGGTAGATCTCCTGGGCAAGGAGAAAGTTGGAATGGTGCTTTAGCAGGGACTCCCGATCCTTTCTGGCCTTTAGAAGAGAAGTTGCCCTTGACTAGGTTTTCCTGTGGTCTTGAGTTCCAAGTAGTAGGGAATTTTGAGCTCTACGGTAAGGAATTTTGATGGGCATATACCGTCTCCTACAGAAACACCATCTGATTCTGATCACAAGAAGAAGAAAAAGAAAAAAGAGGAGGATCCTGAACGGAAGAGGAAGAAGAAAGAGAAGAAGAAAAAGAAGGTAGGGTAGGGACCTGCTCCTGTAGCCCACTGAGTCTCCCTGTCTCACCCTGTCCTTGACGGTCCTTTGCCTCAGGTGGGACCCAAGACTGAAAATCTAGGGCATGTTGCAGTTTTTTCCTGTACAACGCTGATCAAGGCCAAGGCCACTTCCTAGTTGTTCTCTTACCCCTCTTTCCTTGTCTTCCCCAGAACCGACACAGTCCAGACCATCCAGGCGTGGGCAGCTCTCAGGCCAGCAGCAGCAGCAGCCTCCGCTAACAGGACTCTACTGGGATGGCTGTTCCTGCTGGACTGAACCTGCTGACAAAAGCTGCCCTCCAGCTCGGACACTGCCACAGAAGTATCCCCTGCAACCGGGACAGATGCCAGCTCTGACTGTGCTGGGCTAAGATTAATGCATTATGTGAGAGAAGGACCACGCTTTTGTAAGGCTCAGCCCAGTTGGCTTTCTCACAGACATCTCTCTTCCTCTCCCAGGAAGCTTTCCTTTCATCTCTTTTGTGCAGTTGGTCTGATTTAGGACATTGATCTGTTAGGGTTTTTCTTTAAAAAAATTTTTTTGCATTTATCAAACTGGCTGAACTGTGGCTGCCTGTTAAGAGGTAAGTGCCTTTCCATGTGAGAGTCAGGTTTAAGCCAGGGCACTCAGAGATCTGAGGAGAATTTGGGTCCTATCATTACATTAATTAGTTGGCAGGGAGACCACCAAAATGAGAGTGAAGAACATGGTGCGCAAGTGAGGCAGAGCTTGCTAATACCTGTCCACGGCGGACATGTAATACTCTGCCCATCATGGGGAGAACCAAGCACCTGGATGAGGCCCCACCAGAAGAGCCGATCCAGTTAAGGCTTATCTGTCTTCTAGGTCAGTTTTGTGTTAAAACAGAATAGCCAACTGAAAAACCACCCACAATCACCAGTGTATTTCAGCAAGGTTGATTCCTGGTGAAGCCTGTGATTGTTATTTTTATTTATTTATTTTTTTTTTAATCTCCGGCAAGCAAAGGTAAATGTTTTTTTCTTATTGGACTCTCTGACCTGCCTCATTCCTTAGTTGAGATACTGAAACATAGGCTGATACAAAAACATTTCTAAGCTTCTAAGATAGCCACAAAAAGGCAGCCTAAACTAGCAGAATGTGAGATTCCTTCAGTCTTTACAGCAGGCCAGGTAACTGGAAATGTCCATGAGAAAACCCAAGCTATTGTAATCTGACTTTAAATAAATTTGACAGAACAGCTGAAATCTGTTGCTACGAGCCAAGGTTGTTACTCCATCAGTAGGTGGAAAACCATTCAGCTACAGGTTTAATCTAGGATTTCAGAGCAAGACTGTATATGCTTATGTCATGGACAGTGAAAATAATGGGTTCTGGCCAGTTTCCAGAGATTTTGTGTCTGAGGCAGCCTATTTAAAATTAGGGCATAGCTTTTGCTTTGGACAAACAGAAGAGACACTGTGAGCTTTCATATTAAAGTGCCAGCCATATCCAGGCAGTCTGCCTCTAACAGGCTTTCATCCCTCGATTATCCACGGTCTCACCTCTGGCTACATCCAAAGAGCTTTACTTCCCAGAGACAAAATTCTGTATTAAAGAACTGTAGCAGTCAAGAGTTCTTTAAGCCTTGAAAAGACAAAGAACTTAGGTGGTCACAAAAGGTGTCTTCTAGGAATTTTTGCATTAAATCACCAAAATAAAAACAGGACCTGCTATTTTAAGTGGTAACTTCCACTACAGTCCTGCCTAAAGGTGGGCCAGGACTAAAGAAGCTTCTGAGGCTTTCTTTGAGACTTCCCACCAGAGATCATTCACCTTACCTTAACCAGACAAAATAACACAAGTCAGGGGGAGCTGGTTAGATCAGGATTTCTTTTTATTCCTTGTTGGTTTAAAATGGCTAATCAGAATAAAAAATAAAAGGGCCTCTGTCTAGAGGCTGGGGTCTCCCCTATTTAGAGGTTAGAACCCAGGTACCCCCACTACCCAGCACCATACTGAGGTGGGCTGAGGGGTAACCCCCAAGGGACAATCGGAGGGGCCTAGGCCTGCCACTCCTTCTCTCTATCCCGTTTTTGGCATGTGATGAAAAATATTGCTTTTTGGATTCATCTCTCCCGGCCTTGGATTTAAAAATAATGTTAACCATGTGAGTTGGGGGAAGGCTCTGAGGGGACTAAAGAAGCCCCACCCTAATCCCTCTCCCCCAAGAAAGGGTGGGGGGGATTATCCAATATTGTTCCTGGAGCTCAGCCAAGCTCTTTTCCTGATCTCCCCACCACCACCAAAGTCATGGGGCTGTGACCCCTTTCCTGGGGAAACTAAGTGCCAATGAACCTAGAAAACTAACTCTCCTCTCCAAGTCCTTCCCTCCTCTGACCAAGACCCCAGACTCGCCTCTCTCAAGGTTTCTTTCCTGATTACTACGCACCAATAGCAATGGGGTGCGGTTTCCTTAGTTGGTAACTGGGACAAAAGAGAGGGAACCACTGGGAAAAGGAAGACTTCAATGGATGTCCCCACTTCTTTCCTGCTGGTCTGAGGAGTGGGAAGAGTAAGATACCCCTCCTTCTACATATCCCTCCCTCATTTTCCCATCCCAGGATAGATATATAATTTCTTTGATATTTATAATATATATATATATGTATATATATATATATATATATATATGTACACACACACCTGGTAACGCAGAGAGGAAAAAAATAGAATCCGTAACAATAATAAAAAAAATTATTTCTGGTTTAAAAATGATCTGGTTCCCTCCAGGGCGAGCAATTGCACAAATGTCCACTGAGTCTGGTCCAGGGGTTAAAGAAGGGAAGGTCTTAAAAGGTGAAGGGGGTTGCTACCCCAGTCTCAGGGCCCCAACTCTCCGACTCCCCACCCCACTGCATTTTATAAAACGCTCCTCATCCTCTTGGAATCGGTGGTTTAAAAAAATGTCCATGCAGGGGAGGGGAGCCCCTTGAGGAAAGGAAGGTGGCCACCTGGGGCCCTTTGGTGTAGGCGCAGAGGCGTGGGGGGAAGGGAGGTGCCGAAGGCTCACACGGAAATCTCATAGGTGGTACCACCCACCCCTGACACCTTCTTGACTCCGCCCCTTGTGGGGCTGCTGAGAGGCGGCTGGCCTGGGCCAGGAGAGGCAGAGCCTATACTCTTGGGCTGCCCATTGGATTTGCTGTAGGCTGTCTTGAGCTGTACTTCATCTCTAGGAAGAGAAAAAAAAAGAGAGGTGTCAAGAAGCGGGACACAAAACACAGAAAAGGGAGACCGTTTTAAAAGTTACGAGAACTGACGTACTTTTCTATATACTTTCTTACCCAAACATTTCCACTTGTTTCATTGTCCTGCTTAAAACAAACCTGATGCCCTATCTCCTCTCTTTATTCCTTCCCTCCAATAGCAACTGTCTTAAATACTTATTAGGCAAATAAATACATTTCGGGAAGACAGGATTAAGAAAAAAGTATTAATCGTTAGGGTCTTAACAGGAATAGCCCATGAAGGCAGCTAGAGTGAGTGAGTGAAGGGAGCTATCTACAAGCAGGCACCTCTGAGTGCACCTGCACACAAGTGAAGCCATGACGGTAATGCTATGCTAATTTTAAGTCCACTGAAGTTCAGGATGGACTCATACTTACTTGGGTGTCAGTAATGGCTGCAAGGCTACTTCCTCTGCCTCAGAGACACCAGCTGGGGCTTTTTGGCTGCTGTAAGACATAGATCGGCCCAGGTATGGGGCAGTGGGGCCTGGTTCAGGGGACCCTAGTCCCCGGCCTCTTAGCCCATCTGGCTTGCCAAAACGGGGGGCAGCTGGGCGTCCCAGTGGAGTCTTGACCAAGGGTGATCTCTTTGAATCATCTGAGGAGGAACTAGTACGAGGGGCATGGCCTGAGCCCGGTGTTGACTGAATGCCTGAGTCCCCCAAGCCTGGTTCTTCCTCACGGCCCGGGAGTGGGGGTGACTGGCGTAGCAGCTTCTCTCGTTCCTGGAGGGAGGCCACAATATGGCGCGACAGATTGTCGTACCGGACTGGTGAGGGCTCTCGGTGTGTTGGGCCGGTTGGCACCAAACGTGGGTGCCTCTCGGCTTCCCGTTGCTGGGCCAGCCGGGCTGACAGGAAGGGAGAGGTGTAGCCTAAAGGTGGGTCTGGCTCAGGCCCTGCCTGCACTGACTCGAAATCAGGGCTGTCTGAAGGAGTGAGCAGGCTGTCATAAGATAGGCTTCCATTGCGTGTCTGGTTGGCCAGGCTCTTATAGGAGGTGGAGGTGGTGCCCTCTGAACGAATGGACTGCAACTGGCCCAGCTCAAAGCCAGTGCCCTGGGCCGACTTGAGGCTGGAGGAACGTGAGCCACTGGATAGTGGATCGAAGTGAAAGCTTTTGCCAAAGGTGGGAGAACGGAAACTCTCTGGCTCCAAGCTGGGTTCCGAGCGGTAGCTGGGATGGCGGCTGCTCTCTGCAATTGAAGTTGGCTCCTTCAAACTGTCCCCACGACTCAACTGAGGGAGAAAACAAAGCATGCTCTTAGTGTTCCTCCTCGTGTGACAGATGCTAGGCCCCGGAGCTCAAGCAGTCATGCCCTGCCAATATGCTTATTAGAACTTTTTCCATGCATCCTCTCGTTCAACACCTACAGCAAACTAGCAAGTTGGAACAAATAATACCTCATTTTAAGATGCAAAAAATGAGGCTTAAAGAGGTTTAATAACTCACCCATGATGGGTTTTGAACTCAGATTTGATGCTGTGATCAGTGCTTTTACCTAGTATGCTACATTGCCCCCTCTTTGATGAAGGACACACTATCAAGATTCAGTCCCATTAATGTCTTTGGTTTTTTTCCTTCCCTTCTCCAAAATTCTTTTTCCCAGAACAGCTGACACACATCACAACCCTCCTTCTTCCAGGGTGTTCAGTACCTTGGCGCTGGAGGAATGAGGCATGGCGGCCGACGTACTGCTGCTACTGTAGCCCGGCCGGTACTTGTACATGGTAGGTGTGGGAGGGCTGTCCTTGCCCAAGAGGCTGCTATCTGCAGGAAAAAAGGCCCAGGGACAGACTTGACTTTACAAGCGGTTCTTTTAACTTGGTCAGAGGTTCTTAAAGGACAGCGGGAGAACCAGGTAGGAACGGTTACACCAGCCAACAGAAAAAGTCCAAGGAACATGATTTGCCTGCAGTAAAGACTACAAACTCATAATGGCCCAGAACTCAGAGAGAGAATGCACCAAACAGGTCTAGGATGTTCTATGGTCTATCTGGATGCTGACAGTTCCTTACCCACATAAGTCCAATTTGCTGCCCCTAGCTACGTGAAATCCCCTTTCTCCTCTCCTAGCTGCCCAAAGTGGCCAAAGGCCCACCTGATGGGTGTTCTCAGTGACAATGCCAAGTATTACCTCCCAGGCCTTGCCTGTATGTCTTCTCCACAGCACACAGTAACCTTCTTACTCTTGCCACTGTTCTTACCCTCATTAGTAGCCAGGCTGAGGTGTGTTCGTAGCCCTGTGTAACGGCTCAGGTCCGGCTTAGGAGGAGGTGGGGGTTCAGCGTCTGCAGACTGGCTCTCTGTTATCTCCAAGCTTCCCTTAGACTGGATGAATGAGGGAAAATCAGATTTGGAGAGTTGGGTGTAAGGACAACTCAAAAGTATTAAACTGGTTTTAGAGGGCGTGCTGGGGCATCAATTATGTATCTCTAAACTGGGACTAGAAGACAAGGGACGAGAGCCATTTTGGGAATGACAATGGATAAAGAAAAATTTTCAACAAGGGTTTAATCCTGTCATTTAGGTGTTCATTTCCACCAACTATTTCTTGAGCTCCTACCATCCGCAAGCTGCTACATTAAAGTCCTATGAGAACATGGAAACAAAAGGACTCAACTTCTACTGTCAGTGGACTTAAAATCTAATGAAAAAAAGAAGATATGCACTTAAGTAATTAATTTTTTTTCTTTTTAAGTAACTCCACACTCAACATGGGGCTTCAACTCATGACCCCAAGGTCAAGAGTCACATGATCTACCAACTCAGCCAGCCAGATGCCCCTGTACTTCAATAATTTTTAACACAAGTTATCAGAAACTGAGAAATACTATAAGGGCAATGTCAACTGAAAGCAAGTTTCCATCTCTGCCATTAAAGTCCCCAAGTTACCTACTTTACTTCCCTGAATTCCTCACCTTGCTTCTCCTCAGCTCTCCCTGGATGCCATTGTCCATGATCTTCACAGTTATCTGCCCATCTGACACTTCTGGTCGAAGGAAGGGAGGTCTGATGACAATCGTCTTCTCTTTCTTTGGTCTCCCCAAATACCTGAGTGTCAAGAGTAAGACGGCTTTCATTCATTCATTCTAAAATACCCAGTGGTTGCCTATCTGGTATAAGACATTTTTAGAAATACAGAACAGTCTGACCAAGACAGCAAAAAGCTCAGCATTGAACTGATTTCTTAGATTCCAGGAAGAACTGCACCAAGACGAGGCCTCTGGGCAAATACCTAGTTCAAGCCACTCTGCAGTAAATCTCACCCTCAACTCTCCAAGAAGAGTAGCCATAATACCTGAAGGATATCAACTGAATTCGGGGGGGTCCACTAAAGGACACCATGGCTCTCCCTTGCAGGTACTTCCCAGTCTAAGAGAACCCTTCCTCAACAGCAGCTTCCCACCCAACTTCCCCTATACTAGAACAAGTCCAAAGACAAACGTTTTGACCAACAGTGAATACTAGACCAAAGGGCTGGGTGTACCTGGGTGCTGGGGAACTGCAGAGCACACGGCTGACATTGTTACAGCAGCCATTGGTGAAGGGGTTCACACCTCCTCGGAATTTACCCGTAACCTAGAAGAAGGAAAAATGGGCCATTATCACTTAGATGATGGATCTTGACCTCCAAAGGCCAAAACACAAATCGATAACCATTGTGCACCCTCTACTCAGAAGATACAAAAATAAGTAAAACACAACCCTACCATCAAGAAACTTATAAAAGTTAAGAATGGGAACTCTAGGGGCGCCTGGGTGGCTCAGGCGTCAAGCATCTGCCTTTGGGATGGAGGCCTGTATCTGGCGTCCTGCTCAGCAGGGAGCCTGCTTCTCCCTCTCCAGCTCCCCCCACACTGTGTTCCCTCTCTCACTATCTCTCTCTGTCGTAAATAAATAAAAATCTTAAAAAGAACGGGAACTCTAGAGTCAGTTTGAATCCTAGGGCTACCTCACCCAGATAGTGTAGCTATCTGACCCCATACATCAGTGTTTTTTGTTTTTTTTTTTTTAACTTTATTTATTTATTTTGACAGAGAGAGATCACAAGTAGGCAGAGAGGCAGGCAGAGAGAGAGGAGGAAGCAGGCTCCCTGCTGAGCAGAGAGCCCGACGTGGGGCCCAATCCCAGGACCTTGAGACCATAACCTGAGCCGAAGGCAGAGGCTTAACCCGCTGAGCCACCCAGGCACCCCTACATCAGTGTTCTTATGTGAAATGATACACAGCTCTCTCAAGATTGAAAACCAAGATAACATACATAAAAGGAAGCAGGTAAGGTCAGCTTTATTATAAGCACAAGAATAAGCATTTCCCTTTAAGTAGTACCACGAGCTTCCTAAGAGCTGGCCTAAGTCTACCACTGTTTCTATAAGCTCAGAGCTTAAATTGTCCGGTATACAGTGTACATTCTACAAATGTCTGTCAACTAAGAAATGCTTCCGGGGCGCCTGGGTGGCTCAGTTGGCTAAACATCTGCCTTCAACTCAGATCATGGTCCTGGGCTCCTGGGCTCGAGCCCTGCATCGGGCTCCAGCCCTGCATCAGGCTCCCTGCTCGGTGGGGAGCCTGCTTATCCCTCTCCCTCTGCTTCCCACTACCCCCTACTTATATGCTCACTCACTCTGTCAAATAAATAAAATCTAAAAAAAAAAAAAAGGAAAGAAAATGGTTCTGTTCTCATGCTTTCATGAGGAGCATGGACACTTCATCATAAAAAGTATTCATCAGGCATCCATCTCTGGAAGCACTCCACAATACTCTCATTAGAGGGCAAAGATTTGCAGGCCCAGCTCTACAGTGCGTCTCCCATCACTTCACCCCATACCTGTTCATTGGTTGTGCGTCCCCTAGCCACCAGCACCACATGAAATCCCGTGAGGCCAGCTACAGGGATGAAGAATAAGCCAGCCACACACATCACTGTCATTCTAAAGCCAAAGAATTAAGGAGAACAGAGCAACATGATCTCACCATCCCCGGCCCCTACCAAGAGCCACCTTCCCTTTGACCCTTGCTACCACAGTGCTCGACTTTCCTCCTCCTCCCCGCTCCCAAGCCCACAACCCACAGAAGGATACGTGACAGCCGTGCGGACCCCTGAGAGTTCCTCCATGTGGTAGAGGACATAAAGGAGGCCAAAGCCAAACACACCCATGATGTGCGCTGTCAAGGAGAGGAGGAAAAGGAAGAAATAGCGGTAGTTCCGGCGACCAATACAGTTGTTCACCCAGGGGCAGTGATGGTCAAACTCCTAGAGGCAAAAAGAGAAACACTGAGAAGCATCCTTGGACCAGAGCCCTAGATCACTTCTGTTAAGAAAGAGACCAAACTGGGACACCTGGTGGCTCAGTCATTGAGCACTGGCCTTCGGCTAAGGTCATGATCCTAGGGTCTTGGGATCAAGCCCTGCATCGGGCTCCCTGCTCGACGGGAAGCCTGCTTCTCCCTCTCCCACTCCCCCTGCTTGTGTTCCCTATCTCGCTGTCTGTCAAATAAATAAATAAAATCTTAAAAAGAAAAAAAGAAATGGACCAAACGTCAGAACTGAAGCGCTGCTTTCATTAACAGGCGATCGTGTTCACCGTTTAGTTGCTAAATTAACAAGCAGCTCAGGCACTTTATCTTGCTCTATCAATCCGTAAGGAAGACCTTCCAGAGGCTGATCGAAGGCCAAGGCCCCCTCTCAGAGTTTATCCAAGGTGACCAAGGAACTCTGAAGAGATGAACATCAGAGGCTTTACAAAAACATCACGATTCATAAGAAAAAAAGCCCCGGCAGGCAATTGCTTATAATGAAGTAAAAACTGATTGGGGAAGAAAGGGTTAAAAATAAGAGACAGGGGACACAGAAGGACATGCAGGAAGAGAATACAGCTGTAAGATCTGAGTGCAACAGACAGCATGCAGTGGATACAGGAGATAACACAAACCCGGGACAAATGACCAAAAAGATGAGTCAGAAAGGCAACAGGTGGGAAAGCCTATTCCCACTTGGGGTCCCTCCTACAAGAGAAGGATATGCTCTACCTCTCATTCGTACTTCACTGATAACATTTTTTTTTCCATTTCCAATTTTGTCTAAATTATAGACACTAAAATGTACACATATATACATAAGAATAAGTGTTCGCCATTTACAGCTGTTAGATAATACAAAACTTTTAAATTAAAAAGATAAAACTGTTAAATTAAGTTTTAAAATTTTAATTCCAGGATACTTAACATACAGTATTGTATTAGTTTCAGGTATACAATACAGTGACTCAACAGTTCTATATACTACTTAGTGCTAATCTTGGCAAGTGCACTCTTTAATCCCCATCACCTATTTCACTCATCCCCCTACCCTCCTCCCCTCTGGTAACCATCAGTTTGTTCTCTATAGTTATGAGTCTGTTTCTTGGTTTGTGTATGTGTGTCTCTCTCTTTTCCCTTTGCTCATTTGTTTTGTTTCTTAAATTCCACATATAAGTGAAATCATATCTGTGTTTCTCTGACTTATTTCACTCAGCATTCTACTCTCTAGCTCCATCCAGGTCGCTGCAATTGGCAAGGATGAATAACATCTCATTGTGTATACGTCCCACTTCTTTATCCATTCATCTAATTGAGAACACTTTTTGACAGAGCTAGAATACAGCCCAGATAGTCAGCCAGGGCTAGTTCGCACCCAAGACCCAGAACACAGAGGATTCAATTCTTATTCAATGGACAGGAAGAAGAGAACTTAGATTCAGCACCCAGGCCCACCCCCATCAGGCTTCCTACCTCCACACAATTGTCACAGACACTGCAGTGGGAACATCGAGGAGGACGGTAGAAACGGCAGGTGGCACACCACTTCATGCGCACCTGGATGCCCTTAATCTCCACTGTTTTGTAAAGGGGAGCTCGGAAGTCATCTTCCTTGTCTTCATCCTCCTCAGCTGCAGAGAGGAAAAATCAGTTAAAAAACAACTATGCCAGAACTGCACTAGGCATGAAGGATCCACTGGTATTTAAAATATGGCCTCTGCCTTCGAGGAATTCAGTCTACTGGGGAAGGGAGAACAGGAACTAATAACTAATACTGTGAGATCTGCCCTACGATACAACACTACCAAACATACTGGAAATGAGGTTCAAGACAGTATGACTCAGAGGCAGCTCTGCTACGGGAATGCTGACACTTGGTTTACATACTACAAATATATCTGTAACGAAATAATTTACATATCAAAGCACATATGTAATGAGTCTGTATAATAATTCAATGTCTACAAGTTCATGAAAGCTACAGCAATCCAAGAGAGGAATTAACAGCAACCCTTTTTATCCATGCACAAACCCCTTCCCCAAAAGATCTTTCCTAACTCTATTAATTCCCTATATATTTCAGTATTATTTGCTGGCTCAAGATAGTCTCTCCTTACCTGAATGCCCTTTCTTTCTTTCTTTCTTTCTTTCTTTTTTTAAGATTTTATTTATTTATTTGACAGAGATCACAAGTAGACAGAGAGGCAGGCAGAGAGAGGGGGAAACAGGCTCCCCGCTAAGCAGAGAGCCCGATGTGGGGCTCAATCCCAGGACCCTGGGATCATGACCTGAGCTGAAGGCAGAGGCTTAACCCTCTGAGCCACCCAGGCGCCCCACTGAATGTCCTTTCAATTTCAATGATCAGAAACTCATGATCCTACCTCATAACTTAAAGGGCACTATCTGCCTTCTCATCTACAGTGTACAATTTTTATTTTTTATTATTAATCTAGAAAGAAATACACGTGGGAAGGAAAAATTAAATAAATGAAGGTATAGGGATTAAAAATCAAGTTTCCAACTTTCACTGACTGGGGAAATGCTTTAAAATATAAATAGGTGAAAAAAACACCAAGGTAAAGAACTGTACAAACAAAAGATCCCATTTTGAAAATAGAAAACAAAAATCCACACTCGTAGGGGCGCCTGGGTGGCTCAGTCAGTTAAGCCATTTCGTCTCAGGTCAGAATCTCAAGTAGTGAGATCTAGCCTGAGTAGGGCTCCACACTCAGCAGGGAGTCTGCTTGAGATTCTCTCTCACACACCCCGACCCGCTGGCACTCTCTAAAATAAATAAATACATCTCTGAAAAACCAACAATGACATACATTTGATATAGATAAGTAGTATATGTAAACGTTATACATATAAATCTTTAAACCACTGAAAGGAAATAGGAACAGTAGTTATCTTCTTTTAAAATTTTATTTATTTATTCGAGAGAGCACGAGCACAAGCAAGAGGAGAGGTGGGGGGAGAAGGAGACGCAGGGCTCAATCCCAGGACCCTAAGATCATGACCTGAGCTGAAACCAAGAATCAGATGGCTCAACCTACTGAGGCACCCAGGAACCTCAACAATAGTTACCTCTGGCTGAGAAATTACAGGTGGTATTTGTGTTTTGTATGCTTTCTACATCATGAATATTTAGTCCTTATTAAAATCTTTACTTTTTAAAAAAGTTTTCTTTTAAAGGAAAAAAGTTAAAATATGACTTATTTTGAAATTTCTGATCTTTCCACACCAGAAGTGAGCACTTTCTCTTCTTAAAAGTACTATATGGTTCTTAGGTTACTCTTATAACTTAGCACAGTATAGCATATTTATTCCTAGAAATGTCTTCCCTGTCTTTCTTTATAGACTGATGAGCTATTTGAAAGCAAGGACCTTTAAAACAAAACAAAACAAAACAAAACTCATCCCAAATGACAAGGATAATGTCTTCCATACAGATCAGTAAGTATTTTATAGACATTAGAGGCTCATTAAGAAAGCCCTCCTTGGGACACCTGGGTGGCTCAGTTGGTTAAGCGGCTGCCTTCAGCTCAGGTCATGATCCCAGCATCCTGGGATCGAGTCCCACATCCGGCTCCTTGCTCAGCGGGGAGCCTGCTTCTCCCTCTGCCCCTCTGTTTGCCTGTGCACTCGCTCGCGCTCTCTCTGATAAATAAATAAACAAAATTTAAAAAAAAAAAAAAAGAAAGAAAGCCCTCCTTGAGGTGCCTGGGTGGCTCAGACGGTTAAGGATCTGCCTTTGGCTCAGGTCATGATCCCAGGGTCCTGGGATCGAGCCCCGTGTCAGGCTCCTTGCTCGGTGAGGGGTCTGCATTTGCCTCTCCCTCTGCCTGCTGCTCCCCCTGGCTTGTGCTCTCTCACTCTGTGGGTGTCAAATAAGTAAATAAAATCTTTAAAAAAAAAAAAAGCCCTCCTGGGGCTCAGTGGGTTAAAGCCTCTGCCTTCGGCTCAGGTCATGTTTCCAGGGTCCTGGGATCAAGCCCCACATCGGGCTCTCTGCTCAGCAGGGAGTCTGCTTCCTCCTCTCTCTCTCTGCCTGCCTCCCTGCCTACTTGTGATCTCTGTCAAATAAATAAATAAAATCTTAAAAAAAAAAATAGCCCTCCTTGGCGCTAGAGACTCCAAGTTCCTTAGGTTCAACTAATCTTTGAGACAGAAGTCACAAATAAAGCACAGTGATACAGGTTTTGTGAGCACAATGATCTCAGGAAAACCTCATTCTCTCCAAAGCCTTCTTCCCAATTTAAGTCTCATCCTTGCAAGTTAACTTCACAGGTGAGAGAAACATTGGTTACCAGCAACAACCCTTACCAACCTCTCTCTAAATCTAATGACGGTTCCTGACTCTTACCTGCTCTCCTCTGCCAGAGCAGCCTACCTCTTCTCTAAGCTTAACCCTTCCAACATGCATGGGGAAACCACATCCTCCCTCTATAAGGTAATTCTTCTATTATTCCCCTTTCCAGTTCCAACTTCCTTCTCTTCTCCAGTTCCACCTCCTCATTCTATCAGAGTGCTTTAATCTTCTCTATCACAAAAACAAAACAAAAACAAAAATAAACCAAAGCTCGCTCTCTCTCCCCTAAGACATTCCATCTTCTGCCTTCTCTCCTTAACTTCTTGAAAGAGTAATCTCAACACTCATGGGCTCTGTTTCCTCACTGCCCATTCACTGCTTTCCAAACCATCAGTTTTGCTAATTTAACTGTATTTTTCCCACATACATACCTAAACACACTATAAGAACTATCCCTGCCAAGATCTTAAATTCCTTAGTTACCAAAATGATAGGCAATTCTGAGTTTTCAAACTACTGGATCTAATTTCTGATACTGCCAACCATCATGAACTACATGAACCTTCCTTAGTTCCCACTTTGTCCAGTTTCTTCCCCTACTGACCTCTCTTGCCCAATCCCTCTCCAATGGCTCCTCCTTCTCCTCTGCTCATTATTAAAATCCCAGTGCTGGTTAGATCTGCACTGGTTAGATCTGGTTAGATCCTTGGTTCATTCCTAATCTTCTTCTACTTTCTCTAGACAATCTTACTCCTGTTGCTTCAGACACCACATGGCTGAAGCCTCTGAGATCAAAGTCTCTGAGTCTGACTACTCGATTGGCCAGTGGGCAACTATATCTGAATAAACATACTATCTCGAGTTCAACGTGTATAAGAGGCTATCTTCCCTCCAAACATGTTCAACATTCCTGTAACTCCTATCTTGGTTTATAAAAATCAGCATCCAACTTATCTCCCAAGTTAGGAGCCTTGGGACTACCCTAGACAATTCCTTCACTCTCTCGCTCTCCTCCAATAAACAAATGGTCATGAAGAAATGTGTTGATTCTGCAGGGAAAAACCTCTAAATCCAGCCTTGAATTTAAGTTCTCATGCGGTCTACATTATGGCAATAGCCTCCCAAAAAGTATCTGTATTTGCTTCAAGAATTATTTTTGTAAAAAGAAATCTGAGCCCATGATTCCTCCAGTTAAAGACCTCTTGCTGTCCAAACGAAGAAATATAACCTATTTAATTTAGCACATAGTCTTTGACAATTTGGCTCTCATTCACCTCCTACCTCTTCTGGCCCCACTATGTGCTTTATCTTCCACCCCACTGAGCTCGGCATTTGTGGCACATGCTGCTTCCTGGACCTAGAATGTGCTTCCCTGCCATCCTTCACCTGACGTCTTTCCTGCCTCCTCTTTGCAGCACTGCCCCCATTTCCTGGGGCAGATGTAAGTGCACCCTTTTCTATGGCCTCAAATAACTTTGTTCATGCCTTCACCATGGTTCACGCCACCTGCTGTAACTGTCAACCCTTCATCCTAGATTATTACTGTGCCTGGGGACTCATATGTTCAAAATGAATCCCTGCTGAATGAGTAACTGAAAATCAAAAGTAGACCCAAAGTGAATGAACAGGACTAGAAGTTACGGCACCTATTCTGGAAGACTGTGACCCACTTTTCATCATTAGACATTGACGTATTCCAAAACCCTCAGAGTCCTAAGGCCCAGGACTAAATGCATATGTCCAGAAACCATTATTTTTCAAAGGTAGTTGAGGAGTTTCCAAGAGAGGAGAAGGAGATCTTACCTCGAGGGAAAATCCCTGGGTCCATGAAGGTGGCCATGCTGAAGTTGGCCAGCACAAAGAGAAAAACAATCGCATTGTAGATGGGCACTGCAGGTGACACAGAGAGGCTTAGTCCTGGACAGCTGCACAGATAATAAAGAAAATGAGGGGCCGCCCCTAACACTTGGGACACCAACCATATAAAAACCTGAGAGGTTTAGCCCCCGTACCTATACATCATGTGTGCTTTACCTCTGCTGTCCCAAATTATCTTCATCCTTCACAACAAGTGGGTCTAGTTTTCCCATAGAAATGCTCATTTTAGATCAAGGTACGAGGCTCAGAATCTCTCCTACCATAACCCCTTGTACTAAAGGTATGTGTTCTTCAGATTCACTCTCCCCCTGTGGATCTTTCCACATTTTGGAATCTGTCCTTATCTCCTTTTAAGCAGGCACAAGAGCGAGGGACTGAGTATGTAACTGACGCCAGCTACATTCCCTTTTCTTGCACAGGCCGAGGCTGCTGGATCTCAGCCATGCCCCACTGACCTGCACAAAGGCGCAAAGCATGGGATACCACCTGCCTCTCTGGCTCCCCTTCCCTCTTCCCAGCTGGCTTTCAACCACTCTTAACTGCCTAAAATTTCTTCACTGTACCAGATATTCCCGAGAGTTTTATTCAACTAAAAGCCAGTTCTCAAGGGGGGGAGGGGGACCACACAGAGATACCTATGGGTATCAAGACATAGAACTAGACCCCTTGCGGTCTATAAATGACATAGAAGAGTAGGGGAGAGAAAAAAAGGAGGGAGCAGACCAAATCAACCCTAAATCCTACAGGAAAAAGAAACTGGCCAAACATATCCAATATTCCACAGGGTCCAAATCAAGAGATATGCTTTAGGTAACTTTTCTTTGACACCCCCCCAAAAAAGAGAGGGGTGCCCTAGTCCATGATTAAACTCCATTTCTCTCAGGATATGAGTTCATAAGTAGGAATGCTGTAAGAACTCTTCCTTTCTGCTGATTTCCTGTGAGGTGGAAATTTCAGAAGAACATCTGATGTGCTGGTCGCTCTGTCAGTACTATCAAATGCGCGCTCTCCTATCTCAGCTCACGAAGAACTTCCCCTTACAAGACAGTGGCTAAATACCCTAATCTGCTTTGTGGCTGAGAACTTAATCTCCAGAATGAGGACAGCATCTGTCCTTGTCCCCTCTATCTGGACTAGCCAGAAGGAAAGGAAGAGTTCACTGAAAGGAAGAAGGGGCCAGGAGAACAAGACAGCAAATGAGTCTGGAGAATTAATCCACAGTAGTCCTGGATTCTGTTGCGAGATCTATCTCCATCAAAACAAGAAGCACAGCCCTGAATGGTGATTCGAGATGTGAGGAATTCATAGAAATTGAGCTCCCTAATCAGAGTAAGAGACAAAACTGATTGTCACAAAGCATCTCACAAGTCTTTACCACCTCCATCTATTTATTCAAATTTGCCATTCATTTAAAAAAAAAAAAGTGCGTATTTATTGTGTGGTAGGCTTTTTAGATAGTAAATACCAACTCTCTGCTTCTCTGGGTAGGTGAGTACGTAATTGAGAAACGAAATAATGAAGCGAGGTGCAGGCACTGATTTCAAGGGAAAATAGACCCTGAGTCACAGCCCTCGTTTTCCTCTATCCACATCTCCCAGGGAAGCCTCTTCCTCTAGGGGGTTCTCTGGTTCAGAAAATATGTCCCCCTACTCTGGCAGGGTTTGGGGAGGAATACAAGCAAGATGAGTCCTTACAGAGACCCACCCAAAGGCTGACCTCCCAGGTTCCTTAGGAGGGAGGGACAGAAACTAAAAACCAGTCATCCAGGTCAGAGCCCCTCCCTGGCGCTTAGCTGTCTTGCTCTGACTTCCGCCAGGGGAAGAGGAGAAAGGGTGACTCACTTGACTCCTACAGCCTGGGAAGATAATTAGAAGGGAAGAAATTAAATCCTTAGAACACTGAGGTGCCCATGATTTAAACGTCTCGTTCCTAGAACTGACGACTGTAGCTACAGTGGCCTCTCAAGCTTCCAACAGACTAAAGGTTGCTCGATCTCTGAAGGGAGAGCTAAGGTTAGAGCATGAGATGTCAGCCCCTTGCAGGCTCAGATAGCAGGCTTTCTGATGCCATTTTTTCTTCAGTTTTTCCATTTCCAAATGAAGAAAATCACCCAACTTCTTGGGTACGCTGCCACCCACCCTTCCCTGGATAATGAACATCACCCCTGCAATCTTCTCCCCACCCCCAAAGATTTCAAAGTGATCCCTACACCCAACGTGGGGCTCGAACGCATGCCCCCGAGATCCAGAGTCGCATGCTCCACCAACTGAGGCAGCCGGGAGCTCCACTCCCGTAACATTCCTGATAGCAACTCATCCCAGCTGAAGCGCGTATAATCCTACAATCTACCCAGTTTCAGTTTCGGTTGCCAAAATAAAGCCTAGAGTAGCTGGCATCTAGAAATGATGTAAATAACTCCACTTCCTAAGCAGCATCTGCCCCTTGATTGAAATCAAGGACCCACTGCGTCCAACCTTCACACTCTAGCTGATGGAACACTCCACCAAGGAGAGGCGAGAAGCAGCAGAGCCTGTTCCTGCCACATCCCATATACTACTTGGCTTGGAGAGGCTTGCTGTTGCTATAGTACTCTGCCAAATTCCTAGGTGACCACTCCAAGTGGCCTGTCTGAATCTGCTGCCTTTGAAGGAAGGAGATGAGGCCTGGGCTGAGGAGGAGTTGTTAGGGCTGGTCCTCAGCCTATGGCAATAATCACAGAGCTCCAAAGCAAAGGGAGTGGCCGGAGCCCAGAAGGCTGGCTGACTCACTGATGAGACTCCCAGACCCATACCAACCCAGGAAGAACAGGTTCTTCTGCACCCCCATCCAGCACTTCTGTTTTCAGACAGAATGGGTTTCAATACCTACACTCCTGGGGCACCTGGTTGGTTCAGTCGGAAAAGCATGCAACTCTTGATCTCAGGGTTGTGAGTTCAAGCCCTACGTTGGGTGTGGAGATGACTTAAAAAAATAAATAAACTTAAAACAAATACCCACGGTCCTGAAAAATCTGTTTCCTAGCCCTCTCTAACACTTCTATTATAAAAAATGGTTAAGCTGCTGGTAAGAAAAAGTAGAGGAGTCAAGAAGCTTTGGATCTTAATCCCATCTCAATCAATGCTTTGCTATGTAGCCTTAGGTAATCTACAGAAAACTCTCCAATCTTGTTACTTCAGCTACATAATACAGATAGGAGAATGCAGGAGACGGTATCTGAAAAGATCCTAGAAATCTTTATATTTTTATTTATTTATTTATTTGTTTTCCTAGAATTCTTTTTAAACCAGCTAGCTTAATACTGAGCATTCACTGCATAGAAGACATGCGTCCCCTCAATACATTAATAACTATCACCATCATCATCAGTTATCACTCCAGTTCCACCTTCATCCCTAACTCCACCTCCCCTATGTGAGGTACTAGAAATTCAAGAACACTTAAAACAGAGGCATTAAGCTCCTAAAGAATAGGTTTAAGCATTCCGCCCAAGCCTAGCACATAGTTTGACTCTATGGCTAATGTTTCTTGTTGATGAGGCAAGGCTGGAATGAACAGCCCACTTCCTGCCCCTGGGGATCCTCAAGATTCCACGGGGAAAAAAAAAAAATTTCCCCTCTCAGGTGGGTAAGTTTCTCCCTAAGATACCTGATAGGTCGTGTCTTACGCACACTTTCAAGCAGCTGAGTACAAGATGTAGGACTTGGGCACTTATTCCAGGATGAAAAAACAACGTGGGAAGTAAAAGGAACATCCACTGCTCAATTAATGCCCTAAATCACGAGGCTGCTCCCACTCAAATCAGGTGCTAGCACTTCTGCAGTCAAGAAAAAAAGGACCAGAGGGAGAGGCACTAAGGTTACCCAACTCTGTGGGTAAAGGGTTGGGAGGGGCCAGAGGCAGAAAGTGAAAAGGAGGTCTCTCACAGACTGGACACTGGAAACACCATCCTGGATTTCTGGACAACCCTGACTTGTATCCTGCCCGTAGAGGACGGCTTGCAGCAGAGATTTTAGGACTGTGCCCTCCCTACCAACTTCACAACTATATACAATGAGACACTGGTTGACTCAACTAAGAGCTCAAGGAGATTTTAGGGAGGCAGTTCAGTGATTTATTTCAAACGGCATTGCTGGGAGCTCTAATAAGACGCAGGGGTCCCCAATGAGGCAAAGAAGAGAGACACCAAATGGCTGGGGCTCTAAACACCAGCCTCACTTGACCCAGAGCAGCCCTCCTCTCATGTTTTACACACTGGGGTTCCACCTAAGATCTCACTGGAAAAAGGGTCACTGTGCTTAAATAAACTACTCTCGGTTAACCTCCTCATTTTACAATGAGCAGACTCACAAAGGTTAACAGACTTTACCAAAATTAGTCTCCTGACCCCCAAACAGTGCTGATTCCTCTTACCTAGCACTGCCCTCTACCCTTGCCAATCACAAAAGGGGACTAAACTAAGACAGATGAGGATCCAGGCCCATTATCTTAAAACAGAGGGTGTAGCGGGGCGCCTGGGTGGCTCAGTGGGTTAAGCCTCTGCCTTCGGCTCAGGTCATGATCTCGGGGTCCTGGGATCGAGCCCCGCATCGGGCTCTCTGCTAGGCAGGGAGCCTGCTTCCCCCTCTCTCTCTGCCTACTTGTAACCTCTCTATCTCTCTGTCAAATAAATAAATAAAATCTTTAAAAAAAAAAAAAAAAAACACAGGGTGTAGGATCTAATCAGGAGGAAGAAGGTTACTTTAGTAGACACTCTCCTTCCCCAACAGTGGAAACGGAAAATTAAAACAGAATCCCCAATAACTATCCTACTTAGTTTTGGTACAGGACAAATTCAACGAACAGAAGGGATCAGGGTTCTGGAGGGAAGGCCTCAACTGTTCTACTCAAGCTTCCCCAGGGCAGATCACCTTGTGGTGACCAAACCCAGCTGATAATTTCTGCTCACAGCTTTCCCTACCTGCCAGAGAAACACCAAGGGTAAACTGTTCCTAATGAGTTGAACCCTACATGCCTCCACTAATTATGTCTGCCAACTGAAAAGGACTCTCCTACTCTCAGTCCTCGAGGTCCCAAAGCTGTTCTCAACTGGGACTTAGACTGCTGTAAGAACAGACCGTTATAGCCCGGTGAACAGAACAGGAGGATGACAAGAGTTACAGATTCAGGGCCCCAAACAGGAGGTGGTTCCAAGACAGCCTTCCTCTAGGGCACTTGACTGGCTCAGGTGGTAGAGCACCTAACTCAAGATCTCGGGGTTATAAGATCTTGAGCCCCACGTTGTGTAGAGATTACTTAAAAATAAAATCTTAAAAAAAAAAAAACAACCACCAATGAAACAAACAAAAGAGAGGCTTCTTCTCGTCTATTTGAAACCAGAAACTCTTTTTTAGGTTGTATATAGTTTTAAACTGGGGAGGGGGGTCCCTCCAAGGAACTGAACCTCAAAAAGGAAATAATCTATGGGGGGAACAGTTTTTGACAACAGTGGCAGCTCAGCCCAAATACATACTTATAGAAGCACTGCTAAGGTCAGATGTAAAGCAAGAGATGAGAATTTCACAGGTACCAAGAGCTAGGTGATAGACGATAAAGAGGGTGTTTGACTCCATGAGATGGGCAGGGGAGAATCGAGGAGGAAAAGAGCCCAGAAACTGGCTCTGAGGAAAGTGCCAGGGGGAACTCTAGCTATGACTTGATTTTCTAACTTCGGATTAGAGGCAGTGATTCCAAAGTCCATTACTGTTCTCCGGAATTCTTTTTCCTGGGGCTGAGAGACCAGGAATAAGGAGGGCCCCTATTTCTCTGGCACCAGGGAATGAGAAGTAGGTTAAATAGCTTCAACTATCTGTCGAGAAAATGCCTATGTCAGGACAACTCTTTGTGGTGAAACTGGTATAACCAGCCACACACTTCGATGGCTTCAGATTAACAAAATAAGAACAACGATTCTGCTCGCTCCTCCTCAAGAACAGATGGGCCGAAAGAGAGACTGCTCAGTCAGGCCCCCTGCATTTCCTAGCTTCCCGAAGGCCTTGCCTTTTGAAGGAAAACAGACCCTCCTCAATCACGCGGGCCTGAGGGTGTCAACCTGGTGTGGTGCCATACCCTCTACCCTCCTGATACAGCACCAGAGCTGCTACAAGGATACGAAGACCCCATATAACTGTCCCTTGGTTAAAATTCTGATTCTAGGGCCGCCTGGCTGTCTCAATCACTAGATCATGTGACTCTTAACCTCGGAGTCATGAGTTCGAGCCCCACACTGGCTGTAGACATTACTTAAAAAATCTTAGGAAAAAAAAAATCTTAAAAAAAAAAAAAGGGGGGGGGATTCTATTTACTGGCCATAATAGCAGAAACCAAAACAAGTCTAAGACTGAAGATTCGTAACTCCTTAGTGACAGTCAATACACGAAGAAGGACAGAACACTAAGCACGCTGAATTTAAGCAGGAGAAAAAAATTATGAGGAAAAGTCAGACAAAGAAGAGTACAGAGAAGAGTAGGGCTGCGTTAGACCCTTGAGGGACTTAACAGGCATGCTCAGGCTGGAGAGCTGGCGGCCAAAGAATCCATGACCTCTATCCTCCAGACGAACACATAAAAAGCAGGATGATGCTCATACCTTAGATAAGAGATTCATTTTTTCCCTTGTTTAAAAACTAAACAGAAAAACATCAATACTTCGCAGACTCTATTGGCCAAACGATCCAAATCTTTTAGAATTCCTTTTGATACCCGAAGCTCAATTTAGGGGGGAGGAGAAGTTTCTTCCCCTACTCAGACGTAGTATCAGCTCTTAGATTTCTCCCCATAATAGTAACTGCCCCCTTCCCAGCAACTCCTGCTTCATTCATCCTTCAGTGAGTCCAAACCGTTTTTATTCCACTTCAATCCATCTCCTTCCTCTTCCCAGCAACCTCCCATTGCTCTAAACAGCACCTCACAATTAGGTCTGAGCCCGAAATCACAGCCGAGTGAACTCCCCCAGAAAATCTAGCATGCTCCGATTGTTCCAAGAGCTACAACTAGGACACTAACTCAGTGACTCAACAGTTTAAGGCTCACAAGCCTGCTACGTGATAATTCATAAACAGGTAACGACGAAGAGGCCAGCCAGGTGGTCGGCAGCTCAAATACTGTGGGAAGAGGAAAGATAAATCAGTCTTCTCCAGTGACCAGCAGAGGAACAAAGTCTGAATATCCTAAGCAGGAAACCCTTTGGTGGCAACCGCTTTTCCAAGCAGGACCAGGGAATGCAGGAATGACTGCCATCCCTTCAGCAGGAAGGGATGTGAAGGCAGCCTACCAGGACTTTTCCTAAATAAAATCTGCCCTTTCCCAGTGGCCTTCGCTGGTCCAGGCTTCGGCCCTTAAGAATGCAGAGAAAACCATCTGAGCAACAGGAAAAGCCCAGCTGCCTCCTTGGTAGATCTCTTAAATCAATTCTGCAATTCTCCAGTACACTCAGCTCCAGACATCCTGGGGGAAAGCCATTACTATCTGAAAAACCTCTCGTCTAGTTCTTTCTCTCACAG
Source organism: Martes martes (assembly GCF_963455335.1). NCBI lineage: Eukaryota > Metazoa > Chordata > Mammalia > Carnivora > Mustelidae > Martes > Martes martes. Next base: position 12,828,263 of record NC_137898.1, read on the forward strand.
AACCAATTGCTTAAGCTGCTTCAAGCCTCTCTGGTGGTTTCCTCCTACCTCCTTCCTAGTTCACGATCATCTCACGATGGAGAGCTGGGTAGGAAAGCACAAAGACATCTGTGATTCCCAAGGAAGGGAGGCAGGGAAAAGGAGAGGATTCAACAGAGTAAAATTTCTAACGAGGCTGACAGGGTAAGCTTTTCCTTCCTGTGCTTAACCACATCTCTGAGATGTGTTGTTGCTTCTATCCGACAACAAGATGCCCAGGCACGTGGCGAGAAACTAGCAAAACTCGTGTGACAAAAACACCCCTCACCAGCCCCATGGAGCCCCCCAAATGCCACCACTGGGAGAAAACTCACGTAAAGGCAAAGAAGAGGGTCGTGGCTCCCACTAAGAAGATGGCAGCTGCTGAGACTGGAACATACTTGCTGGGCTTGAATCTCTTTCCAGACTCTGCGGGCATGTTGGAGCTCTGATGGGAGGTCTGCCCTGCCGCATAGCCCAGGCCCACACAGCGGCAGAACAGACAAGAAAACGGGATGAGGGAAACAACGGAGAAAAAGAGTACAGAAGGAGACCAGGGAAACAGAAATTTAAAATTATCACCCTTCCCCCTCCCAAGGAAAACGAAAGGTCAAAAGATCTCAAATGAAGGAAAGCACATGGGAGGGGGAAAGGTGATTCCAAATGATGAATAACCACCTCCCCAGAACAAGGCAAGAGGGAGAGATTAAGAAACACAACTTGTACAGTTTAAAAACTGGAGACGAACAGTAGGCTGTACACATGCAAACGGCTGCAGGTGGAGAACACGGGCCGTCAGACAGATCAGGGAATAGCTCATGGATGGAGGCAAGTCTTCAAAGGGCAAGCAGGGGAGGGTATTAGGGTAGGGGAGAGCACATGGGCAAGGAAAAATTCTTCTGAGGAAACACTCTAGCACCTCCACGACTACCACACTCCACCAGAAGTGGGCTGCACCTAAGAGGTGTGCCCTGTGTTTCTATTTTAATCCAAAAGGGAACCAGAGGCCCCTTCCAGTTTTAAACAGAAGGTGTTTTTACTGCAGTCCTCGTCCCTTTTAGGCAGTTTTCTCAATGCCACCACTCCCACACCTTGACTTCAGGGCCTGTAGTCTGGCAATGGTGGTTTAATTTTATTTATTTTCTCTTGATGGCTAAAGCTCGGCAGCAGCTGTTACAAGGTTGAGTTGTAAATCCTTTTCTTCGAAGGGGGAGGGAAAACGGAGAGAACACGAGCAGGCTCGTCTGTCTTCAATCTCTTCTTGTTATTCCCAAACCCTTTAAGGGCTCCGTTTCCTATAGAGTTCATGCAAAACTAAAGAGAAACGTAAAATCCCTGAAGCCATGTTCTTCCCAATAGTAGCAAAATAAGAAGAAATCAATTCCACTCAAGGATAGTTCTAAAAGGGTACTGTGGATGAAAGCAAAGTTCCAAAGAGGTCCCTATTTCCAGGTTAGTCAATGTCTTTGATCTTTCTTCTTCAGTCTTGGGCTTTCTAGATGCAGAATTCAACGGGGTTACAGTGCCTCACCTGGAAAAAAAAATAAATAACACAGATATCTTCATCAGATAAATTCTTTCAGAGGATTTCTTAAGAACATCAAGGCTAACACCCCACAGGCTACTCTGTTTAAAAAGTGCCTTTTTATGGCATACACTTCACTTACGTGCATGTGAGAAAGGATTCTGAATTGGGAGAACAATGGATTCAGAATCCTTCACTCTTCTAAGTGCTGTTCATACTGGAAAGAGAAGAACATGGTTTCACCTGGCCTGAGGTCATCAAAGAACTAGCTCTCTTATAAAGGGTACATCTCACCTGACACAAATGGGCATTAACAAATATCAAGAATGTCAAAATCTAAAAACAAACAAGGGCATAGCAGTGAAGGACAGTCCTAGAAATGAGATTTCTCTTTGGACAAAGAGGGTATTTATTGCAACAATGAAAAAAGAAAAAAGTAACCTCAAAATTAGGACAGTATGTCTCATTTCCTTTCTGTGTATGTCTCTGTCTCTTATCTCTCTATGCTTTTTAGATATAACCATGAAGAGGCAAAAGCTGAGTTTTTGGTTTGCTGGAATAACCCATGAAAGCATCTGGTGAGAACTGTCCTTGAACTGAAAGGTGAGCTGCTCTCTCTAAGAAACTGAGTCAACCATAGGGGCTGGTCCTTTTCTTCCCAATTCAACAATTTATTTCTACACTGGCCTATCAGAAGTCAACTGCGCCTCACATTCCCCGTATGACTAAGAGTAACAATTATTTCTGTTGACTGTAGTAGCCAAGTAACACTTTGGATTTTATAGGATGCTTTTCATCTAGTGATCTCAAAGCACTTAACTCACATTATCTGGTGACACAGTCCCTTATCCCACTCCATAAAATTGAAGGCTAGAGAATGCCTGAGGCCATTCTACTTAATCACTTCAGCAGTCAGTTTAAGAACCAGGGTTCACATGCCCCTCTGCCGACACAAAGCCATTCTACCACTTTCTCATCCACTACACTACTTGCCCAGTGACTGCATCTTGGAATCTGCAGACCAAAAATTTTACTTCAGTTAGAATTTTAAAATAAAAGTTCATTTGACCCAAGCAGTTCAGTATTTCCCTTAATACCAATGGCAGAAATTGCTACATTGGAAGATTCAAACAGTGAAATAAAAATGTGCCCTGGAATTCATCACTTCCTCTCTTAACCTGCGGCATGGAAGGCAAAGACACCTTCCTTCAAGATGCACTGTCTGTCTCCTTAAAAAAAAAAAAAAGAGCATTAGAGGGCCAAACAGCAATATTAGAAGAGAGTGAACACTCAGAGAGTACAAGAAATTATGAAAGGCCTAAAAAAGATAAACCCCCTCTAGCGCCTGATTTTATGATTATTTAGCACGCAGTTTCTACAGTAATCAAAGCTCAACCTTCTCAATTTAGGCTTAAGTAACTTTGTGAACAATGAGAAGCAAATTCTTGGATTTGTAGCCAGTACTAACTAGTAAAATAAACTTTCCCCTCAAAACCCCAAAGAGTAGAGAAGATGTAAAGCTACACTGCTTCAGTTTTATCTAGAGTTAAGTAACATCATTTAGACACCATATATTAGGGGTGCCTGGGTGGCTCAGTTATTGAGCATCTGCCTTCCGCTTAGGTCGTGATCCCAGGATCCCAGGATAGAGCCCGACACTGCATTAGGCTCCCTGCTCAGCAGAAAGCCTGCTTCTCCCTCTCCCACTTTCCCCTGCTTGTATTCCCTCTCTCGATGTCAAATGAATAAATCTTTACCAAAAAAAAAAAAAAAAGACACCATATATTATTTCAGATCATATTTTCTGACAGGAAAAAAGTCACGTGGGTTAATATTGCCATAGTATTGCAGCATCATAAAAAGCCATGCAATTTGGGGCGTACCATACTGTGAAACAAAAGTGATCAACATTTGAAATGTTTAGGGAATATACATTAGAAGGCAGAAAACAAAAATGGAACAATTTATTGGGTATAATAAAGATGTACCAAGTCTAAGGACAAAAATGTGCTGTGGGCAGTAGGGATGAGACTGCAGGGTGAGTATGGTTCATCACAACCAGCAGTCTGGATCTGTACCAGCATGAGAAAGGTGTACAAGAATGTGTATGACATATTCAGACACAAAGTAACCAATGGAATAGAAATATGTACACAGAAAACAAACTACAGATCATATTGTATAAATGTTTAATACAAGTAGGTACCGCAAAGGGGTGAATGGAGATCAGCAGTACCACTGATAACAGAAATTATCATTTGTTGAAAAAAAGTAGTGTTAACACTGCAGTATAGTAAACCTGAATACAAAGTAGTCAAGGTATCATGAATAATCCACATGTCAAGATGTTGGCTGGAGTCAAGCAGAAGTTTAATAAGGGTGTTATTACATACGGAAGTAGCCAAGTACATGGCAGTACAATTCTTATAATCATTAGGTGAGTCTTTAAGAATGAGCGATAATGAGCAATCTCAAGAGATCTAATAGAGTACGAGGGATACTGGGATAAAAGGATAGGGATGTGATATAAAATCAACCTAGTCAAGATGGCATTAACCAGGAAGTGAAAAATCCAACGCAAAAAATGGTCTAGGGTATAACACATATCCGATCCTACACCTCTTTCCATAACTTTTAAGTCACTTTCTTACTTCTCATTAGCGTGTTTTCATTTGCCCAAGTGGGTAAAACACTTTCCACCTCCCTGTCCCACAAAGACATTCCTATAGGTAAAATACTGGCAAACGCATTCGAGCTCCACTGGCAAAAAGTGCAAAGTACTAAAAGCACGAGCACCCAGCTGGTGGGGGTAGGGAGGAAACGGAAAGATGGGAGAGAACAGGTAACAGGATGAGGCTTGAGCCAAAATAAGTATCAGCAGAAGGGGGCAAGGGACCTGAAATGCGAGGAGGTAAAAAAGGACCAGCACCCCGTCCCCACCCCGGAGCTGGGGCAGGGAGAATCACCATTTGGGGCAGAGTTGGCTAAGACCGAGAAGACGGAATCCGCGGCGGTAGGGCCCACTGAGGCTGCGAGAGACGGCAGAGCCCGGGGGCGCAGGGCCGGGGGCGGAAGGGGCGGCGGCCGTGCGCCAGGCGCGGAGGTCCGGAGTCAGGACCGGGCGGCCGGGCACTAACCCGTTCAGAGCCCCGGTGGCCGCGGATCCCCGGCCTCTACTCGTCGTCCGTTTCCGGGGCCCACGGGTCCCGCCGCAGTTGGATGACCCGGCCCGGGGGAGGAATGGGGCCTCAAACCACCTCCCCCCTCCTCGGTCCCCCTTCCCTAGAGGTCACACTCCCCTCCCACCTCAGTGGCCCGGCACTTCCGGTTCCGCAGGGGCCGGTGTCCCCGGTACTCACCCCCGGCGCGGTTCCCGTCACCGCCGCCGTCGTTGTCGCCGCCGCCTCCCGGCAGTGCCGTCCGGCCTCTGAGAGGCCGCGCGCGGCCCCCGCACGCTCCACGCCCGCCCAGCTACGCGCGCTCCCGCCCGGCGACGCTCGTCTTCGAGCCGGCGCGCGGCCGTTGCCCTCAGCGCCGGGTCTCGAGCCCTCCCAGCGTTCCCATTGGCTCCCTGTCCCGGGCGCGCGCGACGCCTCGCGCGGGGCACGTTTCTCTCATTCATGCGGCTCGCGACGCCGCGCCCGCCCCCGTTCACTCTCCCATTCACCCCTAGCCCCCACCCCCACTCCGCTCTAGGGCGTGCGCGCGATCCCGGCGACCGCGGCGACCTCGCGGCCTGATTGGCTGCAGGAGCACAGCGCCGTACGCACGCGAGAGAACGAGCGCGCGCGCGCACGGCCGTCGGGTTCCGCAGGCGACTGGGCGAGGAGGACTGGCGTACTGCGCAGGAGTCAGAAATGGGGAAGTGGCTGGGCGAGTCTTCCGTTTTCCTGCGTCCTATTTTCAATCCCTACAGTATCCAAGAAGAAACCCTCGGAAGTAAAACTAGTTTTATGTGTGTGCTGGAGATACTCAAAAGCGAGGAGCCACCCTCATTCCTTCTCCAGACCCCCTCCAAGTAAGTGTGGTACGGCCCAGACAGGCTTCTGCTGTTGGCCAATCATCAGTCAGCCCCGTGGCGCATTGGCCAACCGCTTGGCGACTGAATAGCTTCACCCCTCCCTGGCCTCTCCCCTCGGCCCCATGGCGATAACTTTATTGAAAGCGCTCCTAATGGAGGAGTCCTCAGTGGGAGGGAGCTCAGTCCTCAGAGGGAGCTCGGTGGTCCCAGCACAGTAATGGGTTAATGGGCTGGTCTGGCTGTGACTCCTGCTTGGAAGGCGCGCCAGGACTAGGAGGGTCGTGTGGGGCGAAGTTCCTGCCAAAGGCGCGGGAGAAGAGGATGGAGAGCGGCGCGAGTTGCGGCCCACCGTAGGGCCATCCGTGGAAAAAGCGTCAGAGTGGGCGCCCCCTGAGGCGGTGGCAGCCCCCCGGAGTGCGAGCAGGCTCTTGGCTTCATTCCCTCAGTTTCTCACTGCAGCACAAGGGATGGACGCTCGCTTCGCTAGCCTCGCCGCAGGCCGGGAACACAGACTGGAATCCGGCTGTCCCTGGCGAGCTGCTGGCCGACTGCATAGATCGCAGCGCCACACTTTTTCCCTAATTAGCCCTACCCAGCTGTGAACCCAAGAGCAAGGCCAGGTGTTCTCTCCTCATTTAGCTCGAGGCCATTTCTCTTTTGAAAGGAGCTCTGGCTATTACATAACAGTCTTTCAAAAGTGTTCCAGCAGCCACTTCTCTGAAGTCAAAGTTGCTCACCTGTAAAGTGTGATTCTAAATCCTGCGGTCTGTCCTCGGGTTTGGTGTCAAATGTTGCTGGTTTAACTGTGGTCTAATACTTCAGTACTAGGCAGCAAGGTAAAGGGGAAAGGTCTACGTTCAGTTTTCTGGGGTTCTCACACATATGCCTCCTCTGGCATGGCATATGTATCAGGGTCTAGTTCATTCTTGCTAAGGACTTCAAGCCACGATTTATTGCAACACACTAGAGAGTTCTCATTTAATGACCAGTATGTATTAAGAAATGAAGTTTTCTTTTGTTTTTAGGGTTGTTTTTTTTTTTTTTAAAGATTTTATTTATTTATTTGACAGAGAGAGATCACAAGTAGGCAGAGAGGCAGGCAGAGAGAAGTGGAGGGAGAAGCAGGCTCCCTGCTGAGCAGAGAGCCCGATGTGGGACTTGATCCCAGGACCCTGAGATCATGACCTGAGCCGAAGGCAGCGGCTTAACCCACTGAGCCACCCAGGCGCCCAGGGTTGTTTTTTTTTTTTAATTAAAAAAACGAAATCTTGGGGCACCTGGTGGCTCAGTGGGTTAAGCCTCTACCTTTGGCTCAGGTCATTATCTCAGGGTCCTGGGATCGAGCCCCACGTCAGGCTCTCTGCTCAGTGGGGAGCCTGCCTCTCCCTCTCCCTCTGCCTGCTGCTCCCCTTGCTTGTGTTCTCTCTCTGTGTGTCAAATAAATAAATAAAATCTTTAAAAAAAAAAAACACGAAATCTTTAAAACACTTTAGCTCATATAAAAGTAAAGTTATTATTGGAGATAGAGTATTTATAGAGGCTTTCTATCTGTAAATCAGGTTGTTTCCTTAAGAAATCAAATTTCAGGGGCGCCTGGGTGGCTCAGTGGGTTAAGCCTCTGCCTTTGGCTCAGGTCATGATCCCAGGGTCCTGGGATCCAGCCACGCATGGGGCTCCCAGGGCACCTGCTTCCCCCTCTCTCTCTGCCTGCCTCTCTGCCTACTTGTGATCTCTGTCAAATGAATGAATAAAACCTTAAAAAATAAATAAAAGGAAATCAAATTTCATTTTTCTATGGTATATTTTTCTTGGATTTTTAGACTTCCACTTCCCCAACTTCACAAGTTAGGCGTCTTACCTTTCCTACTTTCGGCCATCTTAAGAACTTGTAAACTGTCTTGTCTTTTGGCTAGACACTGCCAAATGAAAATAAAAATTCAATCTTCCACCAACCAGTCACACATAATAAAGTTCTCCTAGGACACTGGACTACTGGATGCCAACCTTTTAGCTGGATGAGCACTAATGGTGGCATAATCACTATCCCAAGGTTTAGGCACAATTATATTTTCTTGTCCATTTTATTTTAGGGTTATTTAGCAAGATATTTCCTGGAAAGGATGTTTAATAGAACATAAGGTTTAAACTACCAGCCACTTCTCAAAAATATTGCACAGTGAAATCTAGGCTAAAACAAACTAGACCACCAAACTTCAAATAAATTACTTTACTATGTATGTATATCACGTAACACCTTATACTTTTTTCTGATGTGTACTTTTTCCAGTCCTCTTCACTTGTATCTTCACATGCCTACAGATGGCAAAGCACAAGGTCATTTCAACATACCATAAATAAACAGGCAGAACAAACTGCTACCCTTGGGTATAGGCACAGTGAAGTTTTTTTTGGTTTTTCAGTACCAAAACTGCCACTGACCTCTTTGGGGTTTTTTTAAGTTTTTTTTTTTTTTTCTTTTAGTAATGCCTACACCCAACATGAGGCTTGAACTCATGACCCCTAGATCAAGAGTCACGCGCTTTTCCAATCGAGCCAGCCAAGTGCCCCAACCTTTTTATGTTTAAATACCACTACCCATGGGGCGCCTGGGTGGCTCGGTTGGTTAAGTGTCTGCCTTCGGCTCAGGTCATGATCTCGGGGTCTAGAGATCAAGCCCAACATCTGGCTCCCTGTTCAGCAGGGAGTCTCCTCCCTTTCCCACTCCCCCTGCTTGTGCTCTAATAAAATCTTACAAATACATACATGCATGCATACATACATGCCATTGTCTTCCTTCCTGTCCTTAGGCAATCTGCTTGTGTTAAAGCACTTTATCCCTTTGTGCTCTGGATCCCATCCCCTTCACTCCTTCATTTTCTTCCAAATTTTTCCTTTGATGTATTCTTTTTAGGATTTTATTTATTTGACATAGAGCACAAGCAGGAGCAGTGGCAGGCAGAGGAAGAGGGAGAAGGCGGCTCCCCCCCTGAGCAGGAAGCTTAATTCGGGGCTCGATCCCAGGACTCTGGGATCATGACCTGAGCCAAAGGCAGATGCTTAGGCAACTGAGCCACCCAGGTGCCCCTCTTTAATGTTGTATTTGGAAAAATACAGAAAAAAGAGAATGGTGTCAAGAAGATTCTCCTCCCCCCATCATTAAATTCTCTCTCTAGTCTGTTGATATCCTGAGGCATCCTATCTAAAAAACTAACAACAAACCCTCTCTTGACCCTACATCCAGCCCCCCTCCCTTTCTTAGGAAAGTTTGTCTATGGAGGTTATCTGTACATCTTCACAATAATAAATGTATTTCAAGAGGACTTTTGTCCTTACCATTCCAAAACTACACTTGTAAGGTCAAAACTGACATCCATGCTTCCAGATCCATAGTCCTATCTCCTTGGCTAACTCCCACTACCACTTCACCTCTTATGTTTGGAGTGCCTTTAAAGTCCATCTCTGTCTCCTGATTTCCACCTACAGAGTCCCTGACTTCATCCAATACTACTGCCTTAAAAAGCCCTCTATAAGCCAACAGCTCCCATGAACCTTCAGCCCTAACTTCCCCAAACCCAGCTTCTTGTTTCCACGCATCCACACAGCATCTCCATTTGGATGACTAATAAGCACCTGAAACTTAATATTGCTAAAGTAGAATTTGATATTCCCTCATCCCCTCCCTGAGTTTCTCCAACCTCATATCCAATCTAGTTACTCAAGTAAGAAATACAAGAATCAGCTTTGATTCCATGTTCTTTTCCTCACCACTCTCATCAGCAGGTCCCATCTTATCTCCAAAAGATCCCAACACAATCTCCTACTCCACCTCAGCTAGTCCAATGCCCATCAATTCTCACACTGAAACTACCCCAAGTCTCCTCACGTACCCTTGCTCCTACTCTCCCTTCTATAAGCCATCTTCCACAGAGCAGTGATCTTCTCAAAATCAGGCCATTTCTCCGTTTAACCACCTGCTTTGCTCTGGATTATGTCCCCCAAATTCATAATGTTGAAATCCTAAGCCCCAAAGATGATGGTATTAGGAGGTGGGGCCTTTGAGAGCTACTTCGATCATGATTGTAAAACTTTCATGAACGGGATTAGTGCCTTTATAAAAGCGGTTCCACAGTGCATCCTTGGCCCTTCTATGTGAGGACATAGCTAGAAGCAGGCAGTCTGCAACCCCAAAGAGAGCCATCATCACAACCCGACTGCGCAGGTGCCTTGACTTTGTAATTTCCTGCCTCCACAACTGTGAGCATTTTTCATATAGCAGTTTGAAGGAACTAAGACACCACCCCCTCCCAGCCTTGGCCACTGCTCTTAGATTACAGGAGCCCAATATTATCTGGTCTCTGCTGCCCCCTCCAGCCTCAATTTTTACCAATTGCCCCTTGATAACACCACACCAGCCTTTGCCTTCATCGAATGCATTTTTTTTTTCCTTTCTTAGGATTTTGCATGAAGATGTCCCAATTTCACATAGCCATTCAGGTCTTAATGTGAAATATGCTCAGGGGAGGCCTTTCCTGACACCAATCTAAAGCATTTTCTTAGTCATTCTGTCTGAGACCACCCAATTTTAACTCTGCATAGCACTTACCTTTTTTGTTTATTCTATGAAAGCTCTGTAAGACTTTGTCTAACTTGTTCCCTACCTGGAATGGTTTCTGGCAAATAGATGCTCAATAAATATTTGTATTTGTTATATAAATTAATATTTGTGAAAAGAATGAATGGATGAAGGGCATTAGACAGTACTCATTTATCCAGTCTAAACTAGGAACACAAATCATTTGCAAGAAATCAGAGAATGGGGCCTTCCCAGCTTCTTACCACCTGAAAGCTCAGTTTACACTGACCTAGGGCCCAGTTCCAATCAAACAGACAATAGGAATGATAGCTGCAGCTGAGAGCAAATGGGCTATGTCTGGAAAATGATTAAACCAGAAATCTCAATCCAAGTTTATCACCACCGCCCGTAGCTCCTCAGAGTAAACCTGGCATTGACAACAGATTTAGTATCTGTTTACCTACGAGGAAGGCAAAGGAAAGCCATTATAAAAATTCACCTGCTTGGCTCACAGGTGGGCTCTTGGCTTTCCTTTAAGGATTTAGCAATAACCCATTCCAAGAATATTTCCATCTTGCTTAGGGAGAAAAAACAAAATTTAAAAAAATTATACCACCTTCTGTGATATGTCAAAAATATTTATTAAAATTTTCCACATTTGAGCTTTATTACAAAGAGGCCTTCTGATTCATTCTTTCATCCTGGATGAGACAGTAAATGCTATATACAGAATATAAAGCAGTAACGGTTAAAAAAAAAAAAAAGTCCTCCTAAAAATCAGTCTACCAAGTAGCACTGTGGAAGAAATGGGATTCTCCAGGACCTCAGAGAATTCAAAGTGGCACCTTCGGTGATCCAAAAAAACCAATTATATTCTCATGGTTGTCCTTTTGGTTCAAGATTAGAAGAGCTGGGTTTCCACCACCTGTTTTAAGAGGTAGCGATATGCTTTCTACTAGTAGTTCACTATTTACTCCTCTGCGTGGCCTCAACAGAGTCACGTACCTCAGCCTATCTGCCTTTGGTGATGGCCAGAAGATCTCTAATGCCCAGGCAGCAAGGCTTCCTGCCAATCTCTACTTAAGATCCATGAACCGGATATCCATGATGAGAAGAAAGTTCTTGGGCAGTGGGCGAGGGGCTGGAGAGAGAACAGTAAACACCTGATGTTCCAGGTCCACACTGGTCACCACGATGAAGCCAGCCACACTGGTCTCAGAAAGGTTCTCCTCTGTGCCCTCAGCAGTGCTAACACTCAGGAGGTGGTGCACCATATCTCGACCAGGTGTGACAGGTACTAGTTTGAGCTGATTGTCCTCCTGAGACATGCCCAAAGGCAAACAGGAGTCTGGAATGGTGGGTGCCCCAACTTTGTAGATTTTCACATCTGAAAATTTGACATTGAAGGCATGGGGATAGAAACAGCCCCGGAATCCATAGAAATACTCACGGATACGCTCATCCCTACATTCCCGCCGGAAGTCTTTGGAGCGTTCAACCACACCCCCCGATTTAGGGAGCAGCACAGTGCGGACAAAGTGAGGCAGATCCCGTTTTAGTTCATTGTACAGTCGTTCTTGGTCCAGAACCACTACCACATCGACCTCAAAGGCTGAGGCTGCGTGCACCAGGGCCTGGTACCCAGAGCCCTTGACCCAACCACAGGTGTTAATGACACAGCCACTCACAGAGGCCCTTCGGTTCACTTCACACCTTTGATTGAACACATCCGCTAACCGAGATGTAATCTGCAGAAGAGAGCATCAAGGTGAGGGAAAAAAACACAAAACAAACAAACTCATAGCTACATCGAATAAGTGGCTATTAGGTACAAGAAAAAAATGACATTCTTAATGACTCTGGTTTTAACCCGTAACATGGATTTCATTTTTATGTTGCTTCTTCTACTGTTTCATGTCCTAAGGAGAAATTTAGTAAATTACTCAAGAACAGGGCCACAGGGACGCCTGGGTGGCTCGGTTGGTTAAGCGACTGCCTTCGGCTCAGGTCATGATCCTGGAGTCCCGGGATCGAGTCCTGCATCGTACTCCCTGCTCGGCAGGGAGTCTGCTTCTCCCTCTGACCCTCCCCCTTCTCATGCTCTCTCTCTCTCAAATAAACAAATAAAATCTTAAAAAAAAAAAAGAGGGGCGCCTGGGTGGCTCAGTGGGTTAAAGCCTCTGCCTTCGGCTCAGGTCATGATCTCAGGGTCCTGGGATCAAGCCCCGCATCGGGCTCTCTGCTCAGCGGGGAGCCTGCTTCCCTTCCTCTCTCTCTGCCTGCCTCTCTGCCTACTTGTGATCTCTGTCAAATAAATAAAATCTTAAAAAAAAAAAAAAAAAAAAAGAGCCACAGAAACGTTTAACAATCTGAGGTTGACTTCTATTTGAGGCTGTCTTTTCTGAAATCATGTGGCCATCATACCAGCTGAGAGGAAGCAACGAAATGGTCAGACGGTTTTAATTAGCACACTTTTGCACAACTTTCTACCCTAATAGCAGCCCTTCCCTCCATCCCACCTTGGCTCTGACCTTATTATAAAGCTTGATGTTGGTGCCAGGAGTGGTGGAGCCAAAATGATATACCAGAGGGGCTTGGATAGAGAATCCCTCTTCAACATCTGCTGGCCGCTCAATGTAGAGGGCCCCCATGGTACCAGGGATGGAAACGGAGCCCTGGCCCACATCCAGCTCCACGTAAGTGGGACGGCGGCCCAAACGCACTGCGTAGTTGAGCAGTAGACGACACACTGTGGACTTGCCCACATCAGTGGGGCCCACTACCATCACCCGGGGGCCTCGTTCTTCTTCCTTCTCCGCCTGCCTCCTCATCTGCTCCAAAGCTGTGTGAGTGTTGAGATAAAGCAACATAGGTGTGTCCTTGGAGACATAAGCCACCTCGGTGCGGCCACTCAGCTGTAAAGAACAGCCATGCCAAGTGAAAACAGCCACCTTGGCACCAGCATCAAAGGTGAATTTCTTGTTTCGGGTCAGCTCTGTGCCAAAGATTTCTGCCATGCCGGCCAGCAGCTCCAACTGAACTGACTGAGATGCCTCCACCTCAAAGCGAAGTTCTGTTTCTCGCTCTAGTTCAAATTTAGTTGTTGGCTTCTTGTCATCGTTGGCCTCCTCTCCCATCTTTTCTGTGTAGCTGCTGTGCCTAGAACACAAATTAATTATCAGATCTAAACGGAAGTTACCTCGCTGTTCAAGATCCTCCCATGGATAGTTCCCCTTACCTTGCTTTATTTTTCTCCCTACGTGTCTCACTATGTATTTGTTTGTTGTCTGACTAGCCCGCTGGAATCTAAGGGTTGGGCAGTCTGGTTTGCTGCTGTATCTCCAGTATCTAGAATAGGGCCTGACAACTCGAAGGCACCTCATAAATTCACCGAGTGAATAAATGATTCAGACATAAAATTATTTCTACACATTGACCTAAGACTTGATTATATCACCTCCATAGCTCCTTTCGTCACTCTATTGGGATACTCCACTTGAGAGGGCAACAAATGTCCACTCCCCAACTCTCTTAATCAACAAGAAAGGGCGTCTGCGATTTGGATGCAAAGCAGAAAATACTGGGTTTGGACTTAGAAAAGAGGAGTAACGCCCCGCTCAGCAACTGCCAAGTACCGTCGTTAGACAAATCACCTTATTTCTCTGGACCTCTTCCTCGGCTGTCAACTGGAGGCACTTAGGCTTCCTCTCACAAAGTGTTGTTCCGGGCACTGCTGAAGGGAAAAAAATACTTCGTGGTCTAGAAAACGCCGAGAAATAGTGAAGAATGATCTCCGTTCGCGAACCGCAGCTCTAAGTCCAGTATCTGTCCCGGGACCCCCAGACGCCGAAATCCGTCCTGGCCCTAAGGGGGCGACGGTTGCATCCCCGAGCCTATTATCTCACCTGAGCAGCCACAAGCCCAAACCCGTAAATGGAAGAGCCCCGGCGGCACCTAAATCCAACAGCACTCCACGCTTGCCCAGACCAACGCCGGAAACAGAGGCGGTTCCGCACTTGCGCAATGGAGAAGCCGCGGTCGCGCGATGCCTCTCGGGATGTGTAGTTTTGCCAGAATGGCCACAGGCTGCTGTGCTCGCGCAGCCGCTCGGCCTTCTGGGAGTTGTAGTTAGGGGATTGTTTTGCTCGTGACGCCAAGGGTGGGCGGGGCGGCGGTCGTCATTGTTAGCGAAGCTGGCCAGCAGTGGGTAGGAGGAGTGGAGGTTACGCCCCGCGCGAGGCGGGGACCCTCCAAGGAGCCAATGGTTGCCGAGGCGCGGCTATGTGCGGACTCTAGCACCAGTGTTCCCGCTCACCTGCCGCCGGGGAAAGAGAAGGGCGGTGGAGAGGCAGTTGGTGGGTAGCGGGAAGGCGGGGGAGGAGGAGGGTAGGGAGGAGGAGGGAAGGGGCTGGTTAGGCTCGCCATCTGGGTCCCACGACCATCTGCTTGCCTGGACCACAAGCCAGGAGGTGGGGGAAATCTGGGAGTAAGGAAAAGTGGAGGAAAACAGCCTGTCAGAGGCCAGCCGGGGCTGTCATCCCCTCTCTGACACAGCACTTGGCACCTAGAGGGCATTAAATTTTTTTTCTTTTAATAAAGGAATAAATATCCAAGAATTTCTTCCAGTCATTACCCAACAACGTCTCCTCTTGAGAGGGAATTTCTGTTGGTGACTCGTCTTCCCTCCCTGAATTCCTGACAGTTCTACAAAGCCAATCATTTATTCCACAGGCAACAGTTTGGGCCACATCTATAATCCTCAGGAGCTTGGGCTTTGGAATCTTGTGCTCTGCTTTGCCACTTTCTTGCTGTGTGACTTTGGGCAAATCAGGCATAAATGCTCTGAGACCCAGTTTCTGGTCTGTAAACAGGGATAATAACAGTACCCAACCTCTTAAAGTTGTTTTAAAGATTGAATGGGATGATACTGTAAAGTACTAAGCACAGTGTAACAGGGCATCTGATGTTAGCTTTCAAGTTTTTATTATAGGCTGAGGAGGGGGAGCTCTAATAATGCCATCCATTTGTACAATAGTTTAAATTTTTCAAAGCCTTTTCCAGTATCTTCTTTCACAGCCAACCTGTAGAGTCAGTTTTATTATCTCCAATTTCAGATGAGAAAGGAGACTAAGGTAGGTGAAGGGACTTGCCCAAGTTAGGACTCAAGCCCAGGATTTGGGATTCTGAGTCCAGTTATTATAGTAGCAAACACTTACATAGTGTTAGATGCCAGGTATGGTTTTCTGAGTTTTACAGGTGTAAATTCATTTAATCCTCACAGGAGTCCTATGAAGTACGTACCATAATTAACACCCCCCAGTTTACGGATGAGTAACTTCCTTCAGTCCAACTCCCATGGTTACTCTGGATCAAGAAGCCTGGGGCGATTATTTTCTAGGTTACGTCTTTCATACCGACCCTGCCTTAGCACTCATTCTGTCCGAGTGCCATCCTCACTTCCCGAGGCTTATTGCTTAATGGTTTGCTTGAATTCATTCATTCACCACACATGCATTAGTTCTCCAGCGAACTTTCAGGTATCCCATAACTTTTCACCACTCTTCAAAAATTCAGTTCCAGGCTTCTATTTGCAAATTCTCTCCCGGAATAAGCTCAGCCTCTCCTCTTTCCCTGCAGTCTATTTCCCAGATCTGTTTCTTCGCCTCCACACTCTCTCCCTTGAGGCAATTTCTCCCAATTATCTGAAGGTCATCTTTATTTGGCTTATTTATATATCCATCTCAAGCTGAACTTAGGGAAAAGAAACTCTTCTTGCCTTTAGATTATCTCCATTTCACTTCCCTTTTTTTTTTTTTTTTTAAGTAATCTCTGTCCTCCATTGTGGGGCTCTGACTCACAACTCCCTTCCCCCACCCAGATCAAGAGTCACATGTTCCACCTACTGAGCCAGCCAGGCCCCCTCCAATTCACTTCTTAAACAGAGTGAGGACACAACATTTACAGCATGCATGCTTGCCTACACTCTCTCTTCTTCCTTGTCATCTTTCACCAAGCGTTCCTGCCATCTCCACTCCCACCCCCAAAGAATACTGTCCTCATATGTCTTTTTCATTCTCCTCTCCAGTTAAACCCTTGATCATTTTCTTCCTGAGTTAATTGGTATCCCCTTTTTTTCCTCCAAAGTTTCAGTCCTTGCCCTAAGAACTACTCACCTACCTTTTCCCCACTTCCCATTGTTTTCCTCAAGAATGGTTCCTCAAATTCCTCCCCCCACTTACCTTTCCTCTTTCATCTGCTGCCCAGACAGACACACTTCTTTCTTTACCCAGTTCTCCCTCTCAGTTCCAGACTTCTGGTAATATCACTCAAGGCACTTGCACTGTGTTTTCAGAATTTATCTTAAACCCCAGAATCTTCCCAGATTAAATAGAATTACTTGTATTTATTTTATTTTATTTTTTAATTTTATTTATTTGAGAGAGTGAGAGAGCACAAGCAGGGAGAGTGGCAGCCAGTGGGAGAGGGAGAAGCAGGCTTCCTGCTTAGTAAAGAGATCCTGGGATCGTGACCTGAGTAGAAGGAAGAGGCTTAACCAACTGAGCCACCCAGATGCCGCTCCTGGTACTTTTTCATACCCAGCTAGCAATGCCTCCCATTACCCATATTTCCCTACTCCTCCCTGCCTTACATGTGAAAAGACAAAGGACCCATGAGCTGTCCTTTCTCAGTACCTATCTTTGTCACACTTCATTTTCTAGATGGTAGCCTTTGTTAGAAATTGGGGCTTTTATCTTAGAGGATATGTTCCGTATCCACACACTTCAGAGATATGCACAGGACAGCACTCCATGAGAAACAGAATCTGAGTCAAATGAAATGTAATTGGGGGCGCCTGGGTGGCTCAGTGGGTTAAAGCCTCTGCCTTCGGCTCAGGTCATGATCTCAGGGTCCTCGGATCAAGCCTCAAATCGGGCTCTCTGCTCAGTGGGGAGCCTGCTTCCTCCTCTCTCTATGCCTGCCTCTCTGCCTGCTTGTGGTCTCTCTGTCAAATAAATAAAATCTTCAAAAAAAAAAAAAAAAAAAAAACGAGGGGCGCCTGGGTGGCTCAGTGGGTTAAAGCCTCTGCCTTCAGCTCAGGTCATGATCCCAGAGTCCTGGGATCGAGCCCCACATCGGATTCTCTGCTCAGCAGGGAGCCTGCTTCCTCCTCTCTCTCTGCCTGCCTCTCTGCCTACTTGTGATCTCTCTCTCTGTCAAATACATAAATAAAATCTTTAAAAAAAATGAAATGTAATTAGAAGCTGCTAGAAAAATAAATAGCCCCGAAAAGTGTAAGTTCTTCATAAGATATAAAGTTGGTATGTGTCTCTTGAGATGTCAGAATTTAATAGTAAATCCTCTCTGGGGTTCCGGGTATGAAGCGGAGAACAGTGTTTGGAAATAACTACTGTTTACTAAGTGCGGATCGTATGACAGGCACTTTTTTGGTGTTTACATGCTACCTCACTTTACTTCATATCTCCATGAGGTAAATCTTAGGAGTGGAAAACTGGCAGCACAAAGATCAGAAACTTGTCCAGGGGGTCCTGGTCAGTACTGGCAAAGCTGGTACTCGAACTCAGGTCCCTTTGAGACCAAAGCCAGACCCCTGGACCTTGTCTGAAGATGCAGCTCCACTGCTGTTTTGTGATCATCTTCTATAGGCAAGGCTCTGCGCTAGACATTGCAGTCTTGGGATGCAGAGAGGAGCTTCCCAGAGGACCTTTCTCAGAAAGTTTACAGCCCAGTAGAGAACCTTATGTAATGTGGGTGTCTCTCTTCCCGAAGCACAAGTAACTTGGAGGTAGCCGAGGAGAGGTTCCTGCTTGTGAGAGGTCATATTCCATCTATGACTCCTTGAGGGGCATTAAGCTGAGGCTCCGAGGCTTGGAAGTGCCGGGTTCAAGCTTGGGGAGCACAATGTAACCATCAGTATGTCTTTCTTCTCCCTGCGTCAGGGCTGGCGTCCGGGCTGAGATGGGAAATGTATCCTCTTGAATGTGTGCACACGCCTAGTTCTCTGCATCCATCTCTCACTGCCACAGCCTGGCCACCTCCTTCCCTCCAGCCTGCCGCCCGTACTCCATCCTTGCCCAGCCCTGTCCTTCCCCCCGGTTCCTTCTGTCTCCTTGGCCACACTGCCTTCCTCCTCAGCAACCAGCCTCTCCTCTAGCATCCCTCCTCCCGTCCTATCCGTCTGCTCCCACCCCCCTGCTCCCTCCCCTAGACCCATCCCTCGACGCCTGCCCCCTCCTTTCCTCCCAACCCGCCTCCTGTGTCTCCCAGCCCTGCTCTGACGTGGGAGGTGAGGGGGTGGGGGGATGGATGACTCACAGTGTTATGATGCAGTTCCACAACACACAGCTACATTCACCCACAGACCGAGGTACAGACGAGAGACAACCTCTGGCCCCCCAGCAGCTGGCCAGCTTGGCAGCCCCAGTCTCCAGCCCCTAACTACCTTCCCCCGCCCCCATCCCCTTCCCAATTGAAGGAGCGGAGAGAGAAGAGAGAAGAGTGAGCAGAGAGATTGAGAGAGAGAGAGAGAAAGAGAGAGAGATAGACGGAGATCTCTGGAGCAGACCTCAAGGTGAGGGGGCAGCCCTTCTCCAAATGAATTTTTTTTCCCTTTTGCAAATTTCCTCCTCCTGCTGCGTGTTGCTTTCTCCCCATTGCAAAAGCATTATTCATCCACCCTTTGTCCTCCCTTCCCCCTCCCCGCTGCCTCCGCTCCTCTCTCAGCTCCTCCATCCCTCTCAGGGCTCTGACGGTTCCCGCACTTATTTTCCGGCAACTTTGGCTGCTGCATCAGGCCTCACTGTTTATTGTTTTGCTGCTGGTGCAGACCCCCGAAGCCCGCCCGGGAGGCTGGCTGCGCTGCTAATTATTTGGACCATACCATGCCGAGAACGCCAGCCCGGGAGGGGGGGGTGCGGTGAAACCTCGGAGCAGATGAGAAAATCCATTGTGAGCAGGTGTCGTGTCCCTCCCCCCCCCCGCAACCAGGCACAGGATTCGCACCTGGTTCCTCAAGCCTCCGCCTGGGCGCCTCTGCTGTCAGCGCTGGTTGCTCAGCACCCCCCTCCCCCCAGCGCTCCCTCTCCCCCACCTCCCACGGTCCAGCCCCATCTCACTTGGGGGAACATCCTCTCCCCAGCACTCAGCTTGCCTTTGTTTTTTCCGTCATTTGCCCAATTTGATTCTTCCTGTGATCTGAGCTGGGGAAGCAATGACCCCAGCTCCCCCTCCTGTGAGTGAATCTCTGGCCTTCTGTGCAGCCTCTCCTTGGCCTGATGGGGAAGCAGGGGAGAGAGAGGGAGGGAGGTGTGTCGGAGGCCCCCGGAGGAGATAGAGAGCAGGGACCCAGCCTGGGCCCCCTGGCTGGGCCCCTGGCAGGTGCACTAGGTGGAGCGCAGCAGAGGGGAGCTCACAGGCAAAGTTGAAGGCAGACCTGGGAAGTGGGCGCTGAACAGTGGACGCTGGTGAGGAGGGCCCCTCTTCTGCGGCCAGAGCCCAATGTCACCCTGAACTCAGCTCAAGGTGTCTTTCTGGGGCCCAGCCAGGGGTAGAGGACCTCAAACTGAAGATGAGCTCTGTCCGGGGTGGGGGTTTTGTGCAGAGACTGCCTGGCGGCCCCAGGAAACACTGGAACAGCTGGGGCGCCAGTGGCCACCACAGGGCACAGGATGAGAGCCTGCTTGCCCAGGCTACTCGCAGTCATGCCACTTCTGCTCTGCTTAGGGGCCTTGTGTTGCCAGAGTACCCAGCTGGCACCTTGGAACTGGACTTGAGCTAAGTCACCCACGGCAGGCCTCAAGGCCCCATGGAGGAGAAGGCAGAACCTCACCCGTTTATCAGAGCCAACAGGGGGCCCCTCCCTTCTTATCTGCTGCCTCTAGCACCCTCTGCCACTTTGGGGTTGGAGTCTGGGCAGATATTGACCTCTCCCTCAACATTCCTAATCCGAACCCAGCAATTTTATCTAATGTCACCCACAGAGTCACTGCTGTTTGTCCCTACTCCAGGGAGAAGGTGGAAACGTTCTCCGCATTGTACCCCCACGCCCAGGTTTTGAAAATAGGAGACCCCCAATTCTGCAGTGGACATTGCTCCCACACCACACCACACAGCCCAGGAGGACAGCCCTCCCTGCCGTGATCCCCATTACCCATTGCTTCCAGCTGTTAGATTTGCCTGAAGGAAAGATATTTTTCTCTCCTAGGGCTGGATGTCCAAGTCTTTAACTGAGGCTAAGGCAACAGTGAGCAAAGAGCAGTAGAGACCAAGGGGGCTCAGAGGCTGAGAAAAGAGCCAAGTCGTTGTTTCTGAGCTGGAACGAGTGGACCAAAGCGCAGGGCTGGCAAGCGGTCACGTCTGAGGTCTTTGGTACCAAAGGAGACATCCATGAAGTTCTAGTTCCCAGAGTGCAGGACCCCAGCCCCAGGACAGAGCTGAGCAGGGTGTGTGTGCCTGCCTGCCTGCCTTTCCGGCCGGCTTCTCCCCCACACAGAGTGTATGGACCGATTGCATTGCAAATGGAGGCCGCAGAAGAGAAAAACCGCCAGGCTTCCCCAACTTGTCAAAGGCTCTGAACTCGAGCCTAGCAGCACACGTGGGGTGCAGACCCTCACAAAAGGGCTGAAACCCAGGAGAGAGGACACTTGCCAATGACAAGGCTCCCATGGCAGCGTTGGTACCAGCAGGCTGCTCTCGGTGGAAAACGGCGAAGGCTCCTCCTGCCCCAGGAGGGAGAGACATCACCTCTCCGGCTGTGGCATCAGAAGCCTGGAACGGCTGCCAGCGCAGCCGGGAATCCAGGGGACCGGGCGATGGTGCGACTGGCACGCTGAGGGTCCCTGGTGGGGGGGAAGTCAGGGCAGGGCGGAGCTGAGCCCATATTCCCCGTTCCCCCTGGGGAGGGGCTCTTCGGGAGGCCAGGGCTCTCCTGATGCGCTCTTTCCTCTTCCCAGGTGACTTCCATTTCTATCTGGTTCACGTCTGGGGGGGCCCTGGCCGGGCAGCCCCCCCACATTTCTCCTGCCCCGAAACACGGCTCTAGCCAACCTGCTCCGCTGCTTTACCTGCGACCGTCTGTGCGGGGGCTGCACGGCGCCAGCCCCTCCGGCCCGCCAGGGCATTGTCCTCCAGCCTGTCATGCCCAGCTGCGACCCTGGCCCGGGCCCTGCCTGCCTCCCCGCCAAGACGTTCCGCAGCTACCTGCCCCGTTGCCACCGCACGTATAGCTGCGTCCACTGCCGCGCACACCTGGCCAAACACGATGAGCTCATCTCCAAGGTACGCCAGGTGGGGCTCCGCCACTTCTCTCCTACCAGGATTCACCGAGGGGAGAGGCAACGAAGGCCATCCACCCTCCTCCTCGTCCCTGGGGGGCTCAGGCAGTGGGGCCAAGGGCAACCCAGCAGTCACTGTCTGTCCTATGTCTCCACAGTCTTTCCAAGGGAGCCACGGCCGAGCCTACCTGTTTAACTCCGTGTGAGTCTACCTCTCTCTTTGTGTGTATGTGTGTGCGTGAGTCCGAGCAACTTTCCAGTGCGGAGAAAGGGGGTGAGCCATCAGCAGTGGCCTTGCACCTTTGGCCCTTGCCTCTCCTTTTGCCAAGGGGTCCAGAAACTCAGTCCTTGGTTCTCTCGTGGAGAGTCTGGGCAGAACTGGAACCGCTGCCCTGGAGTGGAGAGGCCCAGGCCCTAGGCATGCAGGGGTGGAGTGTGGCCGGCCGGGGCTTCCCGTGGGGTGGGCTAAGCGCTCTCCAGGTGGAAGTTCCTTTGGTCTGTTTGGGGGCTGTAGTGACAGAACGACTCCACTGGTGCCGGGTCCTTCGTGTTTCCTGAGACAGGGTCAACGTGGGTTGCGGACCCGCTGAACAGCGCCTCCTGCTCACGGGGCTCCACTCGGTAGCTGACATTTTCTGCGAGAGCTGCAAAACCACCCTGGGCTGGAAGTATGTAAGTACCTAGAGAGGGGACCACCCTCTTACGTGGACGCTCGTCAGGGCCCCCTGAGCCCCAGGGACCACTGCAGGCTTTTGCATGGTCCAAAGAAGCAGGGAGCTCGTTGCTGGGTCGGACTGCGTAGGGGCTTTTGGGGGCAAGGGTAGGAGCCCGGGTAGGAGGAGGACCTGGAAGGGGTTTGTTTTGTCCTACATTCACTGCTTCCCCTCCACCAGGAGCAGGCTTTTGAGACAAGCCAGAAGTACAAGGAGGGGAAGTACATCATTGAAATGTCACACATGGTGAAAGACAACGGCTGGGACTGAGGGGCTCAGGCAGGCTGTGCCCTTCCTCCGCATGCCCACCCTCCCCACACCTGTCCCCTGGCCCTGCCAAGCAGTCCATACCAGCATGAGTACTGCCCCACCCCTGGGGGGAAGCCGGCTCCCACCACCCCTCCCCCCCTCCACCTCATCACCCCCAGGCCCCTTTGGAAGGGTGGTCTGGGGTACCCCAGGGGTGTTCAAGGCTCAGGAGTGGGCAGCAGTCAGGGAAAGACAGAACTGGGGAAAGAGGATGGTCGTGGGTCCTTCTAGCCCTAAAGTCCTGAAAATGGAGGTGATGGCAGGGTATAGGTCAGGCAGAGGACCATGGAAGGATCCATTTCTGCCCTAACCTCTTGTTTGAGCGAACGGAGGACAAGCCTTAGGCATGGGGCTGGTAGGTCCCAGGCCACAGGACAGCAGATGAGAAGGGGCTTGAATTGGAGTGAAATTTTGGCCTCAGACACCGCGAGACACCAGTCTCTGAGGGTGAAGTTTCCCGCCCCCGTTTGTAGGAGAAAAGATCCGGGGGTAGAAGGGGAAAAAAAAAAAAAATCCCAGATCCCAAGCCCTGGGAAATAAAAGAATCACAGGGGTTTCCATTTCACTCCACTTTTTAGTTCATCTTGGCACTAAAGAGGCACTTTCGAGTATCTTCGCCAGTGGGTGGGGTGGGGAAAGCTGCTCCTGTAACAGCCCCCACCCCAGCTGGCCGTTTCCAGCGCGAGCAGGCTTTCTGGGCATTCTCTGAGGCCCAGCCACTGCTCTCTGGGACCCAGTCCCTTGGAGGGGAGGTGGGACATCAGTGCCACGGGGTCAGGCTTCCTCGTGGCTGCCACCAGCGAACGAAACTTTTGTATGATACATAAAGTGTTTGGGTCTATTTTTAATAAAAAGGGGAAAAGCAACTGTGAGGGACTCTGTCCTCTTGACTGTCCTTCCCGTGTACCTACCATATACTATTTTGTCACCCCCCCACCCCCTGCCCCCCAGGGGCCTGTCCCTTCACGCCACTAGAGGGCAGCAACTGCTTTGTCTGTGTCAAAACCCCACTTGAGCTTTAACCAGGGATTGGGTCTTCAGGTGAGGTCTGCTTAGTGAAGAGGCAGCTTTTGTGAGCTGTGTTCCAGCGGGAGCGTCCAAATCAGCTCCTCTTCCAGAGCCCTTGACAATGAATCCTGTTTTTGCCTGGATCCGGGACTGGGCACCTGGAAGGGTCTCTTCCCTGAACAAGGGTGTCCTTGGGTCCTATTGCTTTTCAGCCTGGTTTTGAAATGTCTGGGTCAGTTCATGGCCACACTTAGGGCTGAAAGGAAAATCGATCAACCCAAGGTGCTGCCCCAGCACAACAGAGACCAAGTGGAACGAAACGGCTCAAAAACCGCAGCATCAGTGCCACCGTGTGACCCACGTGCAATTTTTGGCAGTGATATGAAATCCCCATTGTTGTTTGCTGGGTCACTGACAACTGCTGGGAGGACTGTACACATCATAAAAATACTTTTTTTTTTTTTTTTTTGTAAGCTAGCTTGTTATCCAGATTCGTTCACTGGTATCGCCGATCTTTGTAGAGCACCCGTGACCTGCCAGGCATTGTGTTCAGCACTGAGGGGGCAGTGGAGAACAAGGCAGGTGTGGCCTGACTTCAGGGGACTTTCAGTCCTTTCCGCTAGGGAGGACAAACAATATCGAGCCAATTCCAGGAACAGGGGACAAGGGCTCTGGGCAGCGGGTTCTGGAGCTCCTAGGAGAGGCTTAGCCTAGATTTGAGGAGTCAAAGAAGACAGAGGTGATGACTGATGGCGCGTGGAAGAGGAGCCCTTGGGTGGGCACAGGGGGAAGGTGGGGGGGAGGGCTGTCTCAGACAGAGAGAACTTTGTGTGTCAAGTAGCTTAGCTTAATTTGAGGAGGGAATAGAAGTTTCCCAGCGCTGGAGTAGAAATGCCAGTGGGTGAGAAAGAGGACACAGGAAAGACAGACCATTTAGGAGGCCTCAGAGGGCTGCCTGCAGCAAGGGACCCAGAAACCCTCAAAGTCCCACTTCCCGCATCAAAGTCCAGGAAGTCTTCTCTTCTCAAGCCCCAAGCGCTAACCCTGAAAATCAGGCACAAATTAGCAACATTCTTAAAGTTCCCCAAATCAGCCCCCTTTCTGTTTACTTCCACAAATGTTCATTAAGCTAACTAGGCACTGTGGGAAACAGAGAAGTGGAGTAGTCACTGCCCTCATATTCGTTGTGATCTCTCTGGAAAGAATCATTCTGTGGCCTTGGCTCCAGGGGTGCTATTTAATCTCCAAGGTCAGGCCATGGGCACTGCTGTCTAAACCTGGCATGCCCAGACAGGTGTACCCCGAAGTATCATTAATTGCCCTGTAGTTCCCATGGGGTCGTGCTCGGAACTGCAGGCAGAGATAAGGTCTCCCTTTCATGCCCTAAAAGCTGCAGGTGTGGAATGCCAGGGGGCACACAGGTCCTTGTCTCTGGCGAGCAGTCCTTCCAGGTTAGCCCTTTTTCTTTGCTGTGTATCCACTTTTTGTCATGGAGGTCTACTCTGGTCCTATGAGTGATCCTCCCAACCTTCTCCACCCACCCTCCAATCCCAGCTTGAGCCTGGGAACTCTTCCTTCTGAGACAAGCCACCACTTTTGTCCTTGAAGGTTTGAGGCTTTGGAAGATACCTCATACAACCAGCAGGTGGCATCAAAACTTTCCAACCCTCAGTTCAGGCAGCCTCCCAGGGGCAGAACAGACTCAAATCTCTCCAGGTAAGTCTACCAAAAAATGGGTGAGCTGGCAGCCTTAGGACAGGGTTACATCTAGGCTCTGCAGTCTAAAAGCTGTGTAACCGTGGACACCGTGCTTAAACCTGTCTGGCATTCAGTGCTTTCATCTGTAAAATGGGGGTGTTACTTGCCAAGAAGTTCATTGGCTTCATCATCGAAGATGAAGTGTCTGGCACATCGAAGTGCTTCCATTCATGTGAGCTGTTAGCATGGCTACTGAGAGGCTTCCCAGATTCTTACCAGGAAGATAGCTGATTGGCGCCCAGAGGGGAGAGGAGGCCTTGATGCTGAGGAGGCAGCCGGCGCTGGGTAGCACTACGCGGCCAATGCCCTTTTAACATTGCACTGCTAGTGGTAGGTGCAGACAGTAGCACAATGTGAAAAGAGCTCCGGCCCGCAGCAGAAGCATGCCGGCCCTGCCTCCTCGTCCCTTCTCCCAGGCCCCGGCCCACTCAGCTCTCTTGGCCTCCCTCGGCCCCTTCTCATTTTTGAGACCCCTTTCCTCCCAACTCAGGGCTAACCCTCTATTTTGTGTCCCGTTCCTCCTCTGGCCTCCTTCCTCACGCCCTTCCCAACAGAGACTGCCTTTTTCTTAAGGTTTTGGGTGGGGGGAGGGGAGACAGGGTCCATGGAAGGAGCTAGAGCGGAGACCTTAAGCTTGGCCCTCAGTTGGAAGGGACTGATAGCAACCCCAAAAGTCTGGGGGCCATTCACGTGAAACTGTGTTCCCTTGGACTTGATCTCGGTCAGCTTCTCTTCTGGAGGAGCCTGCTGACCAGGACCACAGCACTGTCTATTCTCCCCTACTCGAAAGCTCTCCCTCCTTAGTACAGATAAAGGAGTTCTGGGCCTCAAGGGAACCAGCTCAGAGGTACCTCCAGGACCAGAGTGTGGAAGAGCAGAGTCACAGGTCCCAGCAACACTGTGAAGCTTTCAGGTCTAAGGGTGGAAGCCCCATCCATGGTCTTCAAATCCACCATATGCATTCAACACCGAACAAAATAGTGAGGGTGGTTCCCTCTCTCGTAGTGAGCATTAGGGATGGGCTTTCATTGGCAGTGAGATCAAAATGTGAGCCGTTCCTGATTTTACCCAGGGACTCCCCTTAGCGTCTTCAAGCTCACTCACAACTTCGCCATCCTATCCTATTCAAGGGGGCTTCAACATTGGATAAACAATCCTGAGACTGCTCAAAACCCAAAGCCAAAGGTTCAGAGCTCCAGCGTGGCCCATTCCTGCCGAAAGTGCTTGTCTCAGAAGCCTAACTCCAGTTCTGACCTGGTAAACAGTGTGCACCCCAAAGGGGCAGAGGCTGGGGGGAGGGGGGTGATTCCTCAGGCACACCAATCAATGAAGGCCTCCATGGGATGGAGCTGCCTCTGGGAGATGCTCTCCTCCCCACTCCACAGCCAGCAGGAGGCCCAGAGGGCAGGATTCCAGTTAGGAGCTCTTCCTCAGGGGTTCCCCTCCAGCTTCCTCCCACCCCCAGGAAGCAGGAGCCTTTGCTCCTGTGATCTGCAGACATGGGGCCCAGTCCCACAGTTTGCATAGTTGCAATGATGGAAACCAAGGCCCCGCTAGGGTCAGTCACCAGGACTCTGTGTTAGGCAAACCAGCCCCAGCTGGGAACTGGATCAGGCCAACAGGGAGCAGAGAGGAGTAAAGGCAGGACTGCCCAGCCTGCTTCAGGGAGGCTGGTGGAAGGTTATTCACCAAGGAGTGCCCAGATCTCGCCTTGGGCAGAGCAGGGAGAGGGGGCTAGGGCCCAGATCCCTTCAGCTCTCACACCAACCCGCTTCCAGAGCGGGCCCTGCGATTCACCAGCCAGCAGGGCCCCTCCCCCACCTTGGGCCCAGGAGCCATCCCCCAGCTCCTTCCAGAGGCGGGTGTAGAGACCGAGGAGGAAATGGGGGAGGGGAGGCCCCGGCTCAAGTTCTCTCCACTCCCCCTCCTCATTGGCCACCATCTTCCGGCCCCTGCCCCCCAGAGCAGCAGGGGATGGGGCCCAGCCTGTGGAAGGGAGAGAAAGGGCAGGTGGAGGGTTAGCCGGAGCAGCAGGGGCAGGGGCTGGCCCCAACTGTCTCCTCCCACCCCCTCCCCGCAGCCATGGCGACAGGCGGAGGAGACCAGGAGGGTCGTGAAAGCCATGTTCTGTGAATGGGATGAGAGGGGCAGGGGGGAAGTGGAGGGTGAGGGGCTCTCTCCCTCAACACCCACTGTGCCCCCCCCCCCCAGCACACACACCTCCAGGCTGGACCACACACGCGCGCACACAAACTCCCAGCCATACTTGCCACTCAGCTCAGCCCTTACTCCACACTTACCCAAACAGCGAGCTCTGGAGTGTGAGCACACAGCTCCCCCACAACCCCGCAGCCCTTAATACCGCACACTCTGAGCTCAGGAGCGGGCCTCCCACCCACTCACAGCCCCTTGGCTCACCCCACAACTTCTCAGGATGCAGAACTCCCTGCCCGGCTCCAGCCCTTCAGCCCCTGCGTTCCCCTCCCCGCACACCCCCGCCAGGGCCCCCGTGCCCCGCACCCCCACACCCTCCCACACACGCCCGAGCACGGACAGATGGCCCAGCCTCAGCCCTGCCCAGCCGGGCCCCCCGCCCCTTCCCCACCACACCCCCCGCTGGAAAATGACAGGGAAGCCACCCCGGCGAGACATGCCCAGTGCTCCCCAGTCGCCGTGGTTTCGAAAGGAGACCCCAAAGAGATGCCCACGAGTGGGGGAGCGTGAAGGGGGGAACGAGAAGACGAGAGAAAGAGCCCAGACCAGCCCCTCCCCGCCCGAGAGAGAATGAAACCGAGAATCGCCCGCGTTACCCTTCTGGGAGCTCCCGATACCTACACATTGCTCTTCGTTACGTTCCTCTGCCTGCCACCTCCTTCTTCCCGGGCTCTTTCTCTGCCCTTCCCTCCCTCTCGGCTTCCCTCCCCGGCCTCGCTCCCGCTCTCGCACGCCCTCCCGCAGCCCGCCTGCCCTTCCCCCGGCTCGGGCTCCGGGCCCCCGCGCCCGCCCCGCCGCCCGCCGCCCGGCCCGAGTCCCGAGGCCGGCCGGCCGCGGCGCCCTCGCTTCTGCCCGGCTCGCTCTTCCCCCCTCGCCCCCTTTCTCCTTCCACACTCCCTGCCGTCCATCTTGAATACTTGGGATTCTTGAATGGAGTGAGCAGGATCCGCTCCCCCAGGCTCCCATTGGCTGTGGGTTAACCCTTTTGAAACGAGATCCTCCCTCCCATTGGCTGCCGGGCTCCCCTCTTCTCCCCCAACCCCCATCCCCTCCGCCTCCCAACAGCCGGCGGGGTCAGGGCGCTCCCGGGCGCCCCCTCCCCTGGCCTCTCACCCCCTGCCCCCGCCCCTGGACGCCCCTCTGCCCGCTCTTTCCATCACCCCCCCCGCCAAGGGGTTGCAGGTGGAGGCAGGTCTGGTTCCCGCCAAATGCGGCCCCGAGGCTGGGGTGGCAGAAACCCTGTTCCCAGATGCCCCTTGTGCTGGACTTGGAGACCTTGTTCGATGTAGGGGTGCGATTTCCTGTCGCCCTGCAGCCCCTCCTGGAGCAGAAGTACCTCTCCAACAGGGAATCCGTTCAGCTTTCCGCCTAGCCCGGGAGAGCAGAGAGCTCCCGAGCGCTCCCGAACCGGGCAGCCCCCTGGGCTGGGCAGGAAGAGAGGGCAGCTCCGGAAAGATCTGAGGCTCTTCGGAAAAGCTAATTCCCTGAGTGCCGCGGGGCAGGTCTGACCCTACCAGGAATGCGCAGCATCTGGAGCTCTGCTCAGTCACAAACATCCCCTGGGACCAGCCCGGCCTGGCCCACGTGCTAGGCCCACTAGGGGCTCTGAGTTGGGGGAGCCCAGAGAGGCATAGGGGAAGGAGGCAGCAGGGAGTAGGGTATGGGTCAGACCTGGCAGTGGGGAACCTTTGTTCTAGGCCCACATGTACCCATAACATGCTTGCAGATGTCCTGTTTGCTCGCTGGGTCTCAGTTTCCTCATTTGCAATAAATTGGTCTGGCAGAGCATGGTCCTATAGGAGTTTCTGTGTGAAGATGGAAATGTTCTGTATCTGTATCACCTGATATGGTATCCACTAGCCACACGTAGCTACTGAGCACTTGAAATGTGGCCAATGTGACTGAGAAACTAGCTGTTTAACTTCAGTTGTTTTACTTTTATTTTAAGATTTTTTTTAAAGTAATCTCCACACCCAATGTGGGGTTCGAACTTACAACCAACCCTGAGACCTAGAGTGGCCTACTCTGCTGACTGAGCCAGCCAGGCACCCCTGTAATCACTTCTAAGTAGCCACATGTAGCCCGTTGGCTATCATATTGGACAGCATAGGCCTAGAATCCTTGTGGTCCTGCTGGTAAGTAACATTCCATGATTCTTGTTGGGTGGGGGGTGGTTTGGCAGGGGGATTCTTGCTCTTCATCCTCAGGTACAAAATCCTCTAGATTCAAATCACCAATCACCAAGGCCATCAATGTCCAGGAACTGAGGTTCAAATCGCAGTCACCTCTCTCAGGAATCCTTTCCTTACGTTAATCTCTTCCTGGCAAGGTAGATGAGATATGGTGTGTACCCACCATACCAGGGAAGGTTGGGGCTAGCAGGGAATTTGCAGGTTGGCCCCACTGTCTTGTTTTTTCAGGGATAGAAACCAAGATGTGGATGGGGTGATGGTTGTAGATGTCCCTGGCCCAAGGGCAAGCCGCAGGTTATTTTGCTTACAAACTAACACACATCCATATGTTTAGTACATGCCTTTGGGCTTCTGCAGGGTCCCTCCACACACACACCCCCACCCACATACATCATTAAGTCCACTCATTAAATGTACTCTGACCCAGGACGAATGTATGGCTGGTATCAAGGGATAGCCAGCTCCATGCGAGGACCAGACTGGCTCCTGGGTATGCCGGGTGTACAAGAACATAGGTAGCCACCAGGCCCCGCTCCCTCAACAAGCGTGACTGAGTGACTCCATCGTGCCGTCTTCTACCATGAGGAGAGAAAGCTGTGGGGCAGGAGAGTGAGAGAAAGTCATCCTTGGGTTGACCAGGAAGCAGAATGAAAGAAAGGCTGGGGCTTCTGGAGGAGGAGGGGTGCGGGGTGTCCACAGGCTCAGATTGGCGCTCCGAGCCCTAACCCAGCAGAGAACGAACCGCGGCAGGAAGCTAGTAGAGAGCGATTAAACCGCTTTGTCTTTATCCACTTCCCATGCCAGAGAGCCTCTGCTTCTGCCTGGGTAACGTGCCACAGGCAAACAGAAGACACGGTTGCCTGGAGAATGGCTTCTGTCTTCGATACTCCTTTACTTCCGGGTGAAAATTGCTAAATGGCTTCCTTGGGTAACAGACCGAGAAGGAGTTCAGAGGAAGAGGGACCGCCTCCCATGGAGAATGGAATCTAAGAAGGCTCCCTGGAGGAAGTAGCATCGTAGCATCACAGACTCAAAGAACAGAAAAGATGTAGAGACAAGAAGATGGGAGAAAGGAGGAGTGTTCGGGTGGGTGGGAGATTCCGTGAGAACCTAGGATGGATGAAGGGGAACAGGAAGGATGGAAAGGCGTGTTGGGACGGATCACGGAGGGCTTAGACACTTGCCTTTGGCCTCCACTCAGCTCCAAAGATACTGTTTTTCTTGAGGGTGCTCTTCTTTTTCCCACCAAGAGACGCCTCCCATCTCTTCCTCCAGCTACCCCGCCCTCAGCTCTCTGCTGCTCCCGCTGTGGTCTGCAGGCCCCTTATTTATGTTTTACAAGCGTTCTTCCCAGGACAGAGTGGACACCAGGTCCCCATGAGGAGAAACTGTCCTCTGTCCCTCTCAGCTCAGTCTCCAGTCTCCGGATTTCCTCTGCCCAGGAATGGACTGCATGGAGAAAGCCTCGC
Organism: Martes martes; assembly: GCF_963455335.1. Taxonomy (NCBI): domain Eukaryota; kingdom Metazoa; phylum Chordata; class Mammalia; order Carnivora; family Mustelidae; genus Martes; species Martes martes. Next base: position 12,859,354 of record NC_137898.1, read on the forward strand.
TTACCACCTTCCAAATCCCTGCTTGGCCCATCCGTCCTCAGGAAAGAGTTGAAAAGGAAGCCAGGAACAGCCAGACACGGTCCAACTTGTTATAAAAGAGTGTTAAAAAAAAAAAAAAAGGATCCAGGAGCTCTTTGGCTCCTAGCCACCCCCACCCCACCTCCACATTCTTCCCTCCTCCTCTGGGAGTTCCAGAATATCCCATGGCTTTGTAGTGGCCTCCCTTCCCCACTGTCCCCACAACAAGTCTGGGACCATTCTAGGTGTGCCCCCATTGTTTTCCTCCCTAACCCCCAGAGACCTACCCAGGGTGTACCACATGGAATTCTGTAATTGTGAGACGGGGAAACCATGTGCCCCAATCCTCCACCTCTTGGAAGGACTGAATTTGAAATGTTGGGGAAGAGATCAGTGGCTCCTAATTCACCGGAATGATACAGGCCTTTCTGTGGGAACCTCTTCAGTTTCCCCTCCTTCCAGGATAAGGGGCCTCTGCCTTTTTACCATCCTGCTTCTCTTCACTACTTATGTGTCTGATTGCTTCCTGTGTGGAAGGCTCTGGAATCATTGCTAGGAAACATTCCTGGCCTCAGGTGCTCCCCGTTGAGGGGTACCAGGCAGACACACAAAGAGGAAGTCAGACCATAACAGGTTCCCAAATAAATGTAAGAACTTTCTTTATGAGGCAAACCCATTTCCCTGAGGTCTTAACCCTATTCTTGCTTCATCAGTTGTCCCGTGTGTTGTACCTCCAATCCCTTTCCGTGAGCCTAGAGTGAGGGTCAGGAAACTCCAGCCCACGGGCCAAATCCTGCCCTCTGCCTGTTTGTGAATAAAGTTCATCAGAAGCCGGCGGTGCCCATTTGGTTACCGACGGTCTCTGGAGGCTTTCACATTATAGCAGCAGAGCTGAGTGGTTGTGACAGAGACCAACCACATGGCCAGCAAAGTCTAGAATAACCAGCTCTGTGTAACCGAAGTTTGCCAACACCTCATTCGCAGGCTGTTTTGGACCCTGGTGTCTCAACAAGCCATAATGGAACTCAAGAAAGGCAGCCAAGAAGGGGGGTAGTGCAGGGACACAGCCCAGACTTTTGTCCTCAGCGTACACAGGTGTGCAGGTCTCCCACACCCTCTTGGAAACTCCTCACTGTGCCAGTCGGCTTTTGACCTCCTCCTTACCAATCTCTCTTGGGTTGTCTCCTACTTCTCCAACTATCCCATCTCCTGTCCTTTCCCATGGGTCTTCTTCCTTCCCCTGCTCCCTACATACACACAGTCTGCAAGGATTTGTCCAGCCCTCTTCTCCCTCCATACTCTGTCACTCAACAAAATCATACACATGCCTGATTTCAACAGTCAGAGAGAGAGCACAAGCTGGGGGTGGGGAAGCAGAGCCAGAGGGCAAGAGAGAATCTCAAGCAGGCTCCATGCCCAGCTCAGAGCTGGATGTGACGCTGGATCTCACCACCCGAAGATCATGACCTAAGCCAGAATCAAGAGTCCGCCGCTTGACTAGCTGAGCCCACCAGGCACCCCCAGTAGTCACTATGGCTAAGCCATCTATGTGGATGGCTTCCCAATGTACAACCTCTGAACTGAAGGCCCAGATTTCTTTTTTTTTTTTAAGATTTTTATTTATTTATTTGACACAGAGAGAGATCACAAGGAGGCAGAGAGGCAGGCAGAGAGAGTGGGGGGGAAGCAGGCTCCCTGCTGAGCAGAGAGCCCGATGCGGGGCTCGATCCCAGGACCCTGAGACTTGAGCTCAAGGCAGAGGCTTAACCCACTGAGCCACCCAGGCGCCCCAAGGCCCAGATTTCTAACAGAAGTCAACTTCAGTGCCTCCTCAGATACATGTCTCACTGACCAAAGTGACCAGCGTCAAACATGTCTTCCTCTACCTCTCGCCTCACTTTTTTTTAAAGCTTTAATTTATTTATTTGACAGAAAGAGACACAGCGAGAGGAGTAACACAAGCAGGGGAGTGGGGGAGGGAGAAGCAGGCTTCCCGTTGAGCAGGGATCCCGATGTGGGGCTCGATTCCAGGACCCTGGGATCATGACCTGAGCCGAAGGCAGACGCCCAATGACTGAACCACCCAGGCGCCCCCTCTCTTCTCACGTAATCACCTTTGCTCTCCTTGCGTCTGCCCCTTCACTGTTGAAATTCCTGAGATCTGCCCTTGACCCTTCTCTCTTTGGGGGCAACTACATCCATTCTTACAATTTCAACAATCACCAATGCATGAATCACTGTCAAATCTCCATGTCCAGGTATGTTTCTAGCTGCCTCTCTACATGCCCAAACATTTGCGAGAGGTAGACATCCATGCTTTTGCCTACGCAGACTTCATTCCCCTTCTGGTAACTATACCTTAGCTTTCCTTTGTGGAGACACCTATTCTCTACTTTCCATCCCCGTGATTCACCTGAGGCTGACCTCATCTACCCCTCCAGGGGCAATCACACAACCCAGGTGTTACTGTCTGTTGCTGTGTAACCATTTAGCCCCAAACGTAATAGCTTAGGATAACACTCATTTACTTTCTCGCAGTTTCTGTGGGTCAAGAATCTGAGCATGGCTTAGTTGGGTCCTCTGATCATGATGTCTCATGAAGCTGCAGTAGAAGTGTCCCCCATGGCTGGGTTTCTTCTGAAGGTTCCGTGGGTGGAAGAATTGCTTCCAAACACACTTTCACAGTGGTTGGTAGGATTCCATTCCTTGAGGGGCTCATTTCTTTGGTGGCTGTTGGCCGGAGGCTACCCTCAAGTTCCTAGGAATGTCTCTGTGTCCAACATGGCAGCCGGCATCATCGACGCCAGCAAGAGAGAGAGTCTGTTAGCGAGAGGGAAATCACAATCTTTTGTCAGCTAGTCACAGGAGTGAGAACTCCTCGGGGCGCCTGGCTGGCACAGTCAGAGGAGCGTGCAACTCTTGATCTCGGGGCGGTGAGTTCAAGCCCACATTAGATTGGGTGTAGTGATGACTTAAAATAAATAAATAAAATGAACTTAAAAAAATGTGACAACCTCTCAACATTGCCATATACTGTTAGCTAGAAGTCTGTTACCCCAGAGGAGGGATTACACAAAGGTACAAATACTAGGAAGTACTATCACCAAAAGGCCAGCTTAGAGACTGTCAACCACAGCCGACTTAGTCAATTAAATGACAGTAATTGATTCAAGGATGGGTATCCAGTCAGATTCCATCAGCAGCAGGCTAGAGATGTTGGCTGGAACCTTTGGGACAGTGGCATGGCCGGGGTTATGTGGGTAGCAGGTAAGCTTGAAACTGCTGGTGGTCATAACTGTTACAATGTGGAGGAGAATCTGCCTAAAATGAAAACATAATAGGGGCGCCTGAGTGGCTCAGTGGGTTAAGCCTCTGCCTTTGGCTCAGGTCATGATCTCAGGGTCCTAGGATCGAGCCCCACATCAGGCTCTCTGTTTGGCAGGGAGCCCATTTCCCCCTCTCTCTCTGCCTGACTCTCTGCCTACTTGTGATCTCTTTCTCTTTGTGTCAAATAAATAAATAAAATCTTGAAAAAAAAAAACCATAATAGAGAAAAAGAAGTCAAGAGATGAGGAGAGACAGATGCCTGATGACATCATTTGAGAACCTGATACAGCCGCGCCTGCAGAAGGACCTCTTGAGTGTTTAGTTAGGTAAGCCAACACAGTCCCTCTTCTATTCACATAGGTTTCAGGATCCTGTCACCCATAACCAGACGATTCCCAGATGATAAAATGTCTCAGAGATACCTTGGGGGTGCCTGGGCAGCTCAGTTGGTTGGGCATCCAACTTGATTTCAGCTGAGGTCATGATCTTGAGGTTATGGGATCAAGCCCCGAGTTGGGTTCTGCACTCAGTGGGGAGTCTGCTTGAGATTCTGTCACTCCCTCTGCGCCTCTACCCCCTCCTCCTAAAATAAATAAATAAGTCTTTAAAAAAAAAAAATGTGTCATCCAAGATACTTTGGATTCATTTTGCCCAAACCCAGTTTGATTATCATACCCTCACCTTTCCCACAGACCTGCCTCTCTCCCTACGTTCTCTTTCACCATTAAAATCATAACACAATGGTTCCAGCTAAAAACCTTGGAGTCTTCTTCACCCTCCCTTATCTGCTGTAGAGATTGGAATGACTTGTGCCCCATGGCTTGACTCTACAGAACCGGAGGGGAACCTTCAGCTGTATTTACAAAGGTGGGGGAGGCTCAGAGGTCACCCACTGAAGCACCATGTTCCTATAGGTAAACAGGGAACTCAAGGGCTTTTGCCAAGCCATTAGGATCTTACAGAATTTCTGGATGTGAATCACATGATGTAGAGGATGAGACTAGTGTATCTGGCTCTCCTATCAAAACACACCATAGGCTAAAATGAAATTCTGGCCAACTGCCTAGTAGCTTGTGGTTTGGAAGGCACCCTGGGCTGCATTTGTGAAAATATTCCTTCTGTCTCTAAGGCAGATTAAAAGAAATCGTGCAGACGGTGTGTCAACTATACCTTAAAAATAAAAATAAGTAGGGACACCTGGGTGGCTCAGTCCATTAAGCGGGTGCCTTTGGCTCAGGTCATGATCCCAGTGTCCTGGAATCAAGTCCCTCATTAGGCTCCTTGCTCAATGGGGAGCCTGCTTCTCTCTCTGTCTCCTTTGCCTGCCACTCTGCCTTCCTGTGCTCTCTCTCTCTGGCAAATAAATAAAATCTTTAAAGAAATAAAAATAAGTAAATTAAAAAGAAATTGTGTCATTTAAAAGTCAGTCACCATTTTTTTTAAAGATTTTATTTATTTATTTGACAAACAGAGACCACAAGTAGGCAGAGAGGCAGGCAGAGAGAGAGGGAGGAAACAGGCTCCCTGCTGAGCAGAGAGACGGATGCGGGGCTCGATCCCAGGACCCTGAGATCATGACCTGAGCCGAAGGCAGAGGCTTTAACCCACTGAGCCACCCAGGTGCCCCCCATTTCTTTTATATCTTCTTCCTGAGGGTTCCCGTTGTAATTCTAAACTTTACCTCTCTTTTCCTTTGCCACTTTCATCCAGTTGCCCTAAATCCTGTGCGTGGTACTTCTTAGACAGTCCTGTTTTCTCCATTCCCCTCTCAGATGAATATCCCTCTTGGGGGTTTGTATCAGCCTCTGAAAACTCTCCCCTAACCACCCCCACCCCCCAACCAGCTCCATCAGAGGGTGAACCCACAACACAAACTTCAGGTCCTTCACCTGCCCCAAATTGTGATGTCTCCCTGGTGCTTCCTAACCTTTACTGGGTCATAGACCCTTTTTTAAGAAGGTGATGGAAGTTATGGGTAACTCTTTCCAGAAAAGTCTGTGTTTTTGTTGTTTTGTGTTTTGGTGTACATCTCAAGGGGATAATGAACCCTCTGGACTCCACTTACCTATTTTTAAATTTTTTAAAGATTTTATTTATTTATATGAGAGAGAGAGAGTGAGTACAAGTGGGGGAGGGGGGGCAGAGGGAGAAAGAGAGAGAATCTCGAGCAGACTCCACGCTGAGCAGGGAACCCCACCCAGGGCTTGATCCCAGGACTCTGAGATCATGACCTGAGCTGAAATCAAGAGCTGGATGCTTAACATACTGAGCCAGCCAGGCACCCCTAGGTTAGACCTTCTTAAAAAGTATGTAGTCCTGGAACACCTAGGTGGTCCAGTCAGTTAAGCTTCCAACTCTTGGTTTGGGCTCAGGTCCTGATCTCAAAGTCATGAGATCCAGCCCCTGAGTCCAGCCCAGCATGGAGTCTGCTTAAGACTTTCTCTCCCTCTCCCTCTGTTCCTCCCCCCGTCAACCCCCACCCTGGGCTTGTGTGCTCTCTCTCAAATAAATAAATAAATAAATAGGCTATAGTTCAAAGTTTTTAGCACATCATTCATGGTCTTCCAAACTTATCTCTACCTGCCTTTTTAGCTGCAACTTCTGCCTTGTGCAGATAGTTATGTGTTTTGTTTTAAGATTTTATTTATGTAGGGTTGCCTGGGTGGCTCAGTCAGTTTGGCATCTGCCTTCGGCTGGGGTCAGGATCCTGGGGTCCTGGTATGGAGTCTCTAGTCGGAGGGGTGGTCCTTGCTCAGCAGGGAGCCTGCTTCTCCCTCTACCTGCTGCTCCCCCATTTGTGCTGACTCTCTCTCTTTCTCTCTCTCTCTTTGACAAATAAAGTAAATGAAATCTTTAAAAAAAAAAGATTTTATTTATTTATTGAAGAGAGAGCACGAGCAGAAGTTGAGGGGCAGAAGAGAGGGAGACACAGTCTCCCCACTGAGTGAGGAGCCAGAGGCAGGGCTGATCCCAAGATCCTGAGATCATGACCGGCGCCCAAGTCAGATACTCAACCGACTGAGCCACCCAGGTGCCCCGGGTTATGGTTGTTTTATGTCTGATTCCCCACCAGACCAAAAGCTTCCCCAACAGCAAAGACTATGCCCTTCATTTTCCCTTGTTATAGCTCCCCAGACAGAATAAAACTTTCTCTGGAGGGCAAATCAGAATGTCTAGCTTTGGCTAGATAAATTGTTGGCTCACTGCCAGATTTTTATTTTTATTTTATTTCACTGTGCTAAGAACTCTTACCATGATATCTGTCCTCTTCACGAATTTACATGCGGAAGACACAGTATTGTTGACTACAGACACAACGTCTTACAGCCGATCTCCAGAACTTCCTCATCTTGTTCAACTGACACTTCATGCCAGTTGATCAGTAATTCCTCATTTGCCACCGTTCCACTCCTGGATTCTAAGAGCTTGACTATTTTAGATAGCTCAGAGAAGTGGAATCATGCAGTACTTGTCTCTCTGTGTCTGGTTTGTTTCACTCAGCGGAATGTCCTTGAGGCCCATCCATGGTATTGCCTCTTGCAGAATTCTCTTCTTTTTTTTAAGGTTGGCTAGTACTCCAATGTGTGTGTGTGTGTGTGTGTGTGTGTGTGTGTGTGATGTTTTCTTTACCTATTCTTTTTTTTTTTTTTAAGATTTTATTTATTTACTTGACAGAGAGACAGGCAAAGAGGGAATACAAGGAGGGGAAGCAAGAAAGGGAGAAGCAGGCTTCCTGCTGAGCAGGGAGCCTGACATGGGGCTCGATCCCAGGACGCGGAAATCATGACCTGAGCGGAAGGCAGACACTTAATGACTGAGCCACCCAGGCACCCCTCTTTTTATTTTTTAAGGTTTTATTTATTCATTTGACAGAGAGACAGCACAAGTAGGGGAGCAGCAGGCAGAAGGAGAGGGAGAAGCAGGCTCCCTGCTGAGCAAGGAGCCCAACATGGGGCTCGATTCCAGGACCCTGAGATCATGACCCGAGCAGAAGGCAGACGCTTAACGACTGAGCCACCCAGGATCCTCTTCTTTACCTATTCATCTGTCGATAGTAGTAATAATCCCTGGGACAAAGTTGTGACCCAGGAATGGTGGTTTATTATTATTGTGGTAAAATATATAACATGAAATTAACCCATGTTTAGTGTACAGAACAGGAGTGTTAATATATGCACACTCTCGTGCAACAGATCTCTAAAACCTTTTATCTTACAAAACTGAAACTCTATGTCCACTGAACAAGAACCCCCTCCCGCCTCCTCCTACCACCCAGGCAACCAGCATTCTAGCTTCTGTGCTTCTGTGAAGGCTGAGAAATATTCCATTGGATGTAGACACCACGGGTTCCTTATCCACACACTCATCATCCAGTGGACATTCATGTTACTTCCACCTCTTGGCTAGTGTAAACAACGCTGGAAGAATGCGAAACTAGTTTGTATCAGAAACTAGTTCTCTTGGGGTGCCTGGGTGGCTCAGTCGTTAAGCGTCTGCCTTTGGCTCAGGTCATGATCCCAGGGTCCTGGGATGGAGCCCTGCATCAGGCTCCCCGTGCTCAGTGGGAAGCCTGCTTCTCCCTCTCCCACTCCCCCTGCTTGTGTTCCCCTTCTCACCATCTCTCTCTCTGTCATATAAATGAATACAATCTTTAAAAAAAGAGAGAGAAACTAGTTCTCTCCTTTCTTTTAATACCCTTGGGGAGAGCTTCATGGTTTATTTGCTTTTTTTTTTTTAAATAAAGATTTACCTATTTATTTATTTGACACACAGAGAGAGAACACACTAAAGGGGGAGTAGCTGGCAGAAGGAGAGGGAGAGGCAGGCTCCCCACTGAGCACAGGGTCCCATGCGAGGCTCCATCCCAGGGTCCTGGGATCATGACCTGATCTTTTAAAAAAAATTTTTTTTAAAGATTTTTTTAATTTATTTGAGAAAGAGAGAGAGAGTGAGAGAGTGCATGAGCGGGGAGAAGGTCAGAGGGAGACGTAGACTCCCCATGGAGCTGGAAGCCCGATGCAGGACTCGATTCTGGGACTCCTGGATCATGACCTGAGCCGAAGGCAGTCGCTTAACCAACCGAGCCACCCACACACCCCATGACCTGATCTGAAGGCAGATGCTTAACTGACTGAGCCCCCCAGGTGCCCCAATTTTGCTTTTTCTGTAAATAATTGTTAGGTTACACACCTCAGGCGTTTGGAGATGAGAATTCTATAGATACTACATATCAATTAGGGGGAAAGGGAAAGGCTCCCCCTTCCCTCCCCAGAACAATAACAGAGTATAGATTCTCTTTCAGTAGCCCTTTGACTAGATAAAGAAAGACAATCTATCTGCCGGGCTGTCACAGTGCTTAATCCTACAGCTAAAATTCCAGATTCCAGAGGCTCACTTATATAATGGGTGCAGAGCCATTCCCCCTCCCCCCCCCACAGTTCTGACTGAAGCAGCCCATCCATGGAGTCCTAAATCCTGACCCCAGCGATCAAAAGCGGGAGCGGGGTATGGACAGCAGTGAGGAAGGAAGACCACCCAAACACCAATGTGTAACTCCCTGGTTCAGAGATAACTTGTAAGGCAAAACGCTGGCTGATAATCAGGGCTAGGAGCTGTGCTTTGGTATTCCCTCCCCTAGCGATTTCCCGGGGAAATACATCAAAAAACATTTTTTTTTTTTTTTAAATCAAGTGAGCTCTACATCCACCTGACGTGGGGTTTGAACTCAGGACCCCAAGATCGAGAATCTCATGCTCTACAGAATGAGCCAGCCAGGCACCCTTGGGCGTTGTACACTTGGAATCAAAAGCATTTGCTACACATTTATAGGCACACATGGAGCCAGGGAACGACAGTGTGAGTCAGGTTCCCAAGGAGCTTCCTAGTAGCTGGAGTGAAGAGGCAAATACTCGCGGACGTGAGACAAATTGCACAAGGCAATGTATGTTCAGCGCTGTGTTTGTGGGGGGCGGGGTGCCATTGGCTGGGAAGAGCAGAGCGCACCGCGGGGGGATGGGGGTTTGCCCTGGACGCAGAAGAATCTCGGCATTTCAATAAGTGGAGAGGGTTTGGAGAGGCCTTTGGTGGTGCTTTGTTGTCGCTGACACGCCCAGAGTGCTCGTCCGTGCAGATACAGTACGGAGTCCTACAGTGGCGACTCCATGCTTGAAGCTGAGGATAATGACAAAAAGACATGGTCTCTGCCTTCAAGGAAGCTTTCAAAATTATTTCAAAAGAGACAGATTTGTCTAAGGTGGCCCACTGCTCTGGCCACAGAGACTCCCCCAGTATACTTAGTCCCCTGGAAGCAGAGCTAGACAACCGGGGGACTGGGGATCCAGGGCAGACAGTCTGGCTCTGACGCTATGTGCGGAAGTCAGCCAAGTCCCAACTGTGCGACCACACCAGCCTGGCCCGCGGTGGTCCCTGCTCATCTGATGCTGGCTCAGTCGCCCTGCATTTTCCACTCAGCCCTTAATCCTTGGCCCTTGAAGCTGGTGTTTGGTTTCCCAACCGCGGCATCCTTTGGCTCTTTAGCTGATTTAGGAGAGAAGATGAGAAGATGAGGAAGTGGGGCTTCCAAGAGGACATGCTCGGCAACAAGCCAGTGCAGGGCGGTGGCAGGGTGGCCGTGGAGGGAGCACTGGGACCCGGGGATACGCTAGTGGCCGACTCTGGTTTGAGGACCATCTCCAGCCCTTCCCCGTGGGTGACCCTGAGCAAATGATTTCTTCACAGGCTCCTTTTCTGCATCTGGCGAAACAGTACCTGGCGAAACAGTACCAAGTCGCAGGATTATTGCAAAGTTTCTGCGAAATTCTGAAAAGGACGCTCTTTGTGTGGAGCCCATGGTACCACGGGTTTGGAAGGGGATAATGCACGGAAGGGGCCCGGGGCAGTGTCCCAGGAGCTCCCCCGGAGGGCAGAGAGAAGAGGCACAAGCCAGCAGCCGAGCTAGCGTAACCCCTACTTATGATTTTGGCCAGGACGGAGGCTGCCAGGCTTGGTCCTCGGCGGAGCCATTCTGCGGTCACTCAAGGAGAAAGGGAGGGCCGTGGGGGAGGGGCCGGGAGGCGGCTGCGCGGCCAGCCTGTCGCTCTGGGATGATGGATGAGCCTACTCAGTGCCTTGTAATTAGCGCTGACTGGCTCTGAAAGTCTCACTGTGGGGAAATGTTCCCTGCTCCTCCGTGGCCGGGAGGCTCTCCTCCGGGATCCGGGCTGGGCGGGATTGGATGAAAAGTTTGCCCCCAAACTCTGGCACCCCCTCCCAGAGGCTGGTATGCACGTGCTTTTGTACACATGTGTGAATGTGAGTGTATGTGCGTATCTGTGACTCTTGTATAAGCGTATGTGTGTACACATACACACATACACATACACATACACAAAAGTATGTGTGTATTTACATGTCTCTGAATGCACATGTGTGCCAAGTTGCCCGTCAAGGGCAGGATTAAATGTGCAAGAACTTTCGGCTGGGAGGAGGGGAAGGCGCAACTGTCTTCCGTCATCACGAGTCCAGGTTCATCCCACACCAGCCACCTCCACCATGCCGCCCAAGTTGGACCCCAGCGAGATCAAAGTTGTATCCCTGAGGTGCACAGGTGGGGAAGTTAGTGACACGTCTGCCCTAGCCTGGGCGATCAGCCCCCTGGGTCTGTCTCCAAAAGACACTGGTGATGACATCGCCAAGGCAACCAGTGATTGGAGATCGGAAGGGTCTGAGGCTGACCGTGAGGCTGGCCATTCAGAGAGGCTCAGACTAAAGTGATACCTTCTGCCTTTACCCTGATTATCAAAACCCTCGAGGAACCACCAAAAGACAGAAAGAAGCAGAAAAAACATGAAGTGCAGTGGCAACGTCACTGTTGATGATGTTGTCAGCCTTGCCTGACGAATGCAGCACCAGTTCTCCGGCTGAGCACTCTCGGAACCATTAAAGAGATCTTGGGGACTGCCCAGTCTGTGGGTCGCAATGCAGATGGCCACCACCCTCGTGACATCATAGATGACATCAGCAGTGGTCCAGTGGCGTGCCCCACTAGCTAAGAACTGCAAAGGAAAAATATTTCAATAAAGGATCATTTGAAAACAAAACAAAACAAAATGCAAGGAGAGGAATCTGTAAAATGCTAGTCTTTTGTCTGGGTCACTTGAGGCTGACTTTCTATTTCAAGAAGTCACTTGACTGCCCCTCTTAGTTATCTAGATGGTAGGCAGCCCCTGTCCTGAAGGAGGAAGTACCAGAAGCATCCATGCCTCTCTATACAGGCTGCCCCTCCCTGAGTAGCCACAGCAGGGCAGGAGGGAAGAGGTGTTCCAACTTGTAGAAGGGTTTTTCTGGAATAAGGGGATTCATATTTCCCTAACATTTCTTCCTAAGATTCAAAATTGCAGAAAGCTTTTGGGATGGATGAGTGGAATTTCAACCCAGGCTTAGGGCAAGGAATATCAGTAGGTTCTCAAAGATGGAACCACCTTGGGGGACACCTGGTTGGCTCAGTCCATGGAGCACGTGACTCTTGATTGCAAGATTGTTAGTTCAATCCCCACGTTGGGCGTGGAGCCCACTTAAAAAAAATAAAATAAAATCTTTAATAAAAATAAATAAATCGGGGTGCCTGGGTGGTTCAGTCGTTAGGTGTCTGCCTTCCGCTCAGGTCGTGATCCCAGGATTCTGGGATCGAGCCCTGCATTGGTCTCCCTGCTTGGCAAGAGGCCTGCTTCTCCCTCTCCCACTCCCCCTGCTTGTGTTCCCTCTCTCGCTGTGTCTCTCTGTGTCAAATAAATAAATAAATAAAATCTTTTAAAATTAATTAATTAATTAATTAAAATGAAATTACCATGAGAGAAAGGGCATCTAGGTTTCCAAGCACTGGGGTCTACTCCACTCCATCATTCATCAACCATGAGACCTTAAAGGAGTAGATTTATTACTTTCTCTTTTTAAATTTATTACTATTTTTTTAGTAATCTCTATACCCAATGTGGGGCTCAAACTTACCACCCCGAGATCAAGAGTCACATTCTCTTCCCACTAAGCCAGCCAGGTGCCACTTTGTAAAATTAATTGCTTTCTAAGACCACATTTTGATCTACAAAAAGAGGATATAATGAGATTGTGCTTTTATATAGTATGTAAATTTGAGTTAAGCAAATTTGAAAAACCGCAAATCCCCCTTTTTTTAAGTTTTAAAGAGTTAATTTTTGTTTTTATATTTTTATTTCTTTATTTTTAAAGATTTTATTTATTTATTTGACAGAGATCTCAAGTAGGCAGAGAGGCAGGCAGAGAGAGAGAGGGAAGCAGGCTCCCCACTGAGCAGAGAGCCCGATGCGGGGCTTGATCCCAGACCCTGGGATCATGACCTGAGCTGAAGGCAGAGGCTTTAACCCACTGAACCACCCAGGCGCCCCTAATTTTTATTTTCTTAAAAAAGATTTTGTTTATTTACTTGAGAGAGAGAGTGAGAGAGAGAGCATGAGAGGGGAGAGGGTCAGAGGGAGAAGCAGACTCCCCACTAAGCAGGGAACCTGATGCGGGACTTGATTCCAGGACTCCAGGATGATGACCTGAGCCAAAGGCTGTTGCTTAACCAACTGACCCACCCAGGCACCCAAAGATTTTATTTTATTTTATTTTATTTCAAAGATTTTATTTTTAAGTAATCTCTATATCCAACATAGGGCTTGAACTCATCACCCCAAGATCATGAGCTACTTGTTCTTCCAACTAAGCCAGCCAGGTGTCCCTTTGTAGCTTAACTGCTTTTTTTTTTAAAATTTTCAATTCAATTAATTAACGTATAGTGTATTATTAGTTTCAGAGGTAGAGTTCAGTGGTTCATCGGTCTTATATAACACCCAGTGCTCATTAGATCAGGTGCCCTCCTCAATGCCCATTACCCAGTTACCCCTGCACCCCCATCAACCCCCAGTTTATTTCCTACAGTTAAGAATCTCTTATTGTTTGTCTCCCTCTTTGATTTCATCTTGTTTTATTTTTCCCTCCCTTCCCCACGATCCTCTGTGTTGTTTCTTAAATTCCACATATGAGATTAGCTGCTTTCTAAGACTCCATTTTTCATCTACAAAAAAGGAACATAATGGGTGTGGTACTATGACATATTACATAAATTTGAGTTAAGCAAATTTGAAAAATTGCAAATCCCCCTAAATTCTTGTTTTAAAAGATTTTAATTAATCTCTACTCCCAACATGGGGCTCAAATGCACTACCCTGAGATCAAGAGTCACACGCTCTTCTGACCAAGCCAGACGAACACCCCCAAACTCCCTAAATTAAAAAAAAAAATCACCAAGGTTACATGATTTCAAAATTGGTGAGTTGAGAGGGCCTGCGCACTGCGTTCACAACCATTATCACATGGCGGTATCCCTTGATAACGGCTATTAATGTTCACATCGTGAGAACAGAGCCATTGTTTATGTGCATCCTAACTTCTGAGAGGGGATGCTAATGACTAATGTGCTATTTCATAGTCAGCATTGTCCTTTAAAATATTTTCTGCATCCTAGAATGATATTTTCTCAGAGTTCATTAAGTGCTGGCATGAGTGCCAAAAAACACAGTCCAAAATCAATAACTTTGTAATGGAAGTTAGATATGATAAAACACTAGGAAAAAGCCCCAAGAACTGTCATGACATGCCAAGCAGTTAATTTAGGAGTGCCTGAGCCGGGAAACGTTAGAGATTTTAGTGTTTAGTAAATAAAGACTAGCATAAAGGCCAAAATATTCTGAAGTGGTTGAAGATTCCTCCCCACCCTTTTAGAATGATTCTTCTAGAAAATACAGTGTCAAGTTACTCCAGTCTTGAACTGCCCGACATCTTCGGTAGCATATCCTTCCCATAAGGTGTGATCTCTCCTTAAACGAAATCATGTAATCCACGAGAAATTCTTCATGTGGGGACCGTGGTTGCTGCTTCTGGGGTTACCGGGCTGGTCCTACCGGGCTGGTCCTAAGGGTTTGCAAGGACTGGGCTGGTTCCGATTCAGCACGTGGCTCAGGTCAGAGGTGGTCGGAATCTAGGCAAAACCTGAAGGTATTCATCTTTAGGAAATTACAGCTGAAGGAGTATAAGCCATAAACCTTACAATGGAAGTTTAAATCCCCATGTTGTCTATGAAAGCATCGGAACCTCATCAGAAATCCCGTGTCCAAAAGGCTACGCAGGACAAAGTTTCAACAGTGACGCCATGTGGTGAGAAGGGCTAACTGCGACGGAGCCCCAATCGCACTGCAGGGGTCCTTTGTTAGAATGTCTTCAATCAAACCCAGGTGTGGAGGAGGACTGTGTAACTGGGAAAGGAAGCAGGTCTTTGGAACTAGGTGGGCTGACACGCAGAACTTTGTCTATCCCAAGCTAGGCCGGCAGGGTGAGGGTAGGGGTCCTAGATGTATGTCTCTGTGTTTATGACTTTCTGTCTTAGGTGACGAGTGTCACTCATGCAAGTGCCAGAACTTGTTGAATATGCCAAGAGAGCAGCAGCAGCAAGAGGAAAATTATATGTAAGCAACCTGAAGCTTCATGTGACAAATCCTTCCTGAAATTATATGGATATAGACACAAAGTCCTTCATTCTTTTTTTTTTTTTAGTTTATTTATTTGACAGATAGAGATCACAAGTAAGGAGGCAGGCAGGCAGAGAGAGAGGAAGGGAAGCAGGCTCCCTGCTGAGCAGAGAGCCCGATGTGGGGCTTGATCCCAGGACCCTGGGATCATGACCTGAGCTGAAGGCAGAGGCTTTAACTCACTGAGCCACCCAGGTGCCCCCAAAGTCCTTCATTCTTTAAGGAAAATCTCAGAGCAGCAAGTTGCTTGGGAAAGTTGCCAGTAGTTTCTCTACAAATATGTAAGAACCACTACTGTAGACTGGGAAAATGGCCACAACGATTCATGCTCCCTTATATCCACGCCCTTTGCAGGTGACTTTGCAGGTCTCTTCTGAGAAGTGGAGACTTTTCCCTACACTTTGATTCTGAGCTGGTCTGGAACAAGGCAGGCGTGAGGTTGTGTTACTTCCTAGCTTCCGACTCGAGACCTTGTGTGCCTCTGCTCACACTCTCAGACTCCTACGGGCTCCACGAGTAAGTGCAGACTAGCCTCCTGGTAGATGAGAGGCCACATGCAGCAAAGCTGGTCAGCGGCTCCATCAGTCAAGATCAAAGACACGTGAAAGGAATCTATGAACTCAGCAAAGCCAGGCATGCTCAGAACTTCCAGCTAACCCCCCAGCTCACGGCAGTAGACACATAACCGAGGCCACCTTAAAGCAGGGGGCCCCAAACTGACTCCATGACTTATAAATGTGCATCATTTTCAAGAAACAAACTTTGGGGCTCCTGTGTGGCTCAGGGGTTTGGGCATCTGCCTTTGGCTTGGGTCATGATCCCGGGGTCCTGGGATCAAGTCCCACATGGGGCTCCCTGCTCGTCGGGGTGTCTGCTTCACCCTCTCCCTCTGCTGATCCCCTTGTGCGTGCTGTCAATTAAATAAATAAAATCTTTGGAAAAATAAACAAACCTTAAAAAAGTGACACATGCTCTTTTACATGAAATGACTCGAGACAGAACTCTCTCAATTCTCTCCATTTCCAAACTTAGATTTTCTACTCTTTTCCTGCTACAAGGATGTGGGGATTCATTCATTCAATCATTCAGTTGTTTATTTACTACTGTGTGTGTGTGTGTGTGTGTGTGTGTGTGTTTTAGGGTAAGGCACTTTGATAGTTTTGATGGGGACACATGGTGCAGAGCATGAGAAAATACAGATCTGGGCCCTTGGCTGGCTCAGTCAGTGGTGCACCCGACTCTGGTTTTGGCTCGGGTCATGATCTCATGGGTCATGGGATCAAGCTCTGCATCGGGCTCTCATGCAGAGTCTGCCTCAGGTTTTCTCTCTCTGCCCCTACCCCACCTGCCCATCTTTTTCTAAAATAAATAAATCTTTTTTTTAATAAAAAGAAAATAAAATACAGATCGGAGGCACCAGGCTGGCTCGGTTGGTAGAGCTTGCGACTCTTGACCTCGGGGTTGTGGGTTCCAACCCCACACTGGACATAGAGACTACTTAAAAATTTTGAAAATCTTTAAAAAAAGGGGCACCTGGGTGGCTCACTCGGTTGGGTGTCTGCCTTCAGCTCGGGTCATGATATCAGGGTCCTGGGATCAATCCCTGCGTCGGGATCCCTGACCAGTAGGGAGTCTGCTTCTTTCTGCCCCTCTCCCTGCTTGAGCTTGCTCCCTCTCTAATAAATAAATAAAATCTTAAAAAAAAAAACTTTTTTAAAAAAGATTTTGTTTATTTATTTGACAGAGAGAGACACAGTGAGAGGGAACAGAAGCAGGGGGAGTGGGGAACCCGATGCGGGGCTCAATCCCAGAACCCTGGGATCATGACCTGAGCTGAAGGCAGATGCTTAACGACTGAGCCATCCAGGCGCCCCTAAAAAACTATCTTAAAAAAAAAAAATCTGATTTAAAGTCCAGTTTGGAAAGAAAGGAAGGAAGCCTGAACAAATAAGCTACCCACCAAATTTGGATTCAGACGACATGGGATCAATTGACACCTGTGTGACCTTTGGATAGTTACTTAATCTTTCTGAGATTTAGCTTCCTTATCTCACAAACAGAAATAAAACCTGGCTCTCAGCATGGTGGGGAGGGTCCAAAAAATTGGCAAAGGACCGTGCTCATGGGTCAGAATCACTTTCCACCGCCTGACTCTGCTTGTCCATATCTCAGGAGGGCACTGAGCTCCACCTTCAAGTTAGCATCGCCCCAAGGAGGGAGGAATCTTCCTGAATTTAGGAGGTGGCTTTGCTTTCAACAACCTCTCACATACAAATCAGCCCACACAGGAAACAGGGTCCTCCCAGCATCCTGTGATGGACTTCTGCACACTCAGAGAGAAAGGCGTGCAGAGAGCACCCCCGCACATCAAGTCTGTTGTGACGTGGTGAGCTCCCCATGCCCACATAGCTACAAGTCATGTGGGTGACCCTTGTGGGGTTCACAGCTTTGCCTGGGAGACTGAGCTGCAAGGAAGGCCTCTGACCCGGGACTAGCTGTCCTGAGGTTTGGCTCCAGGAATGGCCCACATGGGAAGCCAGGTCTGCCTCAGTCCGAGAGCAGGAAACAAGGGCAGGGGATGGATATGACGGAGGAAATAAGCTGGGAATACCCCTCATGTCTTCTTTCTGCTTCTCTGAGGAACTTCAGCTGCAACCAGAACATGTATGAACTAGAGTACACTGACCAGTTTGGGCTCCTGGCCATGAATGCGCTTGCTGGTCAGAACCTATCATGGCGCCAGTCCCGCCAGCGCGTACTGAAGCTTGCGTCACCTCACGCTGCATTCAGTCCCAGGCCATAGCGAGGGGAACCAGTCTGAAGGGAGAGAGTGGTGAGCCCGGCTGCAGTGCCCAGCTAGCTCAGGTTTTGCATTGCCACCCTCCCCATGCCTCAGTTTCTCCTTGTCACCAGGGTATTCCTTGGTGGTTGGGGAAGCCAGATTCTCCAAGCAGCTTAAGTCCCTAGTGGGAGGCAGTGGTCATGCAAGCCCACATCCTGGAGGCTCTGACGGCCTTAGGAGATCACACGCCCTTCAGACACAGCTCAGGCAGGACTAGCTTGACCGGAGTTAAGACCCTATGGGCACATCAAATCTTCCTGCACGGCACATGCTTGATGGAGATCCAAGGAGCAGGGCGATATCCAGAAATCTGTCCTCATGTCTGGGTTGACAACACTGTAACAGCGGGAGGGGAAGGGGAGGCTGGTGCAGACACAGTCCTCGGGGGATTAGGGACAGGGGACCGGGACCAAAATGGGATGAGAAGGCAGAGAAAGGGAGAGAGGGAGATAGAAGGGCTAAAAGTTGGAGGGAACATCGGTGAGTTGAAGGGCAGAAGCTAGAAATGAGAACACACTGAGACACCTTCAGAGATGAAAAGAACACACAGGCGGCACCTGGCTGGCTCAGTCGGAGCGTGAGACTCTTGATCTTGGGGTTGTGAGTTGGAGCCCCACGTTGGGTGTAGAGATTACAGAAAAAAAAAAAAACTTAAAAAAATACTAAAACAAATAAAACCTATCTTCCTATTTGTGCCATGAAGCTGTAGGTTGTGAAGGCAGGAAGTGGGGTTAAGTCCTCTTTGCACTTCTGCTGCTTGGCATCATGCCCATTGCAACCCTAGGCACTCAGTGAACAAATCAATCAGGTTTTTAAGCCAGATTTTTCAGACAGAAGGGCAGAGAGATAGAAGAGCGTGGCTCTGAACTTCAGAGTCAAACACATGCTGTCACATCCCCGTTCTGCCATTTCCCAACTGCGTGACTTTGAACAAGACTTCCCCTCGCTGACTTTTCCATGTGACGTTGAGGCAAGGAGTAAAGGTCTCCAAGGCTCGTGGCAGGCTGCCTGTGTAAGCTCCTGACATTAATGCCTGCTGTTACGGTCACAGCAGTTGCAGACAAGGGACACGGGGACTGCAGTGAATGCATGGCCCTGGGACACCTGGGTGGTTCAGTCAGTTAGGCATCTGACTCTTGGTTTCACTCAGGTCATGATTCTTAGGGTTGTGAGATTGAGCCCTGCAATGGGCTCCATGGCAGGGAGACAACTCTAGATTCTCTCTCCTTCTGCCCTTGCCTCTTCCCCACTCACACATGTGAGCTTTCTCTCTCAAACAAAACAAAACAGAACAAAAAAAACAAAAGCAGGGCACAATAGCCCTGATTAATGACCTCATCTGTAACTTTGTAGTGCCTTTCCATTCTAACTCTAGGTCTAGCCAAGTGATCTGCTCTGGCTGATGGGACAAAGGCATAGATTTGATGCAAGCGAAGGTATGGAAAACACTGCTCCTTTCTGGGGCATCTGGGTGGCTTAGTCAGTTGAACATCTGCCTTAGGCTTGAGTCATGATCCTGGGGTCCTGGGATGGAGCCCAGCATAGGGCTCCCTACTCAGCGGGGAGCCTCCTTATCCTTCTCCCTCTGCCTGCCATACTCCCTGCTTGTGCGCGCTCTCTCTCTGTCAAATAAATAAGTAAATAAAATCTTGGGGGAAAAAAAAAGACAGCCTCTTTCTGAGGCCTTTCTTGGAACTCTGCCATTGCAGGGTAGCCTGCTGGCAGGATGCAGGAGTCATGCAGAGGACAGCCAGTGTCCCAGTTGAGGCCATTATACATCAGCCAACCCCCAACTATTACAGATGCATGAGGAAGCCCAGGGAAGGTCAGCCAGGTCGAACCAGGTCAGCAAGACCACTCAGCCAATCCCAAGACTTACATGCCATAACAAATGGTTGCTATTTTAAGCCACTAAATTGAGAGTGACTTGTTACACAGCAATACTAGCTTTTACAGGGGCCATGGTTGTCCCCGTCCTCTAAAATTGAAAGGTAAGCAAGAGAGGAAGTCATGGTCTGCCAGGTTTTATTTGTAGAGTCTGGTGAACTTGAACCAGATGAAGCTGTGAAAAGTGCTTTGGGGAACCACAGGGAAGGGATGACAGAAGTAGGTCCCTTCACCAGACCCCGAGTGAGCCCTTCACGTGAAGAGCGGGGGGACACCTAGGGCGGGAGGTGGCTGTGGGGCCAGTCTAGGCAGGGCTGCCCCTGGGAGAGCGAGGCTGGAGGGGGACAGCTTGCCTTAGCCTGGTGCCCTGCGGGTCTCAGACCCGGGGGTCATACACCCGCCCCATGAAGACAGGGAACCTGTGCCGCTGGTCCCAGAGCAGGAAGAGGAAGGGCTGCTGTACTTCGAAGACCAGCAAATTGCGGGCCACGGAAATCACCGAGGCCGCCGCCGCCTCCACCCCAGACTCCGTGAGCTCCAGCGTGGTCTGGTGCTGCATCGCGGAAACCTGAAGATCCATGTCCTCGGTCAGCCCGCACAGGTTGAGGTCGTAAAGAAAGTCAAAGAATTCTAGAGCATAACCAAGACAAAAAACAAAGAGTCAAAGAGCAGCAGGAGGGGCGCCTGCCTGGCTCAGTGGGAGGAGCCTGCGACTCTTGATCTCAGGGTTGTGGGTTCGAGCCCCATGCTGGGTGTAGAGATTACTTTAAAAGAAAAAGGAAAAGGCAGACCAACATGAAAGCTTCAGCTACTGGAGACATCTGTCCTAAATTTTCGGAATTGGTCCCAAGTCCCAGTGTTCTCTTCGTCCTCCTCCCCTGCTTGTCATGTTATACATTGTCCTTCTGGTACAGTTCATGGGATCCTCTATCAGTGGGCCCGTCTTCATTCCCACCCCTACCTTTTCTAAAGAGGTAAGAGGCCTTGCCGACCCTCCAAAGAACCCTGAAAAATGATGTCCTTGTTTCCAAGGACCCCAGAAGTGAGGTCATGTATCAGAAAAAGGTCATGTTTTATCAAATGAGGTCATATACAAGGATGTAATGTCATAGACTAGGAAACCAGTTCATCCATCAGAGAGTCAAGTTCTATCGTAGAAAATGAAGTGGTACATCAGGACATGAGGTCAAGATCAGGAAGTGAGGCCAAAGGTTAGGTAATAGAGTGTTGCCTCCTCCAAACTCAGAAGGGTCCAGACTGCATCATCCAGACAGCTTCTTGCATAGCCCACGAGGTGGCTGAGTGTTATGAATGGTCCTGGGGAAGGAGTGTCTATGACCCATCCTGGTCACTTGTCCCAGTGTCTTTGTCACAATGAACCATGATGGCAACAGTCAAGTTGGAGACCTGGGCTGGTGTTCTTGCTCACTTCTAACCAGCCCAAGGGACCTTGGGTAAGTCAGGTAAATTTCATGTCTCACTTTCCTCAACGATCCAATGGGATAACAGCACTCTCCCCTGTAACTCACGGGACTGAGGCACGACCTGACATTATGGGTGTATACCATACTCTAGAGAGAGCTAAATCACGCTTTAAGGTCAGCCCCCCACCCCCACCCCCAACAGCCTAGGAGCAATCCCGAGCTGCCAGGGCTCACTCAGTTTCTCCATGATGGTCAGCATGTCCTGGTTGCTCTTCACTTTGATGCGGGGCAGCGTCAGGAGGGTGGGCTGGAACTTGCTCATCTCCAGCTTCTTCATGATGGCCTTGAAGATAGTGGGGTTGAGAGCCTTCTCCAGTTCTTCGAGATGGTGTTTCATGCTCTGAGGCATCAGGATCACCAAGCTCAGGTTGTGGGAGAGCTGCAGCTGCCCCACCTGGAGAACAAGAGATGCACCTTATCCGTCTTCCTACCCCAGCTCTCCTGGATCCCACCCCCTAAGTCCCAAGGCTTATCTTCTGTCTGCTGCCACCGTTCATGCTATCACAACAAGCCACAGCTGGTCCTGGGCTCCCAAGCTTTATGACAAAATGGGGATGGCAGCTGGGTGGACAGTGCTGGTCTAATCCCATGCACATGAGATACGGAGGAAGGAGTATGGCTTTCTTATCACACAGGCCGAGGATGGCACCCTGACTCTACTTCTGACTAGCTAGGTAATACAGGCAAGTGACTGGATCTATCTGAACCCTGTTCTTTCCCCTTCCAGTGTGCTGTGCATAAAGTGTGTAACAGGCAGGGGCACCTGGGTAGCTCAGTTGGTTGAGCGTCTGCTTCGGCTCAGGTCGTGATCCCAGGGTCCTGGGATCAAGCCCCACACTGGATCCCTGCTCAGCAGGGAGCCTGTTCCTCCCTCTCCCTCTGCCCTTCTCACAACTTGTGCGCGCGCTCTCTTTCTCTCTCTCAAGTAAATAAATAAAATCTTAAAAAAAAAAAAAAAGATTTTATTTTCAAGTAATCTCTACACCCAATGTGGGGTTTTGAACCTATAATGCCAAGATCAAGAGTCGCATGGTCTACCAACCAAGCCTGCCAGGGGCCCTGGTCCTTTTAAAGACTTTTTTTTTTTTTAAGATTTTATTTATTTATTTGACAGACAGAGATCACAAGTAGGCAGAGAGACAGGCAGAGAGGAGGAAGCAGGCTCCCCGCCGAGCAGGGAGCCTGATATGGGGCTCGGTCCCAGGACCCCAGGACCACGACCCAAGCTGAAGGCAGGCTTTAACCCACTGAGCCACCCAGGCGCCCCCTTTTAAAGACTTTTGATGGCTCTTTACAGCCTACAAGATTAAGTATAAATGTCTTGGTGTAGCATTCGAGATTGTAGACAAGCCAATCCTAGCTAATCCTTTCAAGCTTGCCATTAAAAGGACTTCCAACTGGTGGTCAGACAAAAGTATGACACAGGTATAGGACCCATGGGTCTAATATATAGGGGTTTTCAATTTGCCCCAGTGGACACTTGACAATGTCTAGAAACTTTCTGGTTGTCACAACTGGAGGAGAGGGGACTCACAGGGCTGCTGTTTTCTAGTGGATAGAAGATAGGGATGAGGGGCCCCTGGGTGGCTCCATGGGTTAAGCCTCTGCTTTTGGCTCAGGTCATGATCTCAGGGTCCTGGGATCGAGCCCCGCATTGGGCTCTCTGCTCAGCGGGGAGCCTGCTTCCCCCCCCCTCCCCCGCCTCTCTCTGCCTGCCTCTCTGCCTACTTGTGATCCCTCTCTCTGTCAAATAAATAAATAAAACCTTAAAAAAAAAAAAAAAAGAAGACAGGGATGAAGCTAAATCCTGCACGATGCTCAGCAATCGTCCTCCTAACAAAGAATAATCTAATCCAAAATGTCAACAGTGCCAATAGGTTCTGTGCACTGACCTTGAATCTCGGACCAAAAGGTTACCATGTTGCGGTTTTGACTTCCAGCCGGTAACCGGACCATACCAGAGTTGGTAAATCTAACCTCCTTGGTTGAGTAAATGCTCTTAAGTCCCAGAAAGATTCAGAATTAAGTACGGCTATGACAAAGTAAACCAACTCCATAGTATTTTTTTTTTTAAATTCCCTTTTTGAGAGAGAGAGAGCTTGAGAGCATGAGCAGGGGGAGGAGCAGAGGGAGAGGGAGAAGCAGGCTCCCCACTGAGCAGGGAGCTCTATCCGGGGCTCCATCCCAGGACCCTGTGATCATGACCTGAGCCGAAAAGGCAGATGTGTAACTGACTGAGTCCCCCAGATGCCCCCCAACTCCACAGCATTAACATCAGGGTACCTGAGGGTAATCTGCGTGTCCGCTATTCAAAATAGTGCTTATAATTTTTAAGAGAAATCAGACATACTAGTTTTATGCTTTGAAGCGAAAAGGTATAGGATAATTAAATGGGAGAAGGATATTGGGATGCTGGTGGAAAGGTGATCTACCCTTTGAATTTAATTTTTATTTCACAGCAGCCTTTGATGCTTGGAAGATACGGCAAAGCAGGGCTGTAATTCAGCTCTGATGGGTAGCTGACATGCTTCAAAAGAAAATCAAGTACATTAAACTTACCCATGCCATTCTGGTTCTGTTAGTTAGGAGTGGTCAGCTACATCGGATAGGCATAGACGGGTGGGTGGAAAGGTGCATGAATGATTCAGAACAGTCAGAGGTAACCTTTTCTCTGAAGCCTTCCTGGGCACCTCTAAGTGGGTTGTACCCTTCACCACCCTCCAATGATTTCATCCATTTATTCAGCAAACCTATAATGAGCACTTATTACATGTGGTATTGTTCTGGGCCCCCAGGGATAGGAAACAAGGCAGGTGAGGTTTCTGTTCCCAGGGGAGAGACAATATCTCAGGGAGACAAACAATATTGTAATAAAATAAGCAAATAGGGGCGCCTGGGTGGCTCAGTGGGTTGAGGCCTCTGCCTTCGGCTCAGGTCATGGTCTCGGGGTCCTGGGATCGAGCCCCGCGTCGGGCTCTCTGCTCAGCGGGGAGCCTGCTTCCTCCTCTCTCTCTGCCTGCCTCTCTGCCTACTTGTGATCTCTGTCTGTTAAACGAGTAAATAAAATCTTTAAAAAAAAATAAAATAAAATAAAATAAGCAAATAAACAACCTAATTTCTGATAATGATAAGTACCATGAACATAACCAAACAGGGCAATGTTTCAGGGTGAGGTGGGGGCCACTTTAAGAAGCAGGAAGTTCTCAGGGCTCCGGGTGGCTCAGTGGGTTAAGCCTCTGCTTTTTGGCTCAGGTCATGATCCAGGGTCCTAGGGTCAGGGTCTCTGCTCAGCCGGGAGCCTGCTTCCCCCTCTCTCTCTGCCTGCCTCTCTGCCTACTTGTGATCTCCCTCTCTGTGTCAAATAAATAAATAAAATCTTAAAAAAGAAAAAAAGAAGCAGGAAGTTCTCGCCATTGAGGTGACCTTTGACCTGACACCCAGGAGTGCAGAAGGATCAAGTTATGTGACAATATGAGTGAGAAAGGGTCCAGGCAGAGGAAAAAGGGAAATCTCCCTCCCAAGGTGGACCAAGCCTGGCACTAAACCACTGGGTATTCTCCCAGTGTTTTCTATCTCCTAAATCTGTGTCTTATTGTCCTAACAAGGCAGAAATATCTAGATATATATAGAAATAATTAAAATCTTCTGGGCTCCACAGTCAATCTTCCCTCCCTCCCCACCCGTTGAAATTTTACCGCTCAATTTCTGCGAAGGAACGTAAGTCATTTACCAAGGGTATATGCGTCTACACCTACCACATACATGCACACATGTCTACACCTTCCCAGCCACGGGTACACCCACGCATGCATACTGTACACGGGCACACATACACACAGGACTTGCCAAGCCACCAGGGGCTCCTGGTGGGTTGACAGGAAAGAGATACAGATGAACAGACTCACTTCTGGCCGTTTGACGCGGTAGAGATGAAGAAACTTTATAGAATCCTGCTCTCCAGCCTAAAATAAACAATGCCTGCCTCGGCCAAGCTAGAGAGGGGAGAAGCACAAAAGACAGGGTAGAAATACAGATGGAAGGAGTAGAAATGATGAATTCGTAAGGGTGTTAATACCCCAAAGTGATGGGGCCATAGCAGGAAAGACATCAGGACCCACCAGAGGCTCTGAGACAAGAGTGGGAAGGGCCGAGAACATACCCTGGCCTTCAAGGTCGGGTCAGTGAAATGAGCCACAGGGTATTTCTTGCTGTTCATCATCGACACTTTTATCACAGAGGATTTGAGGTAAAAGGGCTCCATCGAGGTTCTTTTTGGATCAAATGTTTTCTTCCACTTGGCTAGAGGGAAGGAGAGAGAGGGTTACTCTAATGCAGGTGAGAAAGGATGAAGAGGATTGAAAAGCCCCATTGGAAGGGGGTGGGCCGGGCTCAGTGGGATCCAGGTGTAGAATTCGGGGTTGGGTGGGCTTTGAAGCCAGGAGAGAAAGGACACGGGAGGGAAAGACCACTGGGTCCAGGGCTCCCTTACCATTCAGGTAGACGGCATTGAGGAGGACAAGGCGGGTGTCAGAGGGCAGACTTTCCAGCAGCCGTGTGATCTTGTGGTTGGTGTTCTCTGCCACCCAGGCATTGATGAGCTCCGTGTTGATATCACTGTCATTTCCTAGGACTCTGGGGCTGCTGCCGTACAGGCTCTGAGAGGCATTCACAAAGCCGTCCCGTAGGACCAGGTCTAGGGGAAGGGAGCAGGTGGAGAGAGGGAAGCATGAGTCCCCCAGACATTCTCTCCCTTCTAAGAGGATGGGAGGGAGCGTGTTTCCTACTGCTTTTAGCTCTCTGCAGTGAGCACAGCAGGTTGGAGCCGGGGTCCAGCCCACTCCTCTTACAGATACGGCAACTGAGGCCCCGAGAAAGCAAGCCCTGGACTTAGGGCAGGACCCCTCCCAGGCCCTGGCTGTCTCTCCTTGCAGTGCACCTGTGGCTTGATGAAATAACTCAGATACTAACTTCCATCTGCCAGTGTTTTCCCTTGTTTCTTCCCTTAATTCAGCAGGGAACCCACTCTGCTTCTCAGCCTCAGCGGAAGCTCATGGCAAGACTTCCTGGCTTTTGTTCTCCAAAGGTCAAGTCCACTAAAGAAAACAGTGTTTGAAAGAAATTGTTCCTGGACTGCATAGATAATATCGAATGCAGTTGTATTCTCTAGCAATCTATCAAGACAGAGGATTAAGTTGATTTCTAGCAAATAAGTAAACACAGTGTTTCTTGAACACCTCTGACACAGATTTTTCCCATCTCTAAAAGAGGGTATTTATTTTAAGAGAACCAGGCTGGTGAGTTTTTTGTTCCCCCCCCCCTCCTCCTCCTTCTTCCTCCCTATGTTTTCTGGTTTGTTTTTTGTTTGTTTGTTTGTTTATGATTGTATTTATTTGTCAGAGAGAGAGAGAGCACAAGCAGGTGGAGAAGCAGGCAGAGGGAGAAGCAGTTTCCCTGCTGAGCAGAGAGCCTGATGTGGGGCTGCATCCCAGGACCGTGGGATCATGACCTGAGCCAAAGGCAGCCGCTTAACTGACTGAGCCACGCAGGCGTCCCTGTCTTCTGTTTTCTACAATGAATGATATTGATTTTATAGTTAAAAAAAAAAAACAACAGGAAAAATTTTTTTCCTTTTAAAGAAGGGGGGCAGGGACACCTGGGTGGCTCAGTTGGTTTCATGTCTTCCTTTGGCTCAGGTCATGATCCCAGGGTCCTGGTGGAGCCCCACATCGGGCGCCCTGCTCGGCAGGGAGCCTGCTTCTCCATCTGCCCGCCGCTCCCCCTGCTTATGCTCTCTGACAAATAAAATCTTTTAAAAATAAATAAATAAAATAAAGAGGGAGCAGACGAGATCTTTAGCTTTCAAACCTTTTTAAGGAGCAGAACTATCCTGAAATAGTCATGTCTGAAGCCCACGGTTAAAAGGGCTCTGGTTGGGGCGCCTGGGTGGCTCAGTGGGTTAAAGCCTCTGCCTTCGGCTCAGGTCATGATCCCAGGGTCCTGGGATCGAGCCCCGCATCGGGCTCTCTGCTCAGCGGGGAGCCTGCTTCCTCCTCTCTCTCTCGCTGCCTGCCTCTCTGCCTACTTGTGATCTCTGTCTGTCAAATAAATAAACAAATCTTTAAAAAAAAAAAAAAAAAAAAAGGGCTCTGGTTGAGGCTGGGTGAGGGCTCAGAGCCCACCTGGCTCTACCTGCTTCCCATAGGAAGTGGTACCCCCACACCCACTCGGCCTCCCCCATGCCCCTGGGCTCCCATCATGACTCCTGAGGCTGCTCAGTAGAACCCCAGGGCTCTGGGGAAGAAAATTTGAAAATACCTGTATCAGATCATTTTGGAAGCTCATTAATCTCATTATATCTTAATAATGTAATACATGTAAATGACCAGAAATTCATAGAACACGAAAGTACAAAAACTAGAAGCCTCAAGATTCCGCTGAGCCAGGTTAACAAAACACCATTTATCTTGAGCTCTCCGGTTCTACCGATGAATGAAAGCAGAAGGACATTCTTATTTTAACCAGCACTGATGAATGGAAACGACTTGCCCAAGGTCTGGGCCATCCTGCTCTCCCGGAGCCAAAGGACATTCCTGCTGAGGCCCTTACCTGTTCCGCAGTCCATCCTTGATGTCCTAGCTCTAACATGCCCTCTGTCCTCTTTCCCCTCTTTCTGAGGCATCGGGTCCTCCTCAGAGTCCTCTCAAAGTCCTGCTGGGCAGCCGCTGGCCTTTCCCGGGGTGCTCACCTGGGCTGTGGAAGAGCTGAGAGACTACGGTGAATCCTTTGGATGTGAAAGCCCTCAGGGCCTGGTGGACACAGGAAAAGTCCTCGGGGTAGGAGAGGAGGCTCTCCAGGTTTCTCTTGGTGCTGTCCCCAGCCCCTGCAACAAAGGGCAGAAATGAGGAAAAATTGCGGGGCAGGGGGGAGCGGCAGGAGGGGGTTGGAGGACTGGACATGACACCTGTCATTAGGACAAGGATGGAGGGACCAGGCTGGCATGGGTCGGGGGAGTGGGGTTATTTCCTGCTATGGAGGGGATCACAAATCATCAGAGCGGGGACAACTGTTTCTGAAGACAATCCAGAGGTCAGAACGAAAGCGGTGGGGGAATGATGAATTATCCCAGTTAGGCTTTTCCAGGGCTTTGAATCCTCTCTGTTTTCTACCCAATTTCAACCCCACACATCCCGGAAAGCCTAGTCCAATCACTGCCTGT
The DNA here is from genome assembly GCF_963455335.1 of Martes martes. Classification (NCBI taxonomy): domain Eukaryota; kingdom Metazoa; phylum Chordata; class Mammalia; order Carnivora; family Mustelidae; genus Martes; species Martes martes. Next base: position 12,887,728 of record NC_137898.1, read on the forward strand.
TTCACAGGACGGTTGAGTTGGTTTGGGTTTACACAGGTTAACACTGCAGGCGGGGACACTAGCTCACCGGTAGGAGGAGAAATCAGAGCATCACAAAAGAGCATGGAGAGTCAATACCCCTACGTTATTCATTATCAAACATCTATTGTGCCCATCTTCCCTGTGGTAACAGAAACAACTCACGGAGCACTTACTTGGTTCCAGGCATCACAAGTGATCCTCCCCTACGAGCTCACTGTATCTCCACAATACTTACCTTTCACAGAAGGGTAATTACTCTCCCTATTTACAGATGAGGAAACTGAGGTTTAAGAGCGTCAGTGATCTGCTCCACTCAGGATCCCAGAGTTAAGTGGAGAAGGGAGACAAGATTCAAGCCATACATTCTAGGCAATAAAGAAATCTGCCGAAGTCAATCAACTGCAGCATGCCTCCCAGGGGACACCTGGCAGTTTGGGGGGTTCCTAACTGGAGAGTGTAGGTAGAGCTTTATCCCATGGGAACATCTCTCAGGAAGACAGGGGATTAACATTTTTTGACCTCCCTCTAAGCCAGGCACTAAACGCTCTTCCTTCTTTCTTTCTTCCTTCCTTCTTTCCTTTCTTCTTAAGCATTTTATTTATTTATTGTGAGAGAGATCACAAGTAGGCAGAGAGGCAGGTGGGGGGCAGGGGGTGTGGGAAGTAGGCTCCCTGGTGAGCAGAGAGCCTGATGTGGGCTCGATCCCAGGACCCTGAGATCATGATCTGAGCCAAAGGTAGAGGTTTAACCCACTGAGCCACCCAGGCACCCCTAGTTTCTGTTTTGAAGTAAGTATAACCACCTCCATTTCACACCTGAGGACTCAGGCTCAGATAAGTTAAGTAACCTGCCAAGGTCACACAGCCAGTAAGCAGCATTAGTAGGACTTTACTCTGTCTATCGCTTATGGTTTCATCTTCCTTGCTGCCTTACCCTGACACACGGCTGAGGACTGGGACCCTGTTTTATATGTTCCTGTGTAGTCCATGGGGTTTTGTAAGCAAGAGAGCCTGTTCAATCACTGTTAAGTGAAGGAATAAATGAATGCTCACCTCGCCCCCCCCCCAAAGTAGCCCAGGTTTATAGCCTTCCCCCCAAGGCATGGCTTTGTAGGCATCTGGGTTGGAGACCCTCATGGGAGGGTCCAACATACAACCTGGAGAGAACTTAGGTTCTTACCAAGCAGGACCTGGGTTAGGAGGCTGGCAATGCTGAACGGAGAAAAGGCCATGTTGGTCTCTGCCTTCTTTGTCGCTGAGAAGGCATGGTAGAGCTTCACAGAGAAGTCTATCAAAGCCTCCCTCAACTCAGACTCTGCCCAAGGAGTCTCCAACTCAGAGCAGGAAGTGACAGGCTCTGGGCAGAGGGGCATAGTAGTGGGCTGGATGGGTTGAACAGTGGACTGGATGAAGGGCTCAGTGGTGGCTGTAAGAGTGGTATTGGCTGTTACGATGGTTGAGTTGATTGGCGACAAGGTGGAAGAGCCCACGGTGTGTTCGGTGGGTGGATTCTTGGTGATCTCTCCCTCCAAGATCTGTCCTTCACTTTCCTCTCGCCAGCTCTCTGCCGTGGAGCTGGGGCTAGTAACATTCAGACTTGAGGAGGCTCTAACCTGTGATTCAAGAAACTGAGTTTCATTTTTCCTACCATGAAGCACAGTCAAAAACTCTCAAAGCACTCACACTCAAAGCAGGAAGGGAAGGTGGGGATGTGGAAAAAGTCCTGTACCAGAGACTGATTCCTGGGAAAGCCTGGTGGGTAAGGGACACGCCCTGAAGCTGCCACCCACTAGCTCCTCTGGAGAAGGGGCAATGCAGGAGCCAATGCGGGTTGAGGCAGAGGTAAGGGGCGGGCAGGGACTCTGTTATCACTGAGGAATTGCTGCCATAAGGGCAGCTGTTTCCCAGACTTCGGAGCTGAGAGCCCATTGCCATTTATTCGTGTTCTTGCAATTTCTTTAAGTGTCTGCCTGTCTTGGCTCACCTGCCAGGCGAGTAGAGAGGTTTGAGCTTGTGACCTCTGCATGAGAACAGTAGTTTTTCCAACTGTGGGTTGCAAGCCATAATAGGAAACCATCAGCATTCTGGAAGGAAGGAAGGAAGGAAAGAAGGAAGGACAGAAGGAAGGAAGGGTGAGTCAGAAGGGGATGGGAGGAAGGAAGGAGGAAGAAATAGTATAGACCAGTGGCTCTCAATCAGAGACAATTTTAATCCCTGGAGACTTTTGGCAATGCCTGGAGGCATTTTTGGTTATCACAGGAAAGGGAAGGGAATTGGGGGTAGGGCAGAGATGTTAATGGCATCTAGTGGGGTGAAACCGGGGTAGGGCAAAACATCCTACAATGCACAGGATAGCCTCTCATAATGAATTTTCCACCCCCCAAATGTCATGGTTTCTAGGTTGAGAAAACACGTATTATCCCATTTCACTGATAAAAGAAACCAACACTGAGACAGTAACAAGCTCAGGGTTTCCCGGAAGCGGCTCGTCTCACTCTGATTCTAGATCCCTCGCTAACCGCTGGCAGCACCTACAGATTCTCTAAGGGCACTCCCCATGCCAACTTCCACACACTACCCTCAACAGACAGCCAAAGCAGGAGTCCACCTTCCTCCTGACTCCGAAGCCACTGGGACCTCTCACTGGGATCCTCCCCCAACCCTCCACCCAGACCCAGGAGTCAGCTGCCTTTCCTGGCGTTTTGACAGGTGCAGCCCAGGAAGGACTTAGGTCTCTGCAGCCAGGGCCCCACCGCACAGCTCAGCTGCAACCCCTTGCTCTTGGATCACAGAATGCTGTCCATCTCCTGGCTCTCTCTGACCCTTCCGCTTTATTCTCCACTTTATAAACCAGTACCGGTAGGTTCGGAGAAGCGACTTGCTCAAGGCCACCCTAACGGCTGGGCAGCGGGCCGGGATTAGAACCCGGCTCTTGCCTCGCTCTCTCTGAACCCCGGTGCAAGGACCACACTTGCTGATCCCAAGAGGCGCTCTCCTCATTCTCCGGGCCCACAATGGTTAATCCTCAGCCCCCCTCAAAGGGGCCACTCACCCCAGCCAGCAGCAACAGCAGCAGGAGGGTCAGCGTGGTCAGCGTGGAGGCCATCTGGGCGGCGGCGTCAGCCCGGACCTGCGGAGCCAGCCGGCAGCGTTGTCAGCGCCGAGCCCTGGGGTCCTGGGGGCCTCCTCTCCACTCCCCGGTCTCTAGCCACCACCCTGGGCCCGCCCCCATTCCATTCCGGGACTTAGCCCCCAAGCGCGAATTCCCTCCTCCTCCTCCCCCGCCCACCTTCTCCCAGGCTCCTCCCCCTATTTTGTTTTCCCCGAACTGCTTCCCTTTCCCGGCACCCGCTGGCCCTTCCTTCCCCCTCCCAAGCCCGGGTCTCCATCCATCTGTTCCATCCAGAGAGTCCTGCTTCAGTCTGACAATGACGCCCAGAGGCAGCGGGGGCAGGGGAGGTCCAGAGGGGGCTGGGCACCACAGCTCAGGCGGGAGCGGGGGCACCCAGGGAAGAGGGGCACGTGGGGGCGGAGGGTAGGACAGAAGTCTTCGGTGGAAGACTTTCAGAGATAGAAAGGGGGGCAGGAAACTCGGGGAGGGAAAGGAGGAGATGAGGACACCCCACTCCCCAAACCCCCACCCCCACCCTATCACCAAACCTGCTCCAAACTCCCGGTGGCTGGACAGCTTCAGAGCAGACTGCGCGGACAGTCCCACAGGGTCAAGGAGGTGGGGTGTGCGGTGGGGTCGGTCTTGGCTATTGGCTGGCCCGGGACACTGCCCGGTTACAAATTAAGGATGATTGATCGCTGATGTGAGTTCCCGTAAACGAGGATGGCCGGACCCCTCCGTCGGGCCTTTGTGGGCCGGGCCTGAATTCAGCCCCGAGCCCCTCGGGAGCCGGGGGTGGGGAAGCTTAGGTAGAGCTTCTCAGCTCCAAGGCACCGAAGCTCCTCTTCCGTCGTCATGGGTTCTGATAAAAACTGTGGAGACCCAAAATGTGCCCTGTAGGTGACAAGCAGCCGGCTTTTCGGAAATTGCTCTGCTCAGCTAATCCTCAAAGTGACCCTTTGGAAACAGGTCCCAATGCGCGCATTTGATAGTTAAAAAACCTGGGCCTTAAAGCAGTTAAATGTCTGGTGGGTGATCACCCTCCCTTGGAAAACAGCCCGGACTCGGACCTAAATGGCCTGGAGTCCTAACCTCCACCCCGCTCTCCCCTGCGCTGTGTGGGTGTTCTGTTTCTCCTGTTGGAGACTCCCAGCCAGTAGTTATCCCTTTGTGAAGCAGACAGCCTCCGAGGCACCCAGCCCAGCAAGCATTCCCCTTCGTGTGAAAAGCCCACAGCTGGGGCAGATGCGGTGGGGGTGGGGGGCCGTGGCTGGGAGCCAGCAGACCTAGCTTTGAGGCCTGGCTAGATGTGTGACCCTAAGTAGTTTCCCCCTTAGCACCTAACTCTCTTCATGGGGTTGCCAGATAAAATACAGGAAGCCCAGTTAAATTTGAATTTCAGATCAACAACAACAAAAATTCTTTGGAAGGATGTCCCATGCAATACTGGGACATAGGTTAAAATCTTTTTTCTCATTTAGCTGAAATTCCCAATCAACTGGGCATTCTGCATCTTATCTACTAAATCGGGCAACCTTACCTCCTTTGCAAAGCAAGGAAGTGTCTGATGACCTAATATAGCTCTAGAGTTCTATGATCATCATCTCACTGCTGGGCCTGTCCTGTTTGGAACAGCCAGGAAAGTTAGCTTCAGAACTGCTGTTTGATGGGACTGACCAAGGACAGAGGATAGAAAAGGTGTGTGTCTCCTTGGGGATCATTGGAAAGGAGCCACAGAAACTCTGCGCCAGCTTTGCCAGGGCTCCATTCCCTGTGCCGACTTGGGAACCTTCTGAGCCATGGGGAAGTTCCTTCAGCACAGAGACACACACAGTGCCACTTCCCCAACCCCAGGCCTAAGCTGGGGACCTGGAAGGCTCACTGAGCTTGTGGATTCTGGGAAATGGGCCAGCCCAACAAAAGGGAGGTGGCAGAAAGCAACGTCCTTCATCCTTAGTAATTCTCATGACAATTATGAAATGGGTGCTAATAATAATCTCCTCTTGAATTTCAAAAAGAGAGACTCATAGACATTAATTGGTCCACCCAGCATCACCTAGCAAGTAAGTGAAGAGCCGGGCTGTGGGTCAAGTAGGTCTGAGCCACCAGTCCTGTATGAACCCCTATAAATGACTGACCTGAAGCAGGCACCAGAGTGAGCGTCCTTTGGCCAGCTGCAGGAGTGTGGTGGTCTGTGGACCCAACTCATGGTGGACAAGACCCAATGGAGAGGTTTCCCTGGCCTTTGGGTCTATCTCATTCCACCATCTTACTGAAGATGACCACTCTGGAGGATGTCTCTGCTTTTTGGAGACTCTCCTGGCTGATGAAGCTGGTACTGAGGCCACAGACATCGGCATTTTCCCCCAACACGAATGGCCTCAGGTTGACACAATCACGAGGTTTGCAGAATTTCTCACTAGTATGGGTGTTCCGAAAGTCAGTCAGCTTAGGGTTGTGAGTTAAGTCCTTCCCTTAACCCTGGAGGCAGGTCTAGGGTTTCTCTGCCTTGAGAACCTTCCCTGATGGTGGGGACCTCTTCCCCCTGTAGGACATGTACATGGCTTCTGCCACTGTGGGCTTCCTGGAGGAGGTCCAAGTTCTCATTAAAGCTCCTTCTGCCCTGAGAGCATTTTATCAGGCTTTGAGTGTTTTTCGTCAGGCGGGTCCTCAGACAGTAAAAGTACGAATTACTGTGGGTGGACTCTTTCTCAAAATCTATACACCTGTAGTTCCCCCTCTGAAGAAAAGTGATCCAAAACTTGGAAATAGGGCCGAAGAACCAGGGTCATCTTATTCTCAGATCAGGGGGAACTGTTCGAGTGATTGTTTTCCTAGTTCCCCCATAGACAGTACATGACTAGTCCCACTGTAGATGCAGAGAAAAGTGGATTGATGACTGTGAAGAATGTGCCGGGCATTAGGGTTTCCGCCTCTCTTCAGAACCCTGCTGAGAAATACCACTGGAGGGGAAGAAGAGTCGCTCTGACTTCTTATTTACCGTGATCAGGGCCCAGAGTCTGTAATGTCAGATGCTCATCTGCCCAAATGGATAAGACACACAAGTTTTCTATCTGCTGTTAATGAGAGTAAAACAGAAACATTTGGAAGAGACAATAATGATAACCCCAAAGGTTGGGGTCTTTTTGCATTATAAGGCAGTAGCCAGTTCTGCTGCTAACTTAGCCATGTTCTTCCAGAATTCTCTTTTTCACTGAGCTCATGCGCGTGCGCACGCACACACACACACACACACACACACAGTTTTTTGCATACTTCTTTGTTTTTTGTGGGTTTTTTTTTTTAAAGATTTTATTTATTTATTTGCGAGAGAGAGTGTGTGCCCACACTAGCTGGGGGGAGGGGCAGAGGGAGAGAGAGAAGCAGACTTCCCTCTGAGCAGGGGGCAACCCCAGGCTCAATCCCAGGATCCTGAGATCATGACCTGAGCCCAAGGCAGACACTTAATGGACTGAGCAACCCAGGCACCCACTGCATCTTGCTTTGAACCAGCTTTGTCATCCTGATGTTTGTCTCCTTAATATTCTTGCTGTGTATTGGGAACCGGGTGGCTCAGTGGGTTAAAGCCTCTGCTTTCGGCTCAGGTCGTGATCCCAGGGTCCTGGGATTGAGTCCCGCATCGGGCTTTCTGCTCGACAGGGAGCCTGCTTCCTCTTCTCTCTCTGCCTGCCTCTCTGCCTACTTGTGATCTCTGTCTATCAAATAAATAAATAAAAAATCTTTAAAAAAATATTCTTGCTGTGTATTATGTGTGAGAATGATATTTCCGCCATTTTGAAATCTGTATGGTGGCTTTCCCTTTTATGGGGTTATTGATGCCTTGCAAGTAAAGGTGGACCATTCACTGACCCTTGCGTCGTATTTCCTACAAACACAGTCCTCTTTGGGGGAAGGCACAGGTGTGGCCGCCATGAGTGGGGGGAGGGTTTCCTACTGCAGGTGCTCTCCTTAATCTTCCCTCCTTCCCTTTCTCAGCTGGTCCCACACGGGCTCTTTCCTGCCCACCATTTCAAGGACTGAGCCATGCTGGGAACCCACTAGTGAGTCTTCATTCATGGGACCTTTCTCCCAAAGACCATCTTCCCAATATTAGCACTCCTGGTTTCGGGGTGGGGGGGGTTCCTGGGTAGCTCAGTCAGTTAAGTGTTCAACTTTTGATCCCAGTGACGTCTTGGTCTCAGGTTGTGAGTTTTGAGCTCCACTCTGGGCTCCACACTGGGCATGGAGCCTTCTTGAAAAAAAAAATTTAATATATATAATTATTAAATGATATTATTAAATATATATTAATATATAATACATTAAAAACATATATTTTTTTCCAAATGCATAATGATTACTGCTCCCTAATTTCTTTTCTTAGTTAAGTATCATGGGCTTTGTTCCGTGTCATTACTGGCGGCTGTATCTATTCTCCTGAACGGCTGCCTGGTACTTCACTGTACAGATGTATCACATACTATTTTTGGATCTTATGCTGCAGGACAAATGGGTTGATTCCCAGTCCCCCTGACTGCATGTTGGTTCTAGAAAGCACTCTCTTGCCTGCACACCTTTATACTTGTTACTACTCAGCAGCTTAACTAGTAGTCTGACTGCTACATTTCTGTCTCTAACCCTTTTTTTTTTTTCCTAAAGATTTTGTTTATTTATTTGACAGACAGAGATCGCAAGTAGGCGGAGAAGCAGGCAGAGAGAGAGGAAGGGAAGCAGGTTCCCTGCTGAGCAGAGAGCCCGATGTGGGGCTCAATTCCAGGACCCTGAGATCATGACCTGAGCCAAAGGCAGAGGCTTTAACCCCGTGAGCCACCCAGGCGCCCCTGTCTCTAACCTTTGACTCCAGCTCTCTGTTGCCACCTCTTGGGAGAGAAGACCAAGGTTTGGATGACTGGCTCAGCTGTCAGTTTGGTCCTCTTCCGACTGTGATTTCTCATTTTGACCTGCTGGTTCTGTTTCCACGCACTGCCCCGGTGCCTCCCCTGTCCCCGGGATGCCAAGTGGACTTACCCATCCCTCATTCAACTGTGTCTGACAGGGAACAGGGAGCCAACATCCTAGTCCTGCTTCAGTTGGGCATGGAGCCCATATGGTCACTTACCCAGTTAAAAACTGTTCTGGGAAGTGGGGAGCCTGGGTGGTTCAGTCGATTAAGCATCTGACTTTGGCTCAGATCATGATCTTGGGGTCCTGGGACTCCACTCAGCGGGGAGTCTGCTTCTCCCTCTTCCCCTGCCCCTCCCCCCACTTATGCATGTGCACACACATTCTCTCTCTCAAATAAATAAATAAAATCTTAAAAAAAAAAAAGGCAATGAAAACTGTTCTGGGGGACCTGGCTGCTTCTGTCAGTAGATCATGCAATTCTTGATCTGAAGGTTGCAAGTTCAAGTCCCATGTAGGGCATAAAGCTCACTTAAAAATAAATAGTTAGAGGGGTAGGTAGATAGGTAGGTAGATAGATAAAAACTGTTCTTTGCTTCAACATCTAAAATGCAATTACCGGGGCACCTGGGTGGCTCAGTGGGTTAAAGCCTCTGCCTTCAGCTCAGGTCATGATCCCAGGGTCCTGGGATCGAGCCCCGCATCGGGCTTTCTGCTCAGCGGGGAGCCTGCTTCCTCCTCTCTCTCTCTCTCTCTCTCTGCCTGCCTCACTGCCTACTTGTGATCTCTGTCTGTCAAATAAATAATAAAAAATAAAATCTTTAAAATGCAATTACCATTGGCCTACAAGCCATATAAATACCTCATCATCTAGAGGTGCCTGGATGGCTCAGTTAAGCTTCTGACTCTTGATTTTGGCTCAGGTCATGATTTCGGGGTTGTAAGTTCAAGTCCCAAGCCCCAGGTCAGGCTCCGCACTAAATGGGGAGTCTGCTTCTCTCTCCCTTTCCCTCTGCCCTCCACCGCGCCCCCCCCCCCGCCCCGGCTCATTCTCTCTCTCTCAAAAGATAAATAAAATCTTTTTTTAATCCAGAACAGCAGGATTTAAATCCATGTCTGCAACTCAGAGGCACAAGCCCCTTCCTCTTTGTCACACATGATGCTGGGGAAGAAAAGTATAGCCACTCCTCTATCGGAAAAAAATTACCATTTGTTGTAGATACATATTTGGATGATGAGATATTTATTTTTTTTAAGATTTTATTTGTCTTGGGGCACCTGAGTGGCTCAGTGGGTTAAAGCCTCTGCCTTTGGCTCGGGTCATGATCTCAGAGTCCTGGGATCGAGCCCCGCATCAGGCTCTCTGCTCAGCGGGGAGCCTGCTTCCCCCTCTCTCTGTCTCTGTCTGCCTCTCTGCCTACTTGAGATCTCTGTCTGTCAAATAAATAAATAAATAAAAATAAATCCTGCTGTTCTGCTTATTAACTATCCAAGGGGACTTCTGGGAGGAGTCAGAGTTCCAAATCTGACATGGGGTTTGTGCTGTCTCTCCCACAGGGTCACTCTGAGGATGAAGTTAAGATAGGTTTGAGAAGCACCTAAAAGCTGTTTAAAAATGACAGTGCTTGTGGTTAGATTCTTACTAGCAGCTTCTGAAGGGTGATGACTGATTTCTCCTAACATTCCAGAAAAAGCATCGTTTTTCTTTCGCATTAGAACGGTCATAAACTCGTTGTTCATAGATGGAATTCTACCTAAAGGGTGGGTTTGTTTCTTGAACAGAGCATGCCTGTAGGCCCCAGACTTTTGTTTTCGTCCCCAATGAGATGCTAAGAATCTGCCAGGGCTGCCTCTAGTCTTTGCGTTTGTCAGGCTAGAAACAAAACTATAGTGACATATAATTTATAATGAAAATTATATAAAACAAATATATAATTTAACAAAAGATTATAAAGTTTGCATCCACTGCTCACTACCCAGTTCAAGAAATAGAACTGTGGCTGGTAGGCCGGAAGCATCCTGTTCCCCTCTTAATCACACCTCTATCCCCTGCACAAAGCTGTGACCCAAAGGAGAAGGTCACCAGTTCCTTACTTCTCTTTATTTTATTTTTTAAGTTTTTTTTAAAGTAGGCTCCATGCCCAGCATGGAGCCCAACATGGGGGTTGAACTCACAACCCCAAGATCAAGAGTCGTACACTCCACCAACTGAGCCAGCCAGATGCCCCTCATTTTGATTTTCTTGATTACTAATGAGATTGAGTGCTTTTTCAGGCTCATTGTCCATTTGGACATTTTCTTTGGTGAAATACCTTGGGGCATTCAAAGTTGTTTCTTTCTTTTTTTTCTTCTTTAAGATTTTATTTATTTATTTGAGAGCGAGAGCATAAGCAGTGGGTGAGGGGCAGAGGGAGAAGCAGACTCATTGCTGAGCAGGGAGTCCAATGGAGGGCTCCATTACAGGACCCTGGATCAGGACCTGAGCCGAAGACAGACAACGGACGGAGCCACCCAGAAGCCGCCATCAAAGTTGTTTCTTTCTTCTTCCGGCCATACAGGTAGACCACATTCCCTGCTTCCCTTGCAGGCCCGTGAGCTCATGGAATGCAGGTGGATGAGGTGCGAGCCTAGGCCTGGCCTTGACAGATCCCCCAGTATGAGACTCCATTTTCTCCCCGCTCTCCTGGCTGGACGCTCATGTCCAGGATGACTTCGGAGGCCACATGTCGATGACAGCTGAGTGTCTTTTTTTTTTTTTTTTTAAAGATTTTATTTATTTATTTGACAGACAGAGATTACAAGTAGGCAGAGAGGCAGGCAGAGAGAGAGAGGAGGAAGCAGGCTCCCCGCCAAGCAGAGAGCCCGATGCGGGGCTCAATCCCAGGACCCTGGGATCATGACCTGAGCTGAAGGCAGAGGCTTTAACCCACTGAGCCACCCAGGCGCCCCGGCAGCTGAGTGTCTATCAGTTGGGGGGATTTGGGTGACTTTGTGGAGCAGAACGTCCTCTGATCAGGAATATTAATTTTGGACTTTACGTGAGCAGGAAATACAGTTCCACGCCTGCAATCCTATAAGGCACTGAGATTGGGGCTTGTCTGTCCTCACTGTTGGTTCATTCTAATTAATAACTACCCATTTTTCTATTAAGCCTTTTCTTTTGATTTAGGAGTTCTTGGGAATGCAAGTCTTCTGTCCGTTATACATGTTACAAATACGTTCTAGCCCGCAGTCCTTCTTTTCATTCTATCCATCCTAAGTTTTAACAAAAATTCTTCATTATAGTACGATAAAATGTATCACTCTTTTCCTTTATGATTAGTGTGATTTTTCATTTGTTCATAAAACTTTTCTATCTGGGGCTAAGAATGTATTCTCTGGTTTTGTTATCTAAACTTTTTAAAAAAGATTTTATTTTTAGGTAATCTGTACACCCAGTGCGGGGCTTGAACTCACAACCCCGAGATCGAGAGTCAGTCACATGTTCCACTGACTGAGTCAGCCAGCATCCCCGCCCCCCCCCTTTTTTTGGTATGGTGTGAAGTAGGAATACAACTTTGTTTTCTCTCTGTGGATGTGTGACTATCAGACTGTGACAATATCATTTTTAAGTTGTGATATCTGGTCGACCACATCCCTCCACTTTCTTCTTCAGAAATGTCTTTGCTTTAAAAAAAAAAAAAAATGTCTTTGCACTTTGTGAACCCTGCGTCTCTCTCGAGAATCAGCTTGTCAGTTTCCACAAGATAAAACACACAGAAAATCCATTGGGATTTTGACCAATATTACTTGACTTCTGTAGATTCTTTGGGGGGAGAATTGACAACTCTTTCAATTAATCAATATATTACAGCTTTCCAGTCTTTGTACCTTCTTTCTTTCTCAATATTTATATATTGAGATATATATATTCAATATTTATATATTGAAATATTTATATTTTTCTCTGTAGTTGTATTCCACTTGTCTTTGCTCATTTTGTTCCTATTTGATAAACTTTATGCTGTTGATTTTATGCTGTTAAAACAGGTTATATTGTAGTTCAATCTGCTTCATTAAAAATAATTTTGGGGGCGCCTGGGTGGCTCAGTGGTTAAAGCCTCTGCCTTCAGCTTAGGTCATGATCCCAGGGTCCCGGGATCGAGCCTCACATCGGGTTCTCTGCTCTGCAGGGAGCCTGCTTCCTCCTCCCTCTCTGCCTGCTTCTCTGCCTATTTGCGATCTCTGTCTGTCAAATAAATAAATAAAATCTTTAAAAAAAATAATTTTGGGGGCACCTGGGTGGCTCAGTGGGTTAAGCCTCTGCCTTCAGCTCAGGTCATGATCTCATGGTCCTGGGATTGAGTTCTGCATCGGGCTCTCTGCTCATCGGAGAGCCTGCTTCCCCCTCTCTCTCTGCCTACTTGTGATTTCTCTGTGTGTGTGTCAAATAAATAAATGGAATCTTCAAAAAATATAATAAAAATAATTTTGGGGCCACCAAGGCGGCTCAGTCGGTTGGGTGTCCGACTCTTGATTTCAGCTCGGGTCATGATCTCAGAGTCCTGGGATCAAGCCCCATGCTGGGCTCTGAGTTCAGTGCAGGGTCTGCTTGAGATTCTTTCTCTCCCTCTGCTCCTCCCCCTGCTAATGCACACATGCTCTCTAAAATAATAAATAAAACTTTTAAAAAAATTGTGTGTGTGTGCCTAGCTTCCCCTTTGTTCTTTTTATGCAGCAAGTCCAGTTGGGTTTTTTTTTTTTAAGGGTTTTTTTTTTTAAAGATTTTATTTATTTATTTGACAGACACAGATCACAGGTAGGCAGAGGCAGCCAGAGAGAAAGGAAGGGAAGCAGGCTCCCTGCTGAGCAGAGAGCCCAATGCGGGGCTCGATCCCAGAACCCTGGGATCATGACCCAAGCCGAAGGCAGAGGTTTTAACCCACTGAGCCACCCAGATGCCCCATTTTTTTAAAAGATTTTTTATCTTGGGGGCACCTGGTTGGCTCAGTCAGTGGAACATACGACTCTTCATCTCAAAGTCGTCAGGTACTCGGAAATGAGCTCAGTACAAGCTCTTCACCCAGTTAGAGGCAATCTGGGATTGCCAGTCCTTGGCCCCTAACAATTCCACCTTTCTGATCCCTCTCCATCCTTCATCCGAAAGAGTGAAAGGAAGAAGATGACCCAGGACAGGAAGAGCGAGTTTGAAAAGAAGCCCACCGGTCGCACACTGGTGTCGCCTGCTAACGTCTGCGGAGGCTGGGGGTGAATGTGGGGTACACATGAAGGTGTCCTTCTTTTCAGTCAGAATTCTGGCCTGTCTTGTGAAAGGATCCTATTCCATTGCTGGCCGGTGTTACTTCCTTTCAGCCTCCCACCTACCCCACGGCAGAGGCTCAGTAGATAACTGTGGAATGACTGAATGACCAAGGTCCTTTGATATGCGCCATCAAGGACACGGACTAAATTGTCCCATCAGGCCTTCTAGCAGCTCTTTTCTCCTACACACCCATCCTGACAGTCACTTCTTTCTGGCAGCTGCTCCCAGAGGCTGGTGAATCCTGTTACCTCCTTTAAAGAGCTGATAAGACTAGAGGGAAAGAAACAAAGATAATGACGTGGGGAGGGGGAGAGCAAGCCCTCCCCCAAATTCCAGAGACACAGCTGTGCCAGGAGCCCATTAACAATTCAAGGTCAAGGCATTTTCTTTACTTCCCCCATCCCATCCACCCCTACCCCAATATTCTTCAGTCCCGCTTTCCTCCTGACCGCTAGCCCCAGGTTATCCTCATTTTCTTACTAAAAACGCCACTTCCTTAAACAGACAAGGCAAGGCATTTTAAACATTAACCTCTGTTGCCTACATTGACCTGTAGAGGGCACAAAAATGATCTTTTGGTAAAAATTTTAAAATGTTACAAATAGAGGGGGCACCTGGTTGGTTCAGTCAGTGGAGCGCATGACTCCTAATCTCAGGGTTGTGAGTTCTAGCCCCACGTTGGGGGTAGAGATCACTTAAAGATGAAATCTTAAACAAGAAAATCTCTTTTAGAAAAGAAACCATTGTGACTAGGGCTGCTTTGATGCTTCCTATCCAAACTCGCTGGATTCTGTCATCGCTTAATTTCATCCCTGGATTTAGCTGCGTGGTTTAGGATTCATCTGGGATTCAAACCCGGCTCAGGCTTTTAGGGATTTATTTATTTATTTTGAGAGAGAGGGGGAGAGAGAGAGAGCACAGTCTTCTCATTCAGTCAGATGTCCTCTAGGAGTTTCTGGCTCACCCTTCAGGCCACGCAGCAGCTCAGACAAGCAGCGAGAGCTCCCAGCTCACAGAACTCTACCCCTGTCCACATTTTCATCTCTCACCACCATTCTCATCTGCCGCTGGGAGAGCTGACCAGGAAAGCAGACCCCCTGGTGGCTTGGGCTCTCCGGCCTCTCTCCTCAGCCTCTCCTCCAAGGAGGCTAAAATGGAAGGAAAGAACAAAACCCTGGGGGGAGGGGTGGCTGGAGCCCCTTCTCTCCACCTCGGAGGTGGCCTCTGATCAGGACCTGGTTACCTGGGTGACAGGAGTCGGTAGGTCGTCAGGCCTTGGCGGAGGCCCCCTAGTCAGAATGCCAATTTACTCTTCTTCAAAGCTCCCTTGATTCTTTCTTATTTTTCTTTAGCAAGGTGCTGCCGCCTGGATTTAAAGGGACTGGGTCCTTTGTTGGCCTTTCTGAATGGTTTTTTAAAGCAGTGTTCTGATGGAAACAACCCCCCTCCCCCCCATCTGAAGTAGTTTCCTCACGGAGCTTAGGGCTTGGCTAGAGTGGGCTGTGCGTAGGCCTCCTGGAGAAGGTCTACCCGCCCTTGGGGACAGGTCATTCAGTGTGCTGGAGGAACCCAGGTGCCCCATCACAAAATGTCCTCAAGGGCCTAGAAGGCTTAGGAATTCCAGCCCTGGCTCCGGGAGACTTCATCTCTAAAATGAAGAGCTGTGATTTCTGCCACATTTTACACATCCATGTGCTTTCATATTAGCTGTAGACCCAACTGTGTCCCATCCAGCCCAATGCCTCTGTCAAAGCCCTTACTCCGAGTGTAACTGGACCTACAGGTGGAGTCCGCAGGAGGTGGTGAAAGTGAATGAGGTCATAAGGGTGGAGCCTGAATCTAATAGGACGGAGGAGGAGGAGGGACACATGAACCCCCCTTCATGGGGGGACACAAGAAGTGTGTCTATAAGCCTGGGAGAGACCTCTCACCAGACCTCCTCCAGTGCCCTCCTGATCTCAGACTCCAGAACTGAGACAAAATACGTCCCTATTATTATTATTTTTTTAATATGTCCCTATTATTTAAGCCGCCCAGGCCACGGTATTTTGTTATGGCAGCCAGAACTGACTAATGCAATATTAAGACTTATTTTGTTTACTTGAATACACTTACATAAAAAGGACACTTGACTTTTCCTTTGTAATCGGAAAATCGGTAATACTCACCATAAATAAATGAATCAGGGCCAACCGGGCACAGAGCCTTGAGCCCAGGATATTTTTAGGGGCCTAGAACATGCTTTAATGTAAATTTCTTTTAAAATCAGAAGAAAAAAGAAATACAATAATGAATCCAGCCTGGATTACATTCTTATTTTTACCAATGCAGTCAAAATATAATTTTTATTTATTTATTTATTTATTTATTTATTTATTTTTAAATTCTTCCTTTCTTTCTTTCCCTCTTTCTTTTAAGGAAGGAAGGGACCCACCAAGGCAAAAGTGTCTAGAACCCATGAAAGTCAGGATAGAACCTGGAATGCATGTACCTATAGAAGAAACACAATGAAAATGGAATGATGTCACTAACTTCTAGCGGATTCTACCTACTGAAATTTCTTTTCTTTTCTTTTCTTTTTTTAAGACAGAGAGAGAGGGTGCCTGGGTGACTCAGAGGGTTGAGCCTCTGCCTTCAACTCAGGTCATGATCTCAAGGTCCTAGTTTTGAGCCCCCACATTGGGCTCTCTGGTCGGCAGGGAGCCTGCTTCCCCTCCCCTCTGCCTGCCTCTCTGCCTACTTGTGATCTCTCTCTCTGTGTCAAATAAGTAAATAAAATCTTAAAAGAAAAAAAAGACAGAGAGAGAGAGAGGGTGAGCAGGGGTAGGAGAGAAGGGCAGAGGGAGAGAGATAATCTCAAGCAGACTCCCAGCTCATCGGGGAGCTGACGTGGGGCTGGATCTTATGACCTCAAGATCATGACCTGAGCTGAAATCAAGTGTCAGTCGCCTGACTGAGCCTCCCAGGTGCCCCTGCCTACTGAAATTTCTGTATCTCCTTTCTGTGCTTCCTTAGTCCTTGTTGAAAAAGGAGATTAAGATGTATTAGGTATTTAGCTAGTAAAGACCTACTAGCCCCAAATTGATACTTTGTCTTTGAGAAATCAAAAAGGATTAAGAAGTGGAAAAAGCAAAAGCTTTTCCAGTTTGTGATTTTTTGTTATCTGTACACCGAGAATTGCTTGACACCCCTTCTGTGAGTTCATCCTGTACTGGGGAGACACTGGGTTTGATGATGATGATGGCGTTGAAGATGATAATGTTGGTTATCATATTCCTGTGGCCCAGATTTAGTACGAATGCTTCCTGTATTTCAGGTCCTGGGCTAGAAATTTTCATATTCAAATCTCACATAATCCTCACAAGGACATTGGGAACATGGCACTATTATCTCCATTTTACGGATAAACTAAAGCTTAGAGAGGTTAAGTAACTTGCCCAGAATCACTTAGAAAATGTCAGAGCTTTAAATACAGGGCTGATTGGCTCTGAATCCCACGTTCTTAATCCCTTGGTTACACTTCCTATTTTTGTTTCCCTCTTTGCCATTAATTTTCTTTAAAAAAGAACACATTGTAGGGGCATCTGGGTGGCTCAGTCAGTTGGGGATCTGACTCTTCATTTCAGCTCTGGTTATGCCCTCGGGGTCATGAAATGGAGCCCTGAGTCGGGCTCCACACTGAGGGGGTGTCTGCTTGAGTTCCTCTCTCCCTCGCCTTCTGCCTCTCCTCCCACTTACATGCACATGGGTTCTCGCTCTAAAAAAAAAAAAAAAAAAAAAAAAGATTTTATTTATTCGTTTGAGATAGAAAAAGGGAGAGAACGTGGCAGGGAGGAAGGCAGAGGGAGAGGGAGAACCAGGCTCCCCACTGAGCAGAGAGCCAGACACTGGGCTCAATTCTAGGACCCTGGGATCATGACCTGAGCCAAAGGCAGACGCTTAACCGACTGAGCCACCCAAGTGCCCTGCCGAAAAAAAATCATAAAAAAACACATTGTATTTGTTTATAGCTTTGAATGAATAGTTATTCACGTAGTATAAAATGGAAAGTAAGTCTCCTTCCCACCCAATCCGAAGGTAGTTTTCCTCACCAAAATGAGGAACTACTCATCAGTTTCTCTTTCTTCGTTCTTTCCTCCCTCCTTCTTTCTTTCTTTCCTTTCTTTTTAAATTTTACTCATTTACTTGGGGTGCCTGCGTGCCTCAGTGGGTTAAAACCTCTGCCTTCGGCTCAGGTCATGATCCCAGGGTCCTGGGATCGAGGCCCACATCAGGCTCTCTGCTCAGTAGGGAGCCTGCTTCCTCCTCTCTCTCTGCCTGCCTCTCTGCCTACTTGTGATCTCTCTCTCTCTGTCAAAAAATAAATAAATAATCTTAAAATTTTTTTTTTTTGCTCATTTACTTGAGAGAAAAAGAGAGAGCACAAGCAAGGAAGGGGCAGACCGAGGGAGAAGGAGAAGTTGACTCCCCACCGAGTGGGGAGCCTGACATGGGGCTCTATCCCAGGACTCACAGTCGGCTCCTCCTTCTCAAGAGTCACTTGCTCCACCAACTGAGCCGGCCAGGTGCCCGTAAAGGAAGAATATTTTAAATTTTTTTTTTTTTAAAGATCTCATTTACTTATTTAACAGACAGAGATCACAAGTAGGCAGAGAGGCAGGCAGAGAGAGAGGGGGAAGCAGGCTCCCCGCTGAGCAGAGAGCCTGATGCAGGGCTCGATCCCAGGACCCTGGGACCATGACCCGAGCTGAAGGCAGAGGCTTTAACCCACTGAGCCACCCAGGCGCCCCAGAATATTTTAAATTTTAAATGTTATTCATTTTTGAAGTGGTTGACGAGAGAGAAAATCTCTAAAGGCCTGATACACAAGGGAAAGCATTTTAGATTTCCTTCTAAGTCAACATGACTGTATATAAACTTTGTTCAGACCAAAAGCCTGATTTATGGCCGGCCACACAAACGTTATACATCTGCTTTGTGAATGAGTCGCCTAAAGGAAAACCATCTTGTCCTGGAGATGCCACTCAACGCTCCCATTTCCTGCATTCCTTTACAATAGAACTTGTGATTCCTGCCTATATGCTAATTGATAATCTTTTGAGCTTTTACAAGATGTAGAAGGTATATAACCTGTAAAATCTATTCCTTCTCCAGAACACTTTCTTCCCTGCGAAGAGCGTGTTTCCCCACTTAGCTGTCTTAACTTTGGCTGGAATAAAACTTTCTTTTTTTAATTTTTGTTTAAAGATTTTGTTTATTTGATAGAGAGAGGGGGAACACAAGCAGGGTGAGTGGGAGAGGGAGAAGCAGGCTCCCTGCAGAGCAGGGAGCCAGATGCAGGGTTTGATCCCAGGACCCCTGGGATCATGACCTGAAGCTGAACGGAAGGCAGATGCTGAATGGACTAAGCCACCCAGGCTCCCAAATAAGAAATTCTTTAAAAAAAAAAAAAAAACAATGTTCATAGTAATAAAAATAATACTAAAAAATATTAAAATGATGTCTGATGCCTGTCCAGGAGCAAACGTGCTGGGTTGGAGGAAGAGAGATGTCTGAGTTTGTTTCCTGAGAGCAATGGGAATACTATGTTCCCAAATAGGAGAACCCTTTTTCCTTCTGTTCGATCTATTCGTTGGCCATGTGTTCCTCCACTCTACAAAGTGTCTTGCGCACTTACCACGCGAAGCCCCGGGTGTAGCACTGCAGAGGCTGCATTCTTTCCCTCTGCCTAAACAGCCTGAGAGCTCCTCAAGGACAAGGGACCCCACGTTATTTATTTATTTAAGATTTATTTTTAAGTACTCTTTATACCCAACATGGGACTTGAATTCACAGTCCCAAGATCAGGAGTCACATGTTTCATCCACTGAGCCCGCCCAGGCATGCCAGGGACCTCACTTTCTCATCAGGGTGTTCCCCAAAGGCAGGGCCCGGCACTCCATAGTTAAATGCTAATTCACGAAGATGAATGACCAGAGGTAGGTTCAGACGCCTTTCTACCCTCACCTTTTGGACAGTTTCCCCGTCACTTTTAGCATCTAAAAGATGCTCAGCTAGTTTACTGAATTGAATTAACAGACTTAATCATTCTGCAAATGCATCCCACATCTGAGCAGAGAAGTTACTTGGTTCTAACACACTTAGATAAAAACTAGGTGGGGTACAGAGCTTAGGATTCAAAATACGTGCTCAAGATCTGCTGAATTCCTTCCTCATTTGGACTTGTGACAGGGCTTGATCGCAGTGAGGAATATGTGTTCAGTCCTCCCGAAGAGGAGAGTATTACTAGTATATTCTTCCCCAGATGCTGCTCCGTGCTCGGAGGCTGCTATTCCATGGTGGTCTCAGGGTCCAGCTAGGGGAAAGGTCTTTGCTTTCGCACAGAGGGGTGGAGACCCCAAGCTGTGTGTTGGGAGGCGCCCATAGTATGTCCATTTATAATGGACCGGTGGTAAAATAAGGGAGGCTGAGCAGCTTCCCCTGAAGAGAGGCTCCTGAAGTCCATCTTGGGGCTCCCGCCACCCAACTGTTTCCCAAATTAGCACATAGTGAGCCTCAGTAAACATTAAACCTAGTCAAGGACCGAATGAATTGCGGACGGAAGCCCTAAAGCTAGAGGGATGGGTCCAACAGCGCCCCCTTGCGGTGCCCTGCACCCAAGCCGCCACCGGGGAGAAGCGTCTTTGCTGTCCCACCAGTGAATGCTGCCGGACAGCACAATGGACCCAAGCTGCCACGGGAGCGACCCCTGGAGGGAATGTCGTCCACGCCATCCCCCATCTTTTTAGAGACAGGGCACTGGGCCCAGGGCGGGTAAGTGGCTCGTCCAGCGGGGCCCCAGGAATGCGCTCCAGCGGCTTAAGGAGGCGGTCTGACGGCGGAGGCCGCGGGCGACCTGCGGCGGGGCTGCGCCGGCACCGCGAGCAGCCTGTGCTGACTCACGGAGAGTGTGTCCCGCGGGCGGCACAGAGGCGCCCGTGGGGATGCGAGGTCCCCTGCGGCCGCCGGCGCCGGAGCTTCAACTAGAACCCGGAGGGGCGCACTGGCGCCGCGCCCCGAGCGCACGGGAGTGTCCTGAATCCCAGCCCCTCGCGCGGGACCGAGAGAGCCAGAGTCCTCGGCGCAGCCCGGGCCGGGCGCGTCGAGGGGGCGGGGCTCGAGGCGGGGCTCGGGGGCGGAGCGCGCCGAGGGGGCGCGCCCGACCTCAGTCCAGCTGGAGCGCACGGAAGCCCCCCAGGCTCGGTCCCGAGATGTTGGCCAGCAAGCGGGTGGCGAAGGTAACGGCGGTCGGACGACCCCTTTCTCACGGCTCCCCTTGCCTGCCTTGCCCTGCCCCCTGCATCCCTCCCCCGGCTCTTGGAGCGCGGTTATTTGTCGCTATCCTCGCCGCGGGGTCGGGAGGAGGAGTGGGTCTGAGAAAGGGGCGGGAGCGGGAGTGGAAGAGAAGCTGGGGTCGGGGGTAGGGGTGTGGGGCACCGAACCGGGCTGTCGCTACCTCCCTGGGCTGTGCTGGGGATGGGGATGAGCTGGCTCCGAGCCGAACTGGTTTCGGTTTCTTTTCTCCTGCCAGAAACTTGTGATCACAATTGCTGGCGTCTCACGGAGGTGCTGGAAAGGTTCCAGGAGTCAGGGGCTCTGCTGGGGCGTGTGTGTGTGTGTGTGTGTGTGTGTTAGGAACAGATAAAATGAGAACAAGGTCTTTGCCATGGAATAGCTCATATCCCGGCCCCGAAATTGGGTACCTACATATCTAGAGTCCTGAGAAGTATGGGGTGTTGAGTAGGAGTCAGGAACAAAGTTCCCTGGGTATTCTCAGGAGGAAAAGATGTCAAGGCGGAGCTGGAAGGCGTCCTGGAGTAGGTGGCCTGCGCTCATTCCTTCTGCAAATGTTGTCGAAAGCCTGTTATGTGCTGGCTCCTGTTCTAGGAAGTAGGGAGGCAAAGATGAGCAAAAATCTTGCCCCCCCCCCCTTGAGCTTTCTTTCCAATCAGGAACACAATTTGAAGATTTATGTATTTTTATTTGAGAGAATCCTCTGAGCACGGAGCCTGAGCTGGGGCTTGATCCCTTATCCCACAACCCTGAGAACATGACCCCAGCAAATGGAAATCAAGAGCCCACACTTAACCGACTGAGCCACCCAGGTGCCCCTCCAATCAGGAACACAATTTGAAATGAGGTCTGGGAGGGTGGGAGTGGGGGGGAATTCTCCAGGAGGTGGGAAAACCCAGGGTGTTTGAAGGACTGGGGTGTAGCCAGGATGTGGGCATAGGTGGGGAAGGAAGAAGGGTCATGGTGAAATGGATCTGGCATACCCCCAAACTTTGACTCTCTTGGAAGTGGCCCTCCACTGTGTAGAGTGGGGGATGGGCCTAAGGGGTTGGGGAAGGCTGCTGGCTCTTCTCCACCTTTGAGAGAGAAAGGATCTCAGATTGGGGCATAGAGCTGGCTCAGCCCAAAAGAACTGAAATCTGGAGCTTAGCAACAAAATGGGGCAGGAGGTCCTTCTAGCCAAGTGTGAAAGAGCTAGGAGCCAGTATTTATCACACAGGCACCACGAAGTGCCAGGCCACAGCAACTCTGTGAGGTAAGCCATATGCCCCCATTTTACAGATGAGGATGTTGAGGCTCAGAGAAAGTAACTCGGTTGCCCAGGGTCACCCAGTAGGGAGTGGTGAGGCTGAAACTGGAGCCCAGGTTGGTGGGGCTCCAACCCACAGGCTTGTCCAGTGGCCTCTTACTTTCATTTTCTTTTTCCTCTGAGTAAGGTGATTTCCTCACTGGCCTCAGGAAAGAGCTGTGTGTCCTAGTTTGGGTTTCATATCCTCAGGCTTGCAGAATCTTTTGGCAGAACTCTTCTACAACAGAAAAGCCCAAGTGATCCCAGTTACAGTAAAGTCAGGAAATTGTCTGTTGCAGAGCTTTGTTTGACTCAGGGTTTCGTCCTTGCTGAAGGGTCATAGATGATACTGAAGCTAGGACTCATGGAGCAGATGCTTCGACTTTCAGAGTGAAAAATAATCGAGGGGTCATAGACCCTGGGCAGAAGGCATGAGAAGCAGTCTGGGTTTGAATAGAGACAGAGTATGGGCTGAGACATGGGTGATGGAGCCAGCGTTGTGTTTATTTGTTGGGGGTGCAGAGAAAGTTCATGTGGTCCACAGTCTGAGAAGCCCTGCCCCCCCATACCCTGGAGTGGTTTTGAGCTTTCTGTCCACCTTTGTTCATACCGCGGTTTCTGTTGACATCTGGGGCTGGATAATTCTTTTTTTTTTTTTTTTTAAGATTTTATTTATTTATTTGACAGAGCGCAAGAGATCACAAGCAGACAGGCGTGGGGAGGGAGAAGCAGACTCCCTGCTAAGCAGAGAGCCCGATGCGGGGCTCGAACCCAGGACCCTGGGATCATGACCTGAGCTGAAGGCAGAGGCTTTAACCCACTGAGCCACCCAGGCACCCTGGATAATTCTTTATAGGATGTCTGTCAGCATCCCTGGTCTCTGCCCACTAGGTGCTGATAGCACTCCTCCAATTCGTGACAACCCAAAATGGTATAGGCGTTGCCCAAGATCCACGGGGTGGGGGTGGGGGTGTCCAGTTGCCCTCAGTTGAAAACCAGTGGTTTATACCCATTTGGTGTTCCAGAGGAATATGACTTGCCCTCAAATGTCTTTTTTATTATTATTGTTATTTGGTTTTCCAGAGAAAAGTTCTGTTGTCCTTTAGGATGGACCCCAAAAGGGAAGAGGGGTTCCTTGATCAGATATGTTTGAGAAGCACTGTGTGCTATGGGCTCACATCTTGGAGATTTACGATACACTTTAGCTTTATGTTTTCCAATGTGCTTGATCACGAAACCCTTTTCCATCAATAACTAGTCCACTCGCATGGGGCGCACTGTGCATATTTGCTCCCACCGCCTTGGGACCTCTCCCCTTCTCTGCATGGGGAAAGCCTGTTTACTCTGCATGGCCTGGCTCAGTGCTCCCCTGTCTTCCGCTTCCCCAGTGTGTATCCACACACCTTCTTCACGTAGTCCCATTCATGTTTCTCCCATTACTCCAGGGACGCTTTGGAGGGCTGGGCCCTTCTCTTTCAAGCGTCAATAGAGGATACTCTGTAGTGGGCTGGAGGGGGAATGCAGCGATGTCCTAGTGACCCGGCTACATCTTGGGGCAGGGGTGGGCATGTGAGTCACTCCTGTCCCCCTGTTTCTCTGCTCAGTGTGTAGAGTTCTCCTCTGCTTCAGTCTTCCTGAACCATCTCCCTTCCCCAGCCCTAGCCTGGAGGGCTTTGTCTTTGCTGTCCACTGCGCCGTGAGCACTGGAAGGGACAGGCTGGACATGCAGTGGATGCCATGGGGAGAAGGGAGGGAGAGAGGGAGAGAATTAGGACATTGTGTCTCTCCAGGAAGAGAGCAAGAAGATAGGGGTGCAGTGTGTAGTACCTCGGTTTTAGGAGGAAAGGCCAAAGAGAGTTTACTTCCAAGTGGTAATAATGTCCGGAAACAAGGATCTTCACCTTCTCTCCCCATCTAGTACCTACAGAGCTTGGTGAGGCTTAAGGCACGTAAGTCACTTAAAACCCTAAGCACCCTGCCTGACATATTCTTTTTTTGTTTTTAAGATTTATTTATTGGGGTGCCTGGGTGACTCAGTCGGTTAAGCACCTGCCTTCAGCTCAGGTCATGATCCCAGGGTCCTGGGCCCCACATCAGGCTCCCTGCTCAGCAGAGAGCTTACTTCTCCCTCTCCCTCTGTCACTCCCCCTACTTGTGTTCTCTCTCTCTCTCAAATAAATAAATAAAATCTTTTTAAAAAATTATTTATTTTTCGAGAGAGAGAGCGTGCCAAGCAGGGGGAGGGCCAGAGGGAGAGGCAGACTCCTTGCTGAGTGGGAAGCTGGATGCGGGGCTCAGTGTCATGACCCTGAGATCATGACCTGAGCCAGAAATCCAGAGTTAGACTCATAGCTGACTGAGCCCACCCAGGCGCCCCCGTGACTGGCCCATTCTAAGGACTCAGTATTTGAGGGCTCTCACTTTGCCAGCTTCTGTCCCTGAGGCGTTCCTTTGTGGGACCTGGGACACTTGCTGCTGGGACAGGCAAATGGGCAGCTGAAGAAGGGGAGACAAGCCATCTGTCCGCCGCTCTGCCCCCTGCAGGAGCTGGAGGATCTTCAGGCAAAGCTTCCCCGCTACCTACGGAACCTGTTCAGCGATGATGCAGACGTCCTGGTGTGGCATGTGCTCCTCCTGCCCGTGAGTGTCCCTGGGGACCATGGCCTTGGACTGGGGTGGCAGGCCAGAGGCATTGGCAGGGTGGCTGAGGACGGGGCCAAAGTTTCCCCTCCCTTAGAGTCCTTTATTGGAGTCTAGTCATTGGTAGGGGTCTCAGGATTGATGCTTCTGAGATCAAAGTAGGCTGTGAAGAGGCTAAAAGAGAGTTCTGGATTTAGTAGGAGATTTTCCTCAAGCCAGTAGTCACCAAGCCCACCACAGGAGCATGAGCAGACAAACGGCTTCGAAAGAAGAAAACAGATCTCTTGGACCTTTGTCAAGGAGTAGGGGTAAACTTCCTGTTTTTTCCTTTTTTTTTTTTTTAACTTCCTGATTTTCACAGTTGGCGGAATTTGCCCTCTCCAACCTAAAATGTATTTTCTTTTCCTTTTAAGATTATATTTCAGGCAACTATTTTTTGTATCCCAGTATAGTTCACATAGAGTGATACAGGAGTTTCAGGGGAACAATACAGTGATCAGACAACTACTGTTACGTAGGACAACCCAGATAACTCACCTCTACTGTTCTGATTCTTCTCCATTTATTAGATCTTGCTCAGTAAAATCTCCCCCTGAAAACAGTATTCTAGAGGACCTGTCTGAGTGCAATAATTCTATTTTTTTTTAAAGATTTTATTTATTTATTTGACAGACTGAGATCACAAGTAGGCAGAGAAGCAGGCAGAGAGAGAGGAAGAAGCAGGCTTCCTGCTAAGCAGGGAGCCCGACTCGGAGCTCAATCCCACGACCCTGGGATCATGACCTGAGCCGAAGGCAGAGGCTTTAACCCACTGAGCCACCCAGGTGCCCCAAGAATTCTATTTTATCATTAATAGACTGACAATATTTTCTATGGGAAGTCATCTACACATCTTTAGTTACATGAACATAAATATTAAAATAGTGAAAATTTACGGTAGTTTTTTGGAATATAAAGAGAACAATTCATTTGATTATTTTAGGATTTGGACTTCTTTTTTTTTTTTTTAAGATTTTATTTATTTGTTTGTCAGAGAGAGAGAGAGAGGGAGAAGCAGGCTCCATGCTGAGCAAGGAGCCCAATGCGGGACTCGATCCCATGATCCTGGGATCGTGACCTGAGCGGAAGGCAGATGTCTGTCATGTTCTGTGGGCTGCTGGGTTGAAGTAATCCATTTACCTGGCTCGGAGTGAGGACACCTGCTCTGGGCCTCAGGTGCCAGAGGACAAAAGTGCTAGAAGGTGCTCCAGGAATAGATTAGATCCTCCAAGGAGGCTAGCTCTGAGGTGGATGAGAGTGAAGGTTGGGCAGCAGGTCGGAAGGAAGAAGGTAGATGACAGGGACCCCTGGGGCAGGTCACATTTCAGAGGATACTGTGAAATCCAAGAACCCTAATGGTTGGTAAGACCAAGGTGGCTGGTCTTCTGGTCTGAGCACAATCCCAGTGTGTGGAGGGGTGTCCCCTCCCCCACCACCAAGCAATTCTCAGGACATCAGCTGGGCGTCCTACTCTTTAACTCACTTCAGACACCATCTACCTGGAGATAGCGTCAGATCCCACAGAGGAAGGACCCAGTCCCACAAGACTGTCCCTGCTGCACACACACCCCTGCCTCCCCTCAGATGTCAGTCTCGAGTCCAGGCTGCTTCTGACCGAATGGTTATAAATCAGAGGTTCCCATGATCCCTTCCTCGGGTTCAGTTCCTTTGCTAGAGAGGTTCACAGGACACAGAAACAGTTTCCTTACTAGATGACCAGTTTATGATGGAAGTTTATAAGGCAGAACAGCCAGACAAAGAGCTGCATGGGGCTTAGCACCAGGGAAGGGCACGGGGCTTCCCACCCTCTCTTGGCACGCTGCCCTCCCCAAACCTCCGAGTGTCCACCAGCCCAGAAAGCTCTCTGACACCTGCCCTTTTGGGTTTTGGTGGAGGCTTTATGGCATCAACACGATTGATTAGCTCATTGGCCATTGGTGATTGACCTGGAGCCTTTCTGCCCTCCAACCCTTTAACCCCAGGGTGGGTTCTCCTGCCAGAGCCCCCTTCCTTAGGTGCTTCCAAAAGCTACTCCATTAACATAACAAAAGACATTTGGGTCACTCTCAACACTTGGGAAATTTTAAGGGTTTTGGGAGCTGTGAGCCAGGCACTTCGGACCAAGACCGGATACATATGAGAACTATATCTGAGTGATCAGATATCTATTTCTTATAAATCACAATAGCACAGTGGTTGTACCCCTGGGAACTAGCCAGAGCCTTTCTAGTCATATAAGGGTCCTGAACAAGCCTGCTAGGTGGGAAGAGTCTGGGATTGGGAGACCAAGAGTTGATGCAGGACAGCCAGCTAAGGGGGTCCCAACGGTGCCCGGTGAGGCCATAAAGGAGGTGTGGCTGGCGGGCAGGGAAAGGAGAACCCAGAAAGGTCTGTGGGTCGAGCTGACAGATTAGCCCTCAAAAGCTCAGTCTCAGTATACAAGGATCACCAAGGTGGCCCCACTTGTCACGTTGTAAAAAAGCTGACGGGGGGACGAGCCTTTGAAAACTCACAGTAAGAGTTCCCGTTCACTGAGAACCCCCTGGGGACAGAGCACTGTTTGCAGGACGTTGCACGAGCAGTCCTACTGAAAACTTGGCAACCACCCCACGGGGAAGACTGACATCTCTTTACGGTTGAGGAAGTGGAAGCTGAGGGGGTTGAGTGACCTATCACAGCATCAGGTGGCAGAGCTGGAGGAACAGTGAATGTTTTTTCTAAACCCAAACCCTAAGCAAGTAGGACTTTCTCAGCTGACCCTAAGGTACAGTATGAAGCTGTCGGGTGGTCCAGCTTCTTCATGTTACAGATAGGAAACCGATTCCGGGAGGAGATCCAAGCCACGCCCCAGGCCTGGGGCAGAGCTGGGGCAGGTTCCCAGGGCCCCCTGCTCCAAGGCTCCGCAGCCTCCTTCCTCTGATGGAGCCCAGGAAACCCGGCCTGCACCCCTGCAGACAGGACACTTGGACATTCTCCCATTCCTTTCCTGAAGCGTCACTCTCAGGCCTATCTCTACTTTGCAGGCCCGGGCTCTTCTTATTATCAAAAATGGAAACACTGAGACATTTTCCTTCTCTGTCCTATAGTCGTTCGTCTCTTCTATCTCAGAGACACACCCAGGACCTCCGTGGCTCCCATTTTGTCCTCTGCTAACCAAGAGGAGCTCTCGTCCAACCTTGACTCTGGGCTTACCTCTGTGTGTCATTGTGGCTCTCTTTGTCCTATCTTCCTGGTAACGAAGTTTCTGAAAGGATCTGGAGTTTTGGAACCAGCCAGAAGCTGCTATGCTCTGTTCTGGGTCACCTGAGTTCTAGGACTCCCTGCTTCTAGGAGTGTAGACTAGTGCTCACATGTGGAGACGTAGAGACCGGTGCTGGGTTCCCATCCGGCACTCCACTGTGACCCTGGGCAAGCTAGAGATGTTGAACTTGAGTTTCCTCATCATAATATAGACCCTAACAGTGGTGAGTGTTCATGATCCTTACTGTAGTAGCTGACACAAAGGTAGTGTTTTCCATGTGATAGGTCCTCTTCTAAGCCCTTAATATAAATGAACTCATTTAGTCCTCACATAAGCTCTGGGAAGAAGTCTATTCTCATTCTCATATGGAAGCACAGAGAGGTTAAGTTGCTTGCATAAGGTCACACAGCTAGAGAATGGCAGAGCCAAGATTCATACCGAGGCAGGGTAGCTCCAAAGTTCATGTAACCGCTACCCTCTGCTGCGTGGACTAATGTGTGTCAAGCCCTTAACACGAGGTGGCACGGGGTGGTGCCCAGGAAGGTTTTCAGGTTGCTCGAAGTCTGGAGGGTCTTTTCCTGTCTCCTGGCAAACCCTCAGCCACTCTAGCCACTGAATTCTTTCTTCTTTAAAAAAAGTTTTTATCATGATAAAATACACAATAACAATATGTACCATTCATGGACAAGCAGACTTCATGTAGAAGTCAGAGCCTGAGGAGGGGCTCAATCCCAGGGCCCCGAGATCATGACCTGAGCCCAAACCAAGAGTCGGACCCTTCACCAACTGAGCCACCCCAGCACCCCCCTTCTTTTTCTTTTCTTTTTATTGTACCTATGTGAGAAGATGGATGTTAGCTGGACCGATTGTGCTCATCATTTTACCTTATAGGTAAATCAAACCGTTACTCTCTACACCTTAAACTCGTACAGTGATGTCTGTCAATTATTTTTCAATAAAACTGGAAAAAGGTTAATTATTGAAAAAACAAAAAAAGCCCAGAGAGTCCTTAGAGCTCATCTGGTCAAACTTGACCCAGTCTTTGATGAGGAAACGGGCCCCGAAGGGGAGAGGCGGCTGGCCCACCCCCGGTCGCGCAGCGGGACTCAGGATCTGACCTCGGTGCCTCCCAGGCCCGTGTTCTTTCGTGACTCCGCTCCTTTGCGAATCCGTGGCTCAGTCAGCAAGTGAGTGCAGGTGCCACCGCCATTCATGGTCCTACCTGGGAGCGAGCAGAGAATGCCTGGGAGCCCGGGGAGGGGCAGAGAGCGAGGGAGCAGGGCCAAGGTCCTATGAGGAAACCAGTCTTTTCAGAGCTGACATGTCTCAGAGTTGAGCTCAACCCTTTCTCTTGCGCAGGAGGAACCACCCTACAACCTCAAGGCTTTCCACGTGCGCATCAGCTTCCCCAACGACTATCCATTCAAGCCCCCTACGGTGACATTTACTACCAGGATCTACCACCCCAACGTGGGCCACGATGGAAGTGTTTGCCTGCCCATCATCAGCCATGAGAACTGGCAGCCTCACACCAAGACCAGCCAAGGTGGGACTGGGGCTCGCCTAACAGGAGGGAGGGATCCTGGATGTGGGGTGAGAGGACTGATTCTGAGTCAGAAAAGCCCAAAAGAGGGGAGGTAAACATTGCGGGTTTCAGCCGGGCCTGTCTTTGGATAGAAGGGATGCATCCGGAGATGCTGGGCTGGCTGACCGGGTCCTGCCCCTGCTCTTCTACCTGGACAGGTGCGACAGAGCAGCGGGCTGTAGAGGGAAGGGCTCTGCTGCTCTTTCTGCGGACCTTGGTGAGGTCTGTTCCTTCCCAGGCTCAGTGCCTTAAATGACCATCAAGGGGACAGGCCCAATAATGACAGTACACACTGAGGAAGCACGTTGAGTGCTGTGCTAGGAGCTTTGCACACGGACTTTATCCAGTCCCAGCAACCCCATGTATGATGCCCTCATTGCCCCTTGAGTAGAGGGGGACCCCGGGGTACATGACAGCTAAAGCGCTTGCTTGCAGTTATACAGCTGGCCAGGGGCCGAGCTGGGATTCAGAGCCAGGCTTGGCTGACCCTAGAACAGTGCTGCCCAGCAGAACGTTCTGTAGTGATAGAAATGTTCCATAGCGCATGGCCCAATTCCCAATCAGTAGCCACGTGTGGC
This sequence comes from Martes martes, assembly GCF_963455335.1. Taxonomy (NCBI): domain Eukaryota; kingdom Metazoa; phylum Chordata; class Mammalia; order Carnivora; family Mustelidae; genus Martes; species Martes martes. The sequence goes on from NC_137898.1 coordinate 12,917,767, forward strand.
TGTTGAGCACTGAAATGTGGCTAATGTGATGGAGGAACTGAATTCCTCATTGTAGTTAATTTTAATTCAATTCAACTTAGATATCCTCATGTGGCTAGTGGCTACCTTACTTATTGGACAGTGTGTCTCTAGAGCCCATGCACATTTGTGTGCAGTCTGTCCTGCTTCTGGACCAGCTCAGGAGTTCCCTTTTTTAAAATTAATTAATTAATTGATTGATTTTAAAAGATTATTTATTTATTTATTTGACAGAAAGAGAGAGAGAGAGATCACAAGTAGGCAGAGAGGCAGGCGAGGGGTGGAGGGAGGAGGCTCCCTGCTGAGCAGAGAGACCCATGCGGGGCTCGATCCCAGGACTCTGAGATCATGACCTGAGCCAATGACAGAGGCCTAACCCACTGAGCCATCCAGGCACCCCAATTAATTTATTTTTTAAGAGAGAGTGAGAGTGTGTTTGCATGAGTGGGAGTAAGAGTGGGGGAGGGAGAGGGGGAGAATCTCAATCAGACTCCCCACTGAGCCAGGAGCTTGACGCAGGGCACGGTCTTATGACCCTGAGATCATGACCTGAGACCCCCAGCTGAGCTGAAATCAAGAGTTGGAGGCTTCACCGACTGAGCCCCCCAGGTGCCCAAACCAGTTCAGGAGTTCTTAGCCTTGGAAACAAAGATCCCCAGGGGGGAGGGAGGAGGGGTTGCAGGGGGACGTGGGGAACTCTGAATGTCCAACCACGTTTGTGCGTGTTCATATGTGCGCTTGCCTCGAGCGACGGACCGCTGCCTTCGCTGGTCCCCAGAGGCCCCTGTGAAAGAGTGGGAGCCATGGGGCAATAATGGTTTCCAGTCTTCAGCCTCAGAACCCTTTTTCCCAACTAAAAGTTGATGTGTTTGGAATCCTGATATCAAACAGAAGGTGGTTCTTGTTGAAAAAGGAGTGGGACCCTGAAACCCCACTTACCTCATTGACCCCCATGATGGGAAGCCTCTCAGGAGCCATGGATGGAACCTAGTTTGAAAACGCTGGTGTCGCCGGTCGGGGCTCTGGGTATCATCAGTGAGGACCGAGGGGTATCCGACTCGGTAGAGCCGTCCTCATCCCGAGGCATGGACCCTCCCTGGGAGTCCCCCCACGGAGAGAGTGTGGAATGCCAGGGCGTCTGGGGGTGCGCTGCCGTGGCCTCCTTGCCGGGGTTTTTCTCTCACCCTGCTGTCCTGATCTGGCCTCTCTCCCCAGTCCTGGAGGCCCTCAGCGTGCTGGTGAATAGACCGGACCTCGGGCAGCCGATTCGGGTGGAGCTCGCCGACCTGCTGGCGGAGAACCCAGAGCGGTTCAGCAGCGAGGCCCGAGAGTTCACCCTCAAGTACGGAGCTGACCGGCCCTCCTAGCGGTTCTCCTCCGTCCCTGCGCGGAATCCTCTGCTTGGCGGACAGACACGTCTCACGGACTGGGCGCCGGAGCCCTTCTCCTTCGTTCCGTATTTTCCCTCCTAGATTGTCTGTCAGTCATTAGTCTCTGTGTGTGTGGCGTGTGGGCCCGTTCCCAGGTTCGCCTGGCCACAGGTGGGCTTTGCCCCTCTCCTTCTCTCTGCCCCGGAGCCAGAGGAGTTCGCGATGGTTACGGGCCAGCTCTCTGGGAATCTGGGGTGCGGAAATCCTAGTCTCACTAACTGCTCCGTCTTAGGACCACAGGTCACCTGCAGCCCGGCTGGCAGGGAGCGAGCCCAGGAGCCCACCAGAATCCCCGGGCATCAGGGAGCAGGGGGGACATCGGGAGGGTGTGTGGGAGGCAGGGCACTCAGAATCCTATTTACAATTGAGCCATTTGTTTATTGTGTGACCAAAGTCAGTTAGTCCACTAACGGGTACTACATGTCTAGAGGCAGGAGCTGAATCTTTCCTTTCCACTGAATCTTTCCACTGATAAATCGTGAAATGAAGACTCTCCATTCCGAAAATCTGACTACATGGTTTTGTTTGTTTGTTTGTTTTTAAGATTTATTTATTGATTTTAGAGAGGGAGAGGGAGCGCACACACAGGTAGGGAGAGGGGCAGAGGGGGAGGGGGAGGGAGAGAATCTCAAGCAGCCCCCCCTGCTGAGCACGGAGCCTGACACACACCTCGATCTCATGGCCCTGAGATCATTTCCTGAGCTGAAACCAAGAGTTGGTCGCTCAATTGACTGAAGATTTTATTTATTTGTTTATTTATTTATTTAGAGAATGTGTGTGTGCACAAGCAGGGGGAGGGAGAGAGAGAATCTCAAGCAGATTCTATGCAGAGTGTGGAGCCCAATGCGGGGCTCCATCTCCAACCCTGAGGTCATGACTTGGGCTGAAACCAAGAGTCAAATGCTTAACCGACTGAGCCACTCAGGTGCCCCCTGACTGCATGGTCTAAACCCCCTTGCAATTCCCTTAGGGTGCCGGTTTCTGGGGGCCAGGCTTTAGGCTGGGAGGAGTGGCCCCCCTCCCCCAGTGTCCAGTTCAGGGGGAACCACAGAAGCCATCGACTTGTGCACCCATTAAAGTCACAGATGAATTTGGAGGCAGGCTGGGTGTTCGTTGAGAGGATGGTTGGGTTCATCGGGAGAACGTGAGGCTGAGGGTTAGCTGCTCTCTACTAAAAGGTGTGACCCCGCTCCCCAGAACAGAGGGCTCGCAGGACTTTGAGCCTTGTGGAACCTCAGACGCTGTGGGGGAAAACTGGCCATGAGGGACTAGGTTGTCAACCCGTCTATAGGGGGAGCACCCCCATTTTACAAGGCAACTGAGGCACAGAGTGCTTTGGTGCATGGCCGGGTCTGCCCAGTCAGTCAGGGCAGGATCCACACCTTCGGATGCACAGCCACGCTGGCTGGTTTTCATTTCTGTGTTTCTCATGAGCTCTTCTTGTCAGCGCACATGCTCAGAATGGCTGATAAGGTCAGACAGGCCTGTGAGCAGGAAATTATAAGCAGCTCAGGGGTGCATCTCTAACGAATGATAGAAAAGCAGAAACAAGCCAGAACTTCAGCCTGAGCTGGAGGGATTAACTTCACCCCAAGGAAGGACCTTCAGGGAGGAGCGTGCTAAGCTTCCGGAAAGCCGCTGCTTGTAAGAGACTGAGTGCAGGTGTCTCCACAGGCCCTGCTAACTTAGCTTGAGATTTCCAGGGAATCTCCTAACCCAGCACCTAATCTGGGAGAAGTGTGGAAAGAGGGAAGAGAATCAGGAAAAGCACCACCAATGGCTCAGAATGTACAAATGCACTCACTTTTGGACTCACTTAGGGAATGCTAAGGGGACAGGCACCCGGTGAGGCTGTTTGCTCATTTCATTATCTCATTCCACCTCCATCAGGTCTGTTCAGACTGTAAGCTGAGACTCAGAGAGGTTAATTCACTGCCCCGAGGTCACACAGCTGCATATTGGTGGGGGGTAGGGGAAAGGAGTTGGAGAGGGTGGCACCCAGGCCACTGTCTTTTCCCAAGTGGCATCCTGGTTGTTGAGGAGATCTTGTCAGGTGAGGAACCCTGGTGGCCGGCCGGGGTTTATCATTCCAGAGGGAGCGAGGTCCCCGGGGGGGAGGGGGTGCACCGAGGGGGCAGACAGGATTTTATAAAAGTACTTTTAATGCATTTAAGACTGGTGCCACCTGCCAGGGCCCGCGCCCCTACTCTGCCCACTCCACCCACAGGGCCAGTCCGCTCCTCATTTCTTCTTGGTCTTCACCAGCCCCTTCTGCACAAGGCTGCGGTACAGCTCCTGGATGTAGGTGTAGACGCACTTGGAGTCAGGCACCGCCAGCCGCACCATGTCATCCACCTCCAGCAGCTGGGCGCAGTCGGCCAGTTTCCTGAGGGACAGAGCCAGAGCTGAAGCATGTGGGAGCCCGGGGGAAGGGGGGCAGCCCAGCCAGGGTGAAACCCACAGAATCGTGTATGTTGGAGCCCAGAGGTCAGCTAGGCCGACCAACCCATTGTACAGATGAGGTCACTGAGCCCCTGACAGTCCAAACTCAAACTCAGCTTGGTCTGATCCCAATGCCCATGTATGTCCTCAAGGTCAAAGCAAGTAACACAGCTGGGACTCAGTCCCAGGCTTGCCTCTGGCATCCTTGCCCTGAAGCTGGGTCTCGGCAGTCCCAGCCTGTCAGACTGCCATGGGTGCTGGCAGTGGGAGAATCCAGGGTCCCCGCAGAAACCCTCTCGGGACAGAGACAGCCAGGCTGAAACCCAAGCCGGACTGGCCTGAGAGCCAGGGGAGGGGCACAGACTGGAGGAGTGCCAAGAATGAGACAGGGTCCCTGCAACCAGTGTGGTGTTTTCCCCTCCTGGGGGTAGGTCAGGGTTCTGTCCCCCTACAGGCTTCTCTGCCCCTACACAGGAGAAGTTTCATTCCCACTGGACCTGAGGGGTGGCGGGGCTGGGCTCTTCTGGCCGCACAGCTGACTGGGGGGAGGGGCGAGCACTGGCTGTTCCCCCACATCTCAGGACTCCATGGGAATCAGGTGAGTTCCAGAACAGGGGCAGTGGGAGGTGATGGCTGGGGCAGGGGGCCCCCTTACTTCACACACTTAATCTTCACACCAAACCCAAAGAGAAGGGAAGTCCATGGTCAAGAATCACAGAGCTAAGAAGGCGGGGACAAGATCTGAATTCAGCAGGTCAGACTCTCCATCCTGTGGCCCTGTGCATCCCTACCAAAAGCCTCCCTTTTTTGCTGCTGTCCACTGCCTTCTGGCAGCTGGGTCCTTGTCACCTGATTATTCATCTTGCCTCCCCTAGGCTCTTCCGGGCTTGGAACCAAGGTAAGGCAGCTGCAGGAGGACAATGACCTGTGTCCGGCGAGCCAGGGACCCTCGGTTCCTGGCATTCACTTAGAGCTCTCAGCCTCGACTGGGAGTTTCACGTCCACGTCCCGGCTCTGCCAAGCCTTCCTGTATGAACCTAGGATGTTGAGGGACCTCTAAGACACTCTAAGACTGCTGAGAGGATAGAAGGGGATGCTCCAAAGAAAGCTCTTAGCAGGACGCCCAGCACCTAAGCACCCTCAATCCACGGGGCTTGTCATCATCATTAAAGCTGCTTCTGAACCCAGAGCAGGACCTGGCACTCCTGACCCCCTCAGCTTCCCACCCCAGTGCACTCACTCCATCTCTTGGCAGGACAATATGAAACTGGAAGGGACCTTCTGGAATACCAAGTCTGGTGTTTCTCAAATTGCATTCTTGGTGCCCTAGAGCCCCGTACACGAGCCTCAGGGAGCATCTTGGGAAGGGTGTTGGGTGCTTAGCTGGTGTGCTCCAGGAACACCTCCCAACCTAGAAAGGTCTCCTTTTGAGTGATGACCTTGCTAGACCATGAACTCGAAGCTGAGGAGTGAAGACTTAAGGAAGCTGACAGAAAGCGGAAAATGGTGAGGTTAATGGATTAGAAGTCCCCACGGAGTTAAAAATCTCTGGGAGTGGGGCTGCTAACCTAAGTGAGTTAGAGAGGTGAGGGGTGGGGACAGGGGAGAGAGCTCAATGTCTGAAACCAAGATTTTGAAGGTGATACAATTATTGGCAAAAACTAGGTCGTTGGGGTGCCTGGGTGGCTCGGTGGGTTAAGCCTCTGCCTTTGGCTCAGGTCATGATCTCAGGGTCCTGGGATTGAGCCCCACATCGGGCTCTCTGCTCAGCAGGGAGCCTTCTTCCCCCTCTCTCTCTGCCTGCCTCTCTGCCTACTTGTGATCTCTATCCATCAAATAAATAAATAAAAATCTTTAAAAAGAAACAAAAAAACTAGGTCGTAACCATGAGCAGGTGGCTGAGAAGAGTGATAAGCTCAACTAACCTAGAGGCCAGTGGGTTGTAATGATTCCTCTTAACGGGTTACTTCATCCAATGTCATCCAGGCTACGGACAATTATAATTATCATTTGCACCTTCTGTACCAGTTTCATGACATAGAAATTACAACCTTGAACGCCAACCTCTAGGAACGAGCTAGCGTTTGAAGCAATACGTACACTTCATAAGAAAAGTGTTATTTAGTTAAATGAAAGTTTAAAAATAAATAAATAAATAAAAAGATCCCCCTGTACTCTGTTTTATATGTCGGGCATTTGCTTAATGTTTTGTTTGAGGAATCTGCTGAAAAAGGAAAACCCATTTGCAAAGCACAGCTCCTCATCCATCTTCTCGTTTTGCCCCTGGGGGACATGCAGGCCCAGAGAGGGGAATGCTGCTGCCTCAGGCTTCCCCACGGGTTTGTGGCCAGGGGCCACGGGCAATATCCTCTGCCTAATCCATTTCTACCAGGTGGCTCAGAAGCCTCTCCCTGGGGCTGGAGGAGGCCATGCGTCTGGCATGCACTCTTTAGGAGCCCTAAGGCCATCACTGTGTACTCTGGCCTCCCAGGTAGGTACAGACAGAGGCCTCCGGCTGAGGCTGGCTCTGGTGGGGTTTTGGTGGTGGGAGTACCTCCGCTTCTGCCACCACCCAGCAGCCACGTCTTTACCTCTCAGTTCTTCCTTGGGCTATGCTGTTCCTCACACTCCTCCTGCCCTTCCAGGACCCCTTTCTCCATCCAACTGCCAACACCCCTGGCATCCAGTCTTGTGAGCCTCAGCAAGAAATCCCCCTCCAGATTCCAAAGTGATGAATAACTACCAAAAAACTGCTATCATCCATCATCATATAGGAACAACAGCTCAGATCCTTTTTTTGGAGTTTTTGCTGTGGGTCAGGCACTGCTATAGAGACCTTGCCTAATTATGTACTTAATTTTCACAGTAGCCCTGCAGAAGGAAACCTCATGCGCATTTTAGAGATCCAGATGTGAGGGCTCAGAGAGGTAAAGGAGCCTGTTCAAGATCACACTGCTAAGAAATGGCAGACTCAGACAGTGGCCCCAATCTCGGCACCCACAGTGTGTAAAACAGCAGGCCTGCTTCCTGTCTATCGCTTGCCCTACCTGTTCTCCTTGGGGCGCCGCCCCGGATACCCACGTTACAGATCACACGGAGGGGTGTGCTTGTGATCCGTCTCCCCCTTTAGACTCTAAGCCATGACAAGTGGGGTCTCTGTCAGAACAGCTTCGTCCTGACACATAGCTCCTGGCTATCGAAAAGCATGTGTTGGATTTGTGACCCGTCTGACCCGCCAGCTACCCGTCCTGCGTGAAGCCAGTGCGCTTGTGCGGCTCCCAAGTATCCCTCCTTCTCAACCCCCGCCCCTCACCCCGGGGACCGCCATCGGTGGCTGCCGCTCACTCTGCTGTGTCGAAGGCCAAGGTGAAGTTGTGCCGGCGCTGCGTGGGGTCCAGCGCTGCGTAGTCAAAGGCGTCGGGGAAGAACTTGTGGATGAGGGCGCAGAAGGCCATGCCACTACTCCAGCTCGAGGAGAAGTTCTGGATGTCCACGTGCTGCCGATGAGCGGGGCCTTGGTGAGCCTCCAACTGGGGGGGCCTGCCCCACTCAGACCCGCCCCACCCCTGCCGCCCTGGGGAAGAGTCCCCCCCAACCCACGGCCCCTGCTCCTGCCCACCTCGTAGTTTCTTGTCATGGCCCGGCACCACTCCAGGAGCATGTTCTTGACCCCGCCGATGGCTGCCCCTGCAGCCTTCGTGTTTCGGAACAGGGCGGTGGGGCCCGACGCGGCCCTGCAAGGGGAGGCATGGAGGAGGCCGGCCCCCAGCGGTGAGAGGCCACCAGAGGCCCCATCGAGGAGGAGCCCGGGCCCAAGATATCAGTCCTCCCATCTGGCCTGGACTGTTCCCACGCCCTCAGGCCTCCCAGCCCCTCCGATGGGTCCATGGTTCACCGGGGAAAGCCCAGCCCAGCCTGCATCCTACCCGCCAAACTTGTCCACGATGGCTTTGCGGTTCTGTGCTCTGGGCCCCCGCGGCCGGGCAGGGGCTGACACCCTGCGCTCTGGTGCCTTCTCTTTCTTCTTCTCCTGGGAGGGAGGGGGCTCTGTGGGACTCTGGGGCACATCGCTGGGTGAAGTCTCACTATGGAGAAGGTTCAGAGCAGTGTGAGAGGGCCTGAGACCAGCCACTCCAGAGCACTAGGTGGGGGCAGGAGGCAGGGGGCTGGCTGGTGGTGGTGGGGAGCTCCCTGCAGTCAGAAGAGGCATAGGAAATTGTGGCCCCCACTCCTGGCACACGTCTCCTCTGTGCCCAGCACCAGGAGGGGGTCGAGATGAACTAATGAGGCTCAATCTAACTTTGGGGGAGCCTGTGGTCTGGTGAGACGTGTGGGCAGAGCTGAGACAAGTCTGAGGTCTGACCTGAGTTTGAATCCTGGCTTTGCCTCTTATTTACTGTGTGATCTTGGGGCTGTCATGTCACTTCTCTGAGCCTCAGCCTCCTCCTCTGGAAACTGGGGACAAGAAGAGCTGCCTGACACGGCGGCTCTGAGGCTCGAGAAAGAAGGGGAGTGGAGAGCACCCCGCTGAGCCCGAGTGAACATGCACCCACTGGCTTTCCTAAAAAAAGTGGCATGGAGGTGGATCTCGGGTCAAGACAAAGGAGGATTCTTCCAATGAGTCAAGTTACACGATGGCAATAAGGATCTCACTTTATCCAGCACTATGCTCGGGGCTCTATACTGTTGTTTTTTTAAAAAGATTTTATTTATTTATTTTACACAGAGAGAGAGACAACGGGAGAGGAAACACAAGCAGGGGGAGTGGGAGAGGGAGAAGCAGCTTTCGCACTGAGCCGGGCACACGATGAAGGTATTGATCCCTGGATCCTGGGATCATAACCTGAGCCAAAGGTAGACGCTTAAGGATTGAGCCACCCAGGCCCCCCTCTACACTGTTTTATAAAAGTAATCTCTAGGCCCAGCATGGGCCTCAAACTCATGACCCGGTGATCAAGAATGGCATGCTCTACCCGGTGAGCCAGCCAGGTGCCCCACAGGCTTTATACATTTTACGGCATGTAAACCTCACGCTAATCCTATGCGGCAGGTACAATTACGGGGTCGCTTCACACGAGAGAACAGCAACGTGCCCAAGACCACACAGTTGGTAAGTGGCAGAATCATTGTCTGAACTCAGGCTTTCTGCTCACGCTCTGTGGGCCGTCTGACGCCACGGCAGTATGCTCAGGGACAAGATGAGGAGCCCCGAGAAGATCTGCCCAGGACGCTGAGGAGGAGGAAGAGGAGGAGGAGGAGGTGGGGAGGCTTTAGCGGTGGAGGGGGCATCGTCCCTTTGCTTCCAGCCTCTGGCTCCTTTGGTTTCCTGGGCTCTGCCCTGGGGTTGGGGGCTGAAAGCCAGGAATTCTGGAATATCTCTAGATCCGTCGCCAGGGAGACCCCGGCCCAGGCAACGGTAGACTTGGAAGGGAGCGTGCGGTAGAGGGAGCTGGAACGGGGCCCCAGAATTTGACATTACCTGGCTGAAGGGCTGGTCTCTCCAGAAGCTGCCGAGTCTGGACCCAGCCCATCTGGAGGGAGAGGAGGGAGGGAGAGAGGGAAGCTGGAGCTACCTTGACACCCTATCGCTATCAGCCCACCCCCTCAGGGTAGCTCCTGCACACCCCACCCCCGCCACCCCACAGGCCCCTGGACTCACTCACCTGGACTGAGGCCACTGCCCTCTTCTGTGGGGCTCTCGAGCCATTCCTCAGGGGAGCTGGGAATCACCCCTGCTCCTTCCTCCGACTCTATCGGCGCACATCCGTCCTGCTCGTCCTTGGGACTGTCTGGCTCCTGGAACCAGCATGATCTGTCTGGGCTCGTGGACCCGCAAGCACCTGTCCCCGGCTTTGTGAGGACTCCAGGAAGATCCAGAAGGGAGCCTGGGGCCCCTGGGCTGTACCCTCTCCCCACCGCCCCGGCTCTTGATGTCATTCAGAAGACTGCACTTACCCAAAGCAATAAAGCCAGGGGGTGGGAGGCTTAGTTCCTGGGGTGCAGGGGACTCCAGAGCACGGTGGGGGCCTCCTCCCTCCTGTCCTCCGCCACACTCACCACCTCCTTCTTCACGTCAGCTTCCTGAGGTTCGGCGTCGGTCTCCCCCTCCACAGCAGCCTCCTTCTGAGGGTCTGCAGGGGCCTCTGGGGCACCGGCTTTCGTCTGGGCTTCAGCCGTGGGCTCCTCTGTCTCGCTGCTCTTCTCCTGAGAGGCTGTCATGGCCGCCTCCTTCCCGTCAGCCTCCTTGGCTTCAGTCTTGGCCTCCTGCTCCCCAGCAGCCCGTTTGAGCTCAGCCTTGGTCTCATCGTTCCCACCGGCTTCCTCCCTAGGTGGAGGCTTGGCGTCCTTCTCATCGGCTTGCTGCTTCTCAGAGGCCGGCATGGTCCCCTGTGCTTCCTCAGCCTCCGTGGGGTCGGCCTGGGTCTCTTCCTTCCCATCGGTCATCTGAGGAGCCACTGTGATCTCTTCCTTCCTGCCCTCTCCCTTGTGAAGTTCAGCCTCTGCTTTGGATTCCACCTTGACCTCATCCAACCCATTGGCTTCTCCCTGAAGTTCAGCTGGAGTGCCGTCCTCGGCTGCTGCTCTTTCCTGCTTTCCGGCTCCATCCAGAGGCCCCTCTTTTCCGCTCGCCTCGGTTGTGCCGTTGGCCTCTCCTGCAGAGGCTCCACTTCCCTGCGTCACGGGGGCCTCTGGGGTTGGGGAGACAGTGGTCCCATCCTCAGAGGGCTTCTCTTCCTTCTGCTCCATCTCTAGAAAGTAGAGACAAGCAGACCTGGTCATGCCGCACCCCTGCGTGAGGTGAGGAACCCGCCCTCAGAGAGCATTGGCCCGGGAGTCTGGAGGCATGCTGCTCAGTCCTGGGTCCCCCACGTCGCTACTGCTTGGACATGTGACAGGAGCATCCATGTTCCCTGTGGTGAAATGAAGGGGTCCAGTGCTGCCTCCCCAAGGGTGAGATGTTGGGCCACATGGACTTGGCCTTGGATGGTGTTCACCCAACTGCCCTCTGCAGGCTGTGGCTTGGGCTTTAAAGAATATTAGATCACATAATGCCTTTTCAAGGACTTTGCCTCTTTCCCATTAAGCGAATGAAATGGTTAAAACAGGATCCTGGCATCAGGAACACCTGTGGAGCCGTTGTTCTTCTCCCTTTTTAATGGAGGTACTTAGTAGCTAGCCTCGGTCTCGGGCTCGGAGCCCAAAGCAGGCGGGAGTATCCAGATCAAATCTAATAGTACTGCTTGGTTTCCGTTGTATTTTTTTTTTCTTATGGTTACTTTCTATTTCTGGCCAGTGATATTGAGTTTCCATTTCCAATAGTGATACAAACTTTCTTTTAAAAATATATTTGTTGAATTTAAAAATAAGTTAATTCAAAGGAAGGCATTCAGGAAAGCAGGACACAGGTGGTACAGATGTGCCAAAATCCTGGGGGTGTCGTAAAAGTGCCTGAAATTTGGGAAACCCAGGGCCAGCTGGTCTCTGGGGCTCTGCCAGCTCCGCCAGCTGCCACCACTCTGTCACAGCTCGGCCAGGGGTTCTCCGCAAAGGTGGGCCTGGACATGGGAGAGTTTATTTTGGTGAGGAAAAGAAACGTACTCTCCCTAACCCGTGCCAGAGAAACCTGACCCTCTAACTGCCAGGGATGGGGTGGGGAAGAGGGAGGTTGTGATAACTTGACATGAGCTTTCCTATTGGAGTACTGTATATACTGTAGGATCTACAAAGACAGGGGGCGGGGGGCAGGCAGGGCCACCTCCTTCATCCCCCTGCCCTTCTTGGATGTCTGTTTACAAAGAAAACAATCCTCAAATAGTGTTCAGGGCATGACTCAGGGAGTAAGAGAACGAGGTACTCCTGTCACTGGCTAAAAATACCTCCTGCTCTCTGCCGTGCCACCATTCTGGGCGACAGTACTCAGGGCACCTGGGCAGTTGGTACAGAGGCAGGAAGACAGCAGGCTGGTACAGGGCTCCGTTCCCTGCCAGCCACTCGGGTCTTATACTGCCCCCAGTCCAGAGTCTCCGGGGTCCCTGGATTTGGGGCCCCCACGGTTTCTGAGGAAGCCGACGGGGATTTGCAAAGATGCTCACACTGTCCTCCAACCCCACCCCTCCCACCAGAGCCCCTTCATGGTTCAAAACCTTCAGCAATGTATTAACTGGGAGCTAACCAGCCAGAGTTGGGATGCACGTCATCAGGGATCCAGGAGGCCGTGGAGCCAGATTGACCTCTATCGCTTAGTTGCTCACTCTGAGACCTGAGCTGACCCTTTGCTTCTCGAATCCTCAATGTCTACTGACAGTGACAGGATTGGTCTAGATGAGATTTTCCAAACTGTTCTGTGGAAAACTAGGGTCTCCTGAGACATTAATAGGAGCTGGGGTTGGGGAAATGTATTCTCTGGATGAGGCTGTTCCAGAAACAGCCTCCTCTTTTCTCTTTTAGAGATACGCAACTTCATTAGTAAAGAAACCTTAACTTTGCTTAGCCTTATTTAACTAATTGTTCCCCAAACCTATTTCACCATGGATTTATTTTTTTCTTGTTTTCTTTTCTTTTTGCTTTGCTTTTCCTGAGATGCGTCTACCGCCATCTTGAAGAACACCCTGTGTCCCAGAAGCAAGTATGGCAGATGCTGGCCTAAATGATCCACACAGCCCCAGACTCCATGTTCGTGTTTGGAAGGTGGTATGGAGCAGTGGTGAAAATCATCAGTTCTGGAATCTTCCCACTGTTTACTAATGATGTGATCTTGAGCAAGCTACCCGCCAGCCCTGTGTTGTGATGTGGTAGAGATAAAAGTCACCCTGTGGGGTGCTGGAGGGTTAAGGAAGCCAATGCATGGAAAGTGTTTTGAGGTGTGCCTGGCCTGAAGGGAGCACTCGAACTTTATTGTATTATTATTTTTTTTAAGTAGGCTCCACGCCCAATGTGAGGCTTGAACTCACAACCTTGAGATTGAGAGTTGAATGCTCTACCCGCTGAGCCTTGTGTCTGCCTATTAATGTTGGCCCTGACCCCACCATGAGGGCATTTTGTTAGTAAGACAAGGCACAGAGGACTGAACGCCAGTAAGATGACAACAAACCCCTTTTATACCTCAGAGTGTGATGGTGCTTAGCTAAGACTCACCAGAGCCCTGTAGCCATCTTCCCCTTCGTCTACCTGCTACACGCTGAGGGGTTGGGGGCGGGAGGGAAGGAAGGGCAGGTGCACGCGTGTGCACGCACACACGCACGCGTACGCACACACCCCTCAGCAGTCCTGTGTGCTCATCACCTCAGCTCTCCACACCCCCCAGGCTTGTCATAAATAGATAAGGAGTGAAGAACCCCAGAATGTGAGAAGCCAGGGTAGCATCACCCACCCCAACACTAAGGATCCGCTAGCAGGTTTCCAGCTTTCCCCACAGTGCCCTGCGGGACCTCACTCAATCCTCACTCTCGCCCTTTGGAATAGGTGTTCCTGGCCCCATTTTACAGATTAGGAATTTGAAGACCCTTGAGTAAAGTCACAGGACAATTAAAGGGCCCAGCCATACCTAGAGTCCAGTTCTCCTGAAAACCAGTCTGGCGCTTGTGCCAAAAAATGCAGCTGCTCCCACCAGTTCTTTAGCGAGGGTCCCTTCAGGGGTGTGAGGGGCACCCCACAGGTGGGCGAGGGCAGCTGGGTGTGGCTGAGGAGTGCAGCTCTCTCTCTTCCATGTGCACGGCAGGCCCTCTCCTCCGTCCCCTCTTCCTCTCCACGCCCCCCCCCTTTCCTCTGGGGAAGCCTACAGACACCCTGTTTTGTATCCAAAGCAGCACTCCTGACAGCTCCTCTTCCCTCTCCGTGTTTCTCTTGGCTGGCTGGGAGAGAAAGAACCCAGGAGCTCAAGTTCCAAACCCCAAATAATGTAGACGACACTTGATGGTTCTGTTAGAACCTCCCGGACCCCCTGACACCCAGTCTGTCTTCTCGTGGTCCTGAGACTTCCGCCATCCCCCATCCCAGCCAGTGACTCCCCCTTGGAGAAGTCACTCTCAACTGCTTAGAGAATCTGCCTCCCACCCTGACCAGACCAGGACGAGACCAGACTCCCAAGGCCCTCTCTGCCCCTGTCAGGTCCTCCCAGGGGATGGCCACCTGCAGGCTACTCTGTAGGTGATTTCGAGTTGCCCTAGAGCTGGGTCCCTGACCTCTGGCATCCAAAGAGAGTTGACAGAGAGGTGGAGAGGATTAGCAAAGAGCCTGGATTTCTCCAATTCTGTGGCTCCATGAGGAGGCTCCAGCCCCTGGAAGGTGGGAGAGGGGTTGGCAGCAGGAGGGGGGGGCACTTAGAAAGGGGCCCGGAGATTCTCCTACCTGTGGGGCCTCTGCCTGGGGGTTTGGAGCTGTCTCTTTCCTCCAGCTGAGCGACCTCACTCCTGGGCTGCCTTTAGCCCCAGCCAGTGGCCTCCAGCCCCCAACTCCTCTGCCCGCCTCCCCCTTCCTCCCCCCTTCCACCCCACCCCACTCCACTCCAAGAGCCTTCAGCAGAAGAAGAGCATTGTTTACGGCCCTGTTGGTACAACACTTTCCCTTGGCCTAGGAGGCTCAGATTTCCCGTGAAGATCTGACAGGTGGCACCTTTCAATCACAGCCCAGCCCGTCTTTCCTGCCCTGACCCCGGCCGTATCCATCCCATGGCCACCCTTCTTCCCTATGTACTCGCCAGGCCCTGGTGACCCTGAAAGCCAACTGCAGGCCATGTGGAAGATGGTCACCAGCCCTCTGGGCTCGCCTGCCCATCGAGAGGGAGCCCAGGCTAGGTTTCCTCTGCCCCCTCTGCTCCCCTCACCCCATGTTCCTTTAAATAGTCTTTTACTCTTCCTCAGACAGAAACAGCTGCTGAAGGGTGGGCTGCAGAGGGGGTGAACGGGACAGCTGCCCACAGGGGATGTCTCGGGGCTCACACAACACAGAGAGATGGGGAAGGGGAGGGGCGAACAGGTGAGGAGGCGCAGCCCAAGCCCATGGGTCTAGGAAATACAAGGCTGAGTTCTGTTTTAAGCTGAAGTGACTGGTACATAGGAGGCTGAGCTTTTCATACTATATTGAGATTTTTTTCCTAAGATTTTATTTTTAATGTCATCTTTATGCCTAACATGGGACTTGAACTCAATCCCAAGATCAAGAGTTGTACGCCTTCCAGGCGCCCCTGAATTGAGATTCTGCTCAGGAAAATAAATCTGCATCTTCTCTGTGTGTCCTGTGATCTCAGAGAGGTCCTACTTTGGGAGAGTGTGTGCAGGGGACACTCCTATTAGGGAGCCTGGGAGTCCCTGCAACCTCCTCCCCCAGTTCCTTCCACCTCGACCACACTGGCCTCCTTCCTGTTTCTGAAATAAATCGATTCCTTCCCACGTTCAGGGGTGTCACCTTTTTGCTTCTTTGCAAGAATGTTTCCTTCTCATTCTGCTCTCAGCTCAAGTTCTGTTCCCTCGGAGAGGTGCCCGTGGCTTCAGTCCCTCTCCATCATTTCGTCCCAGCTTATTTTCTTCATAATAGTTATTGGAATCCAAAGTGAGCTTATTCATTTCTTGATGGTCTGCCTCTCCCTGGACTCTAAGCTCTCTGTCTCTAAAGGCAGAGACTTTATCTCCCATGCCCATGGCTATGTGCCCAGGGCCTAGCACATTGCCTGGTTTACACGAGGTGCTCCATACACATATATTGAATAAATAAATAAGATAATAGAAGGTCATGGGGGGGGGCAGTCCTGTGGGGCTTAGAGGCTCCCGTCAGGATGTTGGCTTTTGCTCTGTGATTGGAAGCCAGTGGAGTCTTTCAGGTTGTGAAGGGACATGATCTAACTTTAGTTTTTGACAAGATGACTCTGGTTGCTGTTTTGAGAACAGACTGAGGGGGGAGCATGAACTGAGGTGGGGAAGGCAGTCAGGGCATTACTGCAGGAAGCCGGGGGCACGATGGTGGTGAGGAGACGTGGTGAGGAATGGTAACTATGGATGACAGTGACCAAGACTGTGCCAGCTTTGTCTCCAAGCCACTAGAATGACCTCTCTGTTCATGTCACTGACATTCCTGCTCTCTCATGTCCTGTTCTCCTCCAGGGAGTTCACCTAGACTGCTTTGTGTTCTCTACTCCTCTCATGAGTGGTCAGGGCCCCCTCTCAGATTCTGGGTGACAATCCTGCATTCCCTCCTTTGGGGTTGAGGTCCCTTCCAAGAGGACAGTACTGATCCATGGTGAGTACATGGGAGCCTGGGAGGCTGGGAAGGGCTGGGACCCAGTAGAGAGAGAGAGGCCAGAGCCACAGGGTGGTGCTGACAGAGGTCAGCTACTTTAGACAACGGATCTGGATTCCAAAGAGATCTTGGAAGGCTGGAGCTGTATAAACTGTTGTTGTTGTTGTTGTTGTTGTTTACAAGAAGAAACTTAACAGGAGCAATTGGAAATTCCCACTTATGTGTTCTCAAATCCCCAACTGTAAGTGTAGAAAGGAAAAGACACAGTTTCATAGTAAATAATAGCCATGACATCATCATCAGTAAGAACAATTATTACCCAGGCACTGGTGGGAGGAGGAAAAGTGTGGAGTTGTTCAATGGGTATAAGGTCTCAGGTATAAAGTCTCAGGTGTTCAAAATGAATAAGTCCCCAAGATCTTTTATACAACATTGTGCACACAGTTAACAAAACTGCATTGTGCACTTAAAAATTTGCTTAGAGGGTAGATCTCATGCGAAGTATTCTTACCACATAAAAAAGGGACCTTTTTTTTAAAAAAAAACGGACCATTTTTAAAAAAAGATTTTATTTTTAAGTAATCTTTACACCCAACATGAGACTTGAACTCACAACCCCAAGATCAACCCCAAGATCAACCCCAACTGACCCAGCCCGGCGCCCCCCAAAAGGGGCTATTTTTTTAAAAAAGATTTTATTTATTTGAGAGAGAGAGAGAGAGAGACCGCGAGAGAGGGAACACAAGCAGGGGGAATGGGAGGCGGGAGAAGCAGGCCTCCCTCTGAGCAGGGAGCCCGATGCGGGGCTTGATCCCAGGACCCCAGGACCATGACCTGAGCCGAAGGCAGACGCTTAACTGACTGAGATACCCAGGCACCCCTAAAAGGGGCTCTTTTTTAAAAAAGATTTTATTTATTTATTTGAGAGAGAGAGAGCACACACAACTGAGGAGGCAGAGGGAAAGAGAGAGGGAGAAGCAGACTCTGTGCCGAGCAGGGAGCCTGACACTGACATGGGGCTCAATCTCAGGACCCCAGGATCATGACCTGAGCCAAAGGCAGATGCTTAACCAACTGAGCCACCCAGGCGCCCCAAGAGGGACCATTTTTGAGAAATTGGGGGAAACGGAATATGTGCAAAAGATCACATTAATAAGTTATTATAATTTTGAGAATATGAAAATGGCATTGTGGAAAAGGACTTTATTTGGGAGAGGTCAAAATAGATGAAGAAAATATGGCCAAATGTTAACAACTATTAAAGTCTGGTGATGGGTATGTGAAAGTTCAGTATACTGTGCTTTCCACTTGTCTGTATGTTTTACACTTGCTCTAATAAGTCTAAAAATTAAAAGGAATGAGAATAATGATTTTTTTAATGAGGGTCTGCCATGCACTAGGTGCTTTAAGTCTATTTTTTCTTTTTCTTTTTTGTAATGATTGTTTTAATTTTTTATTTTGAAATAATTGTAGGTTTGCAGGAAGTTGCATAAGTAGTACAGAGAGAGTACTGAAAGTAAAATCTTACATAACTATATGCAATATCAGAGCCAAGAAATTGACACTGGAACAGTAGTATGTATAGTTCTATGACATCTTATCACATGCTTAGATTTGTATAAACACCTCCACAATCAGGATGCATAACCACCCCATCACCACAAAGATCTCCCTTGTTCTACCCCTTTATGGGCACACCTCCTCCCTAAACTTAATGCTGGGCAACCATTAATCTCTTTGTCTCTATAATTTCGTCATCTTGAGAACATTATTTAAATAGAATTGCACAGTGTGTAACCTTTTGCAATACCTAATAAAAATCCCATCAAGGACGTAGATTATTCTTGTAAGAACCCATCTCCTTTTCCCATGCAATTTCTTAATATTCCATAATGTGTTGACTATATTATCAACAGCTAAAACCAGGGGTACCTGGCTGGCTCAGTCGGTTAAGTTTCTGCCTTCAGCTCAGGTCATGATCCTTGGGTCCTGGGGTCAAGTGCCACATTGGGCTCCCTGCTCAGAGGGGAGCCTGCTTCTCCCTCTGCCTGCTGCTCCCCCTGCTTGTACTCTTTCTTTCCATCAAATAAATAAATAAATAAAATCTTAAAAAAAAAAAAAGCAAAAACCAGTACAGCAACATGTGTCCACTAAAACACATGTACAATAATATTCATGGCAGCATTGTCATAATAGCCCCAAACTGGAAACAATCCAAAAATCTATCAACAGGTGAAATGATAAATGAATTGTGACTTATTCATACAAACACTAGACAGCAAAAAAAAAGAATGAATGACAGATACACACAACAACATAGATGAAACTTTCGGACAGTACATTGAGCTAAAGAAGTCAGGCACAAACCAGCAAATAATGTATAACTCCATTTACATGAAGTTCAGGAGTAGTCAAAACTAACTGATGGCAATAGAAGTCAGAATAGTGGTTAACTTTGGGAGCAGGGGAAATGACTGGGAAGGAACCCAAGATAACTTTTGAGGGTGCTGGAAATAGATTGTATTTTGATCTGAGTGGTGGTTATAAGAATGAATATATATATATACATATATATATATTTAAAGATTTTATTGATTTATTTACTTGACAGGCAGAGATCACAAGTAGGCAGAGAGGCAGGCAGAGAGAGAGAGGTGGAAGCAGGCTCCCTGCTGAGCAGAGAGCCCTATGCGGGGCTCCATCCCAGGACCCTGAGATCACGACCTGAACTGAAGGCAGAGGCTTTAACCCACTGAGCCACCCAGGCGCCCCTGAATATATATTTTTAAATTAAAGTTAAGTTTAAAAAAATTTAAGCTTAAGTTTCATATATTTTAGTCAAAATGTTATACCTTAATTTTATTGAGAAAAGGCTTTTTTTTAAAAGATTTTATTTATTTATTTGACAGAGACAGTGACAGGGAATACAAGCAGGGGGAGTGGGGGAGGGAGAAGCCAACTTCCCGCTGAGCAGGGAGCCCTGACCTGAGCAGAAGGGAGGAGCTTAAGGACTGAGCCACCAGGCACCCCTGAGAAAAGGTTTTTAAGTAACCTTTATACCTAAGGTGGGGCTCGAATTCAGGAAGAGGTTGGGATGTGTGGATCAAGAGTTGTATGCTCTACTGAGCTAGCCAGGGCCCCTGCTATACCTTTTTTCCAGATTTTATTTATTTATTTGGGAGAGAGAGAGAAAATGAGCTCAAGTGCACACTCAGGAAGGGGCAGAGGGGGAGGGAGAGGGAGAGAATCTCAAGGGGATTCTGCACTGAGTGGGGATCCAAGGCAGGACTCTATCTCACCACACCGAGATCATGACCTGAGTGGAAAACCAACAGTCCCACGCCTAACTGACTGAGCCACCCAGGCACCCCTACCTTAATTTTATAGTCTGGGGGCACAGGGCTTGAGAAAGATGAGTCTTTAGAGCAGAAATAAGGGCCAGAATTTAAAATCTTGACTTCCTTGGGCAATTAGAAAAGCATATAGTGACCAACCAGCCCACCTTCGCCAAGGGGCATGTATACTTGCACCATTAATTTACATGTCCTAAACCTCGTTTACCGGGAAATCCCTTGAAAAATCAAAGGATTGGGGTGGGTTTTTGTGGTGCAGGGGTGCAGATGGAGGAACACGTCAAGTCTGGTAAGATGAAAAGAGTTCACAAGTACTTTCTTCCTCCCTCGCTCAAATACACTAGGTTAGCTCTTGTGGCAGCCAAAATCACTCCTATGCATCTCTTTATGGTCCAGGGCGTCTAACTGAAGAAGTTGCATAAAACAGACTATACGTATCTCGTTTTTCTGTGAGTAGGAACCGTGCCTCGCTTCTCTGCAACCCCAGGGAAAGCTTAGGACCTACATGCCCCATGTATATGCACAGTCCCCTGGAGCACTGGCTCTCAAACCTGGCTGCACAAAGAAATCACCTAAGGAACTGAAACATTTACTGATGCCTGGGTATTACTCTTTAATTGGTATGAAATGAAGTACGAACATCGGGATATTTTAAGGCGTCCCAGGTGACCTTAATTCGCAGCACAAACAGAACTGCTCTTTGGGGGAGTCCTTCCTTCTCCGCGCCAGTTTGCGCTGGGGCGTGAACTCTCCAGGGGTGGAGGCGAGGTTCACCGAGCTCGGCCCTCTACCCCTTCCTATGAAACAGTTAAACTCCAACCTCTCCGCGATAACCCGGGGCACTTCACAGCCAGGCTGCAGGCGCTCTGCACTCCGCCCAAGCCTCTATGGTATTTTGGCGTCCTCTCTAGCACATGGAAGGCGCCTTTGTCTTCAGCCACGGCCGGCGGCTCCCTCTCTATGGTAGCCGATTGCCCGGCCGCCTCTTTGGTACTTCATTCCGGAAGCGAGTCCTATCAAGGAGGAGGCGGGACTTCCCTCCCGGAAGTGACCCACGTGCTTCCGCCGTAGCCTACCTGGTCGCACGGTGAGTTTCGAGTGTTTGCCCGAAGTTGGGGACACTGAGGGCATTGTGACAGGCCGCGGGCCGTGGTAAGTGACCTCTCTCCTCAAGGTGACCCTGATGATGGCGCCACCATTTTAGAGGTGCAGGCCCTAGACCGGGACCTTTGCATCTTAGCTCCGCGTGTTTTCGAATTCCCAGGGCCCTGGAGGTTCAGGTCCGCGGTTTAGTGTTCCTCCCCGGTCTCTAGATTTTCTCTTGGGTAGAAGTGACCAGGAGGCACTGGGCCGCCAGGGCTCGATTTCCAGCCGCTCCACTGACATGTGACCTTGGGCTAGGCAGTGTTCCCTTTCTGGGCCTCAGTTTCCACGACTGTGAGATGGGGTGGTTGAGCGCGATGAGGTCAGTGACCGGTGCCAGCCGCATGTCTTAGGATTCCTCCGCATCCTCCACCCCTTTGGGATGGGAAATGGAACGGGTCGGATGGAAGCTGACGGTGGTGTCTGCTCCCAGGACTAGGAGGCCAGAAGGAGCTCCCTTCCACGGTGCGGGGCTGAGATGGATCCGCTCAGGGCCCAGCAGCTGGCTGCGGAGCTGGAGGTAGAGATGATGGCTGATATGTACAACAGGTAAGGGCCCACAGTGCGCTCCCTTGTCTTTGAGAATGATCCTAGGTCACCCTCTCTGGGGTGCCTTTCGGAGGGTACCCGCCCGCACCTGCACTCCTCCTTGTTGAGGGCTAGTGCAGATGCAGTATGGGGTCACTAGAACAAGTTGGACATCTAGATTGGGATGCAGTTGGTGAGCAAGTAGCTGAGCAGGAAGAGAAGCACCAGTCCGAGTTCTGGTCGGTTTCCAGGAACAGTTGAGCGTTTGCCTTTGTGCCAAAAAGCTCGTAGCCCACTTAGTAGTTAACATTTCTTAAATTCTTACTCCACCTCAGGCACATGCTGAGCAGTTTACATGCCTTAAACTTTTTTAAGCTTCAAAGTGATCGACTGGGTCAATTTTAGTTGTCCCATTCTAAGGTGAGGACATTGAAGCTTCTAGAGGTTAAGTAACCTTCCCAGGGCTCACAGCTAGTCAGTAACAATGTCAGGACCAGTACCTCAGTCCAACTCCAAGCTAGTGCTCACAACCATTTGGCAGATTTGGGAACAAATTGTAACTGCTCTAGTCACCCCTGGTTTGGCCTAGGGCAGGTTACTTGGACTGTTTGGTGGTTTTCCCAGCTATACAATGGAGGTAGGGATGCCTGGGTGGCTCAGTTGGTTGTTCAGTGAACGTTGTGATCTTAGGATCGCAGGATCAAGCCCCACCTTGCGTTCTGCGCTCGTCAGGGAGCCTTCTTGAGATTCTCCCTCTGCCCCTTCCCTGTGCACCCACACAGTCATGCCCCTGCACATGTTTTCTCTCTCCCTGTCAAAGAAATAAATAATAATAAGTCTTTCTAAAAATAAATGAAATGGACATAATAATGGTACCTACGTTGTGGAGACTTTGTAGATGTTATGTGTAGAAATGTATGACAAGCTCTTAGTATTAAGCCCAATACACAGTAAATAGTCCACATCTGTTTGCTGTTTTTATTGCCTTAAGCCCCCTGGTATTATCTCTTGATGGTTTATCTTGGAGGCTATATATTAGAATACTTCCAAACTTTTTTTTTTAAGATTTTTTTTTTTTATTTATGACAGATAGTGAGAGGGGGAACACAAGCACGGGGGAGCTGGAGAGGAAGAAGAAGGCTCCCCACTGAGCAGGGAGCCCGATATGGGACTTGATCCTAGGATGCTGGGACCATGATCCAAGCTGAAGGCAGATGCCCAATGACCAAGCCATCCAGACACCCCGCTTCCAAATATTTTAAATAATTTTAAAATGCAAGCTGTGAGGTCAGACTCTGGGGGTTCGTATCCCGGCTTTACGTGGTCCTGAGGCTCTCCATGCTATAATTTCCTTATCTGTAAAATGGGGATAATGATTGTGCCTACCTCATAGGGTTATTGTAACGACTGCATGACAAGCCGTGTCAAGCACTTAGCATGATGCCTGGAACATAGCCGGTACTCAACTAATGGTTCCTATTTAAATAAACCTGGGCTCAGATAGGCGAGCATTCTCAAGGACCCTTTAATACGGTTGAGATGCGAACTGAGGATTTTACACTGCCTTCCTGGGAGATGAAATCAGCACAGCAGGACAGGAATGATGGAGAGATCCTGGTATGCCTCCGGATGCTGCTGACCTGACCTTGCCCTTCCTCCCTGCCCAGAATGACCAGTGCCTGCCACCGGAAGTGCGTGCCTCCCCACTACAAGGAAGCAGAACTGTCCAAGGGCGAGTCTGTGTGCCTGGACCGCTGTGTCTCCAAGTACCTGGACATCCACGAGCGGATGGGCAAGAAGCTGACAGAGTTGTCTATGCAGGATGAGGAGCTGATGAAGAGGGTGCAGCAGAGCTCCGGGCCTGTGTGAGGCCCCAGACAGTGTACGCCCCAAGGTGCGCCTTGCCCCTTCCCACTTGTCCAATAAAAGTGCCCCCATTGGGTGTCAGCTATGAAGACTGCCGGGCCTTGGCTCCCTCGGGAGAGCCTCCAGGAGCCCAGAGTATGGTAGAGCTACTCTCCTGGTTGAAGAGAGGTATTTGTCACACTGCGATGTGACTGTCTATGTACGTGTATGTGTGTGTAGATATATATATATTAAAACAGGTTTGTTGACACCAACTACATGGAAAGCAGTGTGCCTGGCACTTGCAAGCAGAGGTGGCAGCCACAGCCTCTACCAGCAGAGGGAGTCTCATGTGTTTCAAAGCATAGACTGGTGCCATGTTCTGGGTTATACCCCAGGGCAGCCGCTTGCCATGTGACCCTGAACATGTCACTTTACTGTGCTTTAGCTTCCTCGTCTGTGGAATGGGGATAATCACAGGGCTGTGGCGAGGATTAAGTGGTTTAATATGTGTCCAACATGTGGAGTAATGACTGGGACATAGGAAGTACTCTGTAGATACGAGCTGTATACACGTGTTTAAATAACAACCTAAAATTTAAATGGAGTCAGGCAGGCATTTTTCCAGATGTGAGGGAATAGAGGAGTGAGAGAACAGGAGATGGGAAGGAAGATTTGAGAAGGAAGTGGCCAACGCCTGGGTTCTAAGTGGCAATATCGAAACATGTGGCGGGGCCAGCTTCATGTGTGGTGTGAGAGATTCAGGGAGGAGACTGAGCGAAAATGCTGCCGTTCACCATTCACCTGAAACAGGGACTGCGCTCCTCACTCTTCATACAATATCCCATCCAGCTCTTTCCGCCATCTTTCTGGGCTGCCATAATGGTGCACATGAATGTCCTGGCAGATGTTCGCGAGAGCATTAATGCTGAAAAGAGAGGCAAACACCAGGTTCTTACTAGGCCATGCCCCAGAGTCCTCGTCTGGTTTCTGTGAAGATGAAGCATGGTTACCGTAGTGAATCTGAGATCACTGATAATCACGGAGGCTTGTGAACCTCATGGGCAGGTTAAACAAGTGTGGAGGGATCAGCCCCAGATTTGATGTACAGCTCAAAGATGTAGAAAAATGGTCGAATAATCTTCCGTCCTGCCAGTTTGGTTTCATTGTATTGACAGTCTTGGCATCATGGCCCATGGAGAAACAAGATGGAAACACATGGGCGGGAAAATCCTGGGCTGCTTTTTCTCCGGATGTAATGCATGCAGATAAAACGCCTCAGTGGGGGAGAAGAGTCTGATCTAATCCACTCAGCTGGGCTAAGGGGCCCTATTAGACAGTGGAGGCCCAGAGCTGTGGTTGCTTGTCGGAGGTCTCGCGAGAGGAGCGGGGGCTGACTGCTGCTCTTGCTGGCTCCCTGAGGAGACCACTGCCCCAGGTTCCTGAGTGTCCTGGAGAGCTGCGCGCCTTTCAGAACGTGTGGCTCCCTCCCTCCAGGTGGGACTTTGATTGATGTCAATGCCACTGTGGCAGTAGTGCCTTCATAGCAGAGAGGTGGGTGTTGGGGACAGAACCTCACCAGGTCACTGGGCATGGGGTAAAGGAGGCACTGGACACAGTGAGTTTGGAGCTTAGAAGTGCAGGCCCAGGGACTCTGGGGTGGCTCAGTCGGCTAAGCGTCTGACTCTTGACTCTTGATTTTAGCTCAGGTCACGATCTTAGGGTTGTGAGGTCAAGAGGTCAAGCCCTGCCTTGGACCATGCGCAGGGGTGGGGGGAAAGGAGGCTCTGGAGGAGTCCGCTTAAGATTCTCCCTCTTCCTCTGCTCCTCCCTTCACCTCTCTCTCCGTTTAAAAAAAAAGCGGGGGGGGGGGCGTGCCTGGGTGGCTCAGTGGGTTAAAGCCTCTGCCTTCAGTTCAGGTCGTGATCTCAGGGTCCTGGGATTGAGTCCCGCATCGGGAACTCTGCTCAGCAGGGAGCCTGCTTCCACCTCTCTCTCTGCCTGCCTCTCTGCCTACTTGTGATTTCTGTCAAATAAATAAATAAAATCTTTAAAAAAAACGTGCAGGCCCAAGCCAGACCTCCTGTGGTGGAATTTTCTAGCTGTGTGATCATGGGACATTTACCTGCTGTGTGCCTCAGTTTCCCCATCCATAACATGGTGGTAGTGGTACCCACCTCCTTGAATGAATGGTGTGAAAATGGAAAGTGTTCATAACTGCAACACTCAGGAAAGTGCCTCCCTCTGTCAGATTAAGTGCTCGGTAATGTTAGCTTGTGTGTTTGTTTGTTATTGCTGAGTTTGGTGTGAGAAGGCCCTGGGCAAACTTAAGCCACGTGCTTAGTACCTTAAGTACCTTAAGTACCTTAGTGGCAGGTAGAAGGTGAAGGCTCCTTTCAGGTACCGCAGTGCAAGCGTGGGTCGACAGGTGGCGCTGTCTGCTCGCAGGAGCAGCCTGACAGCGGGCAATTCCACAAATGCCCGTTCGCCTCTTCCGTGCCGAAGTCCTGAGAGGGAGAAGGGAGGGGTGAGAAAGATAGATGCGGTGCCTGCCCGCGGGTTTAGCGAGGAACATCAAAAATTCTGAGAGCGCATAGCGGGAACATCTAGAAGGGGTGGTACGAGCGGAGAGAAGAGGTTCCAGCTGGAGGGAATAGTACTTGCAAAGGCTTTGAAGTGGCAGAAAGTGTGGAGCGTTCAAGAAACAGCTTCAGTGTGCCTGGAGTGCCGAGTGTGAAGGGAGGTGGTGGTGAGAGATGAGCCTTGGGGGCTGGGCAGGCAGAGCTCCAAAAGAGCCTTGAGAAGCTGCGTTAAGGAGTTTGGATCTTCTCCTGCCGAGGGCAGCAGCAGAGCGTTGGAGGATGTAAACCCTGGCAGTGAAAGATCTGCTCTCCCGGCTGCCCGCTGGGTGGGTAGTGAAAGATGGCGGGAGGTACCAGTGAAGGGGAGAGGTGCCAGGGAGCCCGTGAGAACAGCTGTTCAGTTGCCTGGTGTGCTAAGAAGTGTATCACTTCGGTTAATCCTTGTAACAACTTGCAGGCGGGTTCGGTTATTCTCACTTAGCAGATGAAGAAGCTGAACTCTGAAAAGGTAGTTAACTAGCTGAAGGTCACGCAGCAGGCAAGGGACAGAGGCAGGGGTCCAGCTTATTCAGACAGAAGAGCCCACTTTTAACTATTGCTCTAGAATTCGGGGGGTGGGGGGCATGCTCTCTCAAGAGGTACACGTCAGCAATTCATTCAGCAATATTTATTATTGGCTGCTCCATGCAAAGAGCCACAGAAGGTATCCAAAGTGCATTTGCTCTGTCCCGGCTCTCATGAATATTGTGGGGAGCTGGAGGAGGTACAGGAGAGATGGGACACACATACAAAGGGTAGCAGGATAGGTTAGGCTCTTTCTCCCATAGAGTGGAGTCCAAAACTCCTAATCCTAATGTATTTTTGCTTGGTTATCATTTTTAAAATCAGGCAATGTCTCAAAAATCTGGTATTGGCTTTTTTTTTTTTTTAAGATGTATTTATTTGACAGTGAGAGAGGGAACACCAGCAGGAGGAGTGGAAAAGGGAGAAGCAGGCCTCCCACGGAGGAGCAGGGAGCTCCATGTGGGGCTCAATCCCAGGACCCGGGGATCATAATCTGAGCCAAAGGCAGACACTTAACCACTGAGCCACCCAGGTGCCCCTGCATTTGACTTCTTTTGAAAGTTTAAAGTATCCGTCAGCCTCCATTTCTGCTTGGGAGCTGCCAGGGCTGAGCAGTGAAACTCCCACTGCTGATTTCTTTCCTCATCCTCTGCTTGGCCCGTAGGCATTTGGTCCTAACCTGCCCTGGGCTTTCAGGTGAGCCAGACGCTAGATGAGAAAACCTGTCAGTGTCCAGGGATAGGCGGGCTCTAGGTGGCTCCCGGTGGTCCTGCCCGCAGCCAGGCGTTCCTGGTACAGTCTGCTTCCCCCGAGTGTGCACTAGACCTACAGACTTGCTTCTAATAAACACCAGAGCAGAGGCAACAGGATGCCACTTCCGAGGTTAAGGTACAAGAGATGGGAATGGCCATCTTGTTAGTGGTCTCTCTCCTCTTGCTTACCACGAGGAAGCAAGCTTACGTCTTGTGAGCGTCCCTTTGAAGAGGCCCGTGTGGAAGGAACTGAGGGCAGCCTCAAACCGGCGAGGAACTCAGTCCCACCGACAGCCCCGTGATTGCTTCTGCTTCTCCAGATGACCGCAGGCCCTGCTGACACTTCCCAGCTCGGCGAGCCACCTTGGAAGCAGAGGACCCCTCTGAGCTGCACCCTGACTCTGACCTACAGAAACCTAGATAATGAATGTTGTTTGAAGCTATTACATTGCGGGATAATTTGTTACGTAACCATCTCTAACCAACACATGGACAGATCTTACAACTACTACAGTAGTCGGAGATTATGGTCTTTTCTACACCTCGACCCAGCATGGGCCAGGCACCATTCCAGGCATTTGGGACACATCACTGTACAAAACATAAAGATGCCTGTTCTCTTGGAACATGTATGCCAGTGGGGACAGTTTTGCATAGTAGAAGTCTGGGCTAGCAGTGCTGTTTTGAAGGAGAGAGCATTTTCAGTTCCTGGGGAGAGGTTTTTAACTGCTTTCAGGTCTCAAACCCCTCATGAAACTTCAACAGACGCCATGGATGGTTCTTTAGAAAAATGTACATGCACATAGAATTTTGCATACAATTTTAGGGATCATCATAAAAATGTCTGTAGGCCTACTGGAGGGGAGTTTTGTGATGAGCATTGTTTTAAGTGTTGGGACAAAGAGAAACAAGATAAAAAAATTGAATGGGGAGACATACTAAAGTCATTTGCTTTTGCAGTTGTGGTAAGTGCCACAGGAGATGTTCTGGAGCTATAGAGAGGAATGTGTCTCCAAGTCTGGGTGCTCAGAGAAGGATGTCTCCCAGAACGGGGTAGGTAAGTGAGATCTGAAGGATGAGTGGAATTTGGCCGGCAGGGGTCAGGTAGGTGGTAGGTTCTATGTTAAGTGCCAGGAGGGTCCCCGCCCTCCCGCACACACAGTCCATTGGATGAAACACACATCTTGATGAGTCTCCTCAAAAGGAAACTCAGATATATAGATCACATAGCAAGGGGATTTATTGCTGGAATCAGGCAGGGAGACTTCTTCCCCCAGGAAGTGACCATTAAGCCATAATCTGAAGGATTAGTTAGATAGGCTCAGGCAGGGGAATGTTCCAGGCCCAGGAGAAACTTGAGATGGGAGAACATGGGGTATTAATGGGCATGGAGAGGTCACCATGGTGAAAGCATAGAGAAGAGAGAGGCCAGAAGGGAGGCTGGGGCTGCAGGTGGGGCCCAGATGAACCTGGGGTCATTGTCGGGAGTTTGTATATTCGCCGAAGGGTCATGGGAAGCTTGTAAGGGGAGGAGTCCTTAACTTGTAAGCTAAGGAGATCCTTAAACAGGATCAAATCCCTGTTTCCAGAAGATCATTCTGACTGGACCATGGGGTCATGTGCACAGGTGGAATCAGAAAGGCCAGGTTGAGAGGGGCGCCCGGCTGGCTCAGTTGGTGGAACATGTGGCTCTTGATCTGGGGGCTGTGAGTTCGAGCCCCATGTTGGGTGTAGCGATGACTTAAAAATAAAATCTTAAAAAAAGAAGCCAGATTGAAAGGGTTGCCGGAGTGCGGGTATAGCTCCTGATAACCTAGCTTCAGGATGACAGTGGATAAAGATGAGAGACCTTTAATAGGGTCCACAGGCTTTCTAGTAGATTGGATGTGGAAGATGAGGCAGGGAGCAAGTCAGGTAACTCCAGTTTTGTGGCTTAAGCGACCAGGTGCCGGGTGGCACTTTGACTGACACAGGCAACAACGGAGCAGAAGGGGGTTAGGGGAGAGGAAGGTCCTTTGTGGTCATTATTGGGCACCTCTCATTTTAAAAAGATTTTTTAAAAAATTTTAAGTAATCTCTATACCCAACATGGGGCTCGAACTCAGAGCCCCCAGATCAAGTGTCGCACTTGATCCACCAACTGAGCCAGCCAGGTGCCCCCCCTGACTATTTTAGAAGATCCAACATAGCTGGATCTTTCCAGCTGCATCCTCACACCACAGTCCCCTCATTCTGCAGGCTTCATCCATTCTGGCCCTCATTCAGCAAACTGACTGCCTCTGGCATCCTCCTGCCGTAGGACCTCCGTGTGCACTGTGTCTTCCTCTTGGTGGGCTGATAAATCCTACTGATTCGGACATGGGAAGCTGTCTTCAGATCAGACTACAAGCACGCTGACCTCCGGTCTCGATCAGATCCCCTCCCCAGGGATATGTTCGCATGGCACCCTACGTCTCTCTTCCTTAGCACCTCCTTTGGATGCAATTACACCACCTGTGTAATTACTCAATTCCTCTATACCTCTGTCCCATTGGATTTTGCATTCTGAGGGTAAGGTCTGTATCCTACTCACCATCGAATCCCTAGTGCCCGAAACATGTGAAGGTGTGTGTGTGTTAGAGATATAAATTCACATATCATAAAATTAAATATTTTATTTTTTAAAAGATTTCATTTATTTATTTAAGAGAGTGTGAGAGCATGAGAGACAGCCCATAAGCAGGGGGACGGGCAGAGGAAAAGCAGGCTCCCCACTGAATAGGGACTCCAATGCAGGACTCGATCCCAGGACCCCCAGGATCATGATTTGAGCCAAAGGCAGTTGCCTAACTGACTGAGCCGCCCATGCACCCAAAATTGAATATTTTAAAGATTTATATTTATTTTTTAATGTAATCTCTACACTGAACTGAGGCTCTAACTCACAACCCCAAGATCGAGAGTCGCATGCTCCCACCAACGGAACTGGCCAGGCGCCCCCTTCTCTTTTTAAAGATTAAAAACATTTTTTTTGCATAATCTTAAAAGTAGATAGTTTAGTGTAAAATTCAGTGGATTTTAGTATATTCACAGAGTCGTACAACCATCATCCCTGTCTAATTGCACATTTTCGTTGCCCGAAGAAGAAACTTCACACCCACTAGCCATCACTTCCCATTTTTCCCTCTTCCAGTTCCTGGCCACCACGAATCCACTTCTGTCTCAGTGGCTCTGCCTGCTGTGGGCATTTCATATGAGTGCAGTCGCACAGTATGCGGCTTTTTGTGTCTGGCTTCTTTCACTGAGCAGTGTTTACAGGGTTCTCCCATGTGGGCACAGCATGAATTGCTATGACCAAATACAATTAAACTGGAGATGAGTACACACACATTTTGTTTATCCACCGACTGATGGATGGTTGGGTGCTTGCACTCTATGGCTATTCCGAATAACGCCGCTGCGAACGCTTGTGTCCAAATTTCTGTGTCTATGGCTGTTCTCAGTTCTCTGGGGTATATTCCTCCAAGTGGAATTTGCTGGGTCATGGGGTAGCTCTATGCTAACTATGTGAGGAACTACCAGCCTGTTTTTCCAAAGCGGCTGCACCATTTTATTTACATTCTTCATGCAAAAGTTTATAATGACGATTTATTACACAGAAGAAATAAGTTCTGACATAGTGAACTGGATGCCATTATTTCCAGCACCTAACGGACTAGAAGAGTGAGGCTCAGCAGCGTGCATGCCTTGGGCAAAATCGCACAGCTCATCAGCTCCTCAGAGCCAGGATCAGGACTCCGGAGCGGATGCTGCTGTCGGCCCAGCCTTGAAGCAGGCTGCACCAGCAGGAGATCCTATATGATTCAGGGGGTGTCAGGGAGATGGAGTTTAGGAAGGCATTACTTATGGGGGCGGGGAGTGGGCTGAGAAATCCTATCAAGTCTGATACAGAAGTGTATCTTAGGTCTCTGCCCTTCTTTTTTTTTTTTTTTTTTCATCTGAACTATTACAGTGGCTTTAAGGTCTTTATTTTTTTATTATTATTTTTTAAAGATTTTATTTATTTATTTGACAGACAGAGATCACAAGTAGGCAGAGAGGCAGGCAGGAGAGAGAGGAGGAAGCAGGCTCCCTGCTGAGCAGAGAGCCCAATGCAGGGCTCGATCCCAGGACCCGGAGATCATGACCTGAGCTGAAGGCAGAGGCTTTAACCCACTGAGCCACCCAGGCGCCCCGAGGTCTTTAAACTGTCCTAAGTTCTCTGTCCATTCCAATATATTCTTCTCCTTTCATTAAGCACACTCATTAAGCAAACTCAACCACATCTATCACCATCCTTAAAAGGAAAAGAAAAAAGAAAAAAGAGACAAGACGATCCAGGAGCTCCCGTCAGCCATCTCACAGCCCTGGAAGTCCTTGGCCTCGCAGAGGTCATTCCAGACCAACCCCAGCTTACTCTTTCAGCTTCAGGTCCCACCACCCTTTCCTTTATTCATCAGATGTTTACCAGAGGTTCGTTATATGCCTGGTGCCAGGATAGCGGCAGACCTATCTCTGCCACATGGCTGTGGCCCCCAAGAGATTTACAGCTCGTGGGGAGGAGGCAGACAACGAAACCAATGAGTCAAGTTTACTGTGAGGGCTTCAGTGGAGATTAGACTAGTGTTTTGGGGAGTATGTGGGCAGGGCCCCAAACCCAGCCTAGGAGACCAGATAGCTTCCAGAAAAAGGTAAAACTTGAGGTGAGTCATGAGGGAGGAGTGCATTAGAAATGAGGTGAGGGGGGCGCCTGGGTGGCTCAGTGGGTTAAAGCCTCTGCCTTCAGCTCAGGTCATGATCTCAGGGTCCTGGGATCGAGCCCCGCATCGGGCTCTCTGCTCGGCAGCAAACCTGCTTCCCTTCCTCTCTCCCTCTCTGCCTGCCTGTCTGCCTACTTGTGATCTCTATCTGATAAATAAAATCTTAAAAAAAAAAAAAAAAGAAAAGAAATGAGGTTGGGGGGGCGCCTGGGTGGCTCAGTCATTAATCATTTGCCTTCTGCTCATGGCATGATCCCGGGGCCCTGGGATGGAGCCCCACATTGAGCTCCCTGCTCAGCGGGAAGCCTGCTTCTCCCTCTCTCACTCTGCCCGCTTATGTTCCCTCTCTCGCTGTGTCTCTCTCTGTCAGATAAATAAATCTTAAAAAAAAAAAAAAAATGAAGAGGGGAATCTGTCATGCCCACAGGAAGGAGGAGCAGGCGCAAAGGCAAGGACATAGGAACCCTGCTGGTTTACATTTCGTTCCACAGGTGCTTGCTGAGGGCCTCTTAGCTGCCAGGGGCTCTTCTAGGTGCTGGGGATACAGCAGGGATCACAGCAGACAGACCAGGCCCTCACCCCCATGGAGCTGACGGTCCACGAGGGGACAATGTGGAAATGTGTTGGGGATGAAGAAGGGCAAGCATTAAAGCCATAAAGGCCCATGGACCCCTAAAGCCCACCCCAGGGAGGGGACCCACAAAACCCTGACATTTGAATGTGAAGATGTGTGTATGTGCGCCCATGGTCACAAATGCATTTTCACAGGGAGTGGACTCACAACATTGCATACGGTGTTCTCAAGGGGATCCATGACTGTTTTGGGTTAGAACCCTTATTCGAGGGCACCTTGTGTTAAGCTAAGGAGTTTGACCTTGATCTGGAACTTCTGTGAGCGGGTAATGAATTTTAAGAGGTGAAACCATCAGAGCCTGACTGCGTGCTCCTGCCAGAGAGAACTCCTTGTGCCTTTGTCCCCGCTGAGCCTTTGCTCTTGCTCTTTCTCCTGGCCAGGAGGACTGGAGTGGGCCCCACTTAAAAGCCAGATCTGACTTCGCATCCTGCCTCCACCCACCACGTTCCAGCAGCTGGCTAGCCTCCCCCCGCTGTGAAAAGCTGTGGAGATGAGCCCATGATGTTTTGAGGATTTAATAGTTTTTTTTGGCAAGTGCCCAGCATTCGGTAGCCACTCAGCCAATGTGAATTCCTCTCTTGGCTTGGTGACTTAACTGTTCGGGGATCCTCTCTTGTCTGAGGTCGTGCTGGCGGTTGCTCACACTGCCACAGAGCTTTGTGGGTATCACCACTCACTCTTAACACGCTGTGTTAAGCTCACATCTGTATTGACTGGCCTTTGCCTCATCTCATTAACCCACACTTCCCCTCTATCTTATCATCGAGGAACCTGAGGCTCAGGGAGGAGTCCGGAAGTGTCTGGAAGCATCCCATCGCCACGGCTTTGGAAATAATAATAAAACTAGCCATGGCAGTAACAACAACGAACCCCCAGTGTGTTACTGAGCACCACCACGCTCAGCATTTGCCCTGCACCACAAGCCCCGATTCCATCCTTCACCTCCTGCCTCCTTTATTTAGGTACTGTTACCTGAATTCACAGAGGAGGAAACCCAGGCTCAGAGAGGTTAAGCAGCTTGCCCAAGGTATCCCAGGCCAGTCACTTTCAAAGTCCAGATGCAGACCTCCAGCTCACTATCCCCAAGGAAACCCGTGTCATTCTGCTTCTTGGAAAACACTACTCCCAACTGCACAGTTCAAAACCCCACCCAAGCCCGCCCTTGCATCGCGGCCAGTCTGCTCCAGCTAAGTCGTTCTCTGTTTTGATCAAGGATACGGAGGGCGCTGCCCAATTCTTCTGGGGGACCCGAGGGAGAGGGTAGGGGTGAGGGAGTGCGGGTGAGGGTGGAAATATTAGGTGCTGGGGCGTGTGCCGGGGGAGAGTATCTGGGGACCGGAGGCGAGTCACGTGCGCGTGAAACTCGACCTAGGGGGAGGGGAAGAAAAGGGAGCCCCCGCCCCTACCTCGGGGCGCAGCCCGGGACGAGTGTAAATACAACGCTTAACTCAGTGGATCCACTTGGTCTATGCCCCACCTTAAGGATCCCGGGTGCCCGGCGAGTTCCCAGTCCCCCGACTTCATCCGAGGGAACAGAGGAGGTAAGAACACCAGACTGCGGCGCTGAGTCTCCGAGGCGGCCCTGCCCGGGAGCGCAGACAAGTCCGAGCACCCGTGCGGGTCGGAGCTGGGCCCGCGGGACAGCGGACACCGAGTGTGGACGCGCCCCGAAGGCGCTGCGCTCCCCAAGGCGTCGCGTTCGCGGCGGCCAGAGGCGCGTTTGCCCCCAGACCAGAGGTGAGCAGCGGGTGTGGGTAGGGGGTCCCCAGCGGCGGGTCCGCTGAAAGCCCCCCGGGCCGGCTCTCACCGACACTCGCAGGCTCCACAAAGAAAACTTGCTCCGGGAACCCGTGGGTCCCGCGGCGCACTGTCGACGTCTCTCCAAGCGTGCCCCTCCTTCCCCTTCCCTCCCGCCCCTCCGACTCCCCTCTTCCTCTCCGCCCGCTCGGCGGCACTTCCTCAGTTTGGAGCAACAGTCTTGTAGTTTGAACGGGCGCGCGGGAACCCAGAGCCCCATTGCACAGATGCGGGTACTGAGGCCCGGGCAGCCGCAGCTGGTGTCCTCCAACCCTCCCTCGTGCCCTCCCCCCCTTGCCCTTCGCCGTCCCTCTCCTCTCAGCAGTATCCGTCTCCCCCCTGCCGCTCCCCGCCCCCGCGCCGCCCGTGTCCCGTCTCCTCCCACGGTGTGGCGGCGGCCGCGGCGGGGGGAGCTCGGGCTCCTTCCCTCCCTCTGGTAAACACACCCGCCCGCCGCCGGCCCGCTGGCCCATCCGCCACCACTGCCCTTATAAAGTCAGCGGCCTCGGGACTTCCTGCCGGAGCTCGAGCCCCCTTCCCCGGCCCGAGAG
Source organism: Martes martes (assembly GCF_963455335.1). Classification (NCBI taxonomy): domain Eukaryota; kingdom Metazoa; phylum Chordata; class Mammalia; order Carnivora; family Mustelidae; genus Martes; species Martes martes. The sequence goes on from NC_137898.1 coordinate 12,952,415, forward strand.
CGCCGGCTGGCGCCGATGCGCGCCTCGTGGTGGCCCGTGCCCCGCCGAGTGAGTGAGGGGCGCCCCGACTCGCTCTAGGTCCCCATCCACGTGGCAGCTGTTGGCCAGGATCGAGAGACTGCAGGGACACGGGTCGTCCGGTGCGGAAAGGGGGGAGGGAGGAGGGCTGGCGGGGGCCCGGCCCTGGAGCAGAGGAGTGGTCTTAACCCGGGCAGCAGGAAGGGGGGGGGGTCTTAGGCGAGCCCCAGACTTCCCCTTCCTCCTCCTGCTTGCTTCTGGGGGGTCCTTCCTGGCGCAGGCGGCCGGATACTGGCCAGCGGTGGCTCTTCAGAGTGCGCTCTGCCCCTTGTTGACCTTTGGGGACTTGGGGGAGTGCGGGTTTGGGCCCGGGGAGCCGGGCTCCGCGCGTTCTGGCCAGGGCGGAAGAGCCCGGCAGCGCGCCAGGAATCGGCCGCGCTCGCCCAGGACCTGCCTTGTTTCCGATAGCGGCCAGGCGGGAGCCCGGCACCGCGTGAACCCCTGGCACTGCCAGTGCGCACAGAGCCAGGTTGGAGGCACCCGCCGGGAAGCCCGGGGCCTTGGGGCCTTCCCGGGCTGGCTCGAGGGGGTCTCGGGAGGCTCCAGGATGCGAGACCCTTCCCGGGGGCCGCTGGGGGTTCCCCCCGCTCAGCGCTGTGTTCCCGTGCAGGCTCGTGGCCGGCATGGCCCCCACGCTACAGCAGGCGTACAGGAGGCGCTGGTGGATGGCCTGCACCGCGGTGCTGGAGAACCTCTTCTTCTCCGCTGTGCTCCTGGGCTGGGGCTCCCTGCTGATCATGCTCAAGGAGGAGGGCTTCTATTCCATCATGTGCTCAGGTATGCCCGCTGGGGGAGGGACAGCAGCGGGGCAAGGTGGAAGCTGTAAAAGGACAGGTGGCCAAGGGGACAGAAAGCAGGGCTGCCAAAGAGGGAGCACTGGGCAGGCGCGCTTCTTGACCTCTTCACACTTCCCCTAGACAGTGGGTGGCGATCCGCACACTCCACCTCCTTTATCTAATGGAGTCTTTTCCCGAATGCCAGGTGTCCTGCTGGATATTCAGACCCTAGGACTGACCACTGGAGTCCTAAGTCTTTGGCACCTCAAGTCTGGCTAGAGTAAGATGGAACCCCCTAGAAGCAGAGGGATTTTTTTTTTTTTTTTAAACCAGGGTTCCTGGAAGGCTATACAAGACAAAGGAGTCCCTACAAAGTGCACTTGAACTTAACAGGTCTGTGTCCTTCCTCTTCTAGGACTTTGAGCCCCCAGGTGTTCAAATCAGTCATCCGCACAAGGTTAATAAGCCAGGCATTGTGGAGGGACCCTGTTTTCCTTTTCAGTTCCTTTGGCTTCCTGTGAGCGGCCCCTAATGAGGAAGTAGGAATTCTAAGGCTCCAGAGTGGAGGGGAGGAGACCAGGTCCCCTCTGAGTTGTTTACCCTGGAGACTGGCTGCGACCTGCTCTTTGTCACCTCGTGCTCTTGAAGCTTGCCACTGCCCATCCTGTAGCCCCTTCCTGCCTCACTCCACCTGCTTGGTTTGGGTGTTTTGGTTTTTGTTTTTTGGAATCAACTTTATCAAAGATTAGTCTACAGCACACGCTTTGATGAGACTTGACAAATGTGTGCCTCAGGGACCATCACCCACCACAATCAGTATTTAGAATATTTCCATCACCCCCAAACTCCTGCTTCCCTTTTGCTGCCCATCCCTCCGCCTGTGCTTTTTAAAAACACATGCAAAAGCTTTATTAAGATCTAAGTCATATACCTTCCAATTCACTCACTGAAAGTATACAATTTAAAAAATATATATTCTATTTATTTGAGAGAGAAAGCGCGACAGCAGGAGCAGAGGGAGAGGGAGAAGCAGACTCCCTGCTGAGCAGGGGGCACAACACAGGACTCCATCCCAGGACCCTGGGATCATGACCTAGACCAAACACAGCTGCTTAACCCACTGAGCCAGGCAGGTGCCCCTAAAGTATACAATTTAGTAAGTTATGCAACCATCACCATAATCAATTGTAGGACATTTTCCTTTACCCCAGAAAGTAATCATGTACCCATTAGCAGTGCCTTAGTTTACCTAGAACAAAAATAGTTTTTTTTTTTTAAAGCACTTGTTACCATTTAGTAAACCTCCCTCTTTCCCCACCCACGGGCCTTCAAGCGACCAGAACACAGCCACCCCCTGCCCCCGAATCTTCTTTTCAGCTCTTCTGTTGAAGCATTTGGCCTTCCCACCGACGGGTGGCTTTGGGGAGCCCTCCCTTGTCTAGCACTCTGTAGTAGCCTGATTTTACCCAACAGTGATAGGAACTGTTTGCATATTTCATGTAAATGGCATCTTATAATATGTGGTCTTTTGTGACTCACTTTTTTTCACCTAGCATGATGCTTTCAGGGTTGATCTGTGTTGTCGCAGGTGTCAAGGCTCGATTTCTTCTTCACCGTATGGATCGACCACATTTTATTTATGTACTCATGAGCTGATATGCATTTGTTTGCACTTTTTGGCCAATATGAATGCTCCTGTAAACACTTAGGTACAAATTTCCGTGTGGGCATAGGCTTTGCTTCCTCTTAGGAAAGGAGTAGAATTGCTAGGTCAGGTAGTAACTGTATGTTGAACATTTTGAGAAAATGCCAGACTGTTTTCCGCAGGGGCTGCACCATTTTCCGTTCCCAGTGACGGTGTGAAGGGTTCCAGTTTCTCCACATCCTCACCCACACTGATGATCACTTGTCTTTTTTATTACAACCAGTCTAGTAGATACAAATAGTATCTTCTTTTAAAGATTATTTATTTATTTATTTATTTGACAGACAGAGATCACAAGTAGGCAGACAGGCAGGCAGAGAGAGAGAGGGGGAAGCAGGCTCCCCGCTAAGCAGAGAGCCCGACGCGGGGCTTGATCCCAGGACCCCGAGATCACGACCCGAGCCGAAGGCAGAGGCTTCAACCCACTGAGCCACCCAGGTGCCCCCAAATAGTATCTTCTTATGGTTTTGATTTCCAGTTCCCTAATGGCTAATGATGGTGAACAACTTTTCATGTGTTTCTTGGCCCTTGGTATATCTTCTTCGGAGAAATGTCTGTTCAGATCCTTTGGCCATTTTTAAGTTGGGTTATTTGCTTTTTTAAAATTAAATTAAATTAAATTATTTGACTGAGAGAAAGATCACAAGGAGGCAGAGAGGCAGGCAGAGAGAGAAGGGGAAGCAGGCTCCCCACTGAGCAGAGAGCCCTAGGCGGGGCTCAATGGACCTTCAGATCATGACCTGAGCCTAAGGCAGAGGCTTAGCCCACTAAGCCACCCAGGCGCCCCCCTCTTTTTTTTTTTAATCATTGAACTGTAAGAGTTCTTTATATTCTAGATACAAGTCCCTTATGAGATCTGCGATTTGTAAAATTTTCCTCCCTGTGGATGGTTTTCTCACATTCTTTTGGGAGCACATAAGTTTTTTAATATTGATGAAGTCCAGTCCATCCTTTTCTTTGCCATTTGTGTTCTGGTGTCATGTTCAAGCAATCCTCGCCTAACCTACGGTCATAAGGATTTATGCCTGTGTTTTCTTCTAAGAGTTTTTATAGTTACAGCTCTTACATTTAGATCTTGGGTCCATGTGGGGGTAATTTCATCTGGTGTTTTGAGCTGTCCAGAAGTGAGTGTGCATCTGAGCCTGGTTGTCTGGGATCACTAGAGGTTACCAAGCTGAACCCTCCTTCTTTCTCAGAACTTATTCGTCCACTCTTGGAAAGCAAGGCTCAGCACGTCTCTCTTCCCCTGGCTCTCCTTCCCTCAAGTGACTTAGCCTAAATCCTTCACCTATCGGGCTGATGGGGGGTGTTGTACCTTCCGTCATGCTGCCCCATCAAAAGTGCTTATTTTCTGCTTCTTTTAAACATTTTTTAAAAATATTTTATTCATTTATTTGAGAGAGCGGAGTGAACACAAGAACAAGAGAGCATGAGTTGGGGGAGGGGCAGAGGGAAAGGGAGAAGCAGACTCCCCAACTGAGCAGGGAGCCCAGATCCCAGGACCCCGGGATCAGGACCTGAGCTAAAGGCAGACGTCCCACTGGCACCCCTGTTTTCTGCTTCCTGAAGCCACATTCACCAGAACACAAAATCAGACCAGGAATATGGGTCCCCACAGTGTGTGGAAAGAGCCAGGCTTCCAACGCTATGTGTCTCTTCGCTTATATTAGGTGTTTACTTAGCTTTCTGAATACCTCAGTTACCCCATATGTAAAATGGGACCGATCATCCCTACCCCATGGGACTGCTGTGAAAATGAAACGAGAGCAAGCGTGTGGACTCCATGTGGGGGGCCGTTGTTACGTGCTGGACCCAGCTTTGCTGTCATTTGCCATGTGCCTGTCATTCTCTCTGCATCTCTGCTTCTAAGTCTGCAAAACAGAGTGGATGTCCCTCATCCTTCTTGCCACAGAGCAATGACATGAGGACCAAATGATGTCAGTTAACAAATGTGGGGTTCATGACCCAGGTGTTCACTAGTGTGTGCCTTGGGGTCCCTGGCTACACCCTCTGTCTTCTCAGTGTTTCCTGCTCCCCCTTGAGGTTTGCCCTGGGGTGAGTGGTTGAAACACCTCTCGGGGTGTCACAGTTGAAGAGGGCTCTGTCACTCAGAATTCAGGCAAGGACAATTCAATTTAACCCATACTACTGTATAGCCAGCAAAAAATGCCAAAACAATAAAACGATACCTAAAGTTCATCAGGCCTTTAGTATTTGCTAGTTAGGTCTTTAGTCCTGTTATGTAGTCTATTAGTCTTATTATGTAGAAGAGAAAGCTGAAGCTCAGAGAGGCTAAGTAACTTGCTTGAGGTCACACAGCTAATAAGTAGCAGAGTGAGGATTCAGCCCGCGATCTGACTCCACGACCTGTCTCCTGGTCCTCATGGGAATAGTGTAGATATCTCCAACCTCCTGGAGCAGTCCCAGCATAGACGAGACAATAAGCTAGAGCCCAGTCCTACAGGCGTTTGAGTTAGCATGACTGTCAATGGCCGGACGGATCAGGGCGTGAGGAGGTGCTCACCGACCTGGGAGACCAAGTAAATGGGATCATTTTTTGAGTGTTTGTGTGCGGCAGTTCTCAGCCCAGCCAACCTCTAAGGGGGGGTTGCAACCCCCCAATATCCCCATTTCACAGATGGACTAACAGAGTCTCAGAGTTTCTGCAGCACAGCCAGTGAAGCCAGGATTTGAATGTGCTCTGGCTCCAGAGGCAGAATGTTTAACCACGATCCTGCTTTCTGGTGCTTCACAGACCTAATTGCTTGTGGTTCACCCTCATGATTTTACCTTTTCTGCGTCATAGGTGCTATTTACTTAATGCTTCCTTTTAAGCCAATCCATTTTAAAAAATTAGCTTAATTTCAAAGTGTAATATCCTTGGAATCTTGGGTTTGATTGTACTTACCCACACATATACACACACATCACACACACATATATGTGTCTAATAAACACACATACATGCATATGTATCAGAAACACACATATACACACATACATATGTGAATATATTGGAAAGACATATGCATGTTTCTAATGTACATATATATATGCAACGTGTTCCCAATACATTCCTATATGTATGTGTGTATATATGTGTGTTTCTGATACACATTGAAATGACTAATGACTATGAAACATCAAAATCCTTTCCCTGTACCCCCAACCCATCTTGAGGGCCCCACATGCTATGCATACCACAATTTGGGAAACACATTTTTTTCTAAGACTTCAGCTCTACCACTAACTCTATACATTTTCCCTGTCCCACCCTACGCCTCACTTTACTTGCCTATACAACTGGGGCCGTTAGATTTTGACGACCTCTTCTGTTGTAATCAACATGAATAGAGTTCCAAGCAGTCTTGGCAACTTGGGCTGGCTTTATCCAAGAAGTCCGGCTGTAGCCAGCTACCAGAGTGATCAGGCCTCAGGAGCCAGCTCACGTTAGTTATCAATCAGGCTCACGAGAGGCTGATTGATAGACCAGATAGAGCAATGCACTAACTGACCTTGATTAGTAGCTGTCCACGGGGCTGGCACGCTCCATGGCTGGGGAACACCTCCTCTTGCCTGCACCAGGACGGGCTTGGGAAGCACATGGAGCTGCTGCCTACAGGACTGGGGGTCCTGTTGGGGATGAAAGAGTGCTGACCTTGGAGAATGTCTTGAGTCCGATTGGAAGCCTACCTGTAGGAAGCAGCGTGGCTGGGAGTTGCAGGGAGGTTGTGAGGATGGGATCAGATACTGTATGAAAAAGCTTAGCACAAAGTAGGTGTTAATCAATCCAGAGCTAGTGGGACGGTGTAAGGGAAGGTGCTGTCTGATGGTGAAAGACCGAGGAGTGGGGCCAGAGTCTAATTCAGCGGCTGCACACTCAGACACCAACAGGGGTCAGGCAGGTTGTAATAACTAATTAATAATCAGAATTTAATAATAATAAAGTAAGGCAGGTGCAAGATGGCGAATGTCTGGGAGCTACTAGAGAGGTGAGGACTTGGGTGGCCTGGAGAGGGCAAGCGGTGGCGAGAAGGGGTGACCGCCGCTCAGCAAGTGCCAGATCTTCTGTCTCAATCCATCCATCCTTCCTTCCTTCCTCCATTCGTTCGTTCGTTCGTTCCTTTCCTTCTTTCTTTCTTTCTTGATTTTATTTATTTGTGTGAGAGAGAGAGAGATAGAGAGAGCATGAGCAGAGGAAGAGGGAGGGAGGGAGCGCAATGGTGGGCTCAGTCCCAGGATCCTGGGATCATGACCTGAGCAGAAGGCAGACGCTTAACCCACTGAGCCACGCAGGTGCCCCGATCTTCTGGCTTCTTAAAGAGAAGCCAGATTTTTCAGGGATAGCTCCCGATTTTAAACTGCATCCTGTTACAGTCTGCAAGCCAAGCAAAACAGGCGTGGGGGCCACTGCTGGTTGCCTGTTTGCAGCCTTGGGCCTAAATGATCTTTGCATTTTTTGCTGCTTTACCCATTGCCCCAACACCATACCTGGCATACAGTAGAAGTTCCGGAAGCGCATGGAGACTGAATAAAGAGGAGCAGACGAACCTGGTGGAGACATGAACAGTGATCGTGACCATCACGAAATTATGGGGCTTACCTGAACCCCAAAGGCCGTGGTCTGAACACCCCCACTGCTTCTCCCACGGACCTGAGCAGTCTCCCCTAGTGTCCGGGCACTGGTACTGTGGCCAGCTCCCCGTGACCTGAGGTGCCCCCTCTCCTGGTTGATCGGCACTCAGGATCCGAAACGTCTTCGTCCTGTTCTTCCTCATGTTAACACACAGGTCGCCTCACCCTCTGCTGCCTGTATGCCCTTCGGATATCTGAAGTCAGGAGTCATCATCCCCACCCGGGGCAGGTGCTTCCCCTCCCAGCATTCAGGCATCCTCATGGCCTCCTGTTTTGTTCTCTTCATGGCATCCGTCACTCTTTACCTACCTTTCTTTCTTTCTTTCTTTCTTTCTTTCTTTCTTTTTTAAATGTAAGCCCTACGCCCCGCGTGGGGTTTGAACTCACATCCCTGAGATCAAGTCGCATGCTCTACTGACTCAGTCAGCCAGGCGCCCAATAGCACCTGCCACTCTTTAAATCAGGGTCCATTTGTGGACTTGTTTTGTATCTAATATAAGCCCCATGAGAGCTGAGAGCTTCCGTTTGTATTCACTGTGGGATCCCCAGCACCTAGAGAAGAGGTTGACCCCATCATGACCCCCCAGCAGGGCCGGCCCCCACTTACCCCTTCGTCAGCTGTTTCAGGAGAACCTTCTCTGGGCCAGGCCCTCGGCCAAGCTCACTTTCCCCAGCTGAACCTCCTAAGGAACCTGTGGGTTAGGCTCCCTCTGCTTCCTCCATGGCCCAGGGAGAGGAAATGCCTTGTTCAAGGTTGCTCAGCTCATAGGGACGGTGGTAGGAATTCAGACCCTGGTTGGTCTGCCCTCCAGGTGCCCCCCGAGTGTGCCTTTGGCAGTGACACCGAGGCAACAAACGGGGAAGGGGAACAGCCACCTCGTGACTCCGTGAGCCCTGAGTGAAGCAAATTGCCCTCCTTCCCCCATTGTTAACCTTTTTCATTAACTCGTCATGACTCCAAGTTGGCAGGTTACCTTGAGGGCGAGTCCTCACCAGAGTAGATAGGACTCTGGGCCACCCTCAAAGTCACCAGGTTGGCAGGAAGTCATCAGCTCCGGAGCCCCGACCCCAGGCCCTTCTCTCCTGCGCCCGGGTGTTCCCGCTGCCGCGTGCTGAGCCCTCCCTTGCCTCCTCAGCTGAGAACACCACCAACATCACTCAGGGCGAGCGGCGCAAGTGGCTGAGCTGTGACGGCCAGGAAAAGATGCTCAACCTGGGCTTCACCATTGGCTCCTTCGTGCTGAGCGCCACCACCCTGCCGCTGGGGATCCTCATGGACCGCTTCGGCCCCCGGCCCACACGGCTGGTGGGCAGGTGAGGCTGATCGGCAGGTGGGGGACTGAAGGCAGGGGCTGCCGCTCAGGGGCAGGGGTGGGGGGCGGGGGAGGCTCAGAGTGTTCATGGGCAACTCCTCCCCGTTCCCTGGGTCTCCACAGCGCCAGCTTTGCTGCGTCCTGTGCCCTCATGGCCGTGGCCTCTCAGGACACCAGAGGTGAGCTGTTCGGCCTCTCGGGTGACCACAAGAAAATGGGTGGTATGCGGGTGGATCATAGGCTCCCAGCTCCTCCCTTGGCCTCGGACAGCTCCCCAAATGCCCTCACCCAGCCCTCTCCCCTTCCCAGTTCTGTCTCCGCTGATATTCCTGGCGCTGTCCCTGAATGGCTTTGGTGGCATCTGCCTAACGTTCTCTTCACTCACGGTGAGTGTGACGGGCCCCACTTGGCAGCAGGGCACCCAGGAGTGGGGTGGGGAGTGGGGGTAGAGGTGAGTGAGGGGGAGGGGTGAGGGAGGGGCCGGTGGCCGCAGAGCAAATGCTTGTGTGTGTGTGTGGAACCGTGTAGGCGGCCGCTAAGGGTGGGTATGAGGCTGTGCACGTGGGGACTCGACGGTGTGTGGGTGTTGGGCCATGCGCTGTGTCCCAAGCACGCAGTGTCTGCCACCTCCGTTCTAGGCACTGGGGCCACAGCGCAAACAGGACTGCCAACTTCCCTGCCTTACTGGAACTTCTGTTTGGGGGGTGCTGAGTGAACAGGCAACCCCCCCCCAACAAGTAAACTTACAAATGATGTCAGCAGTCATAAGTGCTGGAAAGAAAATAAAACTGGGTGTTGTGATAGCTAGTGACAGGGAAGGAGCAGCTGGGGTGTGTGTTTGCCGCGTTGTGTCTTGTGTGATGCCCTACATGGGGAAGGGCGTGTGTCAGGGAAGGTATTTGTGACTGTTCGAGGTTAAGCCGGGTGAAATTACCGCCGCTTGACCGTGCCGAACCTACAGAAACAGCCTTTTTGCATGATTCGCTCTCTTACATATGTGTTTGCTGTGCGTGTTGCTCTGAGTGTGTCTGTTGATGGATGTGAGCGAGTGTAAGGGTAAAGGCTTATGAGTGTGCGGTGGGGGAGGGGTTCCTGGCTGGGCCAGCCACAGGCTGTTTATCCCTGACCCATCCTGACCGCCAAACTGGGTGTTTTTGGCTGAATTTCACCTCACCCAGCAGCCGCCTTTAATTCCAGCCTGGGACATTTCACAACTCTCTAAGGAAGCGATCCCTTCCTCCCCGCCCCCCTGCGCAGCCCCTTCTCCACGCTGTGCGACTTGGCTCGGGCCCTGAATCCTTTCCCTCCCTTGCCCCGCCCTGCGCTACGCGGTGCCCAACCTTAGACCCTGCCCCGGCCGGCCTAGGGGGCTCTGCCCGCCGCCCCGCCGCCCCGCCGCCCGCCGCTCCTCCCCTGCCCCGCCGCAGTAATCTCCAGCCAATGGCAGGGCCCGGCGCCCGCCCCGCCCCGAGCCTCTGCCCTAGCCTGCCAGGACAGACCCGAGCCGAGCCGGGACATCCAGTGCTGTCCAGCCCCTCGGCCCCGGTTAGCCCGGTCGGCCTCGCGCCCTGCCCCCGGCGCGCCTTGCTGGGCGGAGGCAGCGCCCGGGGACCCTGGGGCGGGGGCGCCAAGGGTCCGGCCGCTCTCTGGCCCTGGCCCTGGCACTTTATCCCGCGTCCTTGGCGGCGTGCCTCGCAGATACCGCAGATACCGGGTGTCAGGGAAACCTCTGCCCCAGTGAGGGTCAGCCTGGTCCCATCCCCTTTTCATAGCCACTTGGAAGGTGGTGGAGGACTCCGTTCTCCGTGTTTACCATCTTCCTTCCCCAAGGAATTTGAGGTCCCCTTCCTGGCCTGGGTTATCCTCTCTGTAGAGAGGGTTGAATTTCCATATGGCATCTAACTCCGGTCCCAGTTGTGGGAATCTGTTGGCCTGGGGAGGATGGTGGGGCCAGAGGAGGGGTGTACACAAAGGGCAGAGTGACTTTGCTTTCTCCTCGCCGGAGGGCCTGGCTCAGGCCAGTGAGCAGAACATATGATCAGTTCCCTCCTGGTGGGAATTCTGGGCCTGCTCTGCACGTCAGAGCCACCTCTCCTGGACACCTGGCCTGCCCCTACCCCACCTTTAGTTCCACCCTTACCTCCCTGGCACCTCCCATGACTTGTCCTGGCTCAGCAGATTGGGGCCTTTGGTGTCCCCAGGAGGGTTAATTCCAGAGCCAGCCATGGTCACAGCCTTGGGGCCTGGGAGACAGCAAGGATCACCAGCACAGGGGAAAAAGTCATTAAAGAGCTCTGTGAACTTGAGTACATTTCTCACCCTCTCTGGGCCTCAGTTTTCACATCTTTCAAATGGGTTGCACTAGATCAGTTTTTCTTAAACACCCACTGCATGGGTTATTAAGAGGCATGGCCCAATAGAAGGGCTCCATAAACTTGGGAAACCCGGGGGTTAAGCAAAATTGACAATTTTTTTTCTTTGAGTGCACGTCTGGGAACATTTCACATGCTAAAGTGCATTGGGAGGGTGCTGGCTAGTTTCCAACCATGATTTTGCCTTCAGACTTTTCTGTTGCATCTCCCAGAGCTAGTTTTCCTGGAGTTCACTTTGAGGGCTGCAGGGCTGGATGCCTTCAGGTTTTACCCCACAGGGCTGGGCACAGGGCCCCCTGGGTGGCTGTCAGGGTCCCCTTGCTCACTAGTGCTGCTTCCCTCCCTCAGCTGCCCAACATGTTTGGGAACCTGCGGTCCACATTCATGGCCCTCATGATTGGCTCATACGCCTCTTCTGCCATCACTTTCCCGGGAATCAAGGTATTGGAACTGTTTGGGGTGGGGGCAGTGAGGTCACTTGGGTTTTCTTTTTGCCTCGACACAAACTGGGTGGGACTGGGTGAGTAGTGGCTGGCGTGTCTGAGGATCCTGTTCTTGCTGGCTGGAGGTCAGTCCCCACCACCTGGGGACAAGGCACTGCCATTGACCCGCAGGTCTGGCCTCCCTGCTTTGCCTCCTTTCCTTTACCACCACCCCGGGCCTGGCCTCCATCCTCTGTCTTAGGCTAGCTCAAGCCTTTCTCGCTGATCTCCCTGCCTTTAACCTTCCCCCTCTCTGGTCTGTCATTCACACAACTTCTAGAATGATCTTAGTTGGAGGCCTGGCTCACACACTTGCCCTGCTTCGCTGACAGACTCAAGTCCAACCCCTTCACAAAGGCATTCAATGCCCTTCACCTCCCTGGCCTCAACCAGTCTCCCTCTCCTGCCCTGGAGGGACTGGTTGCCTTGGGTCCAGGGTCATGAACGTAGTCCACACCGAGGTGGAGCCTGGGCAGGTCTGCCTGGTGGAATCAGAACCAGAAGGCCAGCATTCTAGCTTGGGGGAAAGCTTGGAGCCTCATTTCTTCCTCTGATATCAAGGAGCGGTTTCACCTGGGCCATCGCGTACCCTCCAGATTCTGCCTGGGGCAGTCACGTGTGTTATTTTAGAAGGCACTTGCTTGGCATCCCGGAAGGAGTTTGAGAGTGGAGTGGTGGGGGCGGCCATCAATCATTCAGGTAGCACCAGACGTGGAGGGTGGCAGGTTCTCCCTTCTCTTTGAAGCTCTGTCCTGTCCCCAGGGAAGAAAGAGCCTCCAGGCCCCAGGCTGAGGAGGAGCAGAAACATTCCCAGGCAGCACTGGAGCTCTGAGTGGGAGCCTGAGGGGTGGCAGATGTCCGTCATCCCAGGCATGGAGGACAGGGGGAGGGACACCATCTCTGTGTACCTGGCTTCCCCGTTGGCACAGAATCCCAATCAATTCAGAACCTGCTTGTCCTGATGTGAGGAGGCCTTGGGCAGAGCCTTTGCCCGTGCGTGCGCGCGCTCATGCACGCGCACACACACACACACACACACACACACACACAACACACACACATAGTTGTTGTACCTGGGAGCACCTGTGAAAGGAGAGATAAGGCTTCTCAGATTGGGTTTGTCTTTCCCTCAGGGAACGTGCCAGGAAGGGGCAAGATAAACACATTAGGCCTGGGGAAACCTAGAACATTAATTTTTCTCTTTTGTACATAAAATGAAATGGCATTTTTGTGTGAAAGCCAACATGTGCATGGAGTCATAGGTACATTTGTGTGCCTTTTTAAGATAGTAATTGAGATTTCAAAGACCTTTTGTGCTTGTGACCAGCAATTTCAGCTCCGTGTGGGAATTGTTTCACACCTGTTTAGGGGGCTGGGGTGAAAAAGGAAGAGGGTGGTGGGTCTTCTGGGTCTGACTCTTAACTTCTGGCCTCAGCTTCCTTATCAGCATATCAGGCACAAGGAATGGGGTAGAAGAAACCTTGTCTCAGACCACTGGGTCCTGGGCTCTGCCTTGGGCTGGGAGAGGTCGGGCCAGGCGGCCACCCCTGTGAGTCTGCCCCCTCCTTCCACAGCTGATCTACGACGCTGGTGTGTCCTTTGTGGTCATCATGTTCACATGGTCAGGCCTGGCCTGTCTGATTTTTCTGAACTGTGCCCTCAACTGGCCTGGTGAAGCCTTTCCGGCTCCTGAGGAAGTCAACTACACGTGAGTGGCTGTGGAGGGCTGTGTGGGGGACTTCCCTCCCTGTGGAGGGAGAGGTGGGGGGGGACTGGCGAGCATAGTGGTGGTGCAGTGCACAGAATCAGCTTTGGTGTCAGAGAGACCTGCCTTTGCTGATGGCCTCTGCTTTCTCATCTGTACAATGGGCTTGATCCTCCCCACCCACAAGTGTTTGAATAGACGTGGCATGTAAAAGGTGGTCAAAACAGGGCGACTGGTACTGTTAGTATCCTTTCTGAGTTTGGATGGTGGGATCAGAGTAGGAGGGACCCCAGCCAGGGTGCTGCGTGTCATGTGGTCCCAGCAGGGGGATACAAAGACTCAAATACCCCACCCTTTATGGGGCAAGCTAAATGCCAACTTTCCCCCACCCCCTATCAGCTTCCCCACAAGGAAGCACATGGGGTGCCAGTCAAAAGCTGATGTTTATCCTGTGTGTGCTACAGACCAGGCACTGTGCATAGCTCTCATACCATTGTCAACAGTCCTATGATGGGGCTTCTGTTATTAACTCCTTTAATAATGAAGGCTCAGGGAACAAAGTGATTTTCCTAAGGTCATACCACTGAAGGGGGCTGAGGTAGGGCTTGGAACCAGGATCTCTGACTCCAGAGTCTGAATTCTTAATTCTGCCTCCATGGCATCAGCCCAAGTGGAAAATGACTTCCCCACCCACCACCAGGGTGCTAAGCTGGCCCCTGGCCCAGGCTCTGAGAGACAGACACAGTGGGCCTGTCAGTCAGTGCTAGGTCAGGGGGTGCTCAGCACCCCCGGGGACGACTGGGACAGACCCTGAGAGGCCGGCTGTTGAGGGCGGGCTCTGCGCAGCTGGTTTCCACACGCCCTGGCCTGGCTGCTGGCAGGAAGAAGATCAAGCTCAGCGGGTTGGCCCTAGACCACAAGGTGACAGGTGACCGCTTCTACACCCATGTGACCATTGTGGGCCAGCGGCTGAGCCAGAAGGCCCCCAGCCTGGAGGAGGGGGCTGACGTCTTCATCTCATCCCAGGATGTTCGTGGTGCTTCGGAGAGCCCTCCTGAGAGTGAGTGTCTGGTCAAGGGGCCAGTCTTGGGGGACAGCGAGGGTGGGTCCTCATGCTTAGTGAACACTCATCCTAAGCGCTCATGCTCTCCTCTTGTGGTCTCTCCACAACCGTGGTGTAGGTGGGACATGCTCCCCATTTACAGATGGGGCAATCAGAGCTCAGAGAATTCTGGAAGTTCAGACACAGGGGTACTGGATTCCTGGGTGAAGGAGGGAGGGAGAAGCTTCCAGAAAGGGGCAGGCTCTCCAGGCCTGTGGGGCGGTTGGTTTCATCAGGGCTCCCTTCAACCCTTTGAGACCCTGGCTTCAGGTACTGCCCCCCACCAACTGTCTGGCTAAGCCCTCCAACGTCTGGCTGTCTAGCTCCCCCTGCTGACCGGAAGAGGAGCTGCAGCCACCTGCCTGGGGCACTTTCTGAGGTGTCCCGCTCCCAGATTAGAGGAAGATGCACCGACCTTGGAGTCAAGAGATGGGGGTTTGAGTCTGGCTCCCCAGTTGCAGGCCATGTGACTTTTGGGTCGATCCTGTAACCCTGCTCTGGCTTTCCTTATCTCTTAAACTAGCAGTAATACCCACTGAACAGGGAAGTTAATCGTGAGGATTAAATGGTCCACGGACGTGGAAGCTCTGTTACGGGCACAGGAGTGTGCAGGTGTGAGTGTGTTACCCCCGCTGCTGGCCTCTCGTGGCAGAGGGAGGCCGGCGACCTGCCGCTAACAGCCCCGTGAGCTTGAGCCAGTCACTGAGCTCTGGGCCTCCCTTTCCTCAGCAGCAGAAGGTACTAGAGACAGGGTTTTGTACGCTTTGAGTAAATGGGATGGTATGTGTCGAGGGAGTGGCACATAGTAGGTGCTTAATAAATAGTAGCTAGAGTTATTATTATACACCAGTGAGGACATCAGAGGTCAGGTGAAAACCTTCTGTTGCAATCATTATCAAACTGGGCTAGAACCTGGAGGGCAGTGAGTCTCAACAGTCATTTTTGAAGAAAGCAGCCCCTCCTGAGTCACTAGTGCATGTCCGAGCCCCCTCTGGAGCTGCATCTGCCGGGACAATCAGAGGGAAATGGACGCTCCGGAGGCTCACGGGCGCCCTCTGCTGTCTCCCCAGAGACCGTCCCGTTCCGCCAGAGCCTCTGCTCCCCCATTTTCCTGTGGAGCCTCCTCACCATGGGCATGACCCAGTTGCGGGTCATCTTCTACATGGCCGCCATGAACAAGATGCTGGAGTACCTGGTGACGGGGGGCCAGGAGCATGGTGAGGGGCTGCTGAGCCTGCTGGGGGCTGGGGGCACAGGAGGGTCACCCTGCTGAGCTCCTCTCATTCTGGCTTCTTCCCCCACCCCCATCAGAGACAGACATCCTGAGAAAAAGGGCAGCAGAGACAGGTAAGGGGATGAGAATTGGGGCCCGGCCCACACCTGCCCCCCTCCACTGCCCTCTCCACAGGGAGCCTGGGCCCATCCTTGGAGCTCTGGGCATTTGGGGCATCAAAAACCTGGGCTCAGGGGGAGGCAGGGCTGGCACCCCCTCTTCTACACCAAAAGTGGGTAACAGTGTCCACTGGGCTGCTGGCATCTGTCGTGCCAGCTCCTGACTCCACTTTTCTTGCCGTCCTGCCCAGTTGGGTTCTACTCCTCCATCTTTGGGGCTATGCAGCTGTTGTGCCTTCTCACCTGCCCTCTCATCGGCTACATCATGGACTGGCGTATCAAGGACTGTGTGGACGCCCCTGGTGAGGGCGCTGCCCTTGGAGACCCCAGGTGACCGGCACAGGGATGGCCATAGCCTGTCACTTTCTCTGCCCTTTCACATCCAGCGTCCCATTTCATTCTCCCCAGACCCCTGGGAGAGCAGGAGCCTCTCCCCATTTTACAGATGAGGAAACTGAGGGGAGGGCGCTGCTTGCTTGGTAATGAGTGTAGCTCATCTCAAGTGCTGACTGTGAATGAGGCATCTTGTACTGTCCTGTCCAGCCCTGCGACAGCTCTCTGAGGTCAGTATGTTGTCCTCATTTCACAGGTGAGGACGTGGAGACACAGAAAGGTTAAGTAACTTACCCAAGATCACACAGCTTTTATTTTATTTTATTTTACTTACTTTATTATTTTAAAGATTTTATTTATTGGGGCACCTGGGTGGCCCAGTTGGTTAAGTA
Organism: Martes martes; assembly: GCF_963455335.1. Taxonomy (NCBI): domain Eukaryota; kingdom Metazoa; phylum Chordata; class Mammalia; order Carnivora; family Mustelidae; genus Martes; species Martes martes. The sequence goes on from NC_137898.1 coordinate 12,968,700, forward strand.
TCTGACTCTTGGTTTCAGCTCAGATTGTGATCTCAGGGTCCTGGGATCAAGCCCCGTGGCTCCCTGTTCAGTGGGGAGTCTGCTGCTCCTTCCTCCTCTGCCCTTCCCCCCCAACTTGTGTGCCCATGTGCGGACGTGCTCTCAAATAAATAAATAAAATATTTTTTAAAGGATTTTATTTACTTATTTGAGGGGGGACGCCAAGCAGAGGGAAAGGCAGAGAGAGAATCTCAAGCAGACTCAAGCATGGAGCCCAACTCGGGGCTCAATCCCAGGACCCAAAGATGGTGACCTGAGCTGAATCCAAGAGTTGGCCATTTAACTGACTGAGCCACCCAGCTTCCCTATCACACAGCTTCTAGTAGCAGGTTCTAGAACCTGTTATAAAGGGTATACCCTAAAGCCTTCTGTGGCCAGGAAGAGATAGAGTCGGTATATCAGACGTCGATTGCTATATTCCAAATTACCCCAGAACTCGGGCATCTTTAAACAGCTCACATTTATTGTCTCGAGTTTCTGAGTCAGGAATCTGGGGATGACTTAGCTGGGTGGTTGTGGCTCAGTGTCTGTCTGAGTCTGTTTGGGCTGGTCTAACAAAACACCACACACTGGGTAGCCTAAAAACAATAGAAATTAGGTCTCACAGTTCTAGAAGCTGAAAGTCTCAGATCAGAGAGCCAGTGGTTGAGTGAGAGTCCTCTTCTGAGGGGCAGACTTGTCCTCTCATGTGTCCTCAGTGTCCTCTCATGGCCTAAGGAAGAGGGAGCTCCGTGGGGCCTCCTAATCCCATGAAGAGGGCTCTGCCCTTGTGACCTAATCACCCCGCAGAGGCCCACCCCCTAATACCATCGCGTTGGGCATTCGGCTTTCGGCATATGAATTCCAAGGGGACACAGCCATTCAGACCATAGCAGGGTCCCAGGAGGCTGCGGTCCGGCTGTTGGCCGAGGCTACAGAGATCTGGGGTGTTGACCGGAATGGGGGAATCCATTACTGAGCTCACTCACGTGGCTGTTGGCAGAAGGTGCGGCTCCTCCCTACCTGGGTCTCTCCATAGGGCTGCTTACCACAGGGCAGCTGGTTCCCCAGAGCCAGGGGTCTAAGGGAGGGAGACCAAGATGGCAGCCTCTGTGTCTGTCACAGTGCAATCTCACAGGAGACGCACCGTCGTTTCCATGGTCAGTCACACTTCCATCTGTCAGTCACACAGAGTCACTGGTCTGGTGTGGGAGGGGACGACACAGGGTATGGCTAGCAGGAGGTGGGGCTCACTGAGACCCATCTTTTGGCTGGAGACCACTGTTGGGTCTTGAACTTGGGTTTCCTGACTGCATGTGTTCTTTTTGTGTTTGTCCTGAGAGGATAGTAATGGAAGACTTCTTCTTCTTCTCTTTTTATTTTAAGACTTTATTTATTTATTTATTTGACAGAGAGAAAGATCACAAGTAGGCAGAGAGGCAGGCAGGGACGGGGTGGGAGGAGCAGGCTCCCCACTGAGCAGAGAGCCTGATGCGGGGCTCGATCCCAGGACCCTGAGATCATGACCCGAACCAAAGGCAGAGGCCCAATCCATTGAGCCACCCAGGAGCCCCAGAATGGAAGGCTTCTAAGGAACAATCCAGTGGCTTCCCTCCCCAACATTGGTGCCCCCACTCAGCCTCCTGAAGGCAAAGCCATCTATCTAGGATAGAAGGGCAGCCTGCCCTCATCCCAGCCTGCTGGGATGTTCTCATCCTCTGGGTCTGGGGCAGTCCTTTGAGCCCTTGCTTGTGCCAGAGCAGGGCTTGCTGGGCAGTCAGGAGCCAAGCTGCTGTCCCCAGAGTAGCATCTACTTTTGCTCAGGCTGATGGGCGGAGACGCTTTTTTTTCCAATGGGAGGTGGTGTGAGCGCTCCCGGTTCTCCACCTTCCTTCCCAGCCTTGTGTCTCCGACTTCAGTGTGTGTGAAACCTACCTGGGCTATTTGTCAAAATGCAGATTCCTAGGCCATGCTCCTGCAATTCTGGGGGTGGGAGCCTGGAATCTGCATTTTAAAGAAAGACCCCAAGTGGTACTGGAGTCGTAGGTAGGGGAGCCACACTTCGAGAAGCACGGGGCTGGAGACACGGCCTCCTCCCTTAGCTGCCGCCACGGCAAAGGCGCAGCCCGAGAACCAGGGAGGGAGCTGCTGTAGAGGTGGAGGCACAGCCAGTGACACCCTGTTCTCCTCAGGGATGGGGTTGCCACCAAGTCCGCCAGGCCCCGCTACCGCAAGATCCAGAAACTCACCAATGCCATCAACGCCTTCACCCTGACCAACCTTCTGCTGGTGGGGTTTGGCATCACCTGCCTCATCAACAGCTTACACCTCCAGGTACCCGCTTCCGACCTCCCCGCTCCCTGCCTCCCAGGACCCCTCCAAAGGTTTCACCTGCTTTCCAGGAAGCATGGTTCTCATCCTCTGGGTCTGTTTTCTGGGGACGGTGTGGTCAGGGGCTCGGGGTCCCTCTTCACCTCACCCATCCTTCCTCCCGCCTCCACACCTGCTCTTCACCTGTCCCCTCCCTCTTTTTGGTTTCAGTTTGCCACCTTCGTCCTGCACACCATGGTCCGAGGTTTCTACCACTCAGCCTGTGGCAGCCTCTATGCTGCAGTGTGAGTCAGCCCGCGCTTAGCTGCCTTTCCGAGCTTTCCCCCATAGCCAGAGAATCCCCGAGCGGAGTCCGAAGGGCCCCAGACCCCCCTTCCTGCCCCCCTCCACCGCCTCCCTGCAGTGCTGACTGACATCTCACAGCCAGCGGGGAGCCAGGAGGCTGTCTGGGGGGCCACTCTCTCAAAGCGTCTCTGGTGGGGGGCCCCCACCCCCTCACCTCTATCAAAGGCAGCTTGCCCCACCGCCGGCTGGTTCCAGTGCCAGGAGGTCCTGCCTTAGAGGAAGCCGAAATTCTTGGTTTGATGACACTTTGGTTACGTCCACTCTCTCCTCCCATCAGCCCTGTAGAAATTTCCAGACTGCAGTCTTGCCTGCCTTCTAACTCTCCTGCTCCATCTGGGGCAGCCCCCAGTTCCCTTTCCCCTCGCCCTTCTGGTTTCCGCTGCCGGCGCCGCTGAGTGACTCTGGTGTGTGCAGTGACACAGTCATCACCACTATCAGGTGCTTCCTCGGTGGTAGGCACAGCGCTGGACCCCTGACCCGAGTCAGCAGAGGGCAGCCCCACCTCCTTCACCTGCTCCAGCCAGAGCCTGGACGTCACCCTTGCATCTTCCCTTCCTCACACTCCGCATCCAGTCCCCAGCAGTCCTGCCAGCTCCCCATCCACAAACCCCCAAGGCAACCCCCTCCTCATCCCTAACGCCTCCCCCCTGCCCTGGCTGAGTGCAGCAGCTCCCAGCGGGTTCCCCGCGCCTGCCCTCGCCTCCCTTGGTCTATTTTTAACACAGGGCTGGAGACACCTGTTGGGACATAAGTCTTTTCCTGTCACTCCGTGGCTTCCTGCCATGATCTGAGAAAAAGCCAGAGAATTTGTTATGGCTGAGCAGGCCCTCCAAGGTCCAGCCCCTGGGAACCCCTCTGCTCTCTTCCTTCCCCTTCCCCACTCGCTCGCTCTGCTGCAGCCACGGTGGCTCCCTCGTGCCGCAGAAACCCCCAGTGTGTTCCCTCCTTGGGGCCTTTGCACTTGCTCTTCCCTCTTTCTGGAACATTCTCCCTCCAGATAGCAGCAGGGCTCACAGTAGCCTCATCTTGCCCAGGTCCTTACTCGGCTGTCCTCTTGTCAGGGAGGCCTCTGCTGGCCATCCAGGGAAACCCCCTGACACCCCTACCGGCTTTCTCTGCCCTGTTTCTCTCCTTAGCTCTTATCGCCAGCCCACACTCTAGGCATTTATCCCGCTCCTTATCCAACTGCCACCCGCCCCACCAGAAAGCCGCCTCGGCGAGGGCAGGAATCTTTGTTTGGTTTGATGGTGAATGTGCCTGCACCTTAGGACAGTGCCTGGCCCATGGGAGCACAGTGAATACTTGTCAAAAGAATAAATGAACAGCCCAGTGAGGTCAGTGCTAGCTCGGTTACTAGTGGAGGAAGAAGTGGGTCCCAGAGAGGCGGGATTCCTTGCTATTATCACCTAGATAGCAGGTGGCAGAAGCCAGCTGAGTGGCCCCAAAGTCACCACACACCTCTCTGAGGCCAGAGTCCAAAGAGCACGGGCAGAGAGGCTCTTCCGTTCTGCCCTGCCTGCCTTGCAGATGCCGGCGTCCGGGGGTGGGGGTGCTGGACGGGAGAGGGCCACACCCCCCTCCTGACTGGCCCCCCTCTCGCGGACAGGTTCCCCTCCAACCACTTCGGGACACTGACGGGTCTGCAGTCCCTCATCAGTGCTGTGTTCGCGCTACTCCTGCAGCCACTTTTCATGGCCATGGTGGGACCCTTGAAAGGAGACCCCTTCTGGGTGAGAACTGGGGGTGCCAAGGGGGGAGCAGGAGCCCCTTCCCAGGGTGCTTCGGAGGAGTTGGGCGCTGGGAGGGGGGCTTGTGTGTGGCAGAATCCCTGACTCCTGTCTCCGACTAAAGGTCTCTAATCGGGGGGTTCCTGAGCTGGCCGCCCATCACAGCCCCTCACAGAGTGAAAAATACAGATTCCCCAGCCTGCCTCTTGCCCTGGGCCCAGGAGTGTCTCTGCTTCAGGTGCCAGGTGAAGTGGCCCAGTTCTGAGGCAGTCTGGTGTCACCCAGGACATGGAGGGTCTCTCTCTCAGCACCTCTGGAAAGGGGTTCCTCCATACCCTCCCAGCTCAAACACCCTCAGGATGGGGCAGCAGCCTTTGGTATGGTTAGGAGGGCTTTTCACTTCCACCGAACACACATCCTCTCTCTGGTCCTCTCTCTGCCCTGTGGGGACACCTGTCCCATAATCCTTCTCCCAGCAGAGCGGTGAAGAAAGGACAGTCACGGTTTACAGAGTGTTCACGAGGTGCTGAGCTCCCCATGTATTCTCCTTCCACCATCTTTGCCCAAACGAGGCATTTAGAGTCAAGGCAATTTGCCCAAAGTCGCACAGCACGTCGTACAGGGAGGGGGTGTGAAGGCCTGTGTGAGGGCCACCGTCCAGGGCCCTCTGTCCCCCGGCTGCATGCCTCAGCTCCTTTAACCCACAGCAAACCTCTTCTCACCAACCTCAGTGTGATCCTATCATCAATATCCGCAGCCCAGAAAGTCCCATTTCAGTAGGTGCCCTGGATTGGGCACCAGCCCAGGGTCCCCCCAGTGTTTCCCCAGAGGACGCCAGGTCGTGAGGGTCCTGGTGTTGGGCAAAGTTCAGACCATGCTCTGATACTTTACGAAGCGGTTGAACAGTAGACGAGGTATTGGGGAAACGGTGACTGAAGACAGAGTAAGCAGTAGCTATGTTTATCATTCTGGCCCAGGCCCTGGAGTGAAAATGGCTGTGTCCTCCCCTCTGCTGGAAGCTGAGGAGGGTCCTTGAGGCTGATGAGAGAAAATGGGTGCCTCCTTGACTCTTGTCTCTCTCTCCTTGCCCTCAAGGTGAATCTGGGCCTCCTGCTCTTCTCGTTCCTGGGCTTCCTGCTACCTTCCTACCTCTTCTACTACCGTGCCCGGCTCCAGAGGGAGTATGCCACCTACTGGGAGGGCCCAAAGAAGGTGCTTGGCAGCTCTGAGGTGACCGCGTAGACCTCTTGAGGCCAAGGGACCTGGATGACAGGAAGCCAAGGCCTGAGTAACCAAAGGGAATGCCTCATGTGGCTTTTCTACCTGTAACATACGCACAGAGCTGGGCCGTGGATTTATAAATACCAAGAGAAGTTCTATTTTTGTAGGGACTTGCTAAAAGGAAAAAAAAAACCTAAAAAAAAATTTCCCCAAAGCAATGCTCCATTGACTGAAGACAGCCCCTGTGCTAGAAGGGTTGGGCCTTTTTCCTTCTCAGAATGGCAGAGACCGGGATGTGGGGCTGCCCTTTCTCTGGGCCTGCCTCCTGGTGCCTCCTGGTGCCTCCTGGTGCCTCCTGGGGGCTTGTGGGATCAACAAACAGGCAAATAGGCTGCCCCTGGGGTTCTAGCTATGCAATGCCCAGAGCATGTGTGTGTGTGTGTGTGTGTGTGTGTGTGTGAAACAACCTTCCCCTTAGAGGAAAGGGACCTGAGGTGCTCGCTGTATCTTGGATGGGGTGTTAGGGGGTAAGCCCCTTCCAGGGACCGGAGGGCGGGTTCCCTCCCTGGTACTGCTTTTTGCAGGTCTTAGAGGAAAAATAAAAAGGGAAGTGAGAGACTGGCTGGTGTGTGCCTGTATCTTTGTTGGGGGTGGGGGGGTTGTTTTCCCACACCCCCTTCTCTTCCTCACCCAGGCTCAGCTGGGCATTAAGTAGGACACCTAAAGTGCTAGCCTGTCCACCTCTAGCTGTCGGCTCATCTTCCGGTTCTTAACCATGCCCTGCCCTTGGTGTCTGGAGGGAGTCCACATCCTGCCCTCTGCTCCTGCCCCCCACTTCCCATGGTCTGAGGTACATCCAGGAAGTTGCCTTTCTCTGTACAGGGGGTCAGGGCAGGATGCTTTCGAAAAATGCCAAGGGTATGATGGAGGTTTATTGAAATATACACTTTTTTATAGTCTCCTGTTTTATCTTAAAACTTCATGCAAATTTGGAGCTTCACTTTATACTATATTCATACTTATTTTTAACATTGAAGTGAGGCTTTAAAATTACATAGGTAAAGACACCATGTTTGAGAACAAGGGGCCCGCCAAGAAGATATACCTTATTTATCCCAGGTCTACACTTCTTCATGTCCCTGGGACAGAAGCCTTTGAGGCCAGAGAGTAAGTCACAGAATGAAGGGCTGGGCCAGGACGGCCCCTGAGGATCTGTCTGTGCCTCACAGGCATCTCATTTCATCGTAATGATGGCCCAAGAGGTTGGTATCTTCACAATGGTTTGTAGGTTGAGGAAAGCCCGGACAGGTTAAGGCACAAGGCCAGTCGGTAGGTGGTAGAGCTGAGCTTGGCACCAGGGCGTTCTGACTGCTGAGTCCTGACCACAGGCCTACCAGGGGCAGTCAGGGCCAGAAAGATCCCAAGCTTCTCAGGTGAGCTCAGTTGTCCTCTCAGGGCTGAGAGCGACCTCAAAGACCCTATTCACAACCCCCTTCCCTGGAGGAAAAAAAACAAAAACAAAAAACAAAGACGACTTTGGAGAACCCTCAAATGTCAGTGCCAAAGACAAAATTACAGATAAAACTGCCTCTTTGTCTTAAACTCTCTTTCGAAGTTCATGAAACAGATTGATCCACCCACTTCACAAATGAGGAAACATGTCCAGAGAGGTCTGGAGACTTGACAAGGTCCCACAGCAGACCCCTGCCTGCTCTGAGCCCAGAGTGCTGGCTTTCAACACAGTTCCCGTTTTGCGAAATACTAAACTAGGATTGGACAGCGCCCGCTAAGGAGTTGGGTGGGTTCCCGGGGGGCCAGCCTGGGTCTCACTGTGCTCGCCGTCCCGGACCTTGACCCTCCGAGTAATCTGGCGGGGAGTTTGATCACGAGGGAAGGATCCCACCAGAACGGGTTGCTGGTGGGCAGAGCAAGCAAAGCCCTGCACCGGGTGCTGGGTGTATCCAGCAGGCGGCGCTGCGGGGCTGCGTCTGGGATGGGGTGGGGGTGGGGCTGGGGTGGGGTGGGGGGAGGGGGGCGGAGAACCAAAAGGGAATCCCCCCCAACACACCCCTCCACACACAGCCTCCCCCCTAGCCGGTCCTACCTGGGCCTCGACCCCCTTCTACTCCCACCCTGGCTTGTGCTGCCCTCCTTGGACGGCTCACGCCTTCCCGACCCCCACACTTTCAACCGTCATCTGCACCCCCACCGGCCCTCAGACCGAGGGAGGGGGGCCTGGACGGTGGCCCCGGCCCAGCTGGGGCTTCGGACCGGGTGGGAGTTGCCTCCAGAAATCTCGGCCTCCCGGGGGAGGGGTGGAGAGCTTGGGGAGGGGGCTGGGCAGGGGCGGAAGCGAGCTAGAGCCGTGTTTGTCGCGGCGCTGCCGAGCGGAACAGATGGCTGGGGAGGGGAGAGGGTACGTGGCGGGGGGGAGGAGGGGTGCGGGGGCCGGAGGATGAGGAACGAGGAATTTCGACGCCCCGAGTCTCCCAGGAGAAGCCCCCCTCCCCATCTCTTTCCTGCAAGAGTGGGGGCCAGTGCCGGCCTTTCTCCCGGAGAGCCCGGCCTCTGGCCTGCCGCGGCCCCCGCTGCGCAGCCGGCCGCCCCAGGGCGCGCCCCTAGCCCCTGGGTCGCCCCCCTGCGCTGGCGGGGCCGGCTGGGTCAAGGCCGCCGCGAGCCGCCCGGGGCGCTAGGGTTAATGGGGCTGCACCCCGAGGGGCGAGGGGGCGGCGGGAAGCCGGCTCCCGAGTTGGGAGCGAGTTCAGGGATCGTAAATAGCTGAGGGAAAACGTGTTAATTGGAACTTTATGCAAATGAGCTGGGACTGGGGGGTGGGGGGTGGAGGGAGGGAGAAGGTCAGGCGGGTGCGGGACCCGAGCCCAGTTCCGAGGGCAGGGGAGGCGGGCTCCGGCCTGGGAGGCATAGGCGAGTGTCCTGACGTCTGGGCGTTGGCCTCCGGGGAGGGCCGCGGGTCCCTGCAGGGGCGGCTTCCTCCCTGACCCCCTGCCCCAGAAACCGAGAAGACGCCTCCTGCGTGTCCGCATCCCGCGTCCAGAAGTTCAGGGTCTCAGACCGCCGCGAGGGTGGGGGACACATTGTACGCGTCTGTTTCCCCTAGTGGCTGCTTACCCGGGGTCTCACTTCTGCTGTGTCCCCGTCCCCATGGTCTCCGCGTCCTCCCTCTGCCTCCCCCCTCCTTTATCCCCCGGCATCACCCTCTTGGCGCTGGAGTGTCGCCTGTTACTTTCACCAAGTGTCCCTGCCTTGGGGGTGGGGGTGAATCTAACTTTTCTTCCTTTGCTGTCTCTACTCTGCCCCCCTTCCCTGACCACCCCATCTTCGGGATGTTTCTCAGCTTTTAGAGTGCTCAGTAACCAACCCCCACTTGTTAAACTGAGGCTCCAGGGTCCCTCGGTGATCTGATTCAGCAGGGCTAAGGCGCTCAGGAATCTGCATTTTAGCAACTTCCCACCTAAAAATGTAGAAGACCCTCATTAAAAAAGAAAAAAAATACAGGCAGGGAATTGGTGGGCAGGAAAGAGTGGGCAAGATTTCTTCCAAGGCTCCCCCTTCCCCTGCCAACCCTGCCTCCGTGCTTCTGACCTCACCTCTGCTCAGAACGGCCATCCAGGCTTCTGGCACGATCGCACCAGGCGTGGAGAATGTGCCAGGAAGGAGAAAAGGAAGGAAGGAGAAAGGGAGAAAGGAAAGAAAGGAGTCTGCACCTAGCTCTATTCTCTCTGAGTAGGGTCTTCCCCTTCCCTTCTGCCGCCTGCTTCCCTCCCCTTCACCTCAGCCCCACCATCTTCCTCTCTTACTCCACCTGCCTGACCTCCGCGTCTCCATTCCTTTCCCCCTCTTCAGCTGAAGTTTTTAGAAAGGCTAAAGGATCTTGGCCGGGAGTGGGCAGAACCAACCAAAGCTCCTGCCTCCGAAAGAAAGGGGCGAGAGGCACCCGGGGGTTGGAAGGTAGAAGGGGAGGGAAGCTGGACTTGAGGGAAGATAATAACAGCACATACTAGGTCACCTTTCCACGGGGTTATTGCATTTACTCCCCACAGCAAGTTGATTTAAGCAGGTGCTATTGTCCTCAGGTCACAAATGAAGAAAAAAAAAAAAAAACACAATAGACAATCAGAGAGGTTAAGTAACTTGCTGAAGGTCACACAGTAAGTAGAAGAATAACTAGGTCATTCACCTTCCACTTCCCCAAAATCATTTCTCCAGAGGCCACTGGTCACTGTCCCAGGCCTGTCCTCCCTGCCCTACCCCCAGGGGCAATGGGGATGGGGAAGGGCACGGTGTACAGAAATGAAAGGAGAAGCTCAGGTTTCGGAACATCTGACAGGTCTGGCTGGAAGCATTAAAAATTCATGTAGAAACCTGACCCCAGCCGGACCTTGGGTCTGCCACCTGGACTGTCCCTGACCTTGTGGCCTCTCAGAGCCTGGTGGGCGAATTTCCCTTCCGCAGTGTCCCGGAAGCCCCGTGTCTTTGTATCTCAGAGGAGGGGGGTTCTCTTAGGGATTAGGGGTCTGAAGTCGGGTGCTAGCAGTTCTGAAAGCAGGGCTGAGAGCCCTCCCCGCCACTCTGAGGGTAAGAACCTTAGAGGCTTAAGGGCTTATAAACCCCGTCATCTGGCGTCCTTCTCCCGTTCCTCTCCCCAGGCGGTTGGATGGATGCTCACGCTCAGTTTACTTTGACTGACGCCTGGCTGTGATTCCCAAGGTGGCCAGTGGGGGGCAGCCATCTGCCTGCAGGTAGCCTGAGCCGGAGCCTTCACGGCTGCTTTGAAGGACAGTCAAAGAACCCCCACTGATAAGGTCAGAGAGGGGCAGACTGGGCCTTGGCGGAAGGGGTCTGGAGTCTGTCATCTGAGGAGCGGGGAGAGGCTTCCTCGTTTGGGGGAGATCGAGGAACTTTAATAGAGATTTCAAAGCAGGTTTGTGGGTTGCGAGTGCAGGGTAACTGACGGACCGCGTGATACAATCATTCTAGCCCGAGTGAAGGTTTGGGGCGAGGCCTTGAGAGAAAAGGCGAGAAAGGCAGTTGGTAACCAACTCTGAGATATCTTTGATGGTCGGCTAAGGCATTTCATCTCTAACCTGCAGGCAGTAAGGAGGTATTGTAGGCTTCCAAGTGACAGGAAAACCCAAGGCAAATTTTGGTCGGTTGAATCTGGCCACCGTGGGCCGCGGGGGGGAGGGAGAGAGGCTGAAGGTAGGAAAACCAGGGAGGGGGGTACTGCTATTTTCTTCTCTATTCTAGGCCTGAGGTAATGAGGAGATGGAGCAGGGGGATGGTGGAGGGAATGGAAAGGGAGGGATGGGTCTGGCCAGGAGGGGACTGGGTAACCAGGCAGACAGGTTACAGAGAGGAGTTAAGCACAGTGAGCCTGGGGGTCTGGTAGACAATGCAGGATGTGGGTCCTCTCACAGAATGCGGCAGGTGAATGAGCTTTGTTTTGTTCAAGGGTGGGGGCTCTTGGACAAATCCCCTCCCCTCTCGGGGCCTCAGTTTCCCCATCAGAACACTGGTGATTGCATAGGATGGCCTTGAAAGCCCCTCCTGTTTTCAGGGTGTGCAGCTCAAGGCTGTAAATCTGAGTTGTCCCGAGATGCTGGGGGATGTGTGCGCTCGAGATCTCTGGAGGTGGTATCTGTGCAGGGTCCTGCTTCGGGAGTTGTGTGGCTATGCGTGCATGCATTTGGGGTGCATCTGCCTGTTTGTGGGACCCGTGGGTGTCAGCTGGCCTGCACGTGCTCCATAGCTCTGCACTGTGCGAGTGTGTGTGAGAGAGCGTGTGAGCGTGGGTGTGCACGTGATGGGCGTCCGTGGGTCTGTCTGGGCTGGTGGTGGTGGAGGTGGGGGTGGTGGAAAGAGGCACTGCTGTAGGCTTCTTCCTGAGGCTCACACACTCCTCTTGCTTTCACTGTTCTGAAATAGCATCTGGACCAAAGGCCCATGAATATTTCACAACGATAATTCTGTGACCTGGACAGCCTGCTTCTGATTTCCCAGCATCCTCCCTCCCCCTGCCCAGTCCCCAGCACCTCCTCCTCCACCAGAGCTCTTGCCCCCCTATCCCGCTGGCTAGCCTCCTCAAAGCCAGCCTGACACAGGCACCTGTGAGGCCCCAGCTCCCCAGGTCCCTGGTTAGCTACTGTTTTCACTGTTTCCCCACCCACCCTGTAGTCTTATCCAAGGTCCCCCTGCCTCGGGCCTTCAGTGTTGACTCCTTCCTGTTTCTGCCTCCTCTCCTTGCCATCCTTCTGACTTGCCTTACCAGAGTCACAGGATCTCAGCATCCCTGCTCTCTGAGCCCTGGCATCCAGGCCCCCTCTCTTTCCATTCCCACCCCCTGAGTTAGAGTCTTAATCCTAAATGTAAACCATCAAACTTCTCCCCAGTTGGTCTGATGAGGCTCACCCCTAACCTCTCTCTCAGGTTCTACTTAGTCTGGCTCTTTCCTTCCCCGGGCCTCCCTAGTCCTACCTCTACCCCTCCCTTTCACACACTGGAAAGATGAAGCTTCAGATCATACTTAAGCCAGCAGGGTACCCCAACTTGGGATTCTTGTCCCTCTGGTCACCTTAGGACCTTGGTTTCTTCTCTAACCTGCTTGTAGAACTGCTTCTCTAACCTGGTCCATCCCACCTCACAGGAGCCAAGGGAAAGAGATCACTAATCTATAGGGTTGTTGTGTACAGCTGTGCAGGCTGTACACTGCATAAAGGCACTCAGCCAAGAGGGCAAGTGTTTGTTGTGGTGTGGGGCTGGGTTGCCCTGAGGATGAGGTGCCTTTTTCAGATTTGCCCAAAGCCATGTTTGGGCTGGCTGTGCCCTTGGATGTCTGTTATTTCTCCTTGAAGGGTAAGATGGAAAATGCTCTTCCTTCCGGAAGGAACAGGGCCTGGGAGGGAGCCATTAACCAGGCTGGAGGCCTTCCCCAGCCTCAACTCCTCAGGTGCCAGAAAACTCAGGGTGGTCTGTAGCTGCTTCTCCCAGACCAGTGGGAAGCAAGGTGATATCAGCACCCACTCTTGGCTGTCAGAATTCACCTGGCCTACTTAGGACTCCAGGGTCATCCCTCTTCCTCAGTCTTCAGCTTCTCATCATGGGGGAGCAGCATTCCAGCCAGTAAGAAGCACTTTGGTTGCCTGGGACATATCCTCTTTCTCTAACCCTCTTGACCCTGAGCCTGCTAGTTCTCATGGCTCTGATGGTTCTAAGCCCTCCTCCCACTTTTGGGGTCCTGAGCCAACAAATCTTACAGAAGAAGATAAAATAATAGAATTTTTTAATAAATTTTTTTTTTTTTCCCAAACGACTTCTGTTGATCTTCACCACACAGGGGCCACGGTGGAGAGGAAAGTTCCCTCCAGGCACCCTAAAAAGTGTCCCGGGTAGACTTAGGAGAAAAGTATTCCTCCAGTGTCGGGAGGTTGAGGGGGGCTAGGAGAAGCAGGGGCCTAGAGTTAGCCTGGCCCCAACTGAGGCATCCCTCCAAAGGACTCCTAGGCGGGGCTCCCTTCCCGGGAGCTTCCAAAGGCTCTGCTGGTGGGCGATGCTCTGCAGACAAAGCCCCTCTCGAGTCCACGGTGGGCGCAGGGAGAAGGGGTCGGCGGCTGCCTGGGGTGCCCCACCCCAGCCTTGGGGTGGGAGAGAGTTAATGGCCGGAGTTGGGGAGAACAGGGCTGAGCCACCGGGCTGGCGCAACCCAGTCCTGAGCCAGCAGCCCCGGAGGCAGGGAGAGGCGGCCTGTCCGTCTCTGGGGAGGGGAGAGGAAGGCTGCAGAGGCCGGGGGTGGGGGTGGGGGTGGGGGTGGGTTGGGGAGCGGGGCGGGCCGGGGGCGGACCGAGCCGCCGCTGGGGGTGGGGGTGGGGGTGGGGGAAGGGGGGGACACACAGGCCTCTTCAGTCTCAGCACCGCAGTCAGAGGTGGTGGGGCGCCAGGAGCAGGAGGCAAAGCAGAGGGGTGGGCAGCCCGGCCGAGAGCGCGGGGCCGCGGGAGTCCGGGGGCGCCTGGCAGGCCGCGCCCGGGCACGTCTGCTCCCCCCGCTGGTCCTCGCCCCCGTAGCCCCCCCAGTAGTCGTCCTCCGTGGGCGCGTCCCCGCCCTGGCGCCCCCGCGGGTCTTCCGCGGGCAGGTCTCGGTAGAGGGTGGAGGGGTCGGCGGGCGGCGCCCCTGCCTCGGCCACGCCGTACAGGTGGTTGGACGAGCTGTTGCCGCGCGCGCGGCTGCCGGGCCGCGTGGGCGCCGCGGGCGGGCACGCCTGGAAGTCGGCTTCGCGGAGGGTGCGCAGGTCGCGGCCCTGGCGCTCCGGGGGGGTGGCGCAGGTCACGTCGGAGCTGGACACGCGCGCGCGCTGGAACCAGGCCCAGAGCGGCCGCGCGCGGCAGTCGCACGCCCAGGGGTTGGCGTTGAGCCGCAGGAACTCGAGCGACGGCAGGTCGGCCAGCGCCTCGCCGGGCAGCGAAGCCAGGCTGTTGTTGAACAGGTAGAGGATGGTGAGGCGGCTGAGGCCGCGGAAGGCCGCGCGGTGCACGCCCTGCAGCCGGTTCCCGTGCAGCAGCAGCCGGTCCAGGCTGCCCAGGCCGCGGAACACGTGCTCCGTGAGCAGCCGCAGGCGGTTCCCGTGGAGGAAGAGGTGGCTCAGGTTGGCCAGGTCCGCGAACAGGTCATCCTGGGGTGGGGGTGGGGGAGAGAAGAAGAGAGTGGTCCTCAGAGGCACGTGGGGAGGAAGGGAAAGAGGGAGAGCATCGTGGTAGAACGCAAAGGGTTTGACTTTTTGATTCGGACGGCTCTGGGTTCGAATCCTGCCTCCCCTAACCGGTTGAGAAGTTAATGTGGGGAAAACAATGTAGTTGAGGCCAGTAGTTCTCCAACGTTAGTGCTTTGAATGCCCTGCAGAGCCCAGCGTGCTGTGCACCGCCCCCCAACCCCGAGTTTCTGATTGAGCAGGTCTGCGGTGTAGCCGCAGGATCTGTTCCCAGGTGGTGCTGATGCTGCTCGTCAGAGGGCCACACCTGGAGAATGAGAACCCTGGGCTTGCTTAAGCATGCAGGCTGGGCGCCCAGACTTCCTGACTTCGAATCCTGGATCTCTCCGTACAGACTGTGCCACTCTGGGCAAGTCTCCGTATCTCTGACTCAGTCTCTTCACCTGTAAGGTGGGCAGATGAAATGAAGCAACATATATTAGGTGACTGAGAACAAGATTTCCATGAGGTAGGCATTCAGTGGGTTGGCCGCTGTTGTTAACTTAGCCAAGCCAGTAATCTCTCTAAGCCGGTTTCCTCATCTATAAAATGGGAATGAGTGTACGTCCTCCTGTGTTGGAGCTGAGGATTAAGGGAGACAATCCACACAAAAAGCAGATGGGTGAAGCACTGGGCACAGTGCCTGGCACATTGGGATTCGGTCCAGTGAAGCCCACAGGCTCAGTAGTGAGAGCCCGGGGCTTCCGATCCAGCGTGCCCTCCTCCTGGCTGCAGAGGGCTGAGGGAGGGTTAGGTGAGATCATGCTGGAAGGATACGGCCTGGGTGGGCACAGAGACCACCATCAATAAAAAGCGGTTATGGTGACGGTAGGGTCTTGGTTACAGTTAGGTCCATCCCTGTTCCTCTAACAGAGGAGCTTCCTGGGGCTCAAAAGTTCTGCTGTTCTACTTCCATAAGATATTAAAGGGACCAGGTGTCAGCGACACCCACCAGAGGGAGGAGGGAGGGGAAGGAAGCCTGTTTGATGCCCTCCATCATTGGCCCCCTTCAAGGCCTGTCCCACCTGCCTGCCTGGGGCTGGGGCGTCCCAGAATCAGGACTTGTTAGTGCTGGACAGATCCTGGACGGTGATCCAGAATGAATGGGGGTGCGGGTGTAGGTGTAGGTGTGCTTCCTGGGGGCAGGGAGCTGGATTCTGTCCCTTAACCAGCTCACCAGCTTGGTGGTCAGCCTGACTCGAATAGTGCTTCCGGGTCCCCTGGTCCAGCCGCTTTTTATAGAGGAGAGCACTGAGACCCAGAGAGACCAAGGGCTTGCCAGAGAGGGGCCCAGAGCCCCAGTACCGAGGTCCTCCCCTCTGTGGAGGATACCCCTGTGGTCAGCAGGCCCAGAAGGCCTGGTTCTCAGGGATGAGAGCATTGCGGCACTGAAGCCTGCGCACCCCTGGATGCTGTCTCCAGGCTGTTTCCCATCCTTTCCTAGCTGGGGCATGATCCCGCCCTTCCCACCTAGGAGCCCGGAGGCAGGCTCGCAGGTGGGGGGAGGGCGTTGACTCCCAGCCCACACCCACAGCCTCCACCTTCCTGTGCTCCTGCTTTTCTCGCCCCCTCCCATCTGCCTTCCGCCCTTTCCGCTGCAGGAACTGAGCCTGCCAAGAACCCTCCTCTTGGCCACATTGAGATCCGTCCCCTCAACCTTCTTGGCTGTCTCTGACACCAGCGTTCTCTGCCCCCTGCTGCCACCACCCTGTGTCCGGCTCCGTGGTTCTCTGCACGCCTGTGGCCTCAGCCTGTCCCAGCTTGGCCTGGCGCCCTTGTCCTTCTCTTCCTGGCCCCCACCGAGTGCGCTCTGAAACCCCTCCACTCAGACACCTTGTTAGGGTTTTCCTTGTTTATGGAGTGTCAGCCAAGGTGGGACACCCCTAGATAACTGGTCAGGATCAACATGGGGTGGGGGTAGAAGCAGAGGTCACCAGCACTCTTGGGACTTCCTGAGGTCAGGAAGGGAAGACCAAAGACCAGACACCCCAGAAATTCAGACGCCTTTGATCCACAGCCCCAATTTGGGGTCTACAGAATCCCTTGATCTCAACTCTTCTACTTCCCCCTCTTCCCTCTTGGGAATGTCCTGGCCCTCCCCCTCGCTGAGGCTCCATCCGGGGTCCATACCCCTCCCTTCATCCCAGCTGTTGCCAGATGCCCCGGCCCCTTCCTGGGCTGCAGCTCTCAAATGCGGGCCTTCCTCTCTCCCCATTAAAACGTTCTCTGTGCATTAATAAGCTCTTGACTTTCACAGCCCTCGCCCTCCCCACCCTGTGCCCCCCCCCCCCCCCCCCGGGCTGAGAGTGGCTGCTAAAGTCATCCACTTCCATTTCGAAAACCACATTTCCCTCACCTCCCTGCAGGTCGGTTCACGGCTCTCTGCATCCATTTGGAATCTCAACACAGGATCCCTGCCCCCCCCAACTCCCCCCTCCAGGCCCAACAGCATCCAGCATCCTGCTCTTCACCTTGCCTCCTTCCACCCTCCCAGCTCCAGTCTCTGGCACCAGCTGCTGGGCTGTGTGACCTTGGGCAGCCCCACAACCTCTCTGAGCCTCAGGTTTCTTCATCTATGAAGCAAGGGACTTGAGAGAGTTGATCATTAAGATCTAGCCTCATCTGATATTTATGAGTAAGTGAGTCCTGGAGTGTACCTCATTCATTCAGCAAAGCTGTATTGAGTGTCTGCTCCGTGCCAGGCACCCCCACTCACAGGGCTCACCAATCTCTGCCAGGTGTCACCGTCATCGTCTGCGTCAGAGCCCTCGCTGGGTGCCAAGCTCTGTGCTGCCCAGACCTCACATAGTAATTGAATCATCACAGCCCCACGAGGCAGATAATATTATTGCGTCCCTTCCGGAGAATAGGAGAGGAAGGCCCCCAGAAGGCAAGTGACTTGCCTAGGGTCCAACGGCTCTACGTGCTGGAAAGTGGGGGTGAACTCCGGAGTCAGCCAGACCCGGGCCGGTTCTAGGCTGTGCTCCTGACTGTCTGGGTGACCTTGCACCGGGGCCTGGTCCTCAGTGTCCTCGGTGGAGGAATGATGCTTACTCTGAACCACACACATCGCTGAGCCCTTTTCAGGCAGCATCGACTTTAACCCTCACAACGTGCCTCTGAAGTGCCGGTCGTTTTCTCCGCTTTACGGATGGGTCCGTGGAGGCTCAGAGAGGCGAAGTAACACCCAGAGCCACAGGGCAAGCCGGAGGTGGGCCTGGGATTCACACCCAGCTCTGCCTGCCTGGAAGACTGCCCTTATGCACCATGCAGGCTGACATGACTGAAGGAGAGAACTGTGTCTCTGTCACCTGGTTCTAGTCATAGGAAATAAACTCCAGGAGGGGAGGAACTCTGTTCCTGCTCACTCTTGAAGCCCTGGCACCCAGAACGCCACCTGGCATGGAGACGGCGCTCCGTAAGCTGATGAAGGAACGCCCCCTGGTACGGTGCCTGGCCTACAACAGACAGTTCGTGAGAAACTCTGCCCTACCCCACCTCCACTTCTCTTTCTGAAAAGCTGTGGCCCCTCGCCCCCTCCAAAGCTCCCCTCTCTGGGCAGGCTCCATCTTGGGTCACACCTGCGATCTGCGCAATTTCCTCACCTGCCGGTACCGTCTCCTGGCCTGGCTCTTTCCCCAGGCAGTCCCCTGGCAGAGGCGGCTCTTTCTCCTCTCTGCAGGGGCTGGTGAGGAGATGCTCCCTTCCCCTGAGGTCCTGGGGGCCCCCCACCCCCCCCCCGCCCACCATTCACACCACAGGGTGCAGGACAAGCACTTCCCCTTTCAGAAGGACCCCCGCCCTCCCTCGCCCACTCAAGGTCTCCTTTGCCCAGACCCTGCTTGAGCCCAGGCCTAGGAGACAGAGGGTCCGGTCCTCATGACCCATTTATTCTGCACTGAACTACGTGCTTTGTATACACAAACTCATTGGCTTTTTGTAGCCATTCTTTGTGGAAGATCTTGTTTTTATCTTTCCCATTTTAAAGATAAGGAAACTGGGGTTCAGAATGGGGAGGCAACTTGCCTCAAGTTAAGTAAGTCGGAAAACAGCGGAGCAGGGATTCAAACTCAGGTGCTTTGGCTCCAGATTGATCCTCCTGAACAACTAATGTGTGTTGGTCAAGAGGTCAGGGTGTCAGTAGGAGTTGCTGTCCAGCTACTAGCAGGAATAGGACAATGATAGCACCCGTGTGCAGGGGGGCTCTGGGCTAAATTTTCAGCCTCACAGAGCATCTTAGGTAAATGTCAAGTACTACCCTGGTCACCATTTTACAGATGAGGAAATGAAGACAGAGAGGTTGAGTGATTTGTCCGAAGACATACAGCAGCTGGGATTTGAACCTCAGTCGGGCAGGCTCCAAAGAGTGTGCTTTCAAAGCCCAGCCCATACCGCTGTCCGTCCTGCCCTGCTGGACGGACCCTGGGGGAGAGGTCTGAGGGACAGACATTCCTAAAATGTCATCAGATGCCAGAGGCTCCAGCACCATGAGCACTAACGGGTCGTGTGGCCCCGGAAAATTCCATTCTGTGTCCCTACTGCCCCTAACGGTCCCCTACAACCAGGCTGTTGGGACGATGAGACACGCAAGCCCCCAGGCACACGGACAGTGGTTTAAGAGAATTGATGTGTCGAGGCCTTCTGTCTACAAAATCTTTGGGGCCCCGGGCCGCCGCATCCTCGCTTCCTCGTCTGTAAGGAGACAACCTCCAACAGGGAGGAAGACGTGAGATGAGGGGGCTGAATATACTTTGTAAACGCTGAGGTGCGAGGCAAATTTAGGAAGCAAAGGAAAGGGAGGGAGTATTCTGGGACCCGCTCGTGGCCTCAGTATCCTCCATGAAGATGACCCAAATCTCCAGGATCGGGTCCAAGACGGGCTGTTTCACCAAGGCCAATGTTAAATGAGGCTTGTTTCTCTTTTTAAAATAGTATTTTAACAAGCATTTACATAGTGCTTACCGCATGCCAAGCACTATTCTAAGTGCTTTACAAATTATTCATGCACCGAATGCTTATAAAACCCCTAGGAGATGGGGGGCTGTCGCTGCCCCTGTTTTACAGATGGGAAGACTGTGGCTCAGGGGAAGGTTGAAATTCGCCACGTGCTTGTAAATGATACCAGAGTCGATGCCTGTATAGTCCTTAGCACAGGGCCAGACACCCAGTGTGCCTCCTAAGTAGTAGTGGGAGCTACTATAACCATTGTTTAGGCAGTACTCATGGCCATGGCAGACTTCTCCAGCGGGGTCTGCATTTTTCTTCTTGTCTTTCTCCCCCACTAGAATGTTATCTCGGAAGGCAGGGAGCTTTATCTGTTTAGCTCCCTGCTGTCTCCTTAGCGCCTCGCACATAGTGGGTGCTTCATACACTTGTCAGGCTACTACGACCCGTGTCATCGGCACTGACCTGATGTGCAAATCAGCATATTGGTGAAACCAGGCAGGCTCCAGACCCGGGGTGGGGAGGAGCAAGGGCCTTCCAGGCTTATTGGGGGGGGGAAGGTAAGAATTTAGAGGTCCTTGCCCCCTTCCAGCCAGAGGCTGTGTAGCCCAGGGAGGAATTTCTTCCAGAGTGGTTTGGAGGGTGTGTGATTGCTTCCTGGGGAAATAGAATGGGAGGATCTGGCTGTCAAACAGTCAGCATAACAACAACAATAAACAATATTTAGATCAATGACAATAACAATAAATAGCAATTACTGTTATTCCTTCCGTTTCCAGAGCATCCATTTTCCAGCTACTTAACCGCTCTTTACCCTTTTCTTTTCCTTCTGCCCTTGCGCGGGGACGAAAGGTTTGGGGGAATCTGAAAGGTTAGGACTCCCCCTTGTCCCAGTACCCAGTGAGCTGGAGAGAGGTGGAACCTTCCTTGGGGCATAAGTACAGGGGCTCTGCCCTCTGGCTCCTCCTCCCCGTGACGTGATGTGGGAGGGCGTAGGGGTGGGTGAGAAAAGCAGCCTCCAAGGCCTCCAGGCTGGGTGCCCGGGGAAAGGCAAGAGTCCCCCGAAGGCAAACAGGGGGGAAAGGAGGGATCACAGAAAGAGACACGTACATACACCCAGACAGACATGGGGGAGTGTGCAGAGTGGGCGTGTGAAGGGAGACAGACAGAAGAGGCAGAAGAAGACAGATGGGGGAGGCAAGTTAGTGAGAGAGGCAGAGAGGGACAGAAAGGGATAGACAGACAGACGGACGGGCAGAGGAGACAGATGGGGGGTTGGAGAGTTAGGGAGAGAGGCAGCGAGGGACCCAAACAGGCACAGACAGGAAGATATAAGGAGAGAAAATAAAGAAAAGCCCCTGGTGAGAGTGAGAGGAACAGAAACTCAGGAAAGGGGCGGGGAACCGGAGAGACCTTGGCAGGAAGGGGGTCCCCCTGCGCCCTGGGGCATTGGAGCCCCGGGCCCAGGGGAGGGCGGGGCGGCCCCAGCAGGCGTGCCCGGGGCCGGCTCACCTGGAGGTGGAGCAGGCTGTTCTCCTGGAGGTAGAGGTACTGCAGGCTGACCAGGCCGCGGAAGATGTTGCCGGGCAGGCTGCTGAGCTGACAGCGGTACAGGTGCAGGGACTGCAGCCGTTCCAGGCCCTGGAAGGTGTCGGGCTCCAGAGAGCGCAGGTGCCGGTTGTCGCCGAGGTCCAGCTCCTCCAGGGCCTGCAGGTGGCGGAAGGTGCCCGGGTAGATGGTGGAGAGGTTGTTGGAGAAGAGCCACAGGGTGAGCAGGTTGGGCCCGAAGGTCCCCGGCCGCAGCGTGCGGATGAGGTTGTTCTGCAGGAAGAGTCGCTGCGTGCTGGGCGGCAGGGACAGCGGCACGGAGGAGAAATTGTTGGCCTGGCAGCTCACGGTGGGCGGGGACGAGTAGCAGGTGCAGAGCATGGGGCAGCTGGGGGCTGCTGGGGGCAGGGCCAGGAGCATCAGCAGGAGGCAGGCCGAGGCGGGACCTGTGGGAGAGGGAGGCCGGGTGGTTCTGGGCACCCGCCCTCAATCCCCCCACCTCCCGCGGCCAGGCCTGCCAGCCAGGGGCCTGCCCGCCTACCCCTAAGGGCAGCGCTCCTGGGGGAGGCGTTCTGGGTGCAACCCTCAGGGACGCAAGAGGCCCTGACCCGTGGCTGAGTTTTGAGGCTCCTGGTGTATTAAAAAATAAGGAAATGCCAAGAGGACACTGTGGAAAGCAAGGTTTGCCCATGTAACTGCCAGGGCTCTCCAGCTCCGGATGGCCGGCCCCTGATGGTTCTTGCTTATACCGGGCAGTCCTGTAAGATGTCTTATTTAGGATATTTAGCAGCATCCCTATCCTCTGCCCACTGGGTGCCAGCAACACCTGCCCCCAGGTTATGATAACCTAAATGTCTCCAGACATTGCCAGATGTCCCCTGGGGGGCGAGTCGCCCCCATTTGAGAACGCCTGGAACTAAATTGAGAATCTTCGTGAATCTAAGGCCTGTGAAACATGGCCCTCAGGCTGCCCCGGGGTCTGGCCTTGCCAAGCCCCCCAGGCCTGCAGCCCCTACCTCACCTTCCAGCAGCTTTCACCTTGGAAGAACCAGGGCCTCTCCAGGCTGGAAGGGCCCTGAGGGACCAGGGGTCAGTGCATGTCTAACTGGGCCAGCAGCTACCTGCAACAGAATCAGGCAGGTGGTCCTGGAAAGCAGGCAGAATCAGAATTTCTGGGGTGACAGCCTGGGAATCTGCATTTCACACCACCGGCTCTCCTCCTTCAAAGTCATCAAAGTCACTTAAAAATAATAGGTTTTTCAAAGTAACTTTTGAATGATGGGAATAGTTCAGCTTCCTTATGATACAGATGGAGAAGCAGGCCCAGGGAGCCCTAAGGGTCTGGGGCTAAAGTGTTGTGTCGAAGCCCCTGTAACCCTGTGCTGGGATACGGGTGCAGGACCCCCCATCCATCCCTGTCCCCGGCCTTCTGCAGCTGATAAGCTTCCGAGCTGGATCTAGCTTGCCCTCTGCCCTTTATCATGATTTCCAGATGTGTCCTGGGATTTTCTCCTGGCAAATTTGCCTGGGGAAAGGGAAGCCGACACCCCATAAACCAGGCAGTGATTCTCTGGGCACACACTGATGAGAACCTTCTGCTTCAAGGAGTGCGTTAGCCCCATGAGGGCAGGGGGAGGGGTGGGAGACTGGTCCTTGAACCCAGGACCCGAGATCCTGGGGCTCTGTGGGTTTCAGAGACTCCAGGGGAAGGACGGAGGGTCTGTGGCTCTGAGTGCTCCTTGCACTCCAGAGGTGGCTGTGTGTGAATGTGTGTGTGTGCTTAGACACAAATGTATGATTGTAGGGACGGGTGTGAGTGCTGCTGAGCTGGTGTGTGCCCATGGCACCGCCGGTCTGAGTGTGGCATGGACAGCACAGATACCCTGCTGTGCCTTTGCCCTGGGTTGTGGGGGGGGGCACCCCTTGCCTGGTGTGTGTGGTGTTCCCACTCCTTGGCTCCGGGCGCTGCCCCAGCTCTGACCGGGCCCCTCCTGGTGCCCTGCGGCGCGAGCGTGTGCCGGCTGTCCTCCGCGTGTGTGTGAGTGCGGCCCCGTGCGTGTGTAGGCTGGGTGTGATGTAATAACTCAGTGACACAGCGGCTGCTGTTCCGTTCCTTCACACCACCTCCGCGTTTCTCGGCCCTTCTCACCCCTCCCCCGTGCGGCGTTTCACGATTACTTTCTCCTCCCGAGTTTTTCTCAGAGCCACGTGGGGTGGAGGGGCACGTCTCTCACCCCTTCCTCTGAACCAGGCAGAGGTGGGGAGCGGGAGTGCAGCAGGGAACCCTGGGTGGGTTTCGTGAGGCCTGAGGTTTGGGCCTTAGAATAGGAGATTTCAGAGCTGGAAAGGTCCTCCCTGTGGTTCCAGTTCTTGTTCTATGCAAGGGACATGGGGCTCAGAGAGGGCAAAGAGCTTGCCCAAGGTCGCACAGCAAAGTGACTGACTGGGCAAGGACCAGAAAGGATTCTCCTGATGCCTGGCCAGGACACTTCTCTTTGTAGCAGTCAGCCTCTGAGCTTGCTTCCCTGAGGACTTGACACCGGAGGAAATCAAATCCTTTTCTCATCCTTAATCCCACCCCTGATCCACAAAGCTCACGAGAGTGTGAGCTCTGAAGGCCAGCAGCCCTCCAGAGGATTACAGAGCTCTTCACCCCAGCCTCTAGGGCCGACCGGCACCCCAGAAGAGACAGCGGGAAGGATGTGTGGTTCGGGAGCTCTCCAGACTCCGGGGCCACTCCCTGGCCCCAGGGTCTCTTCCAGCCTGGGGGCCAAGCCTACAGGGGCTGACTTGCGACTCTTTGGCTCTCTGCTTGCCCACATCAGCCGGCTCCTCTCCTCTTTCCCCACGCCCCCTCTGGCTGGTCCCCACATCTACGCTCATCAGGGCCCACTGCCCCACGTCGGAGATGGTGTTCCCTGCAGGCTCTTTGAGGAGGGGCCCGGAGCAAGGGGCCCCTCCGTGACAGCTGCTGCGTAACAGTGACTCTGTTGCCATTTCTGGCCCTCTCCGCCGTGCAAAGCAGCTGTAACCCAAGGAGCCTCATCCATAATTCAGGCTGCGGCTCTCACTGGAGGCGAGGAGGAGGGGAAGGTGGGGGGCTCTGGGTTTCTCTGCCCCCAGGCCTGGCTGGAGCGCTGCTGGGCAGAGGCAGTGGGGGCTGGTGAGCCATGCCACTCCCTCCCTCCTCCGCCCTCAGTCCCTGCCCGGCGGGCGCCCTTTTCCTTCTTCTCCACCCCTGCTTCCGAGCCTGCTTCCCACGGCTCCTCACCATCACTCCTTCCCTCCAGGCCTTGTCTTTCCTCTCTCCCTGAGGACCACACGTCCACTCCCAGCCCCCATCTTGTGACTCCCCGGCAAAGACCAGGACAAGATGCAAAGTGTTGGAGCCGGAAGTGGGGGGGGGTACATCCATGGCCTTCAAGGGCAAACCCCCGCCTTATTTCACAGGCAGAACCGCTGAGGGCTGGAGAGGGGAAGGGTCAGTTTCGGAGGAAGCAGCTCAGGCCTCCTGATCCGGATCTCTGACAGTCTGCCTTCAGTATCTTTCTCGAAGGCTTCATTTTGCTGCTTACTCCTTATACAGGCTGAGGAGAGCCCCTGTGACAGCCTCCCCCACCCTCTTGGCTCACCCCAACCTCTCTTTCCTCCTCTTCCTTTTTTCTAAAGTCAGCAGGTGATGGCTACAGCCGCAGGCGAGCGCAGAGCAGGCATGGGCAGAAGCCATCTGTCGTGAAGCACCTACTGTGTGCCAGACTTTGTCTTACTCTACGGCCTTCCGCAGAGAGTATAACACAGTGTAAGCCCATGGAGTAATATTATTGCCTCCAATCTGCAGCCCAGGCAAGGGACACTCAAGCGCAGAGTTGCCTCAGGTCCTAGTATCCGGTGGAACCAGACTGGTCCATGTCAGAAGAGACTCTCTGACCTTTCTCTGGGAGACCTCACATCATCCACAGAAACCACACTGAGTGTGACAGTCACTGCCCTTGAGGTAAAGGGAGACAGAAAGTGCACCCAGGTGCACGGGGCTGGGCCAGTCATGATGCTGTTGTGGTGATGGGGGAGCAAAGAAGGGACTCAGACTCCCAGCAACTTTTTTCTTCTGGGCTTCAGTTTGTGGCTGCTCTAAAGGACAGCCTGTTTGGGAGTCAAAAAGGAATGACCGGTATCCAGGAGATGTGGCTAGGTTTGACCTACGGGACGGAGCAGAGAGAGGCCAGAATAAGGTATCGATCCTGGAAGGCCGAGGTGCCCAGAGCCAAAAAGTATCCATTCACCGAGGGACCACTGTCAAGGACTCTGGACTATCAGCCTGGAGTCCCAAGGCTCAGAAGCAAGGTTCTCACCCCAGTAGCCACCTTTTAGTCCAGAGGCTCTGGTGAAAGAAGGAGCTTGGGGAGGAGGCAGGTGGACTCCGGGTGGAGGGCAGGTGCCAGGGTGCTGACCTGCTGGGTGGAGAGGCCCCTGGGAAAGGTGCTCCCTGGAAGGGGAGTCAAGGGCCCTGGCTCTGAAGGAAGGGCACAGGGTCCCAGATGAGCAGCAACGGCTCCACACCCAAAAGGCTAGGGAAGGGCTAGGGCCTGGCAGGCAGCTGCTGAGGGGGCAGGGGCTGAGGAGGTGGGAGCCTGGAGCAGAATGGAGGTGGTGGCGACACCAGTGACGCAGGGGCCTGGGGAAGCACTGGTGCGGTGACGGAGGTTTAGAGCTGCTGCAAACAGCTTCTCACTCTGCCAGAATGTAACACCCCAAAATAAGCAGCCACCGTGGTAGCGGTGGCAAGATCCGACGACGGGGCCCAGAGATATAAATGGCAGCATGCAGCCAGCCGGGGTGCCCAGCCTTGGAGGCTGCCAGCCCACTCGAATGTCCTCACCCTTTCCCCCTCACAGCCGCCCCCAAGGCCCAGAGCTCAGAGCCCCCCAGGCTGGCCCAGCGACCACTTCCTGAGAGAAGGGATGTGACAAGCAGGCACTTTGGGAATGGAGGGCTTCCCACGTGGAAGTGGTTACCAGAAGCCTCTTTGTCTCATCCCTGGGCAGCACCCCCTGGTCCCTCTCTCCCATCTTGTCCTCTTCCTCCTCCTCTTCCTTCCTTCCCAGCTCCCATCCTCATCAGCCCCCAGCCTCCCTCCCCTCTGTGGTTCCCTGTTGCCAACCATAGCGCTCATCCTTGACCCCCTTCCTGGCTCCTGACACCCCAGCTCTATCCGCCAGCCGCGTCGCTCTCTGGTTTTTAGGCTTCGTTCTTCCCACTCCCCTTTCCTTCCCATTCCCCAGAGTCCCAGCCCTCCACTTTCCCATTACCCACCCTGCTTTCCGGATTCTGGGTTCCTCTCCCTCACCTTCTCTCCACCCCTCTGTGCATCGGGTCTCCTCTCTCCTCTCTTCCTCTGTCCTCACCTGGGTCCCATTTCCCTCCATGCTTTTCCCGTCTAACCTTTATTCCTCCTCTGTCTTTCTCCCTCCTCTAGCCACTTTCTCCATCATCGACTGCTTCTCGCTCCCCACCCCTCTCTATGACCCCTTCCTCACCCCACCCCCAATCTCTGGTCCACACCCTAGTCTGTCACTCAGTCCATGGAACTATCCCCCTTTCTAGCGCCCTCCATCTGTCTTACTAGGCAGGGCCGTTAGGATTTCCCTCTGAGCCTCCTATCCTCCCAGACAGCCCCCTACCAACACCCCCTGCCTTCCCAGGTGACTGGAAAGTGCTGAGGCACGGGGCACGAGGAGTTGCTGAGTCGGCGCTTCCCCAGCCGGCCAGAGTCCTCAGCGTCCCCCGGAGCAGGTGGAGCCCGGGCCGGGTCCGCCTGCCCCAGCGTCCCCCCCTCGGTCACGAGCTACCCGCACCTCCCAGCAGGCTCCGAGCCGGGTGCGCTCCTCCAGCCCGCATCCCTGGGCGCGGGGGCGGGGCCCCGGGCTAACCTCTCCCCCCTCCCCAGGCAACCCCCACCCCCACAGCGGCCCCACCCTCGCGCCCTGGGGGAGGGGGCACCCGGCTCCCCTCCCCTGGTTGCCCTCCGCCCACCGGCGGGCTGGGGTCCCTACCTTGCAGCAGGCGCCCGAGCCCGGGCAGCATCTTGTCTCGACGCTCGGGGGAGGGGGCGGCGGGGGGAGGGCGCTCCCTCTCGCTCCCTGAGCCCGCCGGACGGACGGCGGGGACTCCGCGGGGCTCCGGGAGGGCCCGGGAGTCCCCAGGCTGTGTGGCCCGGCCGCGGCGCTCTACCCTGCGCCCCCCGGGCTGCGGGCCTCGGGAGGAGCCATCGGCCCCGACGGGACGGGGCGGGGCGCGACGGGGCTGGGAGGGCTGGAGCTGGCCGTCGACGCCCGGTGCCGGCGCCCCCCAGCAGCGCAGGCAGCGCGCGAGTCCGTCAGTCCGTCGGTCCGTGCGCCCCGGCTGCTCGCCGAGGGAGAGTGGGGACAGCGAGGATGCTCTTCCCAACCACCCCCACTCCTTCCCGCACTCGCTGGCTCCTCCCTCGCTTCCTAGCTAGCCGGCTTAACCCTCTCCTGGCCACTAGGAGGCGGGAGCGGCTCTCTAGCCCCCTCCATCCCGGCCCCCTCCCCTCCTTGGGGAACCCGGAGGACGTTGTTTGATCGCCTTCGCGGAGCCACGCTTCGAGAGAAATCCTCTCCTGGGTGGGGTGGGGGGGGCGGTGCAGTAGTGTGAGAGAGCTCCGTGGACTTGGCCAGTTCCCCCTCCCAACTTTCCTGGAGGAGATGGGCTCCTGGGTCACCTCCCCCTCCTGCCGCGTCCCCGGCGCGAATGTCCAGGCCTCCACCGTTTCTCTCCCCTAGATTCCACCTTTCCTTCCGTTCCCAGACCCCAAGCCCAGAGTGTGCGCGACTCTAAGAATAGCATATGCAAGAGTTTGCGTGTGCAAGGTTGAGTGCCTACGAGCGTGCACGCGCGCACAAGGACCCTTGTGCAGGTGTGACTCTAGAGTGCTTGCGCGCGACCTTTTAAACGGGCCCGCGGAAGGGGGAGGGCACGTGAGTGTGCAAATGGGTAAGCCGCTGAGCGCCCACCAGCGCGCGTGTCTGCACGGGTGGGAACCGTGAGGTGTTCGAGAGTTTGGCGCGAGTGAGCTTGGGATGGGTGGCAAAGGGATATGTGCCCGGGTGTGTGCGTGTGCCCCTTAACGCCCTGGTGAGCGGGTGCAAGTTTGGGTGTGAGCGCGAGTGTGTGCATTTTTATGTGTATGTGTGATGTGTCCTAAAGGGAACATCTCGTCTCCCGCGTGGGGAGGACACCGTTGATTTCACTGGAGCTTCTTCTTCCTCCAAGAGAGGGGTGCATTCTGATCTCGTCGGGGTCCCTCCTGCCTCTCGCGGCCGCGTTCGAGGCGATACCAAACGATTCGTGGTGACCTAAGCGTCTCCTTACAAAGGCGGCGGTGACGGTGACCCCGGCCGAGACCCAGCCCGGGGCGCGCGGCATCCGGCCCGCAGAGCCGCCGCGGCTCCGGACAGGCACAGAGCCCTGGGGGAAGGCGCTTCGGGGACGGCGGCCTTGCGGCACCCGCAGGGCTGGAGCTGCGGGAGCGGCGCGTGCAGCCCAGGCCAGGGCCATCTGCGCGCAGCCTCACCCGAGGAAGCGCGAGAGCCCCGGGCGGCCGCTCCCGGGAGCACAGACAAGGAACCCCTAGCCCGGTTGCCTCGCTCTCTGGCTCCTCCTCCCCTGTCGGCGCCCGAGTCCAGCACGGCGCCGGGCAGACAGTCGGCGCTGCATAAATGCCGGTTCCCGTTTCCCATTCATTCTCGGCTCGGCTCGTGGTCTCTCATGCTTCTCTGGCTCTCGGTCGACTTCTCTCACTTTCTTCCCCACCCTTATTCGTATCTGTGGTCTCCGTCTCTCGGTTCCTCCTCCCGCCCCGTTCTTTCCCCCTCTCTCCCCTCCTTCCTCTCGCCTCTCCCTGTCATTTCCTATCTTGATGCACCTGCCCCCCCCCACTGTCTCTTCTTGTCCCTGTCGCCTCCGTTCCGTCCTGTGGCTCTCTGCCTCTCGGACTCCACATCTCTGCGTCTCCTGTCTGTCTCCCTCCCCGCCTCACCCCCACCCACCCCCTTTCTCCCGCAGGCTCCCGGCCTTCTTGCACCCGGACGCTCCGGCGCCCCCTGCTGGTGGATCGTCTGCCCTTCCCGGGCTCCGTCCGCCCCTCACGTCCTCTCCCGCGCGTCTCCTGCTGGGGAGAGGTCGGAGCGGAGAGCCGCGTCTCGGGGGCTCCAGGGCCCCTCCCATCTCTCGAAGGCAGGAACAGGCCCCAGCGTTGACGGGGACCCACCCTGCCGAGGCCCCGCGCCTGGGAGGAGGGCCTGGAGGGGGCGGCGGGGAGGGAGTGTTGGGGGTAGCAGGGTGGGATTTGGCGTCCTTCCCCGGAATGAGCCGCGGCACAATCTGTCGCTGGGTTTGTTTGCCGAGCTGCCTCCGGAGCGCAGTGGGGCTGGCTCCCGGGGAGCGAAATATCACAAGATGCGGAGACAGACGCTGAGGGGCGGGTGGGCGGCGGGCTGACTCAGGTGTGCTGTCATCGGTTCCCTGGGCCCGCGATCTTCTGAGAGGGGTGGGGGGGGACCCCGGGTCCCGGACACAGGCCAGCTCCCAAAGCTGGGACGGGATCCCCCATCCGGGGGTGAGATGCAGAGAAGGGATGCCCCTGCCAATAATCCGTGGCCTCGGGAGCCCCAGGGGACAGCTCCAAATTGAGTGTACCCCAGAGGGTCACAGACCCCTCTGCTCCTATCCCATTGTACAGGCGTGCACGGGGTTTCCTATAATTATCTGCTGACTCACCACTTTCCCCTACTAGACTCCCAGCTTTTTGAGGGCAGGAAACTCCTCTCATCCATCTTTGTGTCCCCAGCAATTGCTCAATGAGCCCTTTTGGGTGGATGGATGCATGGATGGATGGGGTGGGTGGTGGAGTGGGTGGGTGGTTGCTTTACAGGAAATACCACAATGCCTTTGGTCTTCCCTGTAGAGCATTCTGACCCCTTGTTCCTCTCCCTATCCATACCTGCATCAACCCCTGCCCCTGTCCCGCCTCCAGATGGGCAGGGAGTTGGAAGCAGCTCTCCCTGGGGTCTGAAGACCAGCGTTCTCCAGATGACCCTGTTCTGTCCGGTGCTTCAGTCTCTTCATCTGTACAGTGGGGACATATTCCTCAGGCTTCAGTAACTCTCCAGCCACTCCAGATTTGAGAAAATGCTTAGGGAAATGAAGTTCTGACCCCTCTCTGTGGTGGTTACCTATTGTTCTTACTGTCCATATGGAGGTTCTTTAAGATCTTTGCCCCAGGAGAATCAGACACCGCGTGTGAACACGAGTTTTGCTTCCGCAGTTAGATGTTTTTACATCTCAGCGAGTAAGCTGATGGCAAGATGTAATGGATGGCTGTGTCATAGGACATCTGGGTCCATCCCTGCCAGGCTGGACACTTGGCCAGTCTCTGGGGCTGCCAGGTCCTCAGGACTGGCCACAGAGCTGTCCTGCCCTCTGGTGGCGATAGGCGGATCTGCAGCCCCAGGGGAAGCCAAGGCTCTCTGGAATTGGGCTGATGGGATGGATGGATTTTCCCTGAGAAGGGGAAGGATCCGTTGTGTGGAAAACAGTGGGCTTTGGAAAGGAGGTCATGTAGAAGAGACAGGATATTGGCACAGATTAGTCAAGGCTTGGCTTCCCCTACGATTTCCCGCTTATTAACATCACTCTTACTCTCACTGTGGCGCCAGAGACCCCACCCAGGGAGTGGATGGAATTTCCCTGACCCTTTTTGACACCTACTTGGCAAAGTCATCGTGTAGGACACTTGGCAGCAGGTGAGGTGGGGGTGGCTCAGTGGTCAAGAGTGCGGGTGTCGGCAGGTTCCTGCCCTGGCTCTGCAGCTCACGTGGCTAGCTCGATGACCTTGGGAGAGGTGTTCAGCTGTTCTAAGCCCCGGGTTTCTCCCATCCAGAAGATGGGAGGAGGGCAATTCTGGTTCCCAACTCACGGGGGGATCTGAGGATTAAATGAGATAAAAGGAGAAAGAACCTAACAGAGTACTGACCCTGTGCTCAACAAACCCTAATAATATTACTATTGATTTTCTCTTTCAGCCTCACAGCGGCCTGCAGAGACAGATGTCGCATCTAGTGGAGACAGCAAAGTGGGGACCCGAGGGTGCATGCGTACTGAGAAGCAGAGCTGGGTCTGGGAGTCAGTTTTTAGTTGTAACCTCCTATCCCATGTGTGGATCTGCCTTCCCCTGGCACAGACCAGGGCTGCCCTGTGTGGTCAGTGCTGTCTGGGCCTGAACTAGAAGTCCAGTTCTCCCCTGAGCCTGCCTCCACACGGCTGCTGTGTAACCTGGGACAGACCTCTCTCTCCTCCCTGGGTGTCAGGATCACCATCACGGAAAGGAGCAGCTGGGACTCTACTCTTTCTTGAAGGTCCCGCAGAGCCGTGCTTTTGTGCCATCCTCATTTCTCTGTGGGGACTCTAGAATCAGAGGCTACTGAAATGCAGCCCTCAACCAGATTCCATTCCATGCTTCTCCCCCCCTTCCCAGCTCTGGGGGTGTGATGAGCAGCCCCAGGGGCAGGTCAGAACTTCTAGGGACTTCCCGAGCCCCCTGAGCCTTTCAGGGCCTGCTGGCAGTGGTGGGGGAGGGGTGGCAGAGAAGGAGAGGCTGCACTTTTCACCCAGAACCCTCCCACACTGAAGTCCAAGTCCTACTCTACCCCCCTAATGGGGACAGGGGACAGGGCTGCTTTCCAAAAGGGAAGAAGACAGAAACCAAAGTAGTTTAAAGGGCAGGGGTGTCAGAACTTGTTTTCTCCTTCTGTGCTTGGTTTCTAGGGTCTCTGTCCATTTATATCATTTATAATGGTTACTGCCATTTGTGAACTATTTCGTGTCATGAACTTATGGGTATTGGCTCATTTATCATTCCGAGCAGCTTTATGGGGGAGGGCCTATTAATATCCCCTTTTTACAGATGGAGATTACTCACAGAGGTAATATTACTCTTATATCCTTCTTGCCCTGGGTCCCATGCTTTAGAGGGTTCTGGAAGAAACACTCTGGAAGAGTGTTTTTTTTTGTTTGCAACCTCCTCCAACCAGCATCCCTCCTTGGGGTATGAAATTCCTGCAACCAAGGGGTTATGACCTCTGGGAGCCTGCATTCCCCTTCTAGACCATCCTGCGGGTATGTGGAGTTCTGGACTCCTTTCTCAAATGGCCCTAGTCCACTGCCAGGGCCTCTGGGGGCATCTTCTCCCATCTACCTTTTTGCTAGTGTGGGCAACCCTAACCAAAGGATGGCTGAGGGGCAGCTGTTTGTGAGGGGTGGTCGGAGCTTGGACATGTGGGTAGGATAGTCCCACGTGGGATATACATGAGGCACCATGTTTGGGATGGAGCTATGTTTGGGAAGACAAGAGGACATGGCTGTGTTTCTGTATAGAACTCCGTGGAGTTAGATCATTCAAAATTTGAACCTGGTTTTTCCAATGTCAGGTTCCTTTGAAGGATGCAAAGGAACAGTGCTGGTGTGGAAAGACAGAATTGCCTGGCATGGATGGGTGGGGTGAGGAGAAGCTTCCTAGCTTATAGTGCCTGTGCTTCCATCTAACATTGCAAATGTCAGGTTCAGGGGCAGCCATGGTGAGACGTCATGTGACTTCATCATAGCCGACATTTCTAGGAAGTTGTGGAACCAAGCTCTGAATCCAAGTCTGTATGACTCTTTCCTTGTTTCACGAAGCTCCACGCCAGTCTTGACCAACAGTCCTAATTTTGACTCCCTAAAGTCCTGTTGGTTAGAAACTTGGGTCCCCTGTGTCTGCCGGAGTTTCCCTCCTCGTGACGAGAGCCTCCCTTCCACACTAGACTGTGACTTGCCGAGCGCAGGGTCCACGTTTTCTTTGACTTTATTTCATGCACCTGGCACAGCCTTGACTCAGTGCGGGCATTCGCAGATAGTGCTGACTTACCAGACGGAGGTCTTAGAAATAAGCATGGCGCAAGGTGGTGTTGGTCCAGTTGGTGTCCAGCAGAGGGAGCAAGTCTGGGCCAGAGAGTGGGCTTTGGGAAGCATTGGGAAGCCCGACCTGGTATTAGATGAGTTGCCTTAGACTCTCTGAGTCTGGGAATTCATATTTGGGGTTGAAAGGCTCCCACAATGACCCCCCCCCTCCACCCTTGCACTGATTCTCCAACCCCTCCCCTCACTCCAGGAGACACCAGAGGAGAAAGGATATTTATGGCCTGACTTCCTTGTGTGATTCTCTGTGGGCAGCACTTTTCTCATTTATATCGTGAATGGACAGGGGCAGAACAATTCCCTTCCCCTTAAATTCCGTGGGCTGAAACCACTGAATTGGCAAGGGAGAGCGTGTGTGTGTGAAGGGCATAGTGGGAGGCAGCGCAGAGAGCCACAAGTCCTACTACAGGGGACACGGACCCCTACTGCCTATTCCCACCACCACGGCCCAGTCTGGGCTTCTGCAGTAGCCTGCTAACAGATTTCTCTGTCTCTCAGCCCACTCACCTTAGTTAATCTCAATGTTAATCCCCCAAGGTGTAGTTTTGATCCTATGACCGCTGCTCAGAAGCCTCCCGTGGCCAAATTTGGCCAGCCAACGATTCACGTCTCTAAATCCCGAAGCACTCAAATGAGTAAGAAAAGCCTTAAGACGTCAACAGATAAACAGGTGAAGGAGGGACAACTACTTCACCCAAGAGGATAAGCAGAGTAAACAAACACTCGGAAAAATAGTTCAACCTGTTCGTGATCAAAGAGATGGAAATGAAGGCAGTCTCGGGATAGCGATTTATACTTATTCAATTAGCAGAATTCATAAACACCAGCACCCAGTGCTGGCAAGGTTGGATGAAGTCTGTGTTCCAACATCTTTGGAAGCAGCATGCAAAACTCTGCAAAACAATCTAGTAAAATGTAACAAGAGCCTCAAAAATATTATTACCTTTTGACCCATTAATCTCACTTCTGGGAACTGACCTTAAGAGCGTAGTTCAATAGATGAAGAAAGCTCCTAGCACGCCACTGGCCTTATCCTTCCACATTTTTTCAGACAGGGAGATGGTTAAGAAAACCATGGCTCATCCAGTCAATGCAATATTATGCAGCCACAAAAATGACAATTATAGAGAATATGCAGAAGCATGGAAAATGTTTATAACATCATGTTTATTGAGAAAAAACAGGATATGAAATTTGCATGAACACGGTGATTGCGACCATGAACAGTAAGTATTCATGTTGACAAAGTCTGGAAGAGAATATGCAAAAATGAAAATTATTTAAGGTTGGGAGGATGAGTGGCTTTCCTTTTTGTTTAAGCGTCTTCTTTGTTAATGTTGAAATATTATTTTCACAACAGGATGAATTCTATAAAAGCAAAACCTCTATTATTGCTTATAAAATAAAGTTAAAGCTCTCTAGCCTACATTCACTGTAATAATTAGAATGATCACTTTTATTAGGTGTTTAATAATGACAGGGACCCCATTTGTTAGGTGTTTACTACATTTCAGGCTGTGAGGTGAGTCATGCATGCACTTTCACTGAATCTTCACTGAGGACCCTGTGTGTAAAAACTAACATATCTCCATTTTACAGATTAGGAATCCGACACCCCCCAGGGGGTAGGGGGCGGTTAGCCCACGTGCCTATAGGGTAAATAGCAGAGCAGGGCTTGAACTGCTGGCTGTCTGCTTCCAGAACTTGTGCTAAATCCCAATCACTGGCTTTGTGTGTCAGTGTTTCAAGAACTTCAGTCATTAATGTATCACTGTGATGATTTGGGGGCTAACGGTGGCCCACACATCATGTACTGTGATTTACTTAATCTTTAAATTTAAATTTAAATCAACTCACTTTTTAAACATTCAAACGCCTACTCTAGCATTATCCTAAGTAAGAGTCCCCGTGGAATCATCTGTGAAATGTGTTGGTTATATTTTTCAATGTACAATAAAATAAAAAAGAATTAATAGTATAAAGATTCCCTGAAGATCGGGGCGCCTGGGTGGCTCAGTGGGTTAAGCCTCTGCCTTCGGCTCAGGTCATGATCTCGGGGTCCTGGGATCGAGCCCTGCATTGGGCTCTCTGCTTGGCTGGGAGCCTGCTTCCCCCATCTCTGCCTACTTGTGATCTATCGATCTCACTCTCTCTCTCTCTCTCTCTCTCTCTCTGTCAAATAAATAATAAAAAATAAAATCTTAAAAAAAATAGTTTAAAAAGATTCCCTGAAGATCATCTTGTATACCCCTCCCCACTTTAAGAGAAACTGAATTATCTCATGCCACAGTCTAACTTGACCTCCCAGTCTGTTTTTCTTCCTCCACACCACCTGCCCTATCAGCTACCACCTTCTCGAGGCCTGAACCAGTCCTAGCCAGATGGCTTCTCAGGACTCCCCTGACCCCTCCGAGCCGGGTGCCTTGTGACCAACCCTATGCCCCTCCCTGCTCCTGTGTTCAGTGTTTCTCTGGGGCTTACAGGAGCCGAATGCAGATCAAAGCCCTTAGTGGACAAAGAGGACACTCAGATTCAGAAATCTGCCTACTACAAAAATTAATTATCAGGGCTCCTGGGTGGCTCCGTCATTTAGCGTCTGCCTTTGGCTCAGGTTATGATCCCAGGGTCATGGGATCAAGCCCTGCATTCAGGCTCCTTGCTCAGCGGGGAAGCCTGCTCCTCCCTCTCCCACTCCCCCTACTTCTGTTCCCTCTCTGGCTGTGTGTCTGTCGAATAAATAAAAAAACCTTTAAAAAAATTAAATCTCATTTATTAAGCTCCCACTGTGTGCCAGGCACTATACAGGAAGCTTTATGTATATGGAATTTCTATCGGCTCTTTTACTTTTTTTTCATCTTGGGGTCAAAGTGTCTACATTAACCAATTCTTTTCATTCTATTGTGATAAGGGCATTTAACATGAGACTTACCTTCTTAGATTTCTAAAGGTGTAGTGCAGTGATATTATCTATAGACACTGTGCTGTACAGCAGATCTCCAGAACTGATTTACCTTGACTCTTTTTTTTTTTTTTTAAGATTTTATGTATTTATTTGACACACAGAGAGAGAGCACACAAGCAGGCAGAACTGCAGGCAGAGGGAGAGGGAGAAGCAGACTCCCGCTGAGCTCGGAGCCCAAAGTGGGACTTGATCCCAGGATTGTGGGATCATGACCTGAGCCAAAGGCAGATGCTTAACCAACTAAGCCACCCAGACACCCCTATTATTGACTCTATAATGACTCTGTGAAATTCATACAATTTTTAATATATGTATTTTTAATTTTAACTTTTTTTTTTTTAAGAGAGAGAGAGCATGCAAGCAAGCAGGGGGCAGGGCAGAGGGAGAGGGAGAGAGAGTCTTAAGCAGGCTCCATGCCTAGCACAGAGCCAGACGTGGGGCTCAACCTCACGACCCTGAGATCATGACCTAAGCTGAAATCAAGAGTTGGACACTTAACCAACTGAGCCATCCAGGTGCCCCTGGTTTTTAATTTCTACTTCATATGTTGGCAAACTGTGGTCCATGGGTTAAGGCATTTACTTGAAGCACACAGCAGGTAAGTAATAGAGCCTAGACTCAAGTCTTGTACTGTTTGACCCCAAAGTCCTTCCTCTTACCACTCTGATCCTCAATCTTATTAATGATGAGGGTAATAAGACAGGCCAGTCCTCCCTCCTCCATGCTCTCCGAAGCGGGCCTCTGCATTTCTTGTCTCTCCAGGGTGGTAACAAGAGGCACTCATTCACAAGGGAGGGACTGTTGATTGGTCTGACCATTTTGGAAGACAGTTTGACAGCAGCTGTTAAACTGAGGGGTGCCTGGGTGGCTCAGTCAGTTGGGTGTCTGCTCAGGTCATGATCCCAGGGTCCTGGGATTGAGCCCTGCATCAGGCTCCTTGCTCAGCGGGGAGTCTGCTTCTCCCTCTTTCTCTGCCACTCCCCACTGCTCCTCCTCATTCTCTTTCTCTCTCTCTCTGTCAAATAAATAAATAAAGTCTTTAAAAAAAATTGAAAATGAATATGATTGTTGGCCCCCAAATTTACTTTTTTTTTTTTTTTTTAAAAGAGAGAGAGAATGCAAGTAGTGGAAGGAGCAGTGGGGATTAAAAGGGAAGGTGAATCTCAAGCAGACTCCACACTGAGCACTGAGCCCAATGTGGGGCTTGATCTCACAACCCTGAGATGGTGACCTGAGCCAAAACCGAGAGTTGGACACCTAAGTGACTGAGCCACCTGGAAGCCCCAAAGTACATACCTTTCAGTACATCCATAAGCAGTCATCAAAAAGAATGAAGGGGCTCCTGGCTGGCTCAGTCAGTAGAACTTGGGACTCTTGATCTCAGGATTGTGAGTTCAAGCCCCGCGTTGGATATGGAGTCCGCTTAAAAGAAAAAAAAGAATGAAGGAAGTGTGTGTGTTCTTATGAGGAACAATAACCTAGCAGAGATACTAAGTTACAGCAAGGGGAGGGGCAGAACAATGTGTCAAACCCTGTGGGATGAAATGTATCTAATTATACACACACAGGCAGACAGAGGTTACCTCTGGAAGGACATAAACAAAACAGGTAACAGAAGCAGCCCAGAATTCTGTATCAGAGCGACTCTGCGGGAGGTGAGATGGAAGGGCTGGTTTTGCAGCAGCATCCAGCCAGAGGACCAGCCTGGCACCCCAGGGTCATCAGAGGGATCTGTGCACGTGAGTAATGGAGATGTCCCCACCTACGTACCCACCGCAGCCCGCCTGCCCCCAGATGATGGCAGACTTACTTTCTACTACGTAACCTTTTGTGCTGTTTGTTTCTTAAAACCCTGGGCCATATATTACCTCTTTAATAATTTAGAATTTAAAATTAAAAAAAGAGGAATTTCCTGCCTGAGGCAGGACCCACCTAAGAAATGAGAAGAGGCCAGGCTGCCCGCGGAGGGAGAGCAGGCCCTCAAGGGCCCGGGTGGGAGGGGCTGAGACGCTGGGACCTGTGGCCTCTTCCACAGCCCATGGGGGACCTCAGGACCCTCTCTCCATCTCCCTTCAGGGGAAGGTTCCATCCTCTCCCTTCTGTGACCAGCAGCTGGTCACAGCTTCAGAGGTAAGTTTTTGGACGAGATGTATTTCAACAGCTACACTGAGCTCGAATTCCTTCACTTCTTCAGGACTTGACTCTTTGTTTCTAAAATGGGGGTGACACATACATCACAGGGTGGTCCTGAGGGTCAAGGAGCCCATGCTGGGCGGTACACAGAGGACACGAAACTGGGGAGACTCCTCCATGACCTTGGCAAAAAGGGAAAAGGTGTCTGTTGAGGGGTCTGGACAGCACACAGTGGGGGTGGAAGAAAGGGCCCGTGTTGAGTTTTTGGAAAACTCCACCCAAGCTGGGTTGAGCAAATCTTCTTATACCTCCAGTCTCTCGGACTCATCAGGGCAGCCCTGCAGGCCAAGATCAGACCCTGAGTCACATGACGGCTGAGCAGTGGGAGGGGAAGAGATCTGGGGGGAGGGGTCAACCCTAAGGACCACCACAGTCCCCTAGGGCCAGATAACAGTGTCTTGGCTGGACATTAAGCATAGCTAAGCAAAGACTGGCTTACCCATTCACCCATCCGTTCTCCTGCTCAGTAATTTCTCGAATGAGGACTGGGAGCCAAGCATGGGGTCAGGGGCTGGAGACGGGGCAGTGATCAGCAGCCCTCTGTTGCCAAGTGCTTCCTTTCTCTAAGGTTCTGGGTGTGCTCCTTCTCTGGGAGCCCCACCCCGCACCCCCACCCCAACGCTTAATCCTGTGCCTCATGCGCTCACCCGGCACCCCAGTCTGCTATACTTTTTCTTTCCACAGTACTCCCAACTTGCCAACGTGCTTTTTAAGTTATCTATTTATTAACTTTATTTTATTTTTTAAAGATTTTATTTATTTGACAGAGAGATCAAGAGAGCACAAGCAGTGGGAACAGCAGAGGGAGATGGAGAAGCAGGCTCCATGCTGACCAGAGAGTCCAACACACGGAGCTCGATCCCAGGAACCCAGGATCACAACCTGAGCGGAAGGCAGATGCTTAATGACTGAGCCACTCAGGCGCCCCTGGGTTTATTATTTATTGGCTGTCTCTTTTTACTAGAATGTAAACTCTGTGAAAACAGGGAGTTTTGTCTTGTGGCCCTGGACCCATAAATGGCTGTTGAGTGACTACAGCCCTACCCATTCCCCACCCCAACCCCGCCCCGTTGTGTGCTGGCGAATGTTTACACACTTGAGGGGTAGGGGGAGAACTCAGAAATCAAGTCATCCCAAACACAAACATGTAATTACAAGCAAGGAGCAGTTCGGTAAAAGAGTACCGGCCACAGTGCGTCGTCCTGGGGCTCAGGAAGTCACACAGGAGGCTCGCTCTGAAGGATGAGTAGGAGTTGGCGAGGGGTAAGGCAGGAAGGGGCAAAGCAAGGGGCTTCCTGTGGGATCCAGGGGCGGGGGAGGGGGGTGGTGGCACAGAGGGCCTGGTGCCCTTGAGGAGGAGCCAGGCCCCAAAGCTGTGTGGCCTGTTCAAAGTTTCAGATCACTTGAATAAATGGAGAGTGACAGTTCTTCCCAGGGAGCCCCAGGGAGCCTGCCTGAGGGGTACTAGGTAACAGCCTGCCTGGCGCTCCCCCTGCCTGGGCCGCCTTTCAGTCCTCCATGCACCCCGCACCCCGGCGTCTCAGCCCTAAAGCCATTCCCACCCAGAGCCCTCATTCAGTGCCCACCCTGTCGATGGCAGAGGGCACAGGGGACAGTGCTATGCAGACTCAGAATAAGGGGCTCCGAAATCTCCTGCTGTTCTGGGAGGAGGCACAGTGCGATGTCATTCCCCTTTTCCGGTGGAGGAGGGGGCTAGGAGAGGAGGCCCTCATTCACTGTCAAGGTCACGGTCATGGTCTCAGTCACAGTCACGGTCTCAGTCACAGTCACCACCGCCGTGGTGGGGGACAGTGTGTCACAGTCGGAGGGTGGCTCCTGGTAGAGGGGCGAGCATCCCAGGCTGGGGCAGAGATCACAGTGACCTTTGACTCCCTGGGTTCCGCAGCTCCTCTGAGAGGATATTCTGTCTCACACCCACTGGTAGGCTCGCTCTCCGGCTGGTGCTGGCCGCCTCTTCCCGCCAGGGCAGTTGTCCCGTCAGGGCTGAGAGAGGAACAGTTCTCTTCTTGCTGATACCGAAGCTCTAGCAAAAGTCCCAAGACAGCGCCGTTCTTTCCTTTTCCTGGAGTCTCCTCTCTTGAAGAATCAGGACAAAAGTCTCAGGGCATAGCCTCCTGACTATGTCTTTCCAGAAAGCATTGTTAAGCCAGTGCTCCCAGGAGTGGTCCCAGGCACCCTCAGTCTTGCCTCGGGGTCAGGGTCTAGCCTCCCTGGACACTCTCTGCAGGGGTGAGGCAGCCTCAGTCCTGGCTCCGAGTTGATGGGTTGGGGTTAATTGCAGCCCTTCACCCTTCACCTTTCCCGTTCTCGGCCCCAGGGAACGGTAGGCGCATAGCCTACAGTAGTGCATCCCCTCTGAGCCCAGAGCCTGAGCTATCCAGACCCTCCACAGACCCAGTCCATCAGCATGACCAGGTGTAAACTGAGCCATGCACAGAGCTCAGCGGGTATTAGTTCACTCCTGCTGTCCTTTCTGGCTCAGTCTGCCAGTCCTGCTTCTCGGAGCCCCATTTGTCAACATCCCTCCAATCCCATTACTTGCTTTGGATCTCTCTGTTTCCCAGTTTGACTTCAGGCCTTTCTTTGGCTCATTAATCGGGCTTACAGGCGAGCTGAGGCAGGTCAGCTACAAGGAGCCCCAGTCACAGCGGGAGAAGGCTGCTCTCGGGCTGCCTGGCTTTGGTAGACGGAAGGCAGATTCTCCAGCTGACTTGTCATCTGGTGGCAGGGTGACATGGCACAGAAAGGACACTTAGCCTATGTCTGCGCTTCT
This sequence comes from Martes martes, assembly GCF_963455335.1. Taxonomy (NCBI): domain Eukaryota; kingdom Metazoa; phylum Chordata; class Mammalia; order Carnivora; family Mustelidae; genus Martes; species Martes martes. Next base: position 13,009,572 of record NC_137898.1, read on the forward strand.
AGAAGCCTCAGGCCTCTGACTGCAAAGTGGAGTCACCGCTGTCTCTCTCGCTGGCTCAGGGGCTGGGCTGGAGTATAACTGCTTAACTTGTCACTTTGGTATCACTTCCCCTGAGCCCAGTTACCTATCGGGTGTGCGCTGACGGGCAGCCGGTGACGTCCCTATCCTTGCCTCTGGGAGGGATGGGCTTCTCCCCGGAGGGCTTCAGCAGCATCCCTTGAAGCTGGTGGGGTAGGTGCTCAGGGAGGGCTTGGGGAAATGCTTAGTTTGGCCAGCTGGAGAGAACGGTGAAAATCCACGGGATTATTCTGTCTCTTTCCTTCCTCCATCAGGATGCAGCATTGCATGACCCACATGCTCTGAGGCTCGAAGGGGACCCAGGCACCTGGGCGCACATGGGGGCCATCTGTTCTACAGTATGGCTGGGTTTCAAATGGGAAGAAAGGGAATTATCCTCATTTTGGGGTGTGCAGAAGCTCGGGCCATTTGTGTCCAGGACTCTTCTGACCTTCAAGAGCTTCTCCAGGGGGAACGCCTCCCCTTCTCGGAGGGAGGACCTCCAGTCCTTAAAGGACTCAGCCTCTCAAGATGGAGGCAGCTGTGCTGGGCCTGCTCCTGCCAGGAAAGGGTGGTAGAATGGTGTCCCCGGGTCCCGATGTGGGAATGTGTGAAAAGAAGGAAGTGCCCATTCCTGGCACTTCCCAAAGGAATGGTCCAGATAAGTGGGAAACCATTAATCTACTTGGCATCTGGAAACCAAGAGCAATTCAACTCCCAGCGATTGTTAACATGCCTCCCTATGCCCTTTCTCAGAGGGACTTTGTTTGATTAAGCCCAGCACCTGGGGTGACTTTTTGAACAGGAATTGCTTTTTCAAATCCCAGAGAAGTAGGATCAAAGATGGATGTTCTCTGTCCTTGGAAAAGCTGGTTTGGGGATGAATTCAGAGATGCCTGGGTATATAGAATGGGGAGCAAACGGAACACATAAGGCTCAGAGTCATTTTCCCAGGAGTGGTCTTTGACAGGCATCAGAACCGGCAGGTATCTCTAGGGGCGGGGCCAGGAATCTGCATTGCCTTTGAAATGAAGGAATATCATAATTCAGTAAAGGGCACACAACCTAAGTGCGTAGCCCAGTGAATTTTCACATAGGAAGAGAACTGTATAATGACCTCCTAGATCCAGACACAGGACGCTCCTAGGGACCCCAAGGGCTCCATCAGGTGCTGATGGTGATTCACCCACCTCTCCCCTCCTGGCATGAATCAGCCACCACGCTGGCTTTTGTCACTACCAATTGGTTTTACCTGTCCCTGGATTTCACACAAATAGAATTGTACATCATATAACATCCTTTCGTGTCCGGTTTCTTCTTCTCCACATCACGTCTGTGAAATTCATCTGTGTGGTGCGTACCAATAGTTTGTTCCGTTTATTGCAAAGCGGTATCCATTGTGCAAACTGAGGGCAATGTATTTATGCATATTCCTCTCAGTGGGCATGGAGTTGTTTCCAGTTTGGGGCTATTGTGAAGAAAGCTGCTGTGAACATGTCTTTTGGGAAACATATGCACTCATTTCTCTTGGGTAAATATTGAGGGTGGGATTGCCTGATCCTGGGTAGGTGTGGTGGCTACACCGAATTCCCTTCCGTATGTGTTTCTGGCTAGGGGAGACACGAGGGGGATTCCTAAGGGGATTTGGCGGGTTGAAGGGAAGCCATTCTGTAGCTCACACATGTTGTGGCTGATCGGCTGACACACTTCGTGGGCAGGAAGGAGCAGCTGTTTCCTCCTCCTGGGGTGGGGGATGGAGCCTGGTGCGTCCATGTTTAACTGGCGGTGAAGGATTCTGGCTCTGCAGAACAGCCCCGTCCTCAGTGACAGAGGCAACAAAACCCGGCATGAGCTTCTGGGATTCAGTCCATCCTTGTGGGGTTCCAGTTAGAGCTGATAGGGGCTCCAGCCTGTTCCTTGATCTCCCCCTCCTTCTGTTCTCGGCTGCCTGAGCAGGGCGTTCGAGCTCCAACTTGAGAAGCAGAGACAACAGTTCTGCAAGAGTGCTGAACCAGCTGCCTCGCTGAGTAAGGCCACGTCCCCGTGACAAACCACACACGCAGCGGTTCTCTCCCCTGGCTGACCCTGGCGGATTCCATCAGTGGGTTCTCCCTCCGTTAGAAGCTGCCGAACCTATTTCCAAAGGGATGGTTCTTACTTACCTCCCAGGTGGCTCAGGTCCTCGCCAGACCATGTTAGTTTCCTCCTTCTCAATGTCGCCCGTGCTGGTGGGTGGGTATCTGCGTGTTTAACCAAGCGCCTCTTGAGATCCTTTTGCAGGACAAAGGATAAGAAACCGGCTTGGGGCAAAACCTTGGCACTCAAAGGGAGCCTGTTTGCTTTTGAATGATCGCTTCACCCCTTATTGGCTGTATGATCTTAGTTGACCTTTTCTCTCTCTGGGCTTCGGTGTTTTCATCTATAAAATGAATTATTAAGCATCGCTAACAAGTATCGAGTGCTTACCAGATGCCAGACACTGTTCTAAGCACTTTACGTGTACGAACTTGTAGTGCTCTCGTGACAAACGATGAGGCCGGGGCTATTATTATCTCCAGCCTTAAGAGGGAGAAACTGCTGCGCCGGGATTCGGACCCAGGCTGTCCGGCTTCCATGCTTTTTTGCCTTCGGTTGTCCCTCTGTTGCAAAGCAGAGTGAAGGAGAACTCACCACACGGGGCTCAGGGCTCTGCCAAGGGCCAGTGCGGTTCTGATTCTTCCTCTTCAGTGGGTCTCAACGGGAAGTTCCGGTTCAGTTCTCTCACGTATGCAGAAATCTTCTAAACAAACAAGCTAGCAGAAAAGGTAGGCACAGTCATGATAAATGGAGCCAGAAAGGTAGGCTCTTCTTAGGATCCAGAAAAATCCAGCACTCTCCAGACAAGAGGACACTTGTAGGGCTCCCTGCCTTGGGTATTATGACCCCTTGGGAGGTAGGAAGCTTAGACGCCTGTGTCAGGCTTTACCTAAGTGTCAATCCATCAATTCCCTTCACTTTGACTTTGTACCGAACAAAGAACCTTCAGGTATTGATTTCCTTTCCCAAAAGTCTATCCTTCCTGAAAGAGATTGTGCTGACCAGTCAGCCTCAGGATTCCCGTCTGCTGGGTGGTTTCGTTTCTCAGTGTCAATTAATACTCTGCATTCCAGGTTTACCAATCCATCTCTTGTGAGTCTGTTTAGTGTAGGTCATTCCCCCGCCTGCCCCCCCGACACACACACCTAATCACAGCGACTGAACTCTCACGGAGAGACTGGGAAAGAAATACCTCCAAAGTAATACAAGAGAGATATCCAAGGAATAGTACAAAAAGATATGCTGTGAGACTGAAGAGAATGGAGGGAGGACTTTTGTGTGGAGGAAGGGAGCACCAAGGAGGGCTTCCTGGAAGAGGGTGATGTTGGCACAGGAAGAAGGCCACTATAGCATCAAAATGGGGTTAAAACATGGGCTCTGGAGCCTGCCAACCCGAGTTCAGAGTCTGTCTCTCCCACTTACTGGCTGTGTGATGTGGCCAAGTTACTTTATCTTCCTAGGCCTCAGAGTCCTTATTTCTCAAGTGGGCAAAATGATAGGGTTGCTGCAAGGATGAAATGATTATATATTACACATACCATTCTTTTTTTCAAAATTTATTTTTAATTTCTTAAATTTTTAATTTTTTTATTTGTAAATTTCTTTTCAGTGTAACAGAATTCATTGTTTATGCACCACACCCAGTGCTCCATGCAATACGTGCCCTCCATAATACCCACCACCAGGCTCACCCAACATCCCACCCCCCCCCCCCCCCCCCCGCTACACATACCATTCTTAACACAACTCCTGGCCCATAAGCAACCCTCTGAAAATGGCTGTCATTACTGTTGCCAGGATTAATCACCAAAGTGATGTGTTCATTGAGGGGAATTCTAGGAGAAGGGTCACCGTGGAGGCCTGCTGTATCCCCAGAGGCAATTTTGTATCAAAGGGAGTGGAGTCTGTATTTGCGTTAAGACTCAGAGGGCAGAAAGCCCTTTGCAGTGCATGGCTCTTTCCTGGAGAGTGGGCACAGCCCATCCTGTGGTTTCGCAACCCACGGAGAGAGCTGCTTGTCCAATCTATACGAACCCATCAGCCTCGAGGACATCCGTGGTTTCGGAGTCACTCTCAGGCCCTTGCAGCATCCAAGCAGAAACTCGCAGGGTAATGCGAACCTTCTAGGCCTTGTCTGCCCTCTGCTGTATGGGAAGAGGGAGGGAAGCATCAGGAGGCCCCCTGCGGCACCACCCCCCCCCCCCCCCCCCCGTGATTCCAGGCTCCCTTCCAGACCCTGCCCGAGGCCCGGCTCCGTATTCCGGCTGGCTCAGGTGCTCCGACCCCAGGTCTCCTGCTTCTTTGTCCACTGTTCTGTCTGTAGATGCTGATGGGGCTTCCTAGTCTCCCCACGAGTTTCGTTCTGGTTGATGTAGGGAGGAGGGGGAGAGGGGCACAGGGAGCACAGGAGCTTCCATCACATACTTGGAGATCCCACTTGTCTCCGGTTCTCCCCTCTTCTCCCAGTGGATGTCTATGTCCCTGCACCCTACGCCTTTAGCACCAAGGAAACTGTTACAGTTTTCTCTCTGACTCTCTTTGCCTTTCCCCATAACTAGAGCGTTCCATTGGCCCCAGCTGTCTCTCGTTCTTTAGATCCTGGGGGAGCCAGAGGTCTGAAAAATCCTGTTGCTTTCACATAGGACCCCTGGGCTCTCCTCCTGGGTCCATTTCCTCCTCCCACCCTCACCCCTCCTGAATGTACCTGTGCATTTGTGGGGTGATTGGGTGAGGAGGGCTGGGAGACACAGACCTGTTGCTGAGTGGAAAGCAATGCTTCTCTCTTGTTTTAATCAATGATGCCTTATGGATGAGGCATCCTATTCCCCATTCCTATTACTAATACTTGATACTTACTCATAGCTACCCAATTCCAGAGCTCATACTCCATCTAGCGCTGGAGGGACCCCCCTCAGGGAGGCTGGTGGGGTACTGGTTAAGAGCATGGGTCACAAAGCATCTGGGTTCATATCCCAGCCTTGCCACTTACTACTGGTGTGAGGTTGGGGGGCTTGCTTAATCCCTCTGGGCCTCAGTTGCCTAGATCATGGATGCTAATAACACCGGTTTCCATGGGATTGTGAGATTCAGAGAGAGATTAAGTACAAGGCACTTAGAACAGTGCCCCGTAGGTGGTCAGTGCTCAGTGAACCCTGGGTCCTAGCCTTACTTACTCTTCTCAGGGGGTGAGGCAGCCCTCGGTGTGGACAGCATCCCCCAGCCAGGTCCCCAGCCCTGGAGACTCAGAGGTGGTCTGTGTACCCCGGGCCCTCAGTTCTACCAAAGTCTGTATGGGAAGCTGAGTTAGCAATCCACGGCTGCTTCATGAGCATCAAATTAGAGCTGAGCAGAGTGCAGATGGACCATGGGAGGCTCTTGGGGCTGAGTGTGGTGGGGCCCAGGGCTCCCATTTCTATCACGGGGCTGGCCCTGACGCTCCCTGTTCTGGGTCGAGCTGGCTGGCCCCTCTCCCCGGTGCCTCTTGGGCAGCCTTTAGGATTCACCCTTGGTTAAAGGAAGGTCTTCCCAGAACAAGGAGGCCTCCTCCTCAGTCAGGACTATGTCGTGGCCCCCACCCTTGGCAGAACTGTTTTGAAGGCACTAGGAGATTCTCTGAAGAACTCCTTCCCATCCCTGTTTACTCTGGCTCATGAATAGATTTCCTTCCTGCAGCTCAGAGTATAATCAACCCGTCCTCCCTCCTTTGGACAAGCCCGGCCAAGTGGGGGAGGGCACCCGGATGACACTGATCTGTATTTGGGGGCTACCTAGAGATCAGTTCTCTGGGGTAGATCTTCTGGAACAAACGACCAAGCTCCCCCATTATATGGTGGGTTTGTTTTTTTTTTCTCATTTATTACTCTTCTAGGTTAGGAGCATTTTGTAATGCCGACTTCATGATTTCCTCTTTGCTTCTCAGGAATTAAATCATTTTTGGGAACCACAATAGCTGCTATTTGTTAAACTGTATTTATTTTTTTTCAGTCATTCCTACAGCCAACATGGGGCTTGAACTCATGACCCCCAGATCAAGAGTTGCAGGCTCTTCTGACGGAGCCAGCCAGGCACCCTTAGCTGCTATTTATTCATAGGCCAGTGTACTGACTGGGTGATTTCCTTATCTGATCTTCAATTCCTACAGCAACCTGACTCCAATTTCATAGTCGAGGAAGCTGAAATCAGAGGAGTCAGGAAGGTCAGGAAGTGGCCCAGTGTCAGTGTGTCTGCTGTGTTTTGTTTGGGCATTGCCTCAAGATGTGTTAGTATTTTTCAGGGTGCCTGGGTGGCTCTGTGGATTGAACATCTGACTCTTGGTTTCAGCGCAGGTCGTGATCTCCTGGGTCGTGGGATTAAGCAACCAGCTGGGCTCCACGCTCCGCGGGGAGTCTGCTTAAGATTCTCTCTCCCCCTTTTTTTGCCCTCCCGTGTGCTCACTCTCTTTCTCTCTCTTTAAAATAAATCCATAAATCCTAAAAAAAGAAATGAGCAGTATTTTTCTACTCAGTAGAAATGAAAGAGAAAATGTTTGCTTACACTTGTCTTCCAAAACAAGCTCTTGAAACCTCATTCAAGACCCTAGCTGGGAAAAACAAACATTTTGAAATGCATGAACCCAGATCCTGAAAGGACAAAAAGTTTATGTTTTGTTTTGTTCGTTTGTTCATTTAACACATCAGCAATTAAAACCCTTTGTATGAATGGCTCATAGTGTATCCACATATAAAAATTCAGGAAGGGGTAAGGAACCGGAAAGAGTATGTGGACCCTTTCCAGAAAGTGATGATCGGGGGTCCAGGGTGGGTCCTAGCTGAGGCTATCTGGAGGAGGCTTGGGTTTTGGGGGTTGGGGGTGAGGGGCGGGGGAGTGGGCCCGCACTGGAAGGTGGCCCAGCTGAATACCAACCACTGCTTGTGTTCCCGGGGATGGCTTGGGGCAGCTCCTTCATACTGCCTTGTTTGGCAAGCCATTCTTCCCCGACCTAAATAAATGTACCCCGTAGGGTGGAGCCTGGATATGCAGACATGGTCATGGGAAGGAGAAGCCCCTCAGCACCAGTCCTTGGGTGGGAGGCAAGAGATCCAGCTAGTGCTCCCTCTCCCCTCCAACGATGTCCCACGGCTAGTATCCCAGGACCCCGGCTGGCCCTCACCAGCTGGCTTCCCGGAACTCTGGCCTCTGAGCGTTTCTGGGCGGTCAAGTAGTGTCACCAGCTGGGAACGATGGAAATCAACTGCTGCAGCAGATCGGGGAGGGTCTGGAAGGAGGTGACATCCGGGTGAGAGATGGCGAGCCTCTGAGCAAGGCAGTGGTTAAGGATGGAGAGGAGGCGTATCATGGGGTAGGATCAATAGGACATGACTGATATGGGCTCACGCCCAAATGCCTGCACTTAGCTTGGCCGCTCCAGCCTCCAGTGCTGCCACTCCTGTGGCCAGTCTCTGCTCTAGCTGGTTCCCGAATGTTCTCCCTCCATCATGGCTCCATGCTTCTGAATGTGCCGGGCTGGCTTCTGCTGGGGTATCGTTTTCTCTCTCCCCAACCGAAGAAAGAGATCCTTGAGGGAAGGCGCTAAATTTCTTCTCTCTGAACTCCAGCCCGGGCACAAAGCCTAGTTGTACCACGTCTGTTTGTTGAGTGAAATCAATCAATCAAAAAAGACGCAGGGTGAAGGGGAAGGAAAGAAGCTAAGAGTAAAGGAATGAAGACATGGGACTCCCCGTCAGACCTTGTTATAATCACTCCTCTCTCTGATGTTACACATTAATCCTCATCGGAGCGAGGCAGGAGAGGGATGAGAGTAGCGTCTGCCTTCACTGGCTACTGGAACTCGAACCGAATCAAACGGGAATGGTTCAGAGAACAATCTAATATTCTGTCCCAACAGTTTCAGTAAGTCTGCCGCATGGCTAGAGAGAGGCAGTGCTTCCTGCAGACCTTGAGGCAGGTGTTGGGGTGGGGAATGCTGAGAACCATGACAGAGACAGTAAGAGACGGCGGACAAAGGCCCTGGCGACCTGTGCCAAGTCCAGAGCTCCAGTCCTGGATGTACAGATAGCCCGTGAGCTGGGCCTTTCGGACCTCTCTTGCCGATTTACATTCTAAAATCTCTCTCTCTCTCTTTGCTTTGACTTTTTCTGTTCCTCCTTTGCTACTTCCACACTCACTGATCCCCCAGGTCCTCAGGAGACCAAAATGTAAGCCAGAGCAGGAGAGAGGGCTTGAATTAATTTCAGTGTCTTTGTGTCTTGTAGTAAGAAGGAAAAATCTTCCATCTTAAGGCCTGTTTTTGTCCTGGGCTGTTCTATTTTCTTATGGTCATTTCCATCAATTTGTTTTTTAAGACAAGATTCGTTTTCTCTAATATCCGAGTACCCGAATGTTAAGCCTGGGAGGGTTAAGAGCATAGGTTTGGGAGTTGGGCAGACACTGGCGACTTTGTGGAGTGACCTTAGTCAGATTCCTTTGAAGTCCTCACTCAGAGCTGCTTCTCTGGCTGTTTTCATATCCGGAAACTGGGGGGGGGGGGGGGGGGGAGGTCCCAGGACCATCCGCAGTCTGGCCACTCCTTACCATACCTGCAAGGACTTTACAAACTCACCTCATATTACTTGACAAATATTGTAATAAAGCGGTGCAGTCCTCATCGTGCAGGTGGGGTAGTCAGAGAGCTTGCCTGGGGTCGTGTAAGCGGTGAGTCCCTGGGTCCAGGCCCAGAGGGCTCCTACTGCATGCAGTCAGTCCCTTTGGTGGTCACACTTTCTTTATCCTCGGTGCTGTGGTACAGATCTGGAAAATTCTCTCTGGTTCTGGCCATCCCTGGTTCTGACCTCTTCTTTCTCTTCAAAAAGAAGTATGTACTTGGAATAGCTTGAGTCCCCGGCTTCAGGGTGAATCTAGAAGGCTGGGCATGGAGGTCTGCAGACTGCGTGGAAGAAGGGAGAAGCGCTCCCCCAAACTCAGCTTTTTAATGGGGGAAATGGCCGCACAGGCCAAGGAAGCTGTCGACTCACTTGCTCTGGGCCGGAATGATAGGAACACAGCTGGTTCCTGCCTTTCTCACGCTGATCACAAGCTCCAATGGGCAATTATATATGTCTTTGATTAATAAAAAATGGAGCAATGAATGAATACTTAATCAACGCAGTCTGGCGGGTAAAATCTTTCAGAACCTGGGCTGGGAGTGAGGCAGGGAGTAATCAAAGGGATCTTTGGGAGTGAAACCAGGGAGAGGGAGGGCAGTGGTGTGGGTTCTGGAAAGCTGTCCTCGGCTTTCTGATTCTATGCGGGGTGGGGTGGTAGGGGGGGCTGCTGGCAGCCCTGGGAGCCGGAGATCAGGACCAGGGTTTGTGCTGGTGGACGAATGGGCAAACATGCATTCTGCGGCCCCGCAAGTGGGCAAGGTAAAGCACCTGGAATAGGGCGCGTGTGTGCGTCCGCAGGTAGCCATCTGTGTCCTCCGTGTGCGCTGGGCGTCTGTGCTCTCCTCCGCGGGTCTCCCCGCGTGAGCCACAGTTTTGAAACGAATTTGGTTAGGGGAAGGCGGAGAAGCGAACAGACCAGGAGGCTGAACGAGGATCAAGAGAGATGGAAACAGGCGCGGCTGCGGCCGGAGAGAGAGAACGGAGCGAAGATCCCAGGCCTTGGCGGAGAAGCGCGCGAGAGATGGTGAGCGGGGGGAGAAAGGAAGTGCCAGGAACCTGGGCGGTGGACCTCCCCCGACGCCGCCCCGCGGGTCAGGGCCCTTCCGGACGCGGCAGGGGGTGAGGGCGGGGCTGGGAGGGGCTGTGAGAGGCGCGAATCTACAAGGCGCGGGCGGCGCGGGAGTCCCAGCGAGGAGGCCTGCCGGGTAGGGCTCCGGGGCCGCGAGGCGCGGGGAGCGGGAGGCCGGGGATCCCCGCGGCGCCGGGCCGGGGGTGGGGTGGGGGTGCGCCCGCGTGCGGGAGAGGGTGCGCGTGCAGGAGCAGGGGCGCGTGGGGCTGCGGGGCTGCGGACCTCGGGGCGCCCTTTCTGTAGAGGGTCACGGAAGGTCCTGTTGGAGTTGGGTGTTTTTGGCTTTAGATTGGTCTGTGTCGTGGTGAACTAGCCCTTGTGACCTTGGGCAAGCCGACAACCTCCCGTGGACCTTTTATTCCCTTGTTGGTAACCTGGAGAAAACGAGACAGCTAACTTTGCCAGGTGGTTTTGAACCTGCGAGGATGTCCGTGAAGTGTACCCCCGCCCCGCGCCACTCACCGCTGTTTCTATTTTTGTGGACAGTCTTCAGAGTCGGGCTCAGTGTCTGCGTCCCCGGGTGCTGCCATTGTGGGTTAAGAGGCTTTTTGCAGCTGTTTCCAGCCGCTGGCCCCTTTCTGCACCCCTTCCAGAACCCTTCGTCCACCCCTGTCTTTCCCACAAGCCCCCTGTACTAAGCGGCCTCTGCTTGCTTTTTACAGGATCCAGAGAATCGCCCACCGCTGTCTCTTGCCCAGAACCGGAGCCTACTTGAACAGAAGGGCTTGGCGGAGGAATTTTCCAAGGGCCCAAAGGCCAGCCCTTGCAGCACAGGTGGTCAGCCCAGGAGGCCCCGAGTGAGATTTGGGGACCGGCTCCACCTCAGGCCATGCCAGGCCAGGGTCTGCCCCTTCGAGTGGCCACCCTACTGACCGGGCTGCTGGAATGCCTTGGCTTTGCTGGAGTCCTCTTCGGCTGGGCATCGCTGGTGTTCGTCTTCAAAACAGAGCATTACTTTGAGGAGCTATGTGAACCCGATGGCGGGCCGATGGGCAATCTCACGGGGCCGGCTGGTAAGGGACTCCTCTAGGAAAGCAGTCTGGTTCCCAGGCAGTAGGAAGGGGTGGGAGGGATTCTGCACCCCCCTCCACCTTGTGCCAGCCTTTCTGGGATGAGAGGAAAGGAGTGTCCGTCCCCCTACCCACTCCCCAGTCTTGGTCTAGCAGGTGCCTGGAAGTAGGTAGGGGTAAGTAACTAGGGGCCGTCATATTTCAGCTCCCTGAGGTCTCCCTTTCTCTCCTCCAGACTGCAAAGCCCAGGATGAGAAGTTCTCACTCATCTTCACCCTGGGGTCCTTCATGAACAACTTCATGACATTCCCGGCCGGCTTCATCTTTGACAGGTTCAAGACCACCGTGGCGCGTCTCATAGCCATGTAAGTCCCAAAGGCCTGGGCCTGGGCACAGACGGGCAAGAGGAATTCTTTTGGCAGCCGCCACGCTTGGGGGAGACGCAGCTGGGCAACAGGGCCGCCCTGCCCAGCCCAGTCCCAGCAACTGTCAGCAACAGCCCAGGATGTGGACAGTCTAGACCCATCCTTCTCTCTGCACCCCGACTCCCCTTGTTTCTGTCCTATTCTTCTTCTGTTCCTTGTGATTGTGTATTTGAATTGAGCTGGAGCCCAGGCCGATTTCCTTTGAGGGCTGGCTTGGTGCCTGGGTTAGAATAGCGGAACTGAAAACTGTCACTCAGGGATCCTACCAGCCCTCGCATCCAGGTCCATTATCGTCCCACCCCACTCCCATGTCATCCCCCAGAGACCTAGTAAGGTCTCCTGGGTACCCCTGATGGTGGGATCTCCTGACCCCCTGACTGGAGCCAAGAAGGGGGGGGTTTCACAGAGGGGAAGGGACCTCGTCTCACTCAGACAGGATGCCACGGTAGCTGGCCAGCTTCAGCAATAAGCAGTGGCCTGCCAAGGCCTTAATCGACGTAGAGCAGGTGCCTCCTGGCAGCTGTATGGAAACTGAGTTACCAGACAGAGGGCCTGGAGGGCTGGCGGATAAAGCCTGTTCCTGCTCTCTAAGCCGTTGGGTGTGTAATGACTTTATCTCCGTCTGTCCTTGGCTCCCTGTCTCCTCTTCTTCCCACCCCTTCCTTTGTCCCCTCCCTCGTCTCCAGCCTTAGCATGTTAGGAAAAACTCTGTCTGTCCTGTGTTTCTCTTTTACTTTCACATAGAACACATCAGTTCTGATACATCTGGTCACCACATGTGTGGGTTTCTCCCCCACACCAAGCAATTCTTTGACATCTGCTGCATGTGCTATAATGTAACTCCATTCTGACCCCATTTCCCTGGAGAGAGTGTCAGATCCTGCAGGTTTGGGGCTGGGTCCCACAAGACTGCCCCCCACTTCAGATGCCGATGGCAAGTTGGTGGTGGGTCCCTGGGTTACCCATGTCTGTCGGGCTTGGCTGCAGATCCGAGGTTCCCGTGACCTCCTACCTCTTGGACTGGATTATTTGCTAGAACAGCTCACAGAACTCGGGGAAACATTGGTGTTTACCAGTTTATGAACGGATATGATAAAGGAAACAGATGAAAGCATACAGGTTCAGAAGCTCTCTGAGCCCCATCCTGTTGGGATTTTGTGGAGGCTTCTTCATGTTGGCTTGATCAGTTATTAACCATTTCTAGCCCTTCACCCCTCTCTATAGAAGTGCAGTGGTTGGGGGGAGGGCGGTTTGCCGAAAAATGCCAGACTTCCAATCCTGACCGATGCTTGCTCTTTCTGGTGACCAGTCCCCATTTAGGAGCTATCCGGGATCCTACCAGAGTCACCCCACTGGAACAAAAAATGCTCTCGTGCTCTTATCATGGAAGTTTACAAGGGTTTTAGGAGCCTTGTGTCAGGGACCCAGGACAAAGACCAAATACGTATTTCTTTGTATAAGCCACAATATCACAGGGTAGCCCCTGGTCTTTGAACACCGATCCCTTGTAGCAGAAACAATCGTAAAGGTTGAAAGGTACTGGCCCATTAACAGAAACACATTCGGTCATTAATAACCACCCAGTCCATCATCAGACCATCTGAAGAGGTCTCCCAGGGCCACTTAAGCTCGTGGGCTTCTGTTTGATCTTGTGAGGTTCCAAAAGCAGGAGTGATCTCAGCAATACATCCCTTCACCCTTCAGGCATCCGGTATAATTGAGGGAAGAGACAAGATCCTGTCTTGCCCTGAGCCTCTTTCCGAGTGTTCACATAATACTGGTTTCCCTCCTTATAGAAGCTGCTTATTCACCCCTTACTCTCTGATTTTCCTTCTCTCCGTTGATACCATTAACTATTCTGCCTCTGGAAGGGATGTTAGGTTTGGCCACTGAGCTGGTCTGTAATACTCCTCCAGCAAGTGTCTTCCCGTTCAGGTAGGGTGAGGTTATGGAGGCCCAGAACGCAGCGGGCTCGCTGTCCCACCAGGCAAGATGGCTGCCTTCCCGGTTCCCTGTTCCAATTTTGGCAGATAGAGGGAAGGCCCTTAGGAATCGTAACACAATGGTCAAGAACACAGTTTTCTTGCTTAGGACTCATCTCTGCTTCCAGTCCTGGTATTATCAGCCTGGTCCTGTGACCCCAGCATGAAGAGGGGGCGAGGTTCCCCTGACCACAGTGCTAATAGGGAACCACTCCCCACTCAGACACCATGTCTGTTCCCTGTGTGAGAGAGACAGCCACTTCACAGACAGCCTGTTTGAACATACTTGTTCTCCCATTTTCGTGCACCCCTCGAATGCCACAGTGACTTCCGTGGGGCTGTGCCCCGTCTGGCCAGGTTTCTAGTCCCCTCCTGCGTGACCGAATGGCAAAGCCATGGGCCATTGCCCCCAGCTCTGTACGAACCCGAACATAGAGGCCTCTTCCACGGTAGGCTTCTTTCCTCTCCCGTAGGACAGTAGCATGAGGGTCATCCAGCCTGCTGAGCTGCTCTGTTTTTACTTTTTGGATCAGGGCGGTAGCCTTCCAAACAGGATGTGGTTGTCCATTCACCTTGGCACACAGCCAGGGAGCTCTGTGTTGGCCAATGGAGGGTTCTTTGTAGGGCACCGTCCGAGAAGCAGTAGAATCCAGCCACCCGCTCTCCACACATTCCAGAGTTGGTCCTGGGCGGGGAGAGGCTCCCTGGTAGTGGTTTCTCCTCCTCACATTCCCCAGGCCACACGAGCCTGTCTCACCACTGCTATTTTCAGTTTGGAATTCTTGCCATGGCCATCCGCATTGGAGCATTTCTCCGATATCATCCCAGACATCGTGGGTCTTTCGTGTTTGAAGATCATTTTATGTACTTCGGCTATCTGTGTGGATTCAATTAATGTCTGATAGCAAGATGATAAATGCCCCAGAAATGGAAATTCTCTTGTCCAAGCTCCCCGTGGTTGCTGCCGGGAGGTGCCCACAGACTTTGGCCATAAGCCCCCGTGTGGGCTCCTCACAGGGTTACGGCACAGGGCATTCGTCCCTGACTGGCGCTCCGCCTTCTATCCTACACCGTCAGGGCTCAGGCATTCTCACGGGTTCCCGGCGCACATGTCCAGTTGGCAGGACAGGAGGATTTAGGATTTAGACACCTCCTGTTCCAGAGTGCTGGCGGGCAAAGCCTTCCCCGGTCCCACCCAGGGTCCAGCCCTAGGATCCCGTGTCAAGGAGACACAGCCCCTTCTCGCAAAGCCTGTTCAAACATACCGGTTCTCCTACCAATGTTTCCCTTTCTTCCAGGAACCCTGACTTTCCTTCCCGCAGCCTCCTTAGAACTTGGTCAGCAGGTGATTTCCAGCATTCGGTGGGGAAATGCTCCCGGCCACACGTAGTCTCTCATTGTGAAACATCAGGGAGAGGAGACACGACGTCTTTACGGAGAGCGCGTTTCAACACCGCGGCCTTCATAAACCTACCCACTCGCAGGTTTACGTGCTCCTGGTCTAACTGAAGCCCGTGGCCAGGCTTTACCGGCAGGTTTTGGTGCTTCAGTGGGTGAGGTTCTCCTTACCAGGGAGCCCTGGGAACTTCTTTTCTCCACCCCCTGCCTGTTTTGCCCACTTCTGTGCAAAAGGTTTTGGGGCCAAGATGAGGGGTAGAGTCGAGGGAGCCTGGTCCTTCTGTCAGTCTGGAACCTGGTGAATCTGCCTAACCATTGCCCCCAGCAATTGCTGATTGGGTTTCTCATTGTGCCCTCTCTGTCTTCTGGCTTTTAACATTTTTTTCCAAATGGGGGCAAACAGACTGGACTTGTTTGCAGGCACTTTAATGCTGGGGGCTGGCAGGGGTCCTCTTGGCCCACCCAGCCTTTGGCAGTGCTGTATTAACACCTTCTTTTTAACCCCCAAAGCTGTCGGTTTCATTTATCCTACATCTCTATAACCATCTGGAGATTTCCACCCAGCAAAGATGATCCCACGACTCTCCTGTTTCCTCTTTGTTCTACTCCCATCAATATTTGCTTTATTCCCCTTACTCTTTTTTTTTTTTTTTTTTAGATTTTATTTATTTATTTGAGAGAGAGAGATGAGAGGAGAGAAGGTCCGAGGGAGAAGCAGACTCCCTGCAGAGCTGGGAGCCCGATGTGGGACTCGATTCCGGGACTCCAGGATCACGACCTGAGCCGAAGGCAGTGGCCTAACCAACAGCCACCCAGACTCCCCAAAAGTCCCCTTATTCTAAATAACCATGTTAAAATTTCTGCCCTACGGCCAGTCTCTTGATTCTCCCCTCTGCCTGTCCCCATTCTTTTGTTAATTAACCTAATATATTTATTAGCACCTAGAAGACCCAGGAGGGGAAACTGAGCCAGCGAACTCAGTAAACCTTTTCAAACTGGTTTTTCCCTTTTGCAGCAATGGGTTTATGGGGTGCCCATGTGAAAGGGGCCCCCTTCACCACAGCATTTACCACGACCCGGGCACAGGTCACCGTAAAGCCACGCCCACAGGGCTTGCATACAAAGCATAGGGGCTGCGCCATCTGGGATGTTCCCTTTGTAGGGGGACAGGACCTTACAGTGGCCCCTATCTGCGCCCCCAGGAATAACCTCCTGTGTGTGTGGATCCCGGGGCCCTTCCATTCTGCAGCATTCAGAACCCAAGACACCACAGCCCCCAAATTAGTCACATTCCCACCCCAACTCAGGAAATGTTCTCTGGGAAGCTGGAGATACCCATCCACAAAATGTAGCTCGCATGACACTGTCCCCTGCCTGGATACAGTTTTGTCATCCTCCCACACTGATGACCTTCTTGGGGACCAGAGGTCTTAGAGGGACTTTCGGTGGCTCTGCATCATTTTTCCTTGGGGGTGACTTCGAGGCTAATGGCCAAAGCTCACACTGACCCACATCTGACCCTGGTCTAGCATGCAGGGCTGATCTGGCACTCTCTTTTAATTTCATGTTAGCTATTATGGGTCACAGTAACCGGGCACTTATATTTCCAGCTTTTGCTTATTACTTTGCACTTCCCGTGCATCCCGTGAACCCTGTCCCCAGGAGCTAGATCCGTTTTTGAGTTCCAAATGGGTAACTTCTCCCTTTAGTGACTGATTGCCGTGCGTGACCTGTGGCCTCCCAGGAGCCAGGGCTCTTCCTCTCCATTCCCCTCCCCACCCGCCTGGAAGCACATGTTTCTTTGAGCTTGGGCTGTTCTAGCAAATCCCACTTCACTGCCACCAACTCTATTGGAAAATCCTACATATCTCCTCCTGCATTTCTCCTTGACTTTCAACAGAAAAATTCCCTTCTGAGACATCCAGTCATGAGGTGGGTATGTGGATTCTCCCCACACATGATTCTTGGACACCAGCTGGGTGTCCTACAGTGTAACTCAGTTCTGACACCGTCTCCCTGGCGAATGCTCAGATCCTACAGGTTAAGGGCCGGGTGCCATGAGACTGCCCCCCACTTCAGATGCCATCACCGTGGGTAGCTCCCCAGTTTACCCACAACCTCAGTCTGACTTGGCTACAAACAAGAGGTTCCCATGACCTCTTTTCCCTTGGGTTGGACTATTTTCTAGAACAACCACAGAACTCAAGGAAACATTTGCATATGTTTACCAGTTTACTAAAGGATATGATAAAGGATGCGGATAAAGAGCCCGATGGGCAGATATGTAGGGTGAGGTCTGGGAAGGTCCCGGGCACAGGAAGTTTTATGTTATCTTCCTGGCAGGTGGTTGTACACACCAGCCCAGAAGTTCTCCTGTAGGCTTGGTCACTTATTAACCATTTCCAGCCCCTTTCCTCTTTTTGCAGAAGTAGACAGGCAGGACGGAAATTCCAAGTGTGTAATTATGGGTTGGTCTTTCTGGCGACCAGTTCCCAGCAGGAGACACCCAGGAGCCCACCCAGAGTCACCTGATCAGAACAAAGATGCTCTTGGTGCTCTTGTCACTGAAGACTTTACAGGTGTTTTAAGAGCCCTGTGTCAGGCCCTGGGGACAGGGACCAAATGCATATTTCCTATTATAAATAAGAATATCACACTGAGCACTGCTTCTCTTACCCCATGCGTTGTAGGATCCCCAAACTGCTATGAAATCCCTGTAACCTTGGGATTGTGGTCCTGAAATCACAGTGCCCTAGAACTTCTTGATCAGTCCATTCATTTCCTTTTGTAGAAAAGTTTGCTTAGGCCCAGAGAAGGGCAGTGCCTTACCCAAGGTCGCACAGCAAGGAGGAATTAGAACTCAGAAGTTTTGCCTTGGAGGCCGGGGGCACTAATCCTGTTCTCCAAGGGATTTGGCTTTTGGGACCCCAAGTGGGAGGACCTTGGCTCTGTCCACTCTGTCCTTTGGACAACGTTTTCCACCTCCCATTGTGTGTTTCAGATTTCTCTACACCAGCGCCACACTCATCATAGCCTTCACCTCTGCAGGTGAGTGCTGTCAGGTGGGTGGGAGGGACCCAAGCTTAGGGCAACCTGGTAGGTGGGGCAGGTGCCGAAGGTGAGGAGCGGGACACCCTGACTCCCACAGCTGTTCAGAGAACCACAGGCTTTGAGCTCAAGAGGATCTTTGAGGGCGTTATTGCTGGTCTATGAAACCAGTCTAGTCACCTGAGAAATGCGAAAAAATGAGAATAATGAAGAGACTGCTTCGGAGAGAATCTATTTGAAAGATTATATCCTTCCTTTTGTGTGTGTTAATGTGTTCTCTTAAAGAAATGATAGGGGCGCCTGGGTGGCTCAGTGGGTTGGGGCCTCTGCCTTTGGCTCAGGTCATGATCTCAGGGTCCCGGGATTGAGCCCCGAATCAGGCTCCCTGCTCAGCAGGGAGCCAGCTTCCCCCTCCTCTCTGCCTGCCTCTCTGCCTACTTGTGATCTCTTTCTCTGTAAAATAAATAAATAAAATCTTAAAAAAAAAAAAGGAAACCAAAATGATAGTGCGAAGGAGGGTTATTTTTAAAAATAACCTTTATTTTTTAAAAAAACCCTATATTTTAAAGAGTATCCTTATGCAACCTTTATTTTAAAAAACCATATTTTTAAAAAATATCCTTATGTCATAGGGCAAAAATTGACAACCCTATTGTAGTCAGAAGTTTTCGTTTGAAATTTTACTTGTTGATGAACAAAGAATACCCCCAAAGTCTGCGAATTTCAGGCTGGTTCATTCTCCTCTTCTTCCATCATGTGGAGGAGATGGATGGCAGAGAGATGTCTTGCCAAGACTTGTAGTGGGAAGCACTCTTTCCTGCGTGTCTTGGTTATGCTGACCAAGCGTGATGCCTGGCACTGAGGAGGCGCTCCAGGTTTAAGGGGCCCGGGAAGCACAACCCACGGATGTTTCTTGCTTGGCTCTCACGGCACCCCACGAGATGGGAAGAGCCAGGATGGTTATTCCCATTTAATGGATGAAGGGACTGAGTGAGAGATTCAGAATCGAGCTCCAGTACTGCCGTGAATTACAGGAAGCGCGTGGGGGCCGAATCCAGGCTTCTCCAACTGTATCAAGCATGAATGGAGGGGCTGCTTGGGGTTTAATGAGGGAAGGCAGCAGTGGTTTCACTCTGAGTCTTGCCTCTCGTGACATCCCTACAACCAGGCCAGCCACCAAGGATCACCTTTGGGCGCAGGAGACCTCTGATGGCTCCCTCTGCAGGGACATTTGGGGGAACCCTGACCACTATCACTACCTCTAAGAATGCTAGCAGGCTGGCTAGAATTGGGGCCCTGCTCCCAGGATTGTTGGGAATTTGGAGCAGGTGGGAGCCAGAGGTTGGCACCCCGTGTTTGCTGCCCTGACACTGCCCCACCTCTCTCTTCCAGACTCAGCCCTGCTGCTTTTCCTGGCCATGCCCATGCTCACAGTGGGAGGGATCCTGTTTCTGATCACCAACCTGCAGGTGTGAGCCCGCCCTGACCACAGGCACCTGGCTGGAGGTCAGGTTGTGGAGGGGGGTAGGGAGAAGTGCTCTTCTGCATTGGCCGCCTCCAGTGGGGCTGGCTCAAGCCAGGGCCGGGATCCCCGGATGGGGGCGGGTCTGGGTATCATGAGGGCGTGGCCTGTGCCCCGGGGACTGGAAGAACGAGCTCAGGAAGAAGTAAGTGACTCCTATGTTCTCCAGGTTGGGAACCTCTTTGGCAAACACCGCTCAACCATCATCACCCTCTACAACGGGGCGTTTGACTCCTCCTCGGCAGTCTTTCTTGTCATCAAGGTAAAAAATACCAGGGAGAGGGGCACCTGGGTGGCTCAGTGGGTTAGGCCTCTGCCTTCGGCTCTGGTCATGATCCCAGGATCCTGGGATCGAGCCCCGCATCAGGCTCTCTGCTCAGCAGGGAGCCTGCTTCCTCCTCTCTCTCTGCCTGCCTCTCTGCCTACTTGTGATCTCAAAAAAAAAAAAAAAAATACCAGGGAGAAACGTGTATCACACGCTTCCGTGTGCCAGACGCTTGTCTTGTGAACGTCACATGGTTTCTTTCTGTCAGCCCTCCTGCAGCCAGTAAACATGACACTTGAATTTGAACTCGAGCCTGGACCTGTCTGGTTCTGGAGCCTCACCTGGTCGTGGTTAAACTCTTTACAACTGTCTAGGATTTTGGGGGAGAGGCTGTGATGCACTTGGGCCGGTGTTGGGCAGAGGCTGGGAGCCCCGTGGAAGGGGGTGTTGCACTTGTGAGCTTCTGGTTTGGACAAGAACATGAGAGGTGGCCCATGGGAGCGACAGGGGCAGACACAGAGGCCTCTCCCTCTCTCCCAAAGGCTGCTTTTGGGAGATTAGGGGGATGGGCTGTTCCAGTGCTGTTAGTGGCCTCTACCTGACTGCCTTTCTGCCTTCTTCATTGCTAATAATTCCATCTGGGCGGTGTGGTCCCCAGCCTAGAGGATGAATCCTGATTGACCTTAGCCAATGGGGGCAATCCCTTTTCCCCTGGTTAGTGATGGCTAGAGATGGTCATACTATCCAGAGTTTAGGGCATATTTTCCTTACCTGGTGGAAGGTGAGAGCAGAACTGAAAGAAAGGCTTCCTCCTTGGTCCCCCTATCCACTTTTTCTTTTTGAATGTTGTGGTAGGAGGATGTGATAGCTGGAGTTGTGGCAGCCATGCTGTGATTATGAGGCCACCAGCTGGAGGACATTAAGGATGAGTGAGTGGAAGAAATCAGATAATGTGGGTCCTCGACCCCATGGGCGCTTACTCAAGCCTCTCTACCACTGGTACAAGAGCCAGTTTCCTGGTTCTCCCCCCTTCTCCTGGGCGCACTTCCTTTCTCTTTTGTCTCTTTAGAGTTGGAAGGAGAGAGAGCATCAGAACAGGATCTGAGTTCTTAGTTTAATCTGACCTTGTTGCTGCTGACTCTGATCTTGAGCAGTTCCTTGCACCTCTCTGGACTCACTTTGACCCTCTATAAAAGGAGGAGGTGGGCTAGTTTGGTTTCCAAACTGGGTGTTGAGGAACCCTGAGGGGTTATCTGCTGTGTTAGGTGGTTGCCAAGGAGCATGAGAGGGGAGATGACTGGGGCCACTTCCCACTGATGTGTTTCATAAATTGAATTTTTGTGTGAAGTTTTCTTTGAGAAAAAGGACTTTGCTGCTACTAAAAAAATTAAAACGAAAAAGCAGTGGGCTCGCAGATCTCCGAGAGGGCACTTTAAGAGAGTCTCCAAGGTTGTGGGGAGCCTCAGGGTGAGGGTGAGCCTGTGTGTGCGTCAGGTGTCCCTGATCAGCGTTCAAGAGGGAGGGCTAGAGCCTGTGACAGGCTGGGGTTCCAGTCCCTGCTGCTTACACGGACTCTTCTGTTTGGTAAAACACAGAACATAAAATTGCCTCTCTTAACCGTCCTTAAGTATACAGTTTAGGGACATTAAGTTCATTTATATTGTGTAACCATGACCGCCCTCCAACTCCAGAACTCTTTGCAAACTTGCAAAACTGAAACTCTGTGCCCATTAAACAGTGACTTCCTGTCCACCCCCCTCCAGCCCCCGACAAGCACATTCTCTTTTCTGAGTCTGTGACTTGGACGGCTCTGGGCCCCTCCTGGACATGGAAGCCTGTGGTCCTTTTGTGACTGGCTTATCTCCTTCGGCATGGTGTCCTTGAGTTCGTGCTGTGGCCTGTGTCGGGACTTTTCGGGGGTGAATGCTGTCCCTTCACATGTGCAGGCCACAGTTCCTTTGCCCATTTCTCTGCAAACGGACGCTGGCTTTGCTCCTGCTGTTTGGATGTTGTGAGCGGTGTTGCCATGAACTTGGCTGTGATGCTGTGTTCCTCTTTCTTCTGCAGCTGCTTTATGAGCAGGGTATCAGCCTCAGGGCCTCCTTCGCCGTCCTCTCTGTCTGCAGTACCTGGCATGTTATGCGTACTTTCCTCCTGATGCCCCGAGGCCACATCCCCTACCCACTGCCTCCCAACTACCGCTACGGGTAAGCACTGTGGTCTGGTGGCCGTGGGCCCGAGCCCTCTGCCTGACCTGAGGTGGGAAGCCAGGCATGGGACAGGTGGGCTAGTGGGATGGAGGACAGCAACGTTGGGCCAGGCCTGCATCAGCTAGCAGTCGCTGCATAACAAACTACTCCCAAGCTTAGTGGTCTTAACCATTGAGCACTTACTGTTTTTCGTGAGCCTGTGGGTAGCCAGCTAGTTCTGCTGATCAGAGCTGGGCCTGGATGGTGTTGGCAGGGCTTGCTCAGGCCCCTGCTCATCTGTTGGGCTAGCTGGGTGGAGGTGAGGATGGTCTCAATCACACGGGGTTGTCTGACAGTCCTTTGGGATGACAAAGATCTGGGTCATGTGGCTCTCCTCCTTCATCAGGCTAGTGCCAGGTTCCAAGAAACTGTGCAGATGTGCCCAGAATTTCTCAGAACTGGCCCAGCATCACTTATGCCGCTTTGGGTTGGTGGAAGCAGGGGCTGGGGACCCCGTTGAGTGGCCAAGACCCATTGCAGAGGTTGGAGAACAGGGGAGGAGAAGACATGTAACCGGTTTTGCAGGCAGCACCATGGGTGCTGGGGGAGGCAAGGATTTGTTGTTCCCTTACTGTTTACCCGGTGCCCTCTGTTTGCATTGCATGATAATCCTCTCAGATTAATATCCTTATCTCTGTTTTCCAAATGAGGGAAAAAGAGGCTCAGAAGAGCTAAGTGTGAGCCATAGTTGCATAGCGAGAAGGAGGAAGTGCTGGGATTCAAACCCGGCCTGGCCTGTTCTTCCTACGTTTCCAGTGGTTCCCAGAATTTGCTGCAAATTAAAATCACTGGAGATCTTTTTTTTTTTTTTTTAAGATTTTATTTATTTATTTGACAGGCAGAGATCACACGTAGGCAGAGAGGCAGGCAGAGAGAGAGGGGGAAGCAGGCTCCCCCTGAGCAGAGAGCCCGATGCGGGGCTTGATCCCAGGACCCCGAGATCACGACCTGAGCCGAAGGCAGAGGCTTAACCCACTGAGCCACCCAGGTGCCCCAATCACTAGACATCTTTAAAAAAATATGGAAGCCTGGGGGGGTGCATGGGTGGCTCAGTGGGTTGAGCATCTGACTCTTGATTTGGGCTTGGGTCATGAACTTGGGGTCGTGAGATTGAACCCCGTGTTGGGCTCCCCACTCAGTGGGGCATCTGCTTCTCTATCTCTCTCCCTCTTCCTCAGCCTCTCCCCGTTTGAGCTCTCCTTCTCTCTCTAAAACAAATAAATTAATCTTAAAAAAAAGAATACGGAATCCTGGCTCCCATGCCTAGACATTTTGATCTAACTGGTCTGGGCGGTGGTCCGGGCAGGAGGGCTGCTGGAAGGTGTGTCCAAAGCGTGATGAACTTTGGGAGCCCCTGCACCGTTCCCTGCGGCCTGACTGTCAGGCTCAGCTCACAGTCCTTGGGTTGGGCTGGGGGCTCCTGTGTCCGCAGCCTGTGCTCCGGGAATGACACCACCGAGGGGGAGAAGAATGCAGCTGAGTCCGACAAGGTGGAAATGCAGTCGAAAGAGTTCCTTCCGGCAAAGGAAGGTGAGTCCTGCTGGCTGACTCTCTGCCCTTCAGGCCCTGCCTTCTCCCTGCGGCCGGCCTGGTTCTCTGCCTCCGGAGTTGCCCCGGGGACGCAGCAGCATCAGGAAAGGCCCATCAGAGGACCTGCAGGGGCTTCCCAACCCCTGCCCCAACCCCTCGTACAGAGGATCCCCAGAGGGGCACAGCTTCTGGGTCTTCTGTCTCTGTCCCTCTTTCCTCTCCCCTCGGCTCCTCAGACCTCCGCCCTGCCCCCTGCCTCCTCTCCTCCATCTGCTTTGGGTTTTTGGTTACAAACATCACAAACCACTGCTGGCAAGGTAAAAGCAAGAACAGGATTCCGGGATGCTCACAAAACCAAGGGACACATGAACTTGCTAGGCTCTGGGAAGAGGAGAACCCAGATGCCTCTGGGGACCCCCAGACTAAAATCATGGCCGGTTAGCCCTGGGTGAGGAACAGGACAGCTAGTTCACAGTCCTACCTGGACCTTGAGGACTGAGACGGGACCCCGTTTCGAGAACAGACTCAGGATCCCGGTACAGAAAGCAGGGGAAGGGACGTGAGGCTGCTGAGACACTCCCTTCCCCTCGAATGTCCAAGTCCTCTTCTCCTTGTCTTTCTCGTCACCGTCTTGGCTGAGAAAGTGCTGGTACAGGAAGTGTCATTGAGTCTAAGCTGTGAAAGGGAGACTGAGGTTCAGCGGGACAGAGGAGGGCGTGTGTGGGTCACTGAGGTGGGGGCTGGACAACAGAGCTCTCGAGGTGGGATGAGCGGGCTGCAGGCCGTGCTGGGAACATGCTGGCTGTGGTCTGGGAGGAAGAGGGGGTGAGCTCACTCCTTAGCCGGGCCTGCGTGCCCCGCTCCCCTGCTTTCTCATAATCCATGCCCACATCCTTCCATCCCGTCAGAGACCCTAGAACCTGGGAAGCAGCAGGAGCCCCGCTCTTTCTGGTGCCACGCACTCTCTCAGCGCTTTGTCTGCCACCTGGTGTGGCTGTCCGTAATACAGCTGTGGCACTACCTCTTCATCGGCACCCTCAACTCGCTGCTCACCAACCTGGCGGGAGGCGACAGAGCGCTAGGTACTTGGTGGGGGTTGGGGGCGGTCCACCTGTGTACCCAGCTGGGGACTCAGATCATGGTGGGGGCAGAGGGCAGTCCACCTGTGTACCCAGCTGGGGACTTGGGTCCTGGTGGGGGTGGGGGGCAGCCCACCTGTGCGCCCAGCTGGGGACTCAGGTCCTGGTGGGGGTGGGGGTGGCCCACCTGTGCGCCCAGCTGGGGATTTGGATCATGGTGGGGGTGGAGGGCAGCCCACCTGTGCACCCAGCTGGGGACTCGGATCCTGGAGGCCAGGGTGCTGAGCTCAGCAGGGGTGTGTGCTCCAAGCAGGGGTGCAGGGAGGAGGGACAGGCAGGGTGGGGGCAGGCTGGGAGAGAGTCCTCTCCTGTAAGGCAGGGCTGGAAACGTCTTACCACCCACGCCCTCTCTGCCCTCTGCAGTCAGCACCTACACAAATGCCTTCGCCATCACTCAGTTCTTTGGGGTGCTGTGTGCCCCCTGGAACGGCCTGCTCATGGACCGGCTCAAGCAGAAGTACCAGAAGGAAGCAAAAGACACAGGTGAGGCCTGGGCTGCAGTTGGTCGGGGAACCAGGAAGGGAGGAATCTTTGTGCATGGCCAGAGCCACCTTCTCCTTTGTTCTCAGTCCTTTTCTTGCATCCATCCATCCGTCCATCCATCCATCCATCCCTCCATCGACTAGCCGCGGAGTGTCCGTCAGTGCCAGCCGTCGTTCCAGATTCCACCACGGAACAGACAGATAGGTCCTCGTTCTCAGGCCGTCCTCAGTCTAGAGAATGAAGGGCGAGGAATCAGGTGTCGCCAGCCACGAAGTCGGCTCACAGGGGGCGATAGGGACACAAAGAAGGGCACCCAGCCTGTTCTGGGTGAGGGTGGACTTGCAGTCCCGGAAGGCTTCCAGGAGGAAGTGGCTTCTAAGCTGAGGGCTGAAGGATGAGTAAGAAGTGAGGAGATGATGAGGAAGGCCCTGGGAGAGCAGCCCGGGAATGCAGTGGGGTCAAGGTGATGAAGAGAAAGCAAAATATTGAAGAATCCCAGAGAGGAACTCAAGCTGGCTGGGGTGCCAAGGAGAAGGGGCTGACTAGGGGGGAGAGGTGAGAAGAGGCAGGCGGCCGTGCCTAGGAGCATGGAGACGACCCTTGGATGCTACTGGAGGAACAGAGGGGCGCTGAGTTACCCCCCTTACCCAGTGCAGCAACTCCTACTCTTGCTGAGGTATTTTACGACAAATCACAGGTATCAGATCACTTCGTCTGTAAACACTTCTGTGTCTCTCACAAATAAGGCCCTTTCTATTGAAACATCACCGTAATATCGTTATCGTTAAAACAAACCCCAGTAATTCCTTAATACCTTCTAACATGTGGTCCTGTTCTGATTCCCAAAGGGTCTCAGATACGCCTTTTTATGGTTTGTTCACATTAGGGTGCATGCAGGGTCCACGCCATGTATTTGGTTGATGTGTCCCTACTCCCTTCTATTTCAATCTGGACGTCCCCTTCCCTCCCCCCACCTTTTGGTTTTCTGGTTGTTTGTTGGAGAAACTGGGTCATTTGTTCTATCAGGTTTCCTCCAGATTGGATTTGGCATCTTTTGGTATCACTGAAAAATGTTTCGCTGATTGGGTATTTCCTGTAAACAAGCACACTGGAGGCTTAAGGAGATGCTGTTGAGTATTTTTTGGCGAGCAGGCTTGGGAGGCGGAGCTGCGGGCTTCCTCTGGCTCCTGGCGGCAGGGCCCCCGGTCCCAACTGTCCCTGTTCTTACGATGTTAGGATTGATCGGTGGGTCCAGACGTTGTCAGTCTGATGCACCCAGGACAGAGTTTCCCATCAGCTGCACGGGTAATGATTTTAGTAGCTATGGGTGATCACTGCCGGGATCCATTATTTTATTAGGATTGCAAAATGGAGATCTTCTATTTCTGTCTTTCCTTCTGCTTTTCGTTGCTCCAGTTCCTCTAGAAGGACAAGCTTTCCCCTATTAACTGCTTCGTACTCTGAAATAGGCGCTTGCTTCTTCCTTCACGTACCAGTTCCAGAATAACGGCTTGGTGCCCTAGCAACCTCCGGGGGGGATGACTTGCCATTTCTTTTATTTAACTGATTTCCTTTTAAATGTCACTTCTTTTTTATTATTACTGCTATTTTTAAAAGATTTATTTATTTATCTTGGATGGGGGGGAGAGTGCAATGAATGTGGCGGGTGGAGGGAAAGAAAAAGTGTCTCATGCAAACTCCACGCAGAGCACGGAGCCTGATGCGGGGCTCGATCTCACGACCCTGAGATCACTACCTGAGCTGAAACCAAGAATGGAACGCTTAACGGAAGGAGCCACCCAGGCGCCCCTAATGCCATTTCTGTTTTAAAGCCTCATTTTAAATATATTTGGGGCATTCCGATCCGTTGTCAGTCACGATTCTTTTGTAGGCTCCGATCGGTCCGACTTTGGCTGTTGGGCATGTCACCAACCCAGAGCCAGTGTCCTTTAACACGACGTCCCCAGCTGTAGAGAGCGTCTTACTCTCGGGCACAGTGAGACGGCCAGGCCTGTTTCACGGGGTGTGTTTCCTGCCCTGGGCCTGAAACAGCCGTTTCTCCAAGCCGTCCTGGGTCCCTTCAAGTGGGAAACGGTATTTAAAGCCTGCAGTCCGGCTGCTTGGGCTTCCAGTTCTGCTGGGTCGTCTGTGTTTTTAGGCCTTGGACAGGGAGGTAAGATGTACTGATATTTTAATTCATAGTTTACTTTGATTTTACTCTTGATTTTATATCTGCATCTTTTCCTCTGAAGGTCATAGCTCCTAACGATGCTACAAATGTGTAGTGTCTGTGGGCCTGTGTGTGCTGCTCACTGTGCACACATACCCGTATAGAGCATTTTAAAAATGTGTTTTATGCATAACGCTTGGCTTCGCAGTATCTGTGTTATTAGTACCAATACACCTGCTGATGCCACCGCCCCTCCTCCCCTCCCTTCCTCCATCCCCCCTGCTGGCTCTTGATGTGGATGGAGCCTGGGCTGGTCAGGGGCTGTTTGCTCTCTGGTGTTGTCACCCGAATGTGCCACGGCATAGCTGGCTGTGGGGCAGAGGGGGCCAGAGCATGTGGCCCCTGCTGGAAGGCCACTGTCACGATCCAGGCATGTGCTGTTGGAGACCTACAGCAGGCTGATTCATTGGGGAAGAGAGCAGTGGATGTGTCTGAATGGCATTTAGGGGGTGAATGATCAGTGCTCACAGATGCATCAGAGATGACCACGTGGGAGGGAGAGTTTCTGCCTGCACGGTTGGTGGACGGTGGCTCTGCCCCTTCTCCCATCTTTGTGCCCTGTCCCTGCCCTCTTCCCTGCTTGCCTCCGTGAAGCCTCTTCTTCCCTTTCAACCAGGGTCCTCGGCCATGACAGTGGCCCTGCGCTCCGCAGTGCCTTCTCTGGCCCTGACGTCTCTCCTGTGCCTGGGCTTCGCCCTCTGTGCCTCGGTGCCCATCCTGCCCCTCCAGTATGTCACCTTCATCCTGCAAGTGATCAGCCGCTCCTTCCTTTACGGAGGCAACGCCGCCTTCCTCACCCTCGCGTAAGCGGGCTTGG
This sequence comes from Martes martes, assembly GCF_963455335.1. Lineage (NCBI taxonomy): Eukaryota > Metazoa > Chordata > Mammalia > Carnivora > Mustelidae > Martes > Martes martes. The sequence continues at coordinate 13,037,573 of NC_137898.1, forward strand.
GCTGCATTACCCCACGGGGGACGCGCTGGCACAATGGGAGGTGGGCCGGAGGGAAAGAAGTCAGGAGGTGAGGATGGATCCAGGGGTGGTTCGGTGAGGGAGGAAGTATCTGGGAGCAGGTGTAGAGGGTGAGGTAGAGCTAGGGGTTGGTGGGAGGGATAGAATGTTCATGAACTTGAGCCTTCAGATCAGCGCTCCTATCTGCCTCTCTTATCTACCTGGTGAACTCCTATTCACCCTCCAACGCCCGTTTCTGATTCAATTCAGGGAAGACTGAGGAAAACAGTGTCTTGTCCTCCGTCCCCTTGGCACTCTGTGATGTTTATGTGTCTGTCTTTCCCTTGAGACCTCTCCAGGCACAGCCTGTGTCTGGGTCCTCACACAATGACTTTTCTGTGTTCTGTGGCTTGAGTCAAGGTGAAGGGGGGAAGGGCTGTGTGGGCATGGGAGGGTGAAGCCAGGCTTAGGACAGGGGACTTGGGAGCAAGTGGCTGACCCAGGCTCACCGCGGCCAGGCTCCTCCTTGGAGGGAAGGTCCTGGGAGCTCACTGGTACCCCGTTTGTGTCTTTCCCCAGTTTCCCTTCAGAGCACTTTGGGAAGCTCTTTGGGCTGGTGATGGCCTTATCAGCCATCGTATCTCTGCTCCAGTTCCCTATCTTCACCTTCATCAAAGGCCCCCTCCAGAATGACCCGTTCTACGTGAGTACTAGGGGTGGGGAGGTGTGGCCCTGGCCTCAGACCAGCAAGGACATCCAGGTTGGGACACCTTAGTGGGGCCCCAGCAGGGGGCGCCCCAAATCTGCCTGAGATGGTTCCTGTGGGACTCTTTCTGCAGAGGGCTACATCCCTGGTTGTCTTTCAAACTGGGGTGGCAGAGTACCCTGCCCTATGGCAGGGGTCCCCGAAACCACAAGACTAACATGTCATGGCTTCTAAGAGGGTCCATATCATTGGAAATTTGGGGAGAAAATATTTTTTATGTGTGGGGAAACACATAGACATATTCTGGAGGAGACTGTAAAATTCTCACTGATTCCAAGTAAAAACCGAAGATCTTAGAGATATTTCCTGCTTGCGGTGAGTGTGGGCTGAGTCCGTCCCCGGCTCTGGGGCAACACTAGGCATTGGTTCCCACTGTTGGTCCGAGGGGCCAGAGCTCCGTAATCTCACCCCCACGTGCCCACACTGGAGGGGTGCTTGTGGGCCCAGCCCTGGGAGGAGGGGGTGGGCATGGCTCTCTGCCTTTTTGTAGAATGAAGACCTAGGTTCAGCGATTTGGGTTCTGTGACTTCCATATTCAGAAGCACGTAGCTAAGGAGCAGAAGTCTTTTGACTTTGAATTCAGTATTCTGACCAGTGCACAGCTCTCTTAGCCTCATTTAAAAAAAGATCAGCGATGTGTAGAGCGGGAGTTTAAGTCAGTCATTGGGAGACACACACAGAACTGAACTAAAACCCGGGGAGAATTTCTTGGTTGTGGTGTCGGACAAATCCAGCTGTATTCAGGAGATCCGTGTTCTAGTGACTGTCCCCATCTTCCCGTGCGACCTTGAGCAGGTCATTGAGTGCTCTTGAGACCTTTGTTTCTTCATCTGTGAAATGGGCACACGATTCCTCCCCTACTCTACTCCACAGGGCAGAGTGAAAAACAACCGAAGGCTTTCCCTGGGGCCCCGTAGTCTGAGGAGAATGGAGAGGCTGCACCTGGTGGAATTCTGGTCCCTTTGGTGGTGGTGGTGGCTGCCGCTCAGAGTTCTGGACCTCACCTGCCCCCTCTCCCCTCCCTGCCCCCTGCCAGGTGAACGTGATGCTGGTGCTTGCTACTGTGTTGACTTTCATCCACCCCTTCATGGTGTACTGGGAGTGCCGGCGGGAAAGGAGCTCTCTTACAGCCGCCTAGCTCGGAAGTTGTCGCTTTTCAGCCCCGACAATGCTTTGCTAATCTTTCCCCACCTTTGAGGACCCCGTGTCCAGGAGCACTTGACCTGCCCAGGCTACTTATATTAATTAGCCATTACTTTTTTTTTTTTTTAAGACATATTTAGCTGCTAGCAGACACTGGGATTTGCAGGAAAAGACTGTCCGTTGTCACACTGATTGCTGTCCTATAGGCCCAGAGCCAAGGCCCATGGTGGCTCCTGGTTTTGGAGCAGGAAGCACATGACTTTGGTAGACACTTGGTCTCGGGGGAGGTGATGGGTTGAGGGAGGAAGGGTGTCACCTGCTTCTTAGGACCTCTTTGGCTGTGAAGCCTGTGTGTGCAGAGACCTTCATGCCAGGTAAGCCTCCGGGTGGAGAGTGAGCTGGTCGTGGCCTTAGCCATCACACCTGGCACTTAGAGGTGGGTCCCTCTGTGTTTGGGCATCATATAAAGCATTTCTATGGGGAGTAATCTTATAGAAAAATAAAACCTCTCTGCCGAAGGCAACTCCCAGTGTGGCTTTCTCGGGTCTGGGCCGATGTGTGCGTGTGTGTGCATGCGTGCATGTGCGTGTGTATGCTTGCTTGTGTGTCCCTGAGGGTGCTCCTGCCTGGGAGACTGGACGCAGGAGTGGAGCATGGGGATCTGGCTGCAGCGCCCTGGACCCAGTAGTGGGGCAGAAGCCCTTAGACCTTGATCCACTCACCTGGTCCCTAGGGTCCCTCCATTCCTTCCTGTGCCTCCTCTTCCTCCCCACCCCCCCAGCACACCACACCTCCAGCTGAGAAACCTGCATGCAATCAGAAGGCCCCTGTGAGTCTCAGTGCTGCCGTTCAGCAGCTGGGCAGGTCCTATAACCCCTGTGAATCACAATTTCCTCACCTGCAAAGTGCAGCTCATCATTTCTATCCCTGAGAGCAGTTGTGAGGATTTAAAGTAATTGCTGCTAAAAATAAATAAAAATAAAAAAATAAATTGCTGCTGCCTAGCACCTGGTGGGAGTACATGAGCATTTGTTCCTTTTTGTACTCATGACCAGAAAGGAGAGGGGTAGCAAGCAGGGAGAAGGTGACAGGCTGGGAGGGAAAGAGGAGAGGTGGGTGAGGTGGGAGGATTTGGAACACACTCCGCCCAGCCCAGCCGGGAGAGGCCGATGTCGGGGAGGGCCTGGCCGGCAGATTGATTGATTGAGTGGTTCTTCCGTTCATTCATTCATTCATTCATTCCATAAATGTTTATTGAGCCGCTGCAGGGCCTCAGGTCCCGTCCTACGTGCTGGGGGTACAGAGATGCATGGGCGTCTGAAGCCAGCTCTGCTGTGAACTGCCGAAGGACCCTCTCCGGGGCCTGGGAACCTGGGTCTGAACACAGACACCAGAGTGTTCACGGATGATGGCTTTGACCTTGTTATCTTGCTCCAAGCCTCCGGTGGCTTCCTGCTGCCCACAGGACACCGCTCAGACGCCAGCCTGGCATGCAGGCTCTCGCAGTGTGATTCCAACCTCTCCACTACTCTTCCCAGCCTGCATTTAGGAGGACAGAACTCATCCTGTGGACCCAGGTTCCTGGTCTCTGGGTCTATGAGCACACCCATTCCCCAGCGTAGGCTTGCCTCTGCCAGGGCCGTCTGCCTAGTCCCCAGGGGTCCTGCTCAAAATATTGTCTCCTCTAAAAATCCTTCCTTGGGCTCTCCAGCAGCCCTGCATTCCCAGCCCTGGGTCCTACCCTTCCCGGGAACCAGCACCTGTCTCCTTGCATGATGACGTCTCATCACCTGGGCAATGAGCCCCACGAGGTGGCCCCCCCGGCTCGGTGACTAATGCGTGCTGGGTCCCCCACGTGGTGCCTGCTAGGGCTCCTTCAATGAGCCATCGCTAAGGAGAGGATTCTTTCTTTTTCTGGCCACAGAGCCAAATAGAAGGAGAGAGCAGAGCACACGGGCGTAGGGGACAACTGTGGTGCAATGAGAAGAACGTGGACGGGGGGTGGGGGCTGGGCCAACCCATCTTTGATTCCTGCTCTGTCACCAGTGCAGCCTCGGATGGGCCACTTCACCGCGGCATCTTGGTTTCTTCATCAGGTGACGGGGGAAACAGCCTTGCCTCCCCGGGTTGTAAGGGTTGTAAGGGTTAGAACTTGGGTCAAGCGCCTGTAGCATACGGCAGGTGCCCAAGGGTCACTGCTATCATTACAGGAGATATATTAAATTTGCGAAGGATGCCTGGTGTCCACCACTGGTGAATGATAAATAAAATGTGGTGTATGCCTATAATGGAATATTGCTCGTCATTAAAAAGGAATGAAACGGATACACGCTTCAGCCATGAGGACGTTATGCTAGGTGGACGAGCCCGTCGCAGGAGACAGACAGCACGACTCCATTGTGAAACGTCCAGAACAGGCAAATCTGTAGAGGCAGAAAGTGGATTTGGGGTTAGGGTTAGGGCTGGGGGAGGAGAAGGGACTGCCGACGGCTGAAGGGGCTCTTCTCAGGGAGACGACAGTTTTCTAAAGCTGATAGGGGTGATACAGCTCTGAATATCCCGAAAGCCATTGAATTGTACACTTTAAGTAGGTGATTTATATCGTAGGTGTATTATATCACAAGCTGTTATTAAAAAAAAAAAAGGTGTCTGGATTCCCAGGAAGTGCAGAGAACACTTCTATCCAGAGAGTCAGAGATGATGTCTGGGGAAAATGAGTAAGCTAGAGAAGGAGCCCAAGGGCACAGCCTCATATTTCTGTCGCGGGAGCCACCTTCCTGCACCTGCTTCCTCAAATGGGACCAACCGCCCTTTCAAATGAAGAAAGGAGCAACGCAGTGGTTTCGCAAGTTTTTGGTTTGGCTCGGCAATGGGCTCCGAGAGCAACCTCTCTCTCTGGCTCCCAGCTTCAGGGTTGAGAGGCTGATGCAAATCTGCCCCCCGCCTCGGCCGTGGTGCGGAGCCTGGGGCAGAGGGCTCTTCTGTTAGGAGAACACTTGCCACGTAGAGCAGGGGAAGGCACGGACTGGGAAGTTGGTGTGACAGTCTTCCTTCACCAGCCCCATTTTACAAACAAGGAACGTCAGGCTCCACGTGGGCCATCATGTCCAAGGTCATTCAAATGAGCACGTTGTGGAGTAGGTAATTAAATCTGGGTGAGCCTGGTGGTGAGTGTTAATGGAGGGTACATACTGCATGGAGCCCTGGGTGTGGTACATAGACAATGAATTTTGGAACTCTGAAAAAAAAATTTAAAAAAATCTGGATCTGACTCCTAGGTCCTGTTCATTTTAGACTTTGCCGTTTCTTTACATTCGTTCTTGCGTAGGAAACGTATAGTGGTTGTGAAACAGATCAGAATATACGGTGGTTGAGAAAGAGGTATTGTTAATGGCATTGCTCAGAAATGGCCACGGTGAACACGTTGGCCTGTTTCCGACTGTGTACGCATGGTCATTGAAATAAGCCCTTCTTTATGTCATCAGATAGTTGACCAAAACGCCATTGTGCACGGTTGCTTAGAACCCCGTCTTCTGGCTGTGTTCCCCTTTAGTTATCCCCCAACCGCCCAACCCTGGGGTATGCCTTTGAACACATCTTGGAATGTTATGCCCCACTCTGTCCCCCTCTGCTGCCTGAGCGGGGGGTCCCAGATGACAGTGAGCCATGAGAGCAGCCTAGGTCAGCAGGTAGGGAGTGGAGGTAGAATAGAACTCGGGGTCAGATGTCATCGACAGAGCCACCTTGAGATGCAACCATGAATCATCGTCCATTAACCTGGTTCCAACTGTTCTTTAGCTCTAGCTAAAGAACATTTAGCATTGCTCCCCGTGGACCCTCTTCTCTGACCCCAGGGATTGTTCCTGGATCTCTTTTTCCTGCCAGCCCAGGCGAAGATGATTCCCAAATGTGTTGGGTGTGACTCCAGGAGATAGAGTCTTTCCTCTAACATCTTTGGGAGGACCCTTCCCCCTAGGTTTCAAGGCACACACTCCAGTCCTTATTTGACAACGAGGAGTCCCTGAGGTGGGACGCGTCTGATGGCTCCCGGACACGCTGCAGTCTGAGTCACACAGGCCACTGTGAGTCTCCACAGGGCGGGCTGCGGACGGGTGGTTAAACCCAGGACCACAACTTGTGGTCGCACCAGCCACTCTCCACAGGTTTTGATTTTTTTTTTTTCTAACATATGCTCATGGGTCCCTCAGCATTCTGTTTCCTGGGCCCAGTGTTCCCTCCCAGGCCCCAGGTGGACTTGTGTACTGGGGGCATAGGAAGGGCTCTGGGCCACTCAGGCTCTGGCCAGCTGTGGGACCTCGAGGACCCCAAGGCCTGCAGCCCCTCAGTTCTTCCCCTGTAGTGGAGACGGGAAGCACTGGGGAGCTTGTGGGAGGACTGGAGGGAATATGGGGAACATTGAAAGGCAGGGGTTTGGCCTCTGCTGTTTGGATGGTCCAAGACCAGTCCAAGAGCCTCTAGCTCTTCCCCACACGAGCTCTGGGACTTCTGTACATGACACCTCAGTTTCTTCATCTGTAAAATGGGATAGCAACAGGACTACCTCGTGGAGTTGTAAGGATTATGTGGGTTAATGAAAGCAGCAGGCTGTTGTCTGGCTTCTGGTGCCGCTAGTAATCTCTGTGAGTGAGGTTACTCACAGAGGGAGGTTACACACAGAGGGAGGGCAGAGTGAGGAGAGGCCCCGGTTCACTCCTGGTAGGGTCAACATGTCACTATCTTGGTTCAGGACAGAAAATGTCGTGCAAGCATTTGCCCGGGCTTGTTTCTGCCTAAAACAATACAGATTCCCTTGTATTGTGTAGAATGGGAAACTTCAGAGACAAAAAATGGACTAATTGCCCAAAATCTTAAGCCAAAGTCAATGAGAAATAGCAATCTTTATGTTTAGTTTTTGCTCTACCCTTTGTTTCTCCAGCAGTCAGTGCAGAAATGTCAACTACCAGGGGCAGGGCGGTATATTCCTGCCAGAGCCCAGGGGTGGCTGGGGCCAGGGGAGGGCATGGGCAGACAGACCGCCAGACGGACAGCCGTGCGCCGCCTTCCTGCCTCCTCAGGCTGGGCGCCCCTGAACCAGGCACAGACTTGCCTTTGCCTGTTCCCTCTCCTGAACCGGGGGTTCTAGTGCCGACCCCAGAGACTGGGGAGGACCAGTGAGGCTCCACATGAAAAGTCCTTGGCCGGGGCGCCTGGGTGGCTCAGTGGGTTAAAGCCTCTGCCTTCGGCTCAAGTCATGATCCCAGGGTCCTGGGATCGAGCCCCACATCGGGCTCTCTGCTCCATGGAGAGCCTGCTTTCTCCTCTCTCTCTCTGCCTGCCTCTCTGCCTACTTGTGATCTCTGTCTGTCAAGTAAATAAATAAAATCTTAAAAAAAAAAAAAAAAAGAAAAGTCCTTGGCCTTGGCACACAGTAGGTCTTCATTAAGAGCTGCTATTACTTCTTCTTATAAATGAAGAGTCGTAGTAAAAGCCAAGTGCACTATTTGCTTATTTATTTATTTACTTATTTGAGAGGGAGAGAGTGGGGTGGGAGGAGGGGCAGAGACAGAGGCAGCAAGAGAACCTTAAGCAGGCTCCACGCCCAGCACAGAGCCCGATGCTGGGCCCAATCTCAGGACTCTGAGATCATGACCTGAGCTGAAATCAAGAGTGGGACCCTTAACTGACTGAGCCACCCGGGTGCCCCCAAATGCACTATTTGAAACAAAAATGGTTTAATTCTCCTTGTTTGGAACATGCCCCACCCAGCCGTAGTTAACGTCCATGGTTGGCTGCCGGTCCATCAGCTATCAGCTCCGCCCGCCTTACTCTCCAGCCCTTAACCTAGGACGGGCCTCCGTGGTACCAGGAGCCTGGCCCCTAGAGCTCACAGCTGCAGTCCATATGCAGCTAACATATGGATTAAAAAGAAAATTAGCATGTGACTTCCATTGGCTGGGAACTCCATTGGGCAGGTAGTGTATCTTGTACTACCCGCTGTATCCCGGGGGGGGTTTGCCCCCTATTTGCCATAGGATGGGGACTTCAGAAATATCGGATTGATATGGGAGAGTGAGTGGAAGAGACAGACAGGGAGAGACAGAGACAGAGACAGACAGACAGACACACACCCCCAGAGGGAGAGTCAGAAGAAAGGAAGGACGACAGAAGGAGCCCTGAGACTTTGAGACTCTGTCCCCACTCACAGGGACTTGTTTGCAGAAGCTGTGGGGAAACTTAAACCAGGAGGTTTTGGGAGAAGTGTGGGGTTATTTCTGGGGCTGCCTGTGAGGGGGGTGGGAAGGAGAGGCAGACACTGGAGTCAAATGCTGTCCTCTTACGGCTGGCCAAAAGAGGATGGCCCATCTCGGAGGAGAGCCCGAGGCCCCCAGCTCCCCTTCCCTGGGGGGTGCTCTCCATCATTTCCAGGAGCTAACTGACAGGAGCTGCTGCTGGAATAGTGGGCGTGTGGCCAGCTTTGTGCCGAGACCAGCAAACCCGAAAGCCCATTACCCCAGGACCCATGGCCAGCCTGCCTCTCCCATCAATGTCCTCCTGCTGGACACAGACCTCGCAGGCACCCCACCTCCCACCCCAGGCCCTTCCCACCCAATGAACTTCCGATCACAATCACCAGCTCTGTCTTTGTTCTGAGCTCTCTGCCGGGGAGAGCAAAGCTATTGTTTGGGGTTCCGGGAGCTCCTACCTGGCTCCTCTTGGTGGGCTGTGATGTGTCTGTCCCACGCAGTGATGAGTACATGAAAGAAGCTCAGAAATCTCTCCTCGTGGATGGCGGAAGACTCAAAATTCCTTTTCAAGCCACCATCATTTGCTACTACGTAAAATTTGGACCATCACGTCACCTTTCCAGGCCTCGCTTTCTCTCTTCCTAAAACATAGGTACGGTCCAGGATTACTGTTTGTTAAGGACCTAGTGGTTGCCAGGCGCTTCCTGGATTCTTGCATGACCATCTTCTCGGTTAGGTGCCCCCCAAAGCCCATGAAGCTGTCATCCCTAACTTAGCTCCCAGAGGGGCAAACGGAGAGTGGGGGACGAGGAGCCTGCTGAGGGGGGCCAGGGTCTTTTCAATTCCAGGGAACTTGTTCCCAAGCTTCTTGTCTCATCACTTACCCTTCACCACCTGCCATGCACATTGGGGAACGAGTGGGGGTGCTTCGTGTGAGTCGTGTGCTGACATGGGGTACTGGGGTACAGAGGGGAAGAGTGCAGGTCCTCCACTCAAATCCTGGTTTTGATGCTTCCCTGACAATTACCCATTTGGAGCCTCAGTCCTTCTGTCTGTCATTTACAGATAACTGTGTGCCCGCCATGTAGGATCGTAGGATCGTTGATGAGAGTGAATGACAGGGAGCACATAGAGCACGGAGCCCACGGAAAGAGCTTCCTGACTTCACTGGTGACATTGTTACTGTTACTAGAATTCCTGCCTGTGATCCCATTTTGGGGAAATGTGCCTGGCTCAGCCTGTGGCAATCTTAAACAAGAATTGCTTTCCGTCGGCTCATTCACTTCTCCGGCAAACACGGATAGGGTCCTCAGTGCGTGTCCAGGACTGTGCAGTCTCCTGAGATAGGCAGGTGGGCATGCCTTTGTGTGCTGGGGAGACAGAGCAAGACGAGAGCTGCTGGAAGATGGGATGGGCTGGGATAGAAAGAGATGAGCCTTGACTAGGCTCCCTTCTCCCTCTCCCTGGGGGAATCGGGGCAGGCTTCATAGAGGAGGCAGTCCTTGGTTGAAAGGTAGGCAAAGAGGAGGGGTGGAACAGTGGTTAGGGAGGAAAGGATGCGAAATTCCAAGGAAAGATCCAAGGATTCTTGGATGCGAAAGCATGATGCCCCAGAGATCATGCGTGAGAGGGAAGCAGGAGGATTTTGGATAGCTCACTTTGGTAGCCTCTGGACGAAGTATTAGGAGCAGGGAAAGGTGGTAAGGCCTGGGGCAAGGAAAGTAATTTGGAGCCATTGAAATGATCCAGGTGAAAGATGGTCAGCAGTGGATTGGGAAAGCAGCAGAGGAATGGTGCTGGGGGTTGACGAGGTGCTAAAGAAAGAGATGGTCCCAGTGTCCTGGCGTGGGGGGTCTGGGTGCAAGGAGGTGGCTTGTCTTGGGAAAAGGACCACAGGAGAGTAGTGTGTGTGCGTGTGTGTGTGTGTGTGTGTGTGTGTAGGGGTGAATTCAGTCTGGCATGTGTTGAATTCACAATGCTTGTGAGACATTCATTGGGGACTTATTAAGGAGCCATATATGTGAGTCTGTGGTGGTGGCCAGACCTGGCGAGGAGCAGGGCTGCAGTTGGAGTAGTTGGTCCATATTGGGTAGCTGGAGATGGCGCCATAGATGAGAAGAGAAGAGAAGGCACCAGGAAACCAGATGATTGCTAACGTTTGACTTTCTAGAAGAAGAAGAGGAGACCACCCGCAGAAACTGGGAAGGAATGTTGCTAAGGCAGTGTCTAAGAAGGAGGAAGAGAAGAGGTGTCATGTATGACCGAGGTCAAGTAGGATAAGAGCTGAAGAAGGTCTGAGAGTTTGGCAGTTGGGTCGTCAGTGGGGACCATGGCAAGAGTAGTTTCTGTGGAGCAATGGGTGGGCAGAAACCAGATTACTGTGGTGTAGAGGTGTAAGAGGGGGCTGAGGACCAGCCACCAAGTCTACACCACTCGTCGGAGGAGCATGGCTTTGGTGCAAAGCAGAGAAACCCCTCATGGTTTGACTTCACCTCTAGGAAACAACAAATCATTCATATCCTGGTTCAAATTCCAGCAGTACCAGGGCACGGGTTGGTCTCTAGAAAGGCCTCCCACTCCTCTTCTGCCTCTCCTATCTTGTCTATTAGCCCTTCAGAGCCCAGTTGAAACAACACCTCTTCCAGGAAGCCCTCTCTGACTGCCTGCTGGTAGCACTGAGAATTTGTATCTTTCGGTGTGTATAAGTTCTGTCCTTCTAAGTGTCCACTCAATACAATGCCATGTTTTACTGGTGAATAGATTCATTCTGTTTGTCTAGCAGTCTTAGCTACATTAAGCTAGAGACTATCTCTGAGTATTTGGTGAATGAGTGAATGAACCAATAAATACATGAATGTCCCAGAACACAGAGGTTGGGTCAGGGTTGTGCCCATGGCAGGTGGAGTTCAGAACATTAATGGGTTTCTGCTCGGAACGAAACTCAGCTGGAGTTTCTCCAGGTGTAGAGTTTAAGTTGATTAATTAATGCAACATATAATTGGAAAACTTCTTCTGTGATCTGGGTAGAGTTGTAGGCAGTATATGAGAAAGACAATGTCCCTGTTCTCATGGAACTAACTTCTTCCTGGAGGAGACAGACCATAAACAAGAAACCTATATATAAGCAAGATCATGTGATTTTGGCAAATGCTCGGATGGAAATACACGGAACAATATGGAACAAAGTAACTTGATGAGAGAGTGGGATGAGGGGGGTTCTTTCTTTCTTTTTTAAAAGATTTTATTTATTTGACAGAGAGAGAGTGAGAGATCACAAAGCAGACAGGCAGAGGGGTGGGCAGCAGGCTCCCTGCCAAGCAGAGAGCCCGATGCGGGGCTCCATCCCAGGACCCTGAGATCATGACCTGAGCCGAAGGCAGTGAGGCTTAACCCTCTGAGCTACCCAGGCATCTTTTTTTTTTTTTTTTAAGATTTTATTTATTTGACCAGGGGTGGTTTCTATTTTCTTTTCTTTCTTTCTTTTTTTTTTTTTTTAAGATTTTATTTATTCATTTGACAGAGATCACAAGTAGACAGAGAGGCAGGCAGAGAGAGAGGAAGGGAAGCAGGCTCCCTGCTGAGCAGAGAGCCCGACACGGGGCTCGATTCCAGGGCCCTGGGATCATGACCTGAGCCGAAGGCAGAGGCTTTAACCCACTGAGCCACCCAGGCGCCCCCAGGGGGCGGTTTCTTTAGAAAGAGTTCTCAAGAAGCCTTCTCTGAGGAGGTGACCTTTGAGCTGAGACCTGGTGGACAGAAGGAGCCAGTATGAAGGCCCAGCCTGGCCCAGGGAGCGGAATCCGGCATGAGAAGGATACTCCCACCACTGAGGTCGGGCAAATCGGCAAGAGCCAGACTACCACTTGTAGGCAGCGGGCATGAGTTTGGATTAGTTGTTAGTGCAGAAGGAAGACATTGAACGGGGAGCATGGGGACGACGGGCTCTGACGTATGTCATCAGACATGGCAGCCCGGGCTAGGGAGGCAGCAGCAGACGTGGTGAGAAGTCGGTGGACTGGGGAGATACTGAAGGGTGGCGAGTGGGGCTGTGAGACTGCAAAGACTTAATGTCGCCCACCTCATGGCGAGTACTCAACGTCTGGGAGAGGAGGCGCCTGGAGGGGATGGAAGCTCGTCTCTCAGTGGGAGCAGGGAGAGCAGTGCATCTAGGAAAGGGGACATCTGGGTCCGATAGGGGGCACTCTCCATGGCTGAGATGTGGAGACTAGACTGGGTCATCACCAAGGACCCCACCAGCTCTAGCAGTCTTGGTCAGTGTCCATCGCTGGGGCGTCCACGCAGGGAAGGGTCAGAGGGGCCGCTGTGAGGCTGATTTCACAGAGCAACGGCCCGGGTCCCTATCTCCCAGCTGCTCAGCCCTGGGACGATGTTAGGTCTTTCGCCACCGCTTATCTTATCTGCCCCACAGGGATGTTGGCCAAGCCCAGTTATCAGGCGGTTGGTCGCCCAGAGGTCTAACTCCCGGAGGACATCACTGCTGTAGGGGCAGAGCCTGGAACTAGAAGGGACTTTCCAGCCTGTTATGGTTTAAGGGGGAGAAGGTAGGGGGACCTCTGGCCTGGATTGAACCTCTCTTTCTCTGCCCATATTTCTTGACCTGCTGACCCTGGATTCTTTTCCAGGAAATCCTCAAGCCCATTCCTTTGGGACACTCCCCCGTGCCAACTCCCTACCACCAATTGCACTAAGTATAAATCTCCTCCTGGGAAGGAACAGGTCTTGCCGCTCCACAACATCTTATTACTCTTCTGTGCTGTATGATAAACTGACACAAATTTAGCAACATTTGTAGCTTGTGAGGCAGGGAGAGAATGTGTGGGTCAGAAGGCCCTAAGTGGGTTCAGGTCAACCTAAATTATGTCCTTGGCACCAGATGTAGACATCGGTCTCTTGAGAGTTTGATTAATGTGGGTCAGTCCCGGGGACCTGGATCACTTCTAGACCTGTTCACACGAGCAGCTGTCATTGACTGAGCAGTGACTGCATGCCAGGTCCTGGGCTAACTTCTGCCTCAGCCAGGGCTCTGGGGCACACAGATGAAACTCTCCCCACCGGATATAGAGCAGAAAAATGAATTTATTGAAAGGAAATGAGGTACTTCAATAAAATTGCAGGAAGAGAACCAGGGACCAACACCAGGCCTTAGGAGGGGTGTGGGGAGGCCCTGGCTGCCACTGCTGTTGTGATTCAGACCCTGTGGCTGGCAGCGTAAGGCCTGGACCCTGGATCCCCCCTCTGGCATCGTGGACACTGCCACCCCTGGAACTGGGTCTACACCACTGGCTCAGCCGGGAGAGGTCTTCTCGGCCTCCACCTCTCGGTCACGAGCTCCGGAGGACAAGTCTTGACTGGATGCTCCCTCGATGGAGCCCTAGTCATATGCCTGAGCTACGAGGGAGGCTAGGAATCTATCTGGCACTTTCTTTTCAAGAATGAGAGGCCTGCCCTCCACCAAGATTCCCAGGAAGTGGACTTCTAGAAACCAGAAAGCGGAGAGGGGGCCGGTCGGCCCACAGCAAGTCCGTCACACTTGCTGCAGCTCTATCTGTGCTTCCCCCTTTGATCCTCCAAAGAACTGGGGACAGACTATCTCATTTGTTCTTTCTGACAACCCAGTGAGGTAGGGATAGTTGTCCCCACTTTATGAACAATGATAATGAGGTACAGAGAGGTTAAGGAACCTGCCTAGGGTCACACAGCTATGAAGTGGGAGACACTAGGTTCCGGCTTGGACTCTCTGACTGCCGGACGCACACCCTCAGCCACTGCTCTCAGCCCCCGGGGGATGTTGACGAGATGGAATTTCTAGGGCCGCTAACCTGGATTGTGGGGCCTAAAGGAGAGACTTCCCTCCGGGCTGGGGTGCCTGAGAGCAACTGGCCTCCAGGGATTGGCCCTATCCTGTCTGATCGCGGTAGCTTTGTTCAACAGATGGAATGGCCCTTCGGGGGGCTGGGGCTGGAGGTGAGCCAGTGCAGCTTTCGAAGCTCCCTGTCTCTCTTGTTTCTGAGTCATGTCCTCGATTCCTGCATTCTGTCTCCTTAAGCCAGTAGGCGTGGGGGAAAGGGTCTCTCCATTCTTTGGCTCAAGATGGGACGTCCTCGGGGCGCGTGGGAGGCTCAGCTGGTTGAACGACAGACCGGTCCTTGATTTCTGCTCCAGTTGTGATCTCCGGGTCATGGGATCGAGTCCCGTGTCCTGCTCCGTGCTCTGCAGGAATCTGTTTCAATCCCTCTTTGCCTCTCCCTCTGCCCCTCCCCCCACTCACGCGCGCGCGCTCTCTCTGTCTCTCTCAAATAAATAAATAAATCTTAAAAAAAAAAAAAGATGGGATGTACTCTGTTTTCCCTACCCCCTTCCAACGAGCAAGCACTCCGCTAACTTTAGTTAAGCAAGAAAGGACACTGTCCTGTGCTGATGCCAAGGTCATTTCATCACCACACCTTTGCTCACACCTGGAACGCCCTGTTTCCCTCCCTTCTGTTCACCGCCTATCCAGCCCAAGGAGAGCCAGCTCCTTGTTCTCATGGAGGCTTTTGGTTTACAAACGGGAAAGCAATACGCAACTTTGTAAAAAGCGTTCTCACTTATAGGTGCTTTTATTTCCAAAGGATAGTCTCCGAAGAGTGAAACTGAGCAAGTGATAGGTACACCTTTAATCTTAATAGATTTATTTCCCAAATGCCTGTGGCAGTCCGCGGTCCCATTAGTGAAGCAGACGGGCTGAGTCTTCTGGAAAAGCTCCCTGGGAGATTGTGAAGTGCACCCCAGGACAAGAACCACCGGTTCCAGGCAGGCCCGGAACGGCCCCCAGGCTCCCGAAAGGGGTGTCAGGAGAGAATCTGGAAGCAGATGAGTGGGTTCTCCAGGGAAGTGAGGAAACACTTCTTATCAGCCCTCCCATTTCCTTCAGGCTGGGGAAACCCTCCTTTCTCTGGGGAACTTCCTCTGAGACCCTCTATAAAATGTCAAAGGAGAGTCTGAGCTTTGTGAACCTCGCAGGAGCAGGAAGACCGCTGGGCAGGTTAGTGCTTTCCCTCTCGTGGTGGAGCTGATTTCAGGGGGGTATGGGTTCACCCTCCGGGGAGGGGTCTGGCCCAGGCTGAGAGGTTCTGGAGGGCTGGGTGGGACTACGTGTGGCTTTCAGGGGTCGGCAGGGGCAAGACTTCTCATCCCTGCCTTTCATACGCCTTCTAAGGCCTCCTCGGCTGTGAAGGCAGAGCGTGGAGTCCATGGGAGTGTGTGTGTTTGGCTTTCAGAGTGGTGAGGTGGGGACGCCCTAGCCGAGCACCATTCATTCCTGGGAAGGCCGACGGTCACTGATTCTCGGTTCTCTCTCATTTCACAGACTCTGAGGGGCCCGTTCAGTCCAAACCAATAAAGGTAATATTCCCTTCGTCACATGCAGGCTCACAGGGAAGCCAGCCTCGGCTGCCTGTCACGGTCTGCCTCACTCCATTCAGAAAGGGTCCCAGCATCCTGGAGTTTCAGGGGCTTCTCGTCGTACCTTCTCTTTCTCCACCCCACTCCCAAGGCGTGTGTGTGTGTGTGTGTGTGTGTGTGTGTGTGTGTGTGTGACAATCTGTGTTCTTCATGGCAGAAGAAAGCCGAGATGAAAATCCCCCTGCTTCTGGCCCTTCTACTGGGGACAGTTTCAACTCTCCACCTGGGTAAGTCTCCTTGTCCTTCAGTCTCGCTCCACTTTGTTCCTTTCTAGAGTAGATGGGGTCACGGCCACAGGACCACCTCCTTTGGTGGCCCTGCCCTACACCAGGATCTTTGCACACCTGGAGGAGCAGAGGCTCTACAGCCAGGAGCCGAAGGGGCTCCTCAGGGCATCTCTGTTGTGACATTTTTTTTTTTTAAAGATTTTATTTATTTATTTGAGAGTGAGAGAGTTGAGAGAGAACATGAGAGGGGAGAAGGTCAGAGGGAGAAGGAAACTTCCCATGGAGCTGGGAGCAGATGTGGGACTCGATCCCGGGACTCCGGGATCATGACCTGAGCCGAAGGCAGTCGCTTAACCAACTGAGCCACCCAGGCGCCCCTGTTGTGACATTTTTGATTTTGATTTTGATTTTGATTTTGTCCTCTCTGCCCAATACCAATGATGAATATAATAATAGCTTCCTTCTACCTTAAGCTCACCGAGGGTGTCATGCTAAAGCATTTTCTATGCATTATCTCCTTTAAACATCACAGCATCCCCATGAGGTACGTAATATTGTGTACCCATACCACAAACGGAAAAATAAAGCTAATAGGGGATGGAACCAGTACAGCCGTCTGAATCTAAGTCCCTGCTCTTAACACCATGACCTCTTATGGGAGGATGGGGAGGGGGAGGCTCCTCCTGTTGGCTGAGTTCCAGGCTTTCCCGCCCCCAGGGTGGAGGCAGACGCTGTCCGTGGTGCTGGGGAAGAACAGGGGTAGATGTGAAGGAGGGACACTTGGTCTTTCTCCCTACCAGGGACCCAAACGTCTAACTCTGAGAGCTTCTTAGGGGATGAAGCCGTGCCTCAGGATGGGGAGATGCCAGAAAACGAGGCAAAGGAGGCCCCTACGGGGGAGCTGACGCTGCTGAAGGAAGGAGAGGAGGAGTACTCTGGAAGTGAAGATGCCCCTGAGGAGGAGGGGTCTGTAGAGCCTGCCCCAGCCCTGGATGCAGAGGACGAGGAATTTCAGTGCCCTAAAGAAGAGGACACGGTGAGACTGGAGGACAGCCCTGGATGCAAGAACTGTCCCCGCTTCCTCCTGGTGAAGAGAGTGAGGAGATTTTATTCAGCTCAGGTGAGTGGTCTGGGGCTGAAGCGGAGGCCTGTGGAGGGGTGGGGACAGATGCCTCCAGCCTCCGCGTCCATATCTGCCTCACTGAAGAGCCTGGGGGTGTCAGCAGGGGCTGGGGCCTGCCCAGGTGTCAGGGTAAGAGGGGAGCGGCCCGTGGAAACAGATCGCCAGCCTTCAAATGGCCATGGAGGTGGGCATGGGGGTGGAGAGGAAGGATTTTGGAGATTTGGAGACCCAAGGTTAAGGTCGCGTGAATTCTCTGGAGGGGGTCACTCCATCCCTTCTCCTTTATCCTGTCCCACAGTATGTCTGCCGAAGATGCTACAGGGGCAACCTCATCTCTATCCACAACATCTACTTCAATCGCCGGCTCCAGTACTCAGTCAGCAGGCTCAACCAGGGCCAAGTCTGGATCGGAGGCAGGGTCGTAGGCTGTGTAAGAGGGGTCCGGGCTCTAAGTGGGGAGCACTCCTGACCTCAGCCGGTGCTCACCTTGCTGCAGCTCTGTGCTTCCCCTCTGATCCTCCAAAGAACTGGGGACAGACGGACAGCTGGGGTGAGATACCCAGGAGGCTGCCTAGGCACTGGGAGGAACCAAGGATTCAGAGTGAGGAGGTTTGGGGCCAAATTCTGCTTAGCCTCTGTCTGTCTGTCTGTGTGACTTGGGGGAGACGATCAGCCTGGTTCTGCATCTCTGGAATGGGTTTGGGCCAGAAGGATGAGTGCATCACTGCCATGCATAGAAGGTGGTGGTGATGATCACTGTGGGTCAGCATTGCAGCTGACCGGGACAGTGTCCATCAGGGCCCAGCGGTCGAGGGCAAATGCGGGCTGGGACAGTTCCAGCTCTGCCTATCTGCTCTTCCTTCGCGCTCGCCCACGCCCACGTCTTCTGCTTTTGCCTCCTCCAGGGTCGCTGGAAACGCTTTTGCTGGATTGATGGCAGTCGCTGGGACTTTGGATACTGGGCTGCTGGCCAGCCCCGGGCCAGGGGTGGCAGATGTGTGGCCCTGTGTACCCGAGGTGAAGTGGGAGTAGGGATGAAGGATGGGGAGGCGGGGGTCGAAGGAGGGTTGGGGGGGGTGGGCGCAGTGGTGGGATGGGAGGGGCTCAGAGAAGCGGTGCTGGGAGGGGCCTGTGCCTGGCGGGGGGTGGGGGGTGGGGGGCGCCTGCTGAGTCTTCAGACTCCCTCTCTGTGGAGGCAGGAGTGGGGCGGGGTGGTAGGGGGGAGGCCCTCTTGCGGCAGAGTCAGGGGGACCAGAGGCTGAAGGCCCCTTCCGGTTCTGCCTTCACAGGAGGTCACTGGCGTCGCACGCATTGCCGCAGGACCCTCCCCTTCATCTGTTCCTTCTGAGCGAGACTCAGCCAGGAGTCCAGAGCCACCCACTCCCGGGTAGCTGCCTCCCCTCCCCTGCCTGCTGCCCCTGCTTCCAGCCCCCAACAATAAAACTGCTTTCCTGAAACTGACTTCTTTTTCCTCTGGTCACTGATTCTCTCCGCTTAGCTCCACCCACGGACTTTCTGCCCTGCAATGACCGCCCTCCCCACTCCACTGTCTCTCATAGCAAGGCAGCTGGAGCATGGGGTGGGGTCCCAGGGGTCTTCCTGAAGATGGAAGAAAGGGCTCAGGGAGCTCTTCACGTGACTTCTAATTACTGGCTCATGCAGAGCAGGTGCTGTCAGGACCCCGCCTGTTTTCTTCATTGCAGCTGGACTCTCCCAGTCCTGTGCTGGCATCTCCACACGCAGGGACCTTTCCTCCTCCCTACAGAGTGCGGTTGCCTTAATGGGCCAGGGAATTAACGTGTCCCCAGGAACAGTCCGCAACAGGCAGGAGTGGAAGTACGAGTGTCCCCGTCTCTTGCCCTTCAAATGGACTAATTCTATGGCATGTTTTGGGTACTGTTTCCTAGGGTTTCCCAGGGGGATCAACTGCCAGTTACCCTCGGAGGCAGCTGGCTTTGTAACGCACGTGTTACTGGCTGTCTCCCGTGGTCCATCTGAATTGTCCTCTTCCTTACAAGTGTCCTTGTGCCTCCCAAATAAGCCACTTGCACTCAAATCCTTGTCTCAGGACCTGTTTCTGGGGAAACCCAATATAAGACAGCATGCTGTAGGTCCAACTCTCTATAAGACCTAGGAAGACCCAGCTTCCAGCCATTCGGGAACATACAGTTGTTTATAATAGAAGCACAACAACATCTACTAACTGTTACTGCTTATTGCACACCCATGAAGTACCCCCTGCTGACATTGTGTGATCGATAATTATTACCCCGTTGCACAAAACCAGGCTCAGAGAAGTTACGGGCCTATGCAAAGACGGACCCAAGGCAGAACCTCTAAATGAGGCCAGTGTTGTGACTCAGCCCTCTGTTCCGGTTGAATGTTCTTTCAACCATTAGGATCCTGTGGCTGGTAGCACTGACTGCGTCCAGGACACGGTCGCCTAGGGATGGAGCACTATGGAGAGGCAGGACACACTCCCTTACCCTTGAGTTCATCTTGGGGCATAGGACTCCAGCCCAGCTGGACAGGAGGGAGTCCCAGTCAGAGGCGGGGAAGGAAAGCATTCCAAATCCTTACTCCACCAAGGAGGTGAGCAGAATATAAGGAGTCAATGCCCTAAAGCGACTTATCCTCCCGGACTCTTCAAATACATAGAACTACAGGTGGCTCCAGATTCCCAGAGGCAAATCAGGAACCTGAATTTTTTGAGTGTGGCCCAGACTGGGGAAGCTGCCTGCGCTAGCTTGCACGGTTAGTTGAGAAAGACAGAAATCAGACTGCAGCCCACTGTAACTGCTGTTCTGTGACGGTCTGCCGACTTCAAAGATGGTGGAATTCTGGAACACCCCTCTGGGTTCAGCCTGGGGCTGCGTGTTGCGGAGGATGCCGCTGAAGTAGTCCTTTCACTCCTTGTCCTCATAGACTATATCCTGCTGTGGGAAAGCATGGCTTCCCTTTATTCCAATATGCATAATAAAGAGTAACGCTATTTCCCATCGATTAAGCACTTACTAGGTGCCAGGCTTTATGCTAAGTGAAGGTGGACTTTGTCTTGGTCCTCATCCATCTCGTCTGTCGGGCTGTGTGTTGTGACGGAAGTGAGCCTTCCAGTCCAAGGAGATCCCCTGTGGGGGATTCACGTCAAGAAAGAGCCGTGAAAGAGACGTTTGGGTGCCTGGGGACATTCTGGGTCTGGATCTGGTCATGACTCCAAGGGTGCATTCACTCTGTGAAAATCCCCGGAGCCGTCCACCCTCCAGTACATTTTATAGGATGCATGTTATATGTCCACAAGAAAAGTTGTAAAAAAGTAAAAAATGAAATAGAGGACTGGCCTTGCAACCCCAAATGTGGATTTGTGTGTCATTTTTCATCTCCAACAAGATGCTAACTGAGCTCTGTTGAAGCTAACTTGCATCTTTAGGATGGAACCCCTGGAGTTCGTTTCACTATGTAAAGCACAGAGCAGGAGTTCAATCAACACACAATGCTTACTTGTTGATTGGGGTCACAGTTCTAGTCCTGGATTCCTGACAAGGGCCACCTCCCAACCCCATGAGCCAGGCACTGTTCTGGGGATTTGGCTCATTAGATGGAGGTCCTGCCATAAGCCTCTGCTCTTGGAGGAGAAAACGGAGTCACAGATGGGCTGACTTTGGACTCAGGATTCCAGGATACATCACACTACACTGTCCCTCAAGATGGGAGAGACCCGCCCTCTGCACAGTGTGGGGCAGGGCCGAATCTAGAGACAAGAGGCAGTGTTTGGATCCTGTGACTAGAAGTGCAAACAGTTGGCCAGAGGATTGGAGTCTCATGGCTGCTGGAGATGTTGGCCCCACTGGCCAGAATGTCTGGGGCTAACACAGTTGGGCCTATCAAAGAAAGCAGGGATGTGGGAATCTGACAGGGTCACATGTGCCACTTCTTACTAGTTGTGTCAACACATTTAACCTCTCGTGCAGTAGATATGGAGGTTAGAGATGACAATTCCTAATTTGCAGGATGATTACAAAAATTAAGTAAGTAGGATCATGGAGATTAAAGCCTTAATGAAACACAGTGTTTGGTCCATGGTGGTTCCTCAACAGTATTATTTTGGAATCAGACAAGCTTCACTAGTCAGTGAGGAGGTCACTGAAGTCAATGGACTGTCTTTGCCCAGGGTTTGTGTGTAAAGAAAATAGGGTGAATGTGAAGAGGGGTAACTTGCAGAGGAGAGAGGTCTGTGAGAGGAGGCATAGGGAAGGGAGCCGTGGGGAGGCTAAGAGGCTAGAAGGCCTGGGTTTAGGCCTGTCACTGATTTGCCGTGTCTTAAGCACTCTGAGAAGCCATTCTCTCATTATGAAATGGATGTTCCAATGAAAAGACACATGTAAAGCTTATCATGGTACAAGCTGTCTTTACTGGTCACCCCAAACACTAAGGAAATGATATCCTTGGCAGGGCCCAGGATGGGCAAGAAAAATGGGAGGGGGTCTAGCTCTCCCACTAGGGAGATCTCAAGTTCAAAATCTGGACCAGGTTTTGGGGGCATGAAATTGACCCAGGCCCCAGCCCCTGAGTCAGGAAGAGAACCTGAGAGTCAAGTCTGTTGGGCTGGGGAGATAATGGGCAAGACCGTTACTCTGCAATTGAGCACAGAAATGAGCTCTCAGATACTTCTCCATTTCTAGGTCCCCTGAGAGCACAGAGGAGGGGAGGACTCAGGCCTTTTCACCTTCTGGGCTACCTATCTGGTATTCTGGGTACTGGTGTGCTGGGCTGGAATCCAAGAATCAAATATGTGCTGCCTGGTTGGATGGCACAGAGTTGAGACAAATACCCACCCCCACAAGTCCTCTAGCTCTTGATGGTGGTATCCAGCAAAATCAGGGCTCAGTACTTAGTGGCCTCTTCTTGGACTGCAATGAATTTGGCCAGAGCTTGATTGATTTGAAGTTTGCTATTTTGTTAATTGTGGATTTTTTGCATGTATTTTGATTTTTAATAAAGATCACATTAAAATAGTGTTTCTCTTGACTATTGAATTCTTTTTTTTTTTTTTAAAGATTTTATTTATTTATTTGACAGACAGAGATCACAAGTAGGCAGAGAGGCAGGCAGAGAGAGAGGAGGAAGCAGGCTCCCTGTTGAGCAGAGAGCCCGATGCGGGACTCAATCCCAGGACCCTGGGATCATGACCTGAGCCGAAAGCAGAGGCTTTAACCCACTGAGCCACCCAGGTTCCCTTGACTATTGAATTCTTTAGTGGGCTCTTAAATTTTGCAACTGAGGCAAGTGCCTTGCTCACCTCCCCCTAGTCCCACCCCTGGTGGTGATAGAATGCTGGTGGGAGATGGGGAGTGGGGGTGGGGAGAACAGTGGCCTGGAGTGTCTCAACAACTCTGCATGAAGTTTTCCATTCTGGCTGCTGCCTCCTGGCCATAAGATTATGCCTTGAGATTGGACAAAATGGCGTATTTTACATGTACTAGATCAGTGATCTAGAAGCTGATGGGGTGAGAGAGGACTTTTGGGAATGTGGGGAGACATTTCTGATCATCACGACTCAGGGAGGTGATAGTGACAACTGGTGGGTAGAGGGGATGCTGCTAAACTCATTCCAATCCACAGGACACCCTCCAGCCCCCAACAAAGAACTACTTTACTGCAAGTAATAATAGCAGGAAGGTTGAGAACCTTGATCTAGAGCCACATCATAGAAAATGAGCATAACATTTTAAAGATGTGAAGGAGAGGGAGATTAAAGATGCAAAAGAGAGGGAAAAGGAAGAGGACAGGGAGAGAAAGGAAGAAAGTGAAGGAGAGAGAGAGAGAGAGACAGAGAGTCAGACAAAGACTGAGACAGAGAATCAGAGAGAGACAAGGGTTTCAAACCAAAAAGACTTAGAAATCCCAGTTCTCCTACTTGCAAACTTGGCAAGTTGCCTTCCCTCTCTGAATCTCGTTTCCTCATCTGTGAAGTAAGGACCAGCACACCTTCTCATGGAATGAGGTGAAGACGAGCATTCAGGGATGTGATGCATAGAGAGGACTTGGTCGAGATAAGTGAGTGCTCAGGAGGGCAGAGGCTCCCTTGGCCTCCTACCTCTTCCCCACATGGTCTCCCAGCTCCCTGGGATTCCCCCCCTCATTAGCTGGGATATTGACCAGGGGAAGGCTGCTCCTGGGGTTAAGGAGTGTTGTTCAGACTAGGACACTATAGGGGCAGTAATAATGGCTAGACAACAGTCAGCTGGGGTACTCTTGAGCACATCAGGGTGTCTGGATACCTACATGGGAAGAGAGCCCTGGAACATAGGTCTCCATAGTCCCAAAAAGACAGCAGTTCTCAAGGGTGAGAGGACTGAGCAAAACTCTTCTTATCAGCTCCTCTGTGCTCCCCCTGCAGCAGGGGGCAATCATCCTTGCCTCTTCCAGCTTCCCCAGAAGCCCAGCATAAGAGCCTTGACCCAGCCTCCTCTGGGGCCCAACAGCCAGAAGCACTGAGAGTGGAGGCCTGAGATTCCCGGAGGTGAGTGCTTGACCCACTTGGAAGCCCATCCTCAGGACCACAGTGGCCACCATCCCTTCCCCCTCGTTTCTCAGTATGAATGATAGTGGCCCTGACTCAGAGCCGGCCCATTCTCGCAGGGGCAAGGGTCTGAGCTAAGGGCCGTCTGGGGGAGCAGGGATGGGGCTTTTTAGGAAAAAGGGACTTTTGCACCTGAGCTGACATCCCACGTCCTTTTCCTAATTCTCCAGTTCAGTGCCTGTTCCCTGGGGAGAAAAGAGTGCTCTAACCAATCTTTGCCCCTAATCAACTGGTTAAACAAGGATTTTGTCCCCTGTCTGCCAGGGGCTGTGCAGACACACAAGACACCCACAAGGAGGGAAGGGGAGCTGTGTCCCTGTCCCAAGCCTGAGTGGAAATGAAAGGCCCCCTGCTCCTGCCCCTTCTCCTGCTGGGGACAGTTGCTGCTCTCCATCTGGGTAGGCCTCCCCTTCCCGTCTCACCAATCTTTCTTTTTTCTCCTCTTTCTTGCAGGTATTTTGCCTCACAGAGCCAGGGCCACAGCTGCCCCCCCTTCGGATGACCCAGCCCATCTCTGATCAGATTTCTCCTGGACTCGGAACCGTGACCCAAACTTTCTGCCAGGGTTACTTCACAGGAAAACCCCACCACCTGTGAAGATGAAGGGCTTCTCAGAGGTACCTCCTCCCCGAATACACACCTGTGATGTCAGCCAGAAGTCAGGATCTCACCCACTTGTGTCTACGACCCCAGTGTTCTCACCTCACCCCATGCTAAGGAGATCCTTCCAGGATTGGCTACAGGTGGTGGCTCTAAGAAAGCTTGTGTGGGCCTTCAGAGCTGTCCATGGTCCTGGAAGAAGGGAGACCCCTGTGCTGATTTTAGGTAACCCCTTCTTCCCAGAGAATAATGCTCCCAATCTGGACAGCTGGGAGACACAGGCAGACCTGAGTCAGCATCTGGAATGTGTAGGGAGCAGGAGGGAGACTGCCTTGACCCAGAAGGTGATTCAGTCAGAAGGAGAGGAGACCAAGCCTTCCGGCTATCAGGACACATTTGAGGGTGAGGAGGCGATGGATTCCAACCCAGCTGCCCTAGACAAGGACTTTCAGTGCCCCAAGGAAGTGGACAAGGTTTAAACTCCAGGCAGTCCTGGGTGCAAGCCTTGTTGCTTCCTGTTGGTGCAGAACCTTGAGAAATTTGTAAACGCTCAGGGAAGTGGCAGAGAGGCTATGGTGGAGGACTGGAGGTGAGGAGATCAGATTCAACCTTCTCTTCCCTTTGAGATTAGTGGTTCTTAAAGCCTAGTGTGTGTCAGGATCTCCTGGAGGTCTCATTAAAATACATTTCTGGCTTTGCAAATCTCGGGTGGGGCTTGAGAGTTTGCATGTATAACAATTTCCAGGTAACGATGGTGTTGTTGGTCTGGGGCCTGCACTTTAAGAACCACTGTCTGCACGAGTGGCTTTGGTATTTGATATACCTGTGTTCAGTCCCAGCTCTGCCTGACATTGGCTCTGTTGCTGGGCTGGTCAGCTCACCTTTTGGGGCTTCAGAGTCTTTGTTTGTCAAGTGGAAATATATAGTACCATCTTGTTAGGGATGTGGTTGAGGATTAAATGAGATAATACATGGAAGTATTTGGAATAGTCCCTGGGTCATTAAAACTCTCAATCAATGGTAGTTTTGATTATTCTGAGTATTACTAGTTTTTGCAAAAAGTTCCTGACCAAGGGACACCAGATGGGATTGAGAAGGGCAAGTAGGTCATGGATTTCTGACCTGCAAAGAGATGAGAAGCTTTCTCCTGGAGACTCAGAGACTTGAGAAAAACCGGCGAATTCTCTACCCTACATTTTCTTCTTTCTGCTGAATGTCTGCAGAAGGTGCTCGTCTCCATACACAACTCCAACTCAGATCATCACGTCCTGTGCATGGCCAGAGGGGTCAATGAAGGCCAGGCCTGGATCGGAGGCATGCTCGAGGGCTGGGTAGGTGAGGCACCAACCTCCCTGGGGACAGGAAGTTCTCTTTGATTGTCTCCAGGGACCTCCTGCTGGCATCTAGCCGCATCTCAGCCCTTGAGGCCAGCCTCAAGCAGTGGGCAGTGTGGCACTGGAGCTAGCTTGGACTGGGTCTGGGGGACCGATGATTTTGGGCATCTCATCCCAGCTCCACGCTCACGGACTTCATGCCTGTAGCTTGAAATCTGCCCCAGTGGAGGTATGCACACCAAGGAAATGGGCAATTGTAAATCAGGGCTCTTCCTGTTCTCTGTGTTCTCCCCTTCCCCTGGAGCTGGCCGTTGAACATTTCCTGCTGCATCACTGGAGTCAGGAGATAGGCTCCATGCCCCGCTTAGTCACCTACTAGCTGAATGACTTCCTTGGAGTCTCAGTTTCTTCATCTCTAAAATGGAGCCCCTCTCTCAAGGCAGCTCTCGGATTGTGGATGAGTAAATGCCATGAAATGCGCTACTCGAGTGTGGTCCTTGGCCAGCAGCATTGGCAAACTGGGTAGCTTGTCAGAAGTGCCCAATCGTGGGCCCCACCCCAGAGCTCCTGAACTGGAATCTGCATTTTAACAAGAATGCCAGGAGGGCATATGCACCATGAAGATGGAGAAGCGTGTTCTGTGTGATGGGGGAGTGCTGGCCGCTCTTGCATCGGCATTGCCCGTAAACTCTCGGGCATGGGTCTCTTGTAGCTCTGGCTCCTCACTGGGTGGGTGGCGAGAGGGGAAAGGAGCACTCAGTGGGCCCTCTCTGGGGCCCCTGGGTCTGTCTCCCTGGACCTCTGCCCTATGACCCAGCCTATCACTTCTTTAGTTCCCGTGCCGGAGATTTCAATGGACTGATGGGAGACGCTGGAATTTTGGATACTGGGTCTCAGGGCAGCCTGTGAATGGGGAAGGCAACTATGTAGCCCTATGGGCCAGAGGTGAGGGGGACTGGGACCCGGGCAAGGGAAAGCAGTGGTGAGGTACACTCTCACACTGTTCCTTTGAGTTCTCTGAACATACCTCTCCAAACTCACACCTTCCCCTGGCTGGAGAAGCCACATCCTCTGTGAGGAGGGCTGAAATGTAGGGATCCCTCAAAGCAAAACCAGGTGATGGGGTACCCTGTATGGGAGATAGATGGGGGCTCTCCAGCCTCACCGACCGCACTAGGCTTGGGGCTGGGGGGCTGCTACCCTTCCTCTGATATGAGGGCCATGAGGAGTGACTGATGCGATGGAGGAGAGGAGCAGATGTGAATGTAAGGTATGGATGAAGAACGAAGGATTGCTGTGGGAATTAGGGCTGGCTGACGGGTAATTCGCCAGCTTTGAGCAGCATGGAAGCCAGATGTGAGGGAGCTAGCTCCAAGGCTAAGACCATCTGTGCTGGAGTAAGCCTGCCGCCATCCACATCCAGCTCTGCCTCTTGCAGGCTGAGACCCAGGCAAGTTACTACCTCCACTAAGCCTCACTTTGCCCGTCTGTGAAATGGGGATGATGATAACATCTATCTTTTGGGGGCATTGTGACGATCACGTGCAATAGGCATACTTTAACCAGCTAATTCATGAAGCTCTTAACACACTGCCTCCCTCCTCCCCTGGGAAGAGCTGGGTGCACCTTAGCTAGAAGGGGCACGTGGGAAGCACGCTGACAGCCCTGGTCCCAGCCAGCCAGCCAAGGAGGGAAGGAGGGCCACTCGCCACACAGGCAACCGCTGACGTCACCATGCTTTCCACTGCTGGCAGCTGACTTCATGTGAAAGGCATCGGCCCTTCGTCCGCTCCTTCTAAACCTGAGGTGTGGAGCCCCTGCCTCGGAGCCCCCTCCCTTCAGACCTCCCCTGGCAGTCCCTGGACCCCTCCAGGCTCTGTCCCCCAGCCTCTCCTGGCCAAAAACCCAGACTTCCCACAGCATTTCCCAACTCCATCTCATTGCACACATTGGAGGATTGCCAGGGGAGCCTCAGGCTGGGCGGGGAAGCTCAGCGGGAGCAGCCGGGCACCCAGTGGGCTGGTGGGCTCCCCATGGGCCTTCCCTGCCCAGCCTCCTCCACTTCCACCACCGGAGGACTGCCTCATTGGTGCGCAGTGGGACACTGGCCCTCTTGCTTTGTTCGGCTCCCATATGGGGTGCAAGATGGTGGGGGGGAGCATGGAAGGGCTTTCCAACGTGGAGGGGACTGCACCCATTCAAGAACTGCTGTGCGCATGGTGTGTACTGAGATCCCACCTGGGAAATCACGTGGGAGGGAGGAAGTCCCTTCCTCTAGGGCAGCTGGTTCCTCTAGCTCTGGGTCTTCCTGGTCTCTCAGATACTGGCCCCTGTTTTCTATTCTCCCAGCCCCTTGTGGGCGAGTTTAAAGTCCCTGGCTCCTGAGATGGGTCCTCCACTCCTTTCTGAGGTGTGTCCCCCACCCCAATCCCTTCTTTTCCCCCATCCCCAGCTGACCTCCCTAGAGAGAACAGAGTCTCAGATGGGAGCTGCCTTCCACTGGGAGGGCCTTGGGGCAAAAATTACAGCATCAGGTAGCAGTGAGGCTCCCATCCCTATTCTAGAGCCCCTTCCCCTCATCTCACTGTCCCTGAGGATGGAGAACGCTGCTCCCTCTCTTTTTTCCAGGCAGGATGCTGGGGTTGATAACCAGGGAGCTCGGGCCTGAGCTGGGTATCAGGAGGGCAGAGAGCCCTGCGTTGTTGGGGGGTGGGGCGGGGATGCAGAGGGAGGGAGATTAAGGCACAGAGCTAGCTAGCTACGTGATCTACTGACATATTTCCCAAGGGTGTAGTTCCACACGGGGTGCAGGGAGAGTGTAAAAGTGTGTTTGTAAGTACACACGTACATGTGTGTATATGCATCTTGGTATGTACAAGAGTCAATCCTTGTATGCTTGTGTCTATCCCTGCACATGGGAGTCTCTATCTGTAAATATGCAAAACTGTACGAGTCCATGTGTCTCTGTGTGCTGAGCACACCTTAAACACCTCTGTGTATTTATGGATACACCTGGATGTTGTGTACACCCATATAGCTTTGCCCCCCAACTCTCCTGGATCTGTGTGTGCCTGTATATGTGTGTACCAGTGGGTTTGTGAGTGTGCGTATGTGTGTGTGTGTGGCATACACGCGTATAGGTCTACGTCTGTGTGTGCATCGGTCCAGGCGTGTGATGGGATGCAGAGTTTCAGGAACAAAAAGAACAATATTCTCAGATGGGCTTTGCTGCTAAAGGGGCCAGAGTCAATGGAACAGGACAGGAATGGGGACCCCCAGGGGGAGGAGGTGGTGAAAAAGCAGGAAACGAGTCCCCTGAACGTGAGCAGGCCCCTGGCAGCAGGATGACAGGCGTGGGCACTGCAGTGACTGTCACCAGTGCTGGGCCCAGGGACTGCCTCTAGGTACAGAGGCCTCTCCTCAGGAGAGGGGTCTGTCCGTCTGCCTTGGTTGGACACTGAGCCAGGAAGCCCCTAATCACAGCATGTTGGTCTTCCAGGGACAAAAAAAGAGGGCTGCCTGGAGGTCAGACCCCCCCACCCCGTCCCTTCCTTGCATACTTTATCAAGCTAATTCTTGACGTTCTGCTTCTAGAAGAACAGTGAAATCGGCTGTGGGTAGGGGGAGGAGGGTTGGTAAAGGAAGATCTGAAGAGGGAGCTCTGGGACCAGTATTTTGGCTTTTATCAGCCTCCCCTTCTCTCCTGGATGGGGAATGAGCTGCAGCCGACACCAGTAGCCCATGTGGATCGAGGCAGTATAGACCGTAGCCCAGTATCTAGCCCGCCGACACAGGAGATAGAGGGAGGGGGGGAAGAATGGGGCCCAGACCCCTCCAGACTGAGGCTCCCTGGAGGCAGGACGAGGGAGATAAGCTATCTCTCAAGTGTGCAGCACGTCAGTTACTGCACATGAACTTCAACCATTAGGCATTTATATCTTTGGCTGTTCAAGGCCTTTCAGTCTTGAATAGCCCTTGATTAAAAGGCGATACTCTTGGGAGAAAAAACTCCGGATGGTGTTATCTATGCAAACCTCTGGGAAGTTGATGGGTCGCTTGTGGAGAACAAAGTTTTGTGAGAAGGAACACACAAGGGAAGGGTGTGTGTAACTGTCTGTGGCTCTGGGCTGGAGGGGTTGTGGGCAAGAGGGGGATAATGTGGCAGAGGGTGCTGTGTGCACTGTTTCCTCTTCCTGAGGACCCAGGAGGACAGTTTCCCAGTCTTCCTTGTGGCTGCAGCCTGGCCAGTGCGGTGGGGTTGCACGTGCCGTAAGCTCTTCGGGGCCTGACCTTTCCCGGGTCTGCAAGCCTCGCGTCCCCCTTTCCCTGCCCTGTAACCTGGCCTCCATGTGTCTCAGATGGCACAGCCACCAGGTGGAGGGAAGGGGCCATCTGACCCACTCTGTGATATGAAACCTTGAGGTTCTGCAAATTTCTCGGTACTGCTGCCTAGACACTTGGTTTAGCTCAACACATACAGAAAAGAAGGGGCCCACGGGTGCCCTGGTTTTTCTCAGACAGCTGTGGCCTAGAAGTCAAGATTGTAGACTCTGGAGCCATAAAGCTTGGGGCTGGAGGCCCAGCTCTGCCGGCTCAGTCTCTTCCCCTTACCAAGCCTCAGTCCCCTGCTATTAAAGGAGGGTCACAGTAGGCGACCCATGTCGCGCACCCCGCCCAATGCGCAGCCGTGGTGTTATCTCTAAATGTTAGCTTTTATGCTGAGTTACAGACACAATGACTGCTAGGAGTGAGTATGCGCTCCAGTTCAAACTTCCACGGACTCCAGATTTCTTTTTCTATCCAGTAGGATTAGTGACAAGCCCCAGCAACCCCAGCAGGGTTGGCGTGTGGTTGCACTGGTGACCGTGCCGAGTCTGCCGCGCTGAGGCAGGGCCCAGCCAATCCGGCACCCGGAGGCTGTGGCTCAGGTTCCTGTGGCTTGCACGGCAGGCTCGCTGTCCGGAGTTCACACACGTGCTGGGGGGCCAGGCGGAGTGGCTGCCGCACTCGCGGGAGGACCACACCCGTCCGGAGGAAGAGGACACGGTTGCCTTGGTCTCCTCTGCAGGGAACATGCCTGCGATTCCTGCTGGGATGCCTGTGGGTCTCCCGGGTGCAGAACGCGGCCTCCACTGATGTCTCTGCTGGTCAGATCTCTGGACATTGCCTGGTGCCCGAGGACACCCCTGGGGAGGTGTGATCCCACCAGCCTGAGGATGCGGTGGGGGCAAAGGCTGAGCGGGGAAGGGGTGATGGGCCTCCCGTGATGGAATCTGACCCCTTCTTCCCCGGAGCGGGGAATCACTGGGGTCAGGCCTTTGCAAGTGCTCACTGCTCCCAAACTAGCCCCTTCCAAATGACTCCCAAAGCTGCCCCTGCCCCTCCCCGCCATCTCCCTGCACCTTCTGCAGAGGGAGCAGCCCTCCATCTACTGGCAAATCCTTGCAGCTCAGGCCACATGGTCATGCCCACACTCCAACTTTTCCAGAGGTGATGGACTGTGGGGCTAATGAAACTCGTCCTTCAGGGCCGCCCTCATGCATGAGCCCCTTCTAATACCTAATTTGGTATTATTTTGAGATGATGCCCCAAATTGTATATGCTTCAGGCTTCCGAAGACCTGGGTCTGCTCCTGAGCTCTGCCTCTCACAGGGGGAGAGCCCAGCAAGGGGACGGGGCGCCAGGCTGACAGAGGTGTGAGTGGACTAGAGGATCCCCCAGTGGCCTCTCTGGCCCCTTGTTCTTGCCAGGATACCAGGGTTCTCGTTTGGCCACTAACTGTGTGACCCAAGTCATTTCCCCTCTCTGGCCTCAGTTTGCTCATCTGTAAACAGGGGAGGGGGACAAGAGAGGTTCTAGCCTTTGAAGGCTGACCACCCATTAGGACCCTGTAGGGGGGTGGCCTGGCTGGCCAGCTGCTCACAGGGCCTCGGGCCTCACTGGAGCCGGTTCACCAGCGTCATAAAGGAGCACGGCCAGCTGAGACAAGGGCCTGGGTCTGGGAATCATGCCCCACCCTAGGGTGGAGCCTAATTCCACTGCTGGGGGCGGGTGCCCAGATGTGTGGGAGAATGTGGGGGTCCCAGAGAGAGACCCCTGGCTGGGTACAGAGCTAAGTCATGCCTCCTGTTTCCTTCTGAACTGGGGATCCACCCACGTCAGATCCACCCGCATCACTGTCCAACTGGTCTTCCCTACACCGGGGCCTGAGTTCCTGCTGAAAGCATGGGGCTCACTCTTCATTAAGCGAAACCTAATCCTGGTCACCATGGGGGAGGCTGAAGCAGCAAGGGGCGGACACCCCCTGGGAGTTCACCCTTCTCTTGTGATGGAGTTAGATCTAGGTTCAAATCCCGGTCCTCTTGCTTCTTGGCTGTGTGGCCTTGGGCAAATGACTCAGTCTCTCCGGGCCTCAGTGTATCTTCAAAACAGGGAAACTAATAACTACCTCATAGGATTACTCTAAGGGTTAAATGAGATAATGCGTGTGTGACGCTGCCTGGCATTTGGCCACGCCTTGTGGCCACTGGCTATTACTATTACGCTCTCTACTCTTCAGAAGGGGGACGACTCAGGGGCTGCTGCCCCGGGGGTCGTGGGAGGCAGACAGGGGCAAGGCAAGGGGTGAAGGGAGATGGAGGTCTTAGCAGGGGGCCCTCCCTGTCTGCCAGAACACCGGGAGGCCCAGACACCTGGGTCCAGCCTGGCTTCCTGAGGTGAGCAGCAGAAATGAGAGCCCCTCCCCTTCCCATCCCTCCTCGCCCAGGTGGGGTGCCCTATCGGGAGGCCTGGAGCCCATGGGTGAGCTTGGGGCCCTGGCAGAGGCCTTAGTGGCCAATGGAGTAGGCCCCCGAATCTGTGGACTGCTTCTCCTCGGTGCCCTGGTCGCTGGAGCTCTCTGGGGGGGCCGAGGCAGTGACCTTCAGCGTCGTCTCGTCCACCTGCAGGCGGAAGGGCTGGTGTTACCGTGCTACAACTGTGGGCAAGACGCCCCCTGCCACGGGACTCAGCTTGGCAGACGTGGCAGTGGAGGCTCAGGGTCCCATTATCAGGGAGCTCCAGCAAGACGGTGTGATCCCAACAGTCTGAACAACCACGAACCTCATGGGCCAACCGAAACCTGAGCTAACCCACGGCAGAATTTGCCCTGCCCCAGAAATGGAGAGGGGACAGTGAGTGGATCGGGCCGTCAGCAGTGGTGACCCACAGACCGCCCCGAGGGCTCATTCTTGGCCAACTCCCTCTCTTCGGGACCCCCAATTTGCGCTGAGACCTCATGAACCCCCTTAAGAAGCCCCCAGAAGGGGGAGCCACCGAGAGTCCCTGGGGTCTAGGGGTGCCCACCTAGTCCCTGCCCTGTCCCTCTACCTCTCACGCGCCCCCCCCACACCTCTCCCCTCCAGCTCACCTCCTCAAACTTCTTGGCTTTGTACTGGTCTGCCCCCTTGAGGAAGTTGAGCAGGATGATGTCACAGAGGACAGTCCCCTGGAGGAGAGGCAGGGCTGGCTCAGGGCGGCAGGAAGCAGCAGGCTCTAGCGGCCACCGAGCGGCTGGGCAGTGGGGAGGACTGCCCTCAGGCAGACAGCAGGCCAAGGGTGGGCGAGTCCTCCAAAGACACCTGACTGATGTTTCCACTTGGAAAAACGTCCCGGGGCTTTGCAGGATGCCTTCATCACCCACCTCTCAGCTCTTGGCCGTGATCACAGACCAAGAGGCAGAGAGAGGACTTGGTGGGAGAAGCAGAGGGTGAGGGGGTAGAAGTCCCCGGGAGCAGGGTTCGGTTCCTTTGGTCTGTGGAACCCTGGAGTCTCCTCCTGCACCTTCATGGTGAGGGAGCAGGAACTTGGTACCAGGTGGAGACTCCCGCAGTCAGGGAGGCTGCTGCGGGAGGTAGTGAGCTCCCTGTGACTGGAGGTGTTCCAGCAGGGAGGCGATGAGGGAGACTGAGGCACCTGGCCAGAGGTCGGACTTTCCATTCTAGGCAGAAGCAGGGCATCCTACCTGGGCCACTCCCCCACCCCGACCCCCAGCTGGAGCCCCACCTTGACGGGCCTCCTGTCTGAGGCTGAAGGGGCTGAACTCACCACTCCCACGGAGGTGAAGGCAGCCACAGAGCTGATGATGGTGGGGATGATGTTAAACTTGCCAGCCTGCAAGCGGAAAGACCAAGGTGTGTGGGCAGAGAGCCCAGCATGAGGTCCTGAGGCTTGAGGCTGAAGGAGGACTCCCAGCCGGAGAGATGGTGGAGCGGAGGGCTCTTGGTCGACCAGGAGGCCCCAACCCTCGACCGTAGCAGTGAAGAGACTACAGATGTGACTCACGGAGGCTCTCAGAGCTGGTCAGTGGCAGGACCTTGCCCCCCACCCTCCCCCGGGAGGAGGGTCTTGAGGGCCCAAGACTGGTCTGGGTTTCCTTCCCTGTCCTCCCCCCATCTACCCGGCCCAAGGACTCACATTCCCATACACCAGCACGTCAAAGCGGATGCCGAAAGCCTTGAGGAGTGTGCGGTACTCACTGCCATTCTCCATCTTGTAGTACTTGGCAAACCTGGAAACCAGAGGTGGAAGGTGGGTCCCACCGTGGGCTCCTCCCTGAAGCTTCGGGGTCCTCTGGAGCCTACAGCTCTCACTCACTGAGCATCTTACCAGTGGTTTGCTGGACACCAGCCACGGTCCTCCCTGTGTGGTTAGCTGACCCTCTGCACAGCCAAGGCAGCTTCCCAGCCCCGCCTGCATCTCGGTGCATGGGGCCCAGGACTCTGCCTTTTAGTAATTTCCCTAGATGTTTCCAGTGTGTGCAAAAGTCTGAGTCTTGCTGGACTCCAGGCTTCTTCGGTTTTATTTGTTTGGTTATCCCTGGGCTTAACTCACTGCAGATGCTCCCCTCCCCGCAGGCTTCTCAGCCTACTTGGGTTCAAAGCCTGGCTCTGCCACTTACCAGTTGTGCAACCCTGGGCCAGTAACTTAACCTCTCTGAGATTCAGTTTCCACTTTTATGATTGGGAATAATATGGAAGTCCTGCTTCACAGGGGTGCTGTGAGAATTGAGTGAAAGCACATGCCCCAG
The DNA here is from genome assembly GCF_963455335.1 of Martes martes. NCBI lineage: Eukaryota > Metazoa > Chordata > Mammalia > Carnivora > Mustelidae > Martes > Martes martes. Next base: position 13,072,119 of record NC_137898.1, read on the forward strand.
GGGTCTAGAACAGTGCCTGGAACACAGTGAGCACCCAGGGAATGCTTGCTGCTGTTGGCTGTTATTATTGCTGAAGAAATACATTTATAGAGCGGTTTTTCAAAGCCTTGTGGGATAGGGATGTGATTGCTTTATTTTTCAAGTAAGGCTCTGAGGAGGTTAAGAGACTAGTCCAGGGTCACCCAGTGGCTGAGACTAAAGCTAGAGTTGCCCGAGATTATATCCTCTACCCCTTCTCTGCCTGGGCTGCTGGGTGCCAGAAACCGTGCAGGTGACGGGTAAGGATGATCATCTTCAAAGTGGGGGCATGAGCACCTCACTCTGAAGATGCCCGGGGAAGGGGTGGGGAAGGGACTGCCTGTGGCTTCACAAGCACTAAGAGTGCAAATGGTGCTGTCTGAAGCCCCCTACGGCCCTGCCCATCATAGGCAAAACTCTAGACTAATCAGCAAAGTGTAATGTCTTGGGACTACAATGGACCTGCAGCAGCGACACGGCTCCTGACGCCAGGATCCCAGAAGCACGGCAAGGGTTAAGTGAGATGATGGGGTGAAGGGGCTCAGAAAGCCCCATAACTCTGTGGGGGTTGACATGGCTCTTATTTGGTGCCAGCTGTCTCCCCTTCAGTGTTTCTGATGATGCCCAGATTCCCAGGCCTCTCCCACAGAGAGAGGAGTCTCCTTCCCCGCAGGTGTCCATGACTGTGACAGCCCTCCCAGGGCTATTTGCATTCGGGCAGGGAGAGGGAGATGCTCAGCTCAAGGGCACAGACAGCAGAGGGGTCACAGCATGGGAGCAAGGTCATTTTGGAGGAGAGTCATCGAAACGCATACAATGTCAGCCACTGTCTGCTCTGGCTGAGCAGAACTCTGCAGCCAGGAAGAAAGGAGTCGAAACCCTGGTCCCACCCCTTTCATGTGACTCGGAACAGTATCACTGTTCATGTCTATGACATGGTGGTGCTCATGCACCCCTCCATGGGTCTGTTAGTGAGAGGGCTAAACACCAAGCCCCACTCTTTAAGACAGGCACTGTCGCAATCCTGGTGTTCTGGCTGTCCCTCCACACCCATTCTCTGCCCGCCCTTCTCCGCAGGGCCTGGGAGCCTGGTCTGCAGACCCTGCCTCCATCAAGCTCCCTGCCCTCTGGTTCCCGGTGGGCTCCGCAGTGGGAGGCATCCACAGGCCATCACAGGGCCAGAACGGAAGAAGAGTTTAACTGGGTCAGGAGGGAGTCCGGGCTGCCTGTGCCTGGGCATGGCTGGAGCCTGTGTGCCCACATGGTGCTCCTGCTGTCCTGGGCTGAAGAGTAAGCCTGAAAGCTCGTCAGTGAGGGAAAGTGTCCCCCGGGGAGCCTGACCTGGGAAGGTGTGTCCTGTAGACTTTGCAGCCAAAGTGGAGGCAGAGAAGGCAGGATGATCTTCTTGAGACGGAGTCCCAGAGTAAAAACGGGCCCCAGGAAGGAGACCAAAGGAAGCCCAACTACCTAAGCCAAAGAACCGAAGAGCTGGAGGACAAGGGGAGAGGTGAGGGGCTGGGCCGACTTTAAAGCCGTGGTAGGTTGTGGTCTGGGTGGCAGCAGCAGAGGGATTCCCAGACCCAGCAGAATGGAGTGGGTCGGGCTGCACCAGCAGGGGGACCCATTCTACAGGTGGGGAGAGGGAGGAGAAGGTAACTGGCCGGAGCTGGATTCCAGGCTCTGCTCTTAACCCTGAACGTGCTGCCTCTGAGCTCCGGGTGGCTGGGAAGGAGCCAGATCTCCAAGCCCTTCTGTATTCTGTGTTCTGTTCACGTCACTGGAGAACTCAGGTTCCCTGTCTGGGAGATGTGGCACCCGATGTCCTCGGGGACCGGGAGGGTCGGGGGGTGGTGGTGAGACTGTCACAGGTGTTTGGGGCAGGGCAGGGGCTAGGACTGTGCTCCCGAAGTCTGCATTCCAGCCTGGGGCTGCAGCCATGAAGAATGCTCTCACATCGACTCAGAGAACAAAAAGTCAGCACCCTGGGCGCTGCGTTCAAAGCGAAGGCTGGCTAAATTTATCTTGGGGAGGAATGTGAAGGAACAGGGAGAAAAACCAAAGCGGACTTGGTTTTTCTCCAGCACCTGCCTTCCAAGAGGCAATAAGTATGATAAGATCATTATCTCACCAACCACCCACCCTCACAGGAGGGTTGGCAGGGACTGGTTCTCCTGGGAAGGAGGGAGGAGGAAGAACAGTGCTCAGGGAGGGAAGGCGCACACTGAGCACCTACTATGTGCCCAGCACTGTACCAAGTGCTTTTTACACTTACCATCTCTTCCCATTCCACAGATGAGGAACCAGGATAACACAGATTAAGCAATTTGTCTAAGGTCTGCAAACCCAACAGTCAGTACTGAACCTGGGATTCAAATTCAGGGAGTCCAGTGTCAGAGTTCACACTGTGAGCCAGCATTCTAGACTGTTTTTTTTTTTGCCTGATTTCTGTTAGGTCGTGGCTGATTTCTTTCAGTTCTCCAGCTGGGAGCCCTTTTGGATTGGCAAGGCGGGTCTCGACGCCTAGTGTCCTTGGCTCAGAGGAGAACATTAGAGCCATGGAGTGTGGGAAGGATCCCCTGAAAAGGGCATGGGCGGAAGGACACCCTGGCCAGCCCTGACTTCTAAATCCCCCGATTCCTACCTCTCCAGCTTGGTTTTCTTGGCTGAGAAACGTGGTTGGTGAGAACGACACCACCGACACCCAGCCCGACCCAGTCCCCCTTCCCTGCCTTTTGACAAGAAGTGCCTGCCACACCACACCGCCTGCTTTCTCGGGTTTCCTGAACACACCCTGTGGACACGGACTTCTTGCCTGGGCCCATGCTGTTCCCCTCTCCTTCCCTTCCTGCCTTGCAAACTCCTACTCATCCACCAGGGCCCAGCGGGTACTCAGAGCACACCTACCCTATGCCAGGCACTGTGCTAGGCCCCACTGACACCTTGGCCAGGTCTGCTCTCATCCGAGGGAGAGAAATATTAATAACAAGACACCCCCATAATAGCTAAAGTCTGACGTCAGGGCCGGAGAGGACAGAGCACCGTTCGAAGAGCACATGTACTGACGACCATCTGACCGAGGCTGTGAGTCAGGAAGCCTTCCTGTAAAGCGCCGTTGGAACCGAGGCCTGAGGGATGGAGGGTTGAAAGGTGAGGAGGCCAGAGGTGGGGGCCGCTTTCCAGGCTGCGGGGCCCACGAGCCCTATCCTGGGAAAGGACATGGTGTCCCTGAAGAAGCTGCAAGAGCTTGGTGGGCTGGAAGACAGGGACGGGTGGACAAGGCTGGTCCACCTGCTCGGGGCGGTAGAGCCACTGCCTGCATCGCGTCCCAGTTCCACATTCCGTGACCTCATGCCTGTAGCTTGAAATTGACCTGGGGGATGTATTTACACCACAGAAATGGGCAAACACGGTGAATCAGGTGCTTCCTTTGTTTCCTTTTTCTCCAGAGCCCTTTATCAGTGTGGGCCCGTGTTACCTTTCCTGCCCCTGCGGAAGCCCGTGTTACCTTTCCTGCCCCTGCGGGGCCCAGGCCTCTTGCTCGGTACCTGCAGCAGACTGCACTCTACAGTTTGCACCACTGACTGTGCGCCAGATCTCACTGCCTTTGCCCGAGGGCCTCCCTGGGGGCAGTAACGGGCAGGGTAACCGCTTTCTGAAGGCAGCAGTGGATTCCTGACATCTCCCAGAAAGAGTTTAGCACCAACATCGGCCTCCGGGCTTCCTCCTTCTCTAAATTCTCCCATTCTTCAGGTGGAGCCCTTGTAAGGTGGAAGCATCAGGCAGAAAACATTCAGATCGGGCAGGTGGCTGGATGGGATCTGGGGAGGGGAATTGGGGCAGGCAGAGCAGAGAGATAATCTGCGGGCCACGCTTACCCCATGCTGAGCGCTAGGCTGGAGGCTCGCACACCTGTTCCTTCAGTCAGGCCTCACATCGACCGCTCGGTGGTGCAGCTGTTGGTGGAGGGGCTTTGGAATGAGACAGTCCTGGGGCTTGAACCGTGGCTCCGAATTAGCTCATGGAAGCCGAGGGAAAGTCCTTCGTCTGCCTGAGCCTCAGTCTCCCCAGATGTGAAATGGGGGTACTAGCGAGAGTGGCGGGCTTATGACGGAGGATTCCATGAGCTGCTGGCTGTGAAGCTCAGAGCTTTTGGTGCATGTCATATGGTGTTCCTCAGGCTGGAGAGAAGCCCTGGCTGGTGGCTCTAAAGGCTCCTGGACCTGCCAGCGGCCTAGGTGGGATCTGAACGTCAATGCTCACCCCTGCCACTCTCCCGAGAGATGAGCCAGAAGGAGACTTGAGGGCGGCCTCCGTGAGCAGGCGAGAGCTGATGCCTGGGAAAACAGCTGAGCTGCCGCGGGCTGGGCTGCCGGCAGCGGTGGAAGGAAGCCAGACAGCCCCTGGTGTGCCCACCACTCTCCACGGCTGACCTGCCTCCCTTCCTCTCTGGTTAATGGGGGCCTTGGGGAATGCGGGCACTGGAGGAGCCCGAGGGCGGGAAGATGGTGGGTATGCGGCCCACTGTGTCTCCTGTCAGGGACCCCAGCTCTCGGCCGGGCTCCCATTCCTCCTGCTGGGGCTGCGGGACTGGGGGTGTCTTCCTGCTCCGTTAGGCTCTGAGTGTCTCAGCTCCCTTGTTGGGTGAGTTGCTTCACAAACCCCCGCGGAGAGAAGGGCACGCCCATGGGGACCCTCCCAGAGACACCTGTGCTGAGACCAGACAGGACAAGCCCAACACAGCCCAGAATCCAACAAGCGGAAGCCTGACAAGGCTGAGACACTTGTGTTTGCGTGTGTGTGTGTGCACACGCGCGCGCGCATGCGCACACACGTGTTCTTTGGGCCCCTGAGCAGCAACAGATAAAGAATGAGGAAGTACAAACATCAATTACCGTAATAAATCACTTGTCAGATGTGCTTGCGCCCGGGCAGTGTGGAAGCTACGTTAGGACATGACAGGTCTATAAATAAGAGCGCACGCGTCAGCGGCCGTTGTCAGCGCCTTCCCCAGACAACCACATGCACTCATTCAGACTTTCAGAGCTCGAAGGGAACTTATCACCTCGAAACAGCCCATTTCACAGAGGAGGAAACTGAGGCCCACGGAGGGGCTGAGAGTTGCTGAAAATCACACTGAGCATGTGCGGCAAGGCCTGAGACGCAGCCTCTGCCCCGCAGCCTGGGCTCTCTCTGCTTCACTTTTGCTTCATCTTAAGATGAATAATAAATTTTTCTCGGCTTGCTCCAGCACGAAATGTTTTTCGTATAAATATTTTGTTCTTGGGTCCAGGTTTATCATTTCCACGTGGTCATAGGAACTGTTCTCCATCGTGTTTGAATCAGCCACAAAGCCTGATGGAATCTGGCATCGGAAGGCGTCTTCAGAGCCCTCCCCTCGTTAGCCACAAGAGGTTCGCTGCTGCTGCCTGGACCCCCCCAGAGAGAGGAAACTCGCTGCCTGTCGGAGCAGCCCAATTTCAGCCTTGGGTGGCTCTGGCCCACAGGAGCGCTTCTCCATGCTGGGCTGACATTTGCAGTAGTCGGCAGTCGATAAACGTTTGCTGAAGGGAGAAGGTTTTTATCACGATGTACGAACCCCTTGGAAGCTCTCAGACATCTGTTTAGAAACGATCCCATAGAGTGATGGAAATTCCTTCCTAAAGCAAGGACACGTAACTGTTACAGGAAAAATAGCAACAAACTTGCAGGATCTGGGTCGGACTCGCGAGGGAAAACTTGGGCCTGGAATTTGAGTTGTCTGAGTGAAGGAAGTGGTGTTCTCCGCGAAGCTTTTGCCTGGTGAGAAGTGATTTTGCCAGCTGAAATAGACTTTTACAGTTGATTTTATACTGATAGGAAAATATCTCCTGGCAGACTCACTGCGTGGGGGTGGGGCAACATCCTTGGAGCAGGCTGGGACGCCTTCCCTTAGAGAAGACCCCGAGCCATATTTACTTACGCACGTCCTGGGAACCTCTTCAGCTCCAGGGGCAGACACTTAAGCAATGACTGGTGGTTGATCTTTTTGTAAATATTGCTATTAGTTCATCTTGAATGAGGCAGGGAAGGATCAATGGACATGGAGCTGAAAGAGGTAGCTGAGCGCCAGATGGCTAATTTTTGTTCCTGGGAGTAACCTCTTTGGCCTCAGTTTCCTTGTCTGTAAAATGGGGATAACCATACCGGTCCTATAGGGTACTCGTGGTTACCAGCACAGGCTTGGAGGCTGCAGGAATTGGAAATTCCAGGCCAGCACTATTTGCTGTGCGGTCGTGGGCAGATAATGAAACCTCTGAATATTAGGTTTCCAGCTATAAAATTCTTTCTCTTTGGAGTCGATGAGATAATCCACAAAGAGCACCTGCCTGGCTCACGGGGACATGTTCGATGAGGGTTAGCCACTGTTTCCTACCAATAGAGTTGGTTGTCGTGGGGCCAGGCTAGACCTGAAAATTATAAAAGGCTGTATAAATTCGGGATCGCTCTGATGGCCTCTCCTCCCACTCGAAACTAAACAAAGAGGAAAACGGATCATGGCGAAGGCAGGCAAAATCTACCCCCGTCACAGGGGCCTTCGAGAGTCTCTGTGGAGATGATGGAAAGTGGCTGCTTTTAAAAACACATATTCTATGGCTTTTGGAAGGAGAAAAATCCAGATTGCAGAAAGAATGCTCAAAGCCAAGGGCGCACTTTCGATTCCGTCTCATTCAATTGGCCTAAGATCTTGCTGATCTGCACGTTTCTACACGGAAGCAGAGAAGACGCCAAATTTCCAAGCTCCAGGAAAGCTGCTGTGGGTACATTTCCAACACGAAACCGTCACTAGAAACACCTCCAGCATGAGGAACATCTAGCAGCTGAACGAGTGTTTTTTGTCCCAGACACCAAGACAGGAAATCCAGAGCTGCCTTGCCTTTTCGTAGCGAAGCCGCCTTGGTTCGGAGGGCTCGGAGGAGAAACGTGGATCTGATGTCGCTAAATGCACCGTTTTTGCTTCTGCCCTGTCGTTCCCGCCATCATGGCTGGGCCTGTCTCTCCCGCTTGCTTGCAAACGATGTGACGGTGGAAGGTATGCCGGAAGCAACGGCTACAGATCGATCGGGTCCCTGGGTTTGAGTCCCGGTGTCCCTCTTCTTAAGCTGTGGAATCCTGGGCACGTCTCTGTCTTCCCGAGCCTACTACGGGGGCGTGGGCGTGAGCTGTGAATCCTGTCAAAATAGGCGCGAAAGGCTTTGCAAACCTAACTCTAGGGGCTTCCAATCTGAGGTCTGGGGATGGGCTTTTAAAGATCTTCAGAGTCCCGGAGTTTTAAGCCCCATAAACGCAGAGAAAAAGCACCGGAGGGAAGCCCGCCAGACTGTCCAAGATGTTAACTTCCTATAAGGGGAGAGAGACTGGAGGAAGGAAAGGGAGTCTCCACATCATCCCTCCTTTGTATCAGGATCGCTTGGATTTATTACTCTGAGGATGTTTTTATATCTTACTTGTAGAAATAAGTTGGCTTTTTTAAAGCAAAGAAAATGCCTGCAAAACTGCTCATGTGGATGGATATCTGCATCTTAGTGGGCATTTGGTTCATGAATTCACCCGGGGGATATAAGGGTTAGAGACCTCTGAGTGTTCATGAAGGAAATCCCCGGCCCACATGCCAGCCTTCCCCACCCTGCCCCAGGCTGCCTCTGCTGGTGGCTTGGCCGAGTCACAGCTCCTGTCCCCACAGCGTGTCTTCGGGTTCTAGGAACTGCTTCCTGCCCTCTGCCCTTCAGACCTGGACAGTCACCTGTGTCCCGTCGCTGGTCCCAGGCCCTGCGCTATCCTTCATGGTTTCCCTGCACCCTGCCCACACCTTTGAAACAGTCCCCTTATTAAACTCTCCTCACATTACCCATTCTGCATGTGCCATCTGTTTCCTGCTGGGACCCCGACTGCTACAGTATTTTTAATCTGTCTTTGTACCATCTCCCCCCATATACGCAAGCGCTCTCAAATACATTCACCAACACCCTCACACACACACGCGCACACACACACACACACACACACTCCCCTCTCAGGCACACGCCGCACTTACACACTCACCCACAGACTCACATTCGTCCCCTAACACACCCGCTCGCTCAAAGACACAATACTTGCATTCACATGCACCACTGCCTGATCCCGGCACCTTGGGGGAGGTTGGTCCCTGGTTAAAATCCTGCTCCAGCGAATGGAGGGCCTCCCTGTGAGGCGAGAACCTGGCCCTTGTCTACACCCCCTGCCCCTGGGGTCCCGGTGACTCTCGCCCGTTCTTATCTTTCAGAAATGCTGTCCTTTGCTCACTACTAATCTGGACGGACCCACCCATGCCACACTCTCAATGTGCTTGGAAGGAGGCTTCGGAAAAGTACCGAATTAAAGTGGCTCCTGGAGAGTTAGCCCTCCGGAATAGATAGAGGAGTAAAAACAAAACGTTTCCACCAAGTTTCAGGGAGGCACAGATGGCAGTTTCAGGAGATCACACAAATAAAGATTAATTTAGGTGGATGGCACCAGGTAATCCGGGTGGAAGTTGAAGCGACTCACATTCTGACTCAACACAAAGTCACCTTTCCAATCACTGGAGCTGTCAGTGAGGGACTGGCCATCTTGTGAAGGGGGCCCCATGTCTGGGGCCATGTCACAGTGAGACTGATGTAGCTAGAGCTGGGACAAATGACCTCGAAGGCTCCTCAGGATACCCTCGTAACCTTGGGCAAGTCACATCCCCTCTGACCTTTCTGCTTCCTCAGTGGTGAAACGGTCACCTCAGCCTAGGGATACCCCAGGGGTCCTCAGTGGCTGCAAATTCTCTAAATCTCTGATCCTCCAGGCCAAGAGCTGTAAGAAGCAAGGGGGGGGGGCATTTGGAAAGGAGCTGCAGAAGTAATTAGTGATGGAAATGAGAATCTCTACTGCCTCTTGCCTGAATGTGCAGATTAAAACAAGGCTGACTCTTGGCTGAATGACTGCATTTCCTCCAGAGCAAATGGCAACAGTAGGACTTTTGAAAAACTCTGGCCTCTGTTAGAGAAGGAGCAGCAGACAAATTTGTTTGGCGGACAGAAAGCCAGACCCTGAATTGTGCCTCCAGCGGCTGCTAGTCCTCTGGCCTCTGTGGACCTCAGGTCCTTCGTTTTTAAGCAATGAAAGTATCAACCAAATGGGCTTTTTTTTTTTTTTGAGGATTCACAAATGTGAATGTCCCTAGCCTTCCTGGCTACATGGAAATCATCCAGGAAAATGTGTTTGTGTCCAGGCTCCCACGCCTACTGGCTGTGTGACTTGGGGAAACTTGTTTCATTCCGCCAAGTCTTTGTTTTCTCGTCTGTGAAATGGGGGATTGTGGCATCTGCTTCACAGAGCGGGTAAGGAACAACATGTCAAAGCACATGAAACCCTCGGCGCCCAGGGTGATGAGTATGGTGCCCACAGATCAGGAGATTTGTGGGGTCTGAAGTTCTACCGTTATCAGACAGAGCAGTGCCAAACCTGACTGTGACCTCTGTGGCCTCCCCAACGTGGGCACTTAGCTCAGCCTTGGGGCTCCATGCGGTGCCAGTGGCTTGAAGGCAATGTGAGAGTGGTGGGTAGGCACCCCGGGGAGGGACCTGAGGGGGCTTGGGAGGAGCCCTCTTCTCGTCACGGCTGCCAGACAGCCCCCCATGCCAGCGCTCTGGAAATTCTTTTAGACTACAGGGGGAGTCAAGATGAGCAGCTTTGCCCCTTCCTGCTTTGGCCTGGGGGTCTTTGGTGAAGGGGTTGGTTATCTGGGTCCACACCTCTCGGACAGCTTCCCATGAGCCCCTGGGGGTTAGGCTCAGGGATCCTCGGATCTGTCTGCCCAAATACAGCCTTAGCTAGTTTAGGACCAAGTCCACCTTGCATTTTGCTGTGTGGGGTGGGAGGGAGGGGGCTCCGGGAAGGGGAGTCGGGGGTGAGGCGCAGCTGAAACACAAGATTGAGAACTGGAGGTGGAGGACCCCACACCGTAGCTTCTTTAGATCAAAGAGCTTCTTCTAAATCTGTGTGGCACCCGTAGTTGGGGGCTTCATCGTAGTTAACATTCTTCCTAGGCTCTCTTGCCAAGTAAGTTATTTGGGAAATTGAAGAATTCCCACTGGCCACAGGGAAGTTATGAAGATGAAAACTTTGCATTTGAGATCCTGAGAATTTTATTAATATGTTGTTATTTTAAGACACCATACAAATATCCTTTGTATTGATTTCTCTGTGATGTACCCACTGAGTAAATATGCCAATTTCTGCCAGGGAGCCGAACAGTATTTTTAACCTACTTTAAAATATGTGTTGTTTCCTATGGTTTTTTAAAGTTTGGAGTTGATTATGAAAGCACTTTCAAATTTTAAAAAATTCTCCTCTCCGGAGACTATACATATATATTTTAAACTATTAAATAGAAAGTGTAATGGGACATAGTTTTAGATGTACTTTTAGAACTACAAATAAAGGTAAGAAAAAGGTGAAATGATTATTTTTTTGCTTACGTCTGCCATTCTATCGGAAAACACCACCACCACCTAGAAAGTTCGAGTAACAATTCTTTGAATGTGTAACTGAAACATATTCTTACATGTGCTTTTTTCCCCTGATCCCTGCCTATTTACCCAAGGTCCCCTGTTTAGTGTAGAGCACCGTTGTACGTCATCAAAGCCCTCCCAGAAATCTCAGGGTCTTGGAAAATCGAGGGCAAAACAGAACAGAGGGCTGAAGCTTTTCACACCTTGGCCGATAGGATCCTCAAGATCACGATCCTATTGCCGTTTCCTAGGCAGGGGACATTGGGATGGGAGAAGGTCAAGGGCTGGTCAGCTTCAGCTGGTTCCAGACAGTTAACCCTGGATTTTCTCTTCCTTTTCTTCAAAACAAGGGTGATGGGAGGGGCCGTCAGGGGAAATTCCTTATGGCTCAAGGCTATTGGGGATCGAAACTAGATGATATTGAAAGACCGGCTTGAGCTCTTGCTTGGAACGGCGTGGAAGCACTCATGACCATGGTAGTTGTGATTTGTGACTTGATGGAACTTCCTGGTTATGAACAGAAAGAGGAACTTTCCATCTTCTAAACTGATCCCACTATAGCCCTTGCTTTGTGGATCAAGAAACCTTAGATAATGCAGGTACCGGAGAAGGGCTGCTGGGGCGTTCCTTGGGCACATGACCGCTTTCGAGCCAGAGCTAAGAAAAGCCCAGAATCACAGCCCAGGCTCTACTGGGAGACCTTGGTCACGTGCCCTGCCTGTGGACCTGGCCTATCCGTCTCCCGGTGGTGACAGTTAGAAAGCACTTCCTGACTTTGAGCCAACACCTGATGGGGGTGCGTGGGGCCTTTTCTTCCCGATAAGCATTGCACGGCTGCTGGAGGTGTGACTTTTCAGGACAGCTCCTGCCTCCTCCTCCCAAGGCCCCAGGAAACCGGGGATTACCTGAAGTTGTAGCCTGGGGAGACGCTGCTCTTCTCAGAAACGCCGTCGAGCCGGGTGAAGGAGTATTTGGGGATGCACTGGTCCCAGGCCCTGTCCAGGTCGCACACCCAGCCGATCTTAATGCCGAGGACTCCACCCTGTGGGAAGGGGCCAACTATGAGGACGAAGGGCTGTCTCCACCGCCTGCCAGGGTGGTGGCTGGGGGTCGTGACACACAGACGCGTGGTTCTTCCCATTCTCTAGGTGGAGGGGAAGCGATTTGGCAGACATTCCTTAGTAAACAACATGCGACAGTCAAGGGTGTGGACCTTTGGGGCTCTAGATCCTGCTTTTGTCCTGCGCTCCTTAGCAGCAATCCAGGATCCACTTTCCCATTGTATGGGCTTTTTCAGAGCTCTAAGGTCAAGCGTGACGGTGGGAATGGGAGACCAGGCTTGGCGGGAAGGGTGAGGGAGGCAAGGCCCTCGGGACAGGGGCGGGAGCACACGGAGAGGCCCAGAGCCAGTTGCAGGTCTCGAGTGCTTCCACTAGGTGGCGCTGATGCCCGGCCGCTGCGCCGTCGTCCGGGTATTTCCACCCTCCGCCTGCCAAAGGGGTCCCCCCGCCCCGTCCTCCGTTAGGTCCTCACCGTGCTGGCCAGTTTGGCAAAATCCTGCCCTGCAAACTTGACCACATCCCCCACCCGCAAGATGGGGCAGAAGGGGTCCTTGTCAGGGTGGAAGCGGCACGTCTTCATGTCGCTGGCTGTCAGGTTGGGAAGGAGGTTGCCCCTGCGGAGGAGAGAAGCGGACCAGGGCTGGCGCGCAGACGGGCGCGCACGGGTCTCTAGCCTTCCCGGCCCAGGCAGCGCGCTCTGGGACCCGATGTCTGGGACCCTCGCGGGCTCTGTCACCACTGTTCCTGCATCTTCCCCGCAACTTCTATCCCCCTCTCTCCATGTCAGGGTTGAGTGTGTTGGTATCTAATACCCCCAGCTCCTAGGCTGGGGGTCCCAGGGGGCAAGGGTCACGACCGAGTTCTCTCAGCACCTCCGTGGTGCCTGGCATTGTGCTTTGCCCATGCCTGACGCCCACCGAGGACTTGCGCGTGAAGGAGTCAATGAACTCCTAACTAACTAGTGGCAAAGGGACACCCCCGCTTGGGCTGGATGTGGGAGGAAAAAAGAAAGCCCCCGGCCCCGACCTTTGGAGGTATCCGGGATCCAGGCCCAGGCTGAACTTGTGCCTCACCTGCCTCCAGCAGAACTCCCTTCTGTGGGTTCCAGGCCCCAAGGCAGGAGACTGGCTGAGAGGTTGGCCCCAGAACCCACCTAATACTTGGAGGTCAAGGCCAGGTGGGAGATTGGGAATAGGAGCCCCAGGGAGATGGGCAGAGGGTGAGCAAGTGTGGGGAACCATGTGGACAGGATTCTCCGCCCTCTGAAACTGAGCTGGGGGTAGGGTGGGTGCCCCGCTTTCTTCTTTAGGGAGGGAGCTGGGACTCACTTCTCAAAGTTGAAGAGGGGGAAACGAATGCTGTTCTTGATGAAAATAGTGAAGTTCTCGGCTTCCATCATGACAGGCCTGTGGGGGAGAACAAGGGGGGTCTTAGCTTTTGGGGACGAGGAAAGGGAAAAGAAACATAGTGCTTTTGCCCCAGGGACCACCTTTCCTGGTGGATGTTTCCCACCAGGCACCTGGTCATGGCCTCTCTGGGGCCTGAGGGCCAGGGGGAGGGGAGTGGCAGGTGAGGTGGGGAAAGGTGCCATCCTGAGGCCACTTCCCAGTCCAGGAGTGGACACTACTAGGGGTACCTCTGAGACCCTCTGCAGGCTCAGAGATGCAGAGCTCTCCCTATTGGCAAAGGAGAGCTGGGGTAGGGTCCTCACATTTCCACTGTGTCCACCTCGGTGGGGCACCAGCCCTGGATCTCACAGGTCCGGAGCACAGAGCTGTAGTTCACGCAGCGGCCCGTGAGGATACCTGGGAGGGGGAGCCACATATGCTGGGGGCCTGCCTGGCCCTTTGCTTCTCCCTCATCCCCGCCGCACCCCTCATCAGGGACCACCCCCTGTTTGGGGACCCCGCAGGGGAGGGGACAAACAGGGAGGGCAGGGGAGGTGGACCTATGGTACAGGAACCCTCTCTCGCCTTTTGCTCCTCCCAATCCCTAGACCAAGCCAAAGGGAGGTGACAGCCTCCAGGCCCAGCCACCCCAAGGGCCCTGTTCTTGTTCCTTGGGCACAGTGTGCGCCTCCTGGCCTCCAAGTCTTTGCTGCAGCTGCTCTTTCTGCCTACAATGTCCTTTTAAAAGCCCTTCTATCCTGCCAGCTTCTTGTGATCCTTCAGGGCCCGTCTAGAACGTCACTGACTCTAGGAAGCCATGTGGGGTCCCCCTACCTAGAGCCAATCCCTCTCCCTTCCCCAGTGCCCATGGTTCCCCCATGACAGCACTTGCTCCCTCCTGCACGCCTGTCTGTCACCACCATCCCTGGGCTACGAACTTCTCCAGGGGCAGCCCCCCATGTCTGGCACACAGTGAGCGCCGTAAGTGCTGGAAGAATGACAAGGAACAGGCCAGCTCCCACTCTCTGTCCTCCATGGGGGCTATGCTACCTTCCAGGGTCCCACTAACACGCTGGGGCTGTGAGGGGGTGGAGAAGGGCTGCACTCACCCCCGCCCGGGAACCGCTGAGGCCCACACTGGCTGTCTGATACACAGCGGTACTTCTCCTCGCTCTGTGGGGAGACAGGTCTGCAGGTGGGTGTGGGACCCTGTGCTGGCCCTGGATGAGCCCTTTGGCTCCCAGTGCTTCCCGGTAACCAGGGGCCTTTGGAAGGCGAAGGTCTTGAGACACAGCTCCAAGGCTGGAACTCCAACCTCTATGTGCACTCACGCTCCTCCCTACCATCGCTCCCCACCCCCAGTGGTTTCTTCTTGCCCTGCTTCATCCAGCCTCCCTCCCACCCCTCCCACCCCTCACCTCTGGGCAGAATCCTTGCATCTGGTTTTCAGTGACTATCATCTTGGTGATGATGACAAAGACAGAGGTGCCCTTGGTAGGAGAAGGGAGAGAAAAAAATGCACCAGTACCGATCTATGAGGTGGGTACTGCTGATATCCCCATTCTACAGGTGGGGAAACTAAGGTGGGGGGGCAAGAGATCTGGCCAAGGTCACAGGGCTAATAAAGGGCAAAGGTGGGCTCAAGTCAAGTCCAACCACCCACCTAGCTTCTCCTGCTCCTCTGTGTGTTGTGTTGATCACAGGATGAGTATGGCAGAGCCTGAGAAGGACCCCACTGTCCTGATGCCTAGTGCTGCACTCTGGAGGGCGGCCCTCCCCCCGGCCGCTGGGGAGGGGTTTCACTGATCACTGATACCACTGGTTTGGGGATCCCATCGACACACTCCTTGCATTGCCCCATCATTGGACATCCATACATAGCCCTGGGATAGGGGGACCATACCTGGGGTGGGGTCACATAATCAGACACGTCCATGACTCTGTTGGCATAGCGTCCAAAGCCCTTCACCTTGGTGACGACTGAGGACTCAATGGCCGTGTCCCGCACTTGGTAAGCCTTCTCGTGCAAGAAAACCCACCTGGGCAGGAGAATAGGGGGAGAGCAAGAGAGGAGGGTCTAGGCCCATCAGACAGAGGCTGGGAAAAGTTTCCTTCCCTAACATGGGGTGTCTGGCCTGGGGAAGGCCTGTGCTGGAGGGGAGAGACCTTGCCCTGGGTTGGCTTAGAGTGATATGTTCCCATCTTTCCCTTTTCCTGCTTCAGGACCATTTGCAGACTTTTTCCCTACCTCCCCCACCCCCAACTGAAATTTTAATAGTATAGATATCAGCTTACGTGCTGTATGTGTATTTATTTGTGTTTTACACATAAGAAGAGTAAGATTTTTTTTAACCCCTCAAGAACAAATTTTCACCCCCTCGAGGGCGACATCACCCCTTTGCCAATGCATCATCATTCCCGCTGACTGGGAGGCCACCTCTTTGGCAGACAACTGGAAAGAGAAGGAGCAGAGGGTCTTAAGCCTCTGACCCAGAGCATCCCAGTCTTTGTTCATGGATATATCCTAAGTGCCGGCACATAGTAGGTGTTCAGTAAACAAGTCGGTGAAGGCATTTGGGAGCTGGGTGGTTGGAGAAATCTCCCTCTGTGCAGGCGCCAGATGAGAAGGGTGGAGGAGGAAGGGAGGGGCTGAGCCTTTCCCGGGCAGGTAGGAGGCAGAGGCTACAAATCTTATTCCTTGGAGCGTGCTGCCACCCAGTGGACATTTACCTGTATTGCCTTCTTCCCTCGGCCAGAATCTGGGAGGGCCTCTTTTCTTCCTTCCACCCCCACCTCCCTCCCTGGACTAGGGCAGCCTCCCCCAGCAGCAAGAAGAGCCTGCAGGCAACTCTTCCCTTTGCAGTTCTGTGCGGGGCCTGCCTTTCTCATCACAGCCCTCAAGGCTCCAGCCACTCTCCGCCTCCATAGCAGGCTTCCAGCCCCTGACCAGTCCTACCCGTTCCAGACAGCACGCTGGCAGGCAGCTGCTGGTGCTGTCCCCATTGTACAGACGAGAAAAGGTCATCAAATGAGTTCAGAACATGCCGCACACACTCTTAGTTTTGGAGAAACACTGGTGACCTCTTCTAGAATCGGGGAGTGTGCTTTTGGAAATGCTGGACAAGGGTCATTTTCTGCCTGCTAACCAGGGAGGCACAAGGTTGAGGATGAGTGGAAGGAAGGAACCAGAGACTGTGTAGTGCAGAGAACACAGAGCTGGGGCCGTGCTATCCTGGGAAGCTGACCTGAGGACTTCATAAGGAGGGAGTTGGGACTTCAAGCTCAGGAGTTTTCTAACCCCAGAAAGTTGTCCGAGAGCGGACTGCTGTGGGAGGTGGTGAGCTCCACATGCCTGGGAAGACTCAAGGAGATGCATTCAGTTGGGAGGTGTTTGGACTGGATGACCTCTGAGGTCCCCATAGAGGGGAACAGCTCCTGGGTTATGCTGGTGGTCACAGTGACCTGTGGGATGGGCACATGCCCATCATGTTCATGTGCACACAGGCTGATATTTGCAAGAGACTCTTTGTTCAGTTTTCAGTGAGAGGGCTGGGAGTTATCCCCATCGTGGGGCTTCCCTCCTGCGTTTGAATTCCAAAAGCTCCCTGGAGTGGGACTGAAAGGGTGTCGGACAGACAGCTCCTAACTTGTCCCCTGTTTTATTGTTGCTGCCTCATAGCAGGCAGTGTCCTGGGGAACGCACCATTCGGAGGGGGGCACAGGCTTGTAGAAGGCTCTTAGGAACACCCCGCCTGTGGGGACGCGCGGACGTTTGTGACCCTGTGTGCTTTCCTTTCCCAGCACTTCTTTCTTTTTTAGAAGAGGAGAGGTTTCACCAAGTCTCATAAGAAGTTTGGGTCACATAGAAATCTCATCCACCACCTTATGTCCAAATGAGTATTTCCAGCTCATGGCCAGGGGCCCTGTGCAGTGGAGGGAGTGAGGCTGAGGACCCAGATCTCCCTGCTCCCAGCTCAGTGCACCTCTGTCCGGAGTGGGAGTTGAAACATGCCCTCTGGAGCCTCAGTGTGCCTGGCCACAGAATGGACACATCTCTGAGTGGCGATCTAATGACACGGTTTCTTAAGGCCCCTTACCCCATCCTTAAAGTCCAGGAACATTTGCCGATGAGAAGCAGGGTTCAGATTATTATCATGTAACCAACACATCCCACTTGAGTCCTCTGTGTGGTAAGGGTTCATTGGGTCCTTATCGAGACCCAGTGAGACTCCTTTGTTGTTCTCCTTATATTTCAGATAAGGAAACAGAGGCGCAGAGTGCTGTGCTAACTTGCCAAGCCGGTAGGTGGGTTCCCACCCAGGCAGACTGCTCAGAACCACCTCACATCCTGAACGGGGATTCTGGTCCCTGTGCGGCTGGCCCTGCCGGCCCGAGGGGAACATCTGCAGCCTTGGGAAAGTCTTAGGAGGAAAGGGCCTAAGGCTCGAAGAACAATTAACCTATCTCTTTCCTCCCATTTCTCCTCCTTCAAGGCTCTTTCTTATGCCGGGGGTAGGAGAGGCCACATCAGAGTTCTCTCTCTGAGTTAAATAATAACTGGAAGAATTTCCGTGGCCCCTTGGGGCCCAAGGACGTCATCAGTGCAGCTCAAAATAAGGGGATGCTTCATTTCCAGAACAGAGGGGCTGAGTCTGTCTCTAGGGGCCAGGGCTGAGGAGATGGGGCAGGACTAAGCCTTCAATTCTTGGCATTTACTCGGCTGCTCTGACTTATTTTTTTTCTCATGTTCCTGGTTTATTATTTATAGAGCGGAAGGCGGGTGGCAGCTCCTTGGCAGGTGGGATGTGCAGGAAGGAGGCCAGAGCAACGTCCCGGCACCCTTCTGTCCACCCCCATGGAGTCAGGGAGGAGCCCGGGGAGTGGGCGTGGGGAGTATGTGCTGTGTGCGCCAGGAGGAGAGGGGTCTCTTGGGAAGGTGTGAGCTGGCTGGTGGGGAAGGGGGAGGTGTGCTGGGGAATCTAGGATATGATAATAGTTGCCGTCTATTAGTGAGTCTCCCATTTCAGGCAAGGCACTTGACATCTTCTCCTTGCTGTAACTCCCTGGGGGAGGCATTCCTAAACCCATTTTCCAGATACTTAGAGACTTAGAGACGAATGGTGACCTGTCCAAGCCCCACTCCTAGTTAGTGTCACAGTGAGGTTTCTGACCAGAGGGTCTTGTTCCACGTTCTCCCCATCATGGGGTTGCAGAGAGGTGTGGTGGGGGAGACAAGAGTGGTGCTCCTCTCTGCACCTATAAGACGGGGTTTCCAACAGGTCTTCCCACCATCCTCTCGTCACCTAGTGTCCCGTGGGGTGCCTCAGGGTGCTACCCTGGGCTGAAACAATGGGGTGGTGGGCCGAGAAGGTGGAATTCCAGGCCCTTCTCTTTAAACTAGAACAGCTCTCCTGTTTAAGCACTGTATTTGTCGAGCTTCTTCATAAGAGTCAAAGTGAGGCTTGAGGCCCTGAGGTGGCTCTGTCAGTTGGGCATCTGACTCTAGATTTCAGCTCAGGTTGTGCTCTCAGGGTTGTGGGATTGAGCCCCACATCAGGCTCCGTGCTCAGCGTGGAGTCTGCTGTCCCTCTCCCTCTAGTCCTCTCCCCGCTCTCTCTCTCTCTGACCCCCAGTCTCAAATAAATAAATAAAATCTTACAAAAAAGAATCAAAATGAGGCTGACTATTATGAACCACACGGGCCAGCTGTGCAAATAGTGAGTCTGTGGATCAGGCCTTGCAGGGGGAGGAAGGGATGGGGAGGGCAGGTCTGTGAGGGGTCCGAGGCACCATCAGCTGCCACAGGTCCTTCTGATGATGGAACACCAGATGGGTGGGAATGCCCCTCTGCCGGTTTGCAGCGAGGTGGCTTCCTTCCAGGAGGCTCTGCAAACTAGCTCAGGCCGTGCAACAGCCAGCACTTCAGGGAAACTCAGTCCCCAGGATCCCCTGTGTCCTCTGCAGCTCCCCATAGGACCCCCCAAAGAGACTGGCTCTTAGGAAGTTCCATCCCACAGGGGAGACTGGGGATTGCCACTGGGCCCTGAGAAAGCCATGGGAGAAACACCACTGGCCTCTCTGTGCACCTGGGTGGGTAGGGGACACCAGGCATGAAGTGGTGTCAACTCTAGACAGGCAGCAGAGGCTGGCGCAGGGGTGAGAGCGCATGTGGAGACAATGAGCGGCTGTGTTGCGGTAAATGCATAAGAGAAACAGTTGGCTCCTCTTACATGTGGCCTTCTAAGACTGCATCTGGTCTATCTCGCAGGGATACTATGGAAGAGACTCAACCGTTAGTTAGTTGTTAACATCACAGCATTAAAAATCCTTCACATTCTACTGAGTCCAGGCCACCATTGTCTCTCTCAACATGACTGCACCGTGCTGTTAACAGGTCATCCTCCTACCTGCTCCAGTCCCTTGGTGAATTAGCCAGAGCGATTTTCCCAACTCAGATCTCATCGTCTGTCTCCCCCTGCCCCTGCCCCTGCCCCCAGACACACACACACACACACACACACACACACACACTTCCCATCCATCGGCCCTGTGTAAAAACAAAAGCTCTGAGGGTGTCTGGGGTCTGGCTGGGTGTGACCCCTCCCCATTTTACAACCACCCTTGCCTTTGCTTCCTCTGCTCTAGCCATAGAGACCTTCTTTTCTTGTCCCCATTTGCCTGGCTCTTTCCCTTTGCAGAGCTGGCTTGAACCCTCTTCCTTCCCCTTTTTCTCCTGGGTTGCTCTCACTCAACCTTCCGATCTTGGCTTGGGCATTTTATCTCCAGAAAACCTTCTCTTGGCTCCTGGACCAGGTCAAGAATCTCCATACTAGCCGCTCTCCCAGCACTGTGCACCTCTCCTTCAAGTCTTGAGCCTCAGTTGAAATTTTACATTTGTTTGTGGAGATTGTTTGATGAACGTCCGTCTCTTGCATCGTAAGCTCCACGAGGTTGAGGGCCCTCTCTGCTTTGCCCATGTTCTATGCCTGGCATGAAGAAATGCTTTATAAATTTCTGCTAAATTAAAGACAATGGGTTCATGGAATCCTAATGGTGCATGGGCTCACGTGCTCACAGATGGGGCTCAGGCCGGGGGGCTGGGCCACAGACTGCATGGATGTAACTGGAAGGAGCTGCTCCATGGGGAGCTGTCAGGCTGGGAGATGGATGGGGCTGGATAGCAAGACGCCAAAGAGCCTCTCATGCTTGTTTCTGCAGGCCAGGCTCCAGCACTGAGGGTCAGAGCATCAGATCATATCACGATGAGGGAGAGACAGGGGCAGTGGGAGAGTAGAGCAGGCTGGTCCAGGAGCTGTCTACCCTCCATCAGCTTTCTGCCTGGAGCCAGCAGAGCCAGGAATGTGCTGAGGCAGCTTTTGGACTCACCTGGACCATCATACTGTCTAGTGGCTATAAAGAGCGACGGCATCGCATACACGTGTGAACGTGGAACATTGAAGAACCAACTTTGAGCCAGCCTCTGCCGATGTGGACATGGAGCATTTGCAAACATCATATCTCACAAAACCTCGAAGTTGAAAGTAAGCTTCAAGGCCGTTTTCCTACCCCGAAGCTGGACTCCTTTCTCTAATATCCCTGAGAGGAGCACTGGACGTACAGCCTTGCCGGCAGCAGCCACAGAAATGAGTCCTACTGGCTCCCACAAAGCACGCAAAGCAAAAAATCCCTTAATCCACACGCCTGCCCACTCTTCCACACACTCGCTCACACACTCCTCTGACCTTTCAGGCAAGGAGGCCTGCGCTCGTGCAGCTCCAGCCCACATGCACACCGGATGGCTTCTTTGACTGACTCAATTAACTCATGACTGTTGTCAGTGGCTTGCTGTTTCTCATACACAGAGCCATTGTCTCAGGGAACAGGGTGAGACTAGAGACTGCACACCGGGAAAGAAAACCTCTAGGGGTTTCTGCCTGTCATTTCTGGTACCCACTGGTGTGTGTAAATGACCACAAGAAGGATGGAACCTGTGTTTTCTCCCCAGCCATTGTCTGCTCCCTGGCCCTTGGTGCATATATGTGTGTGTGTGGCGGGGGGTGGGGTGGTGGATGCCTCTAAAGGTGGGAGCTGAGAGGAGGTTTTCGGACCACTGGCTCTTAAGCAGCTCCCAGGATGGGTTATATGGTATAAAGTCGGGTAGCAGTAGAGAATTTATGCTTTCTGACAAAGGGGAATGCTTCTGGGTTCATGAGGAGGGACCCTGGATCATGTTCAGAAAACCCACCTTCCCCTAAGCAACTCTTCCCTTGAGTTATTTGTGCCTGTGTGTCTCCCCGCCCCCTCCCAAGGAGCAGACACCTTGCTTGGTCCTACCCTCCAAGAGCAAGGGCTTCTCCCCTCGCCCCATTCTTTCATCATCTCCTCAAGCCAGATGGGGAATCCCTCATTCCAAAGCAGTCCAGTTCTCTCCTTCCCACCCCACCATGACCTGATCGACCCATGCTGTCTCCCTCATGTTAGTGCCTTCCCTTCCCCTTTCCTGTGCTCCCTCATCTTTGTGAGACCCCAAAGCTTTGGCTGAGGAGACTGGGAAGATGTGAGGGTGGTTTGTTCTCTGGTGGGAGCAGGAAAGAAGGGAGAGGGGAGATGGTCACTTGGGACCTCTCCTGGTGGAGCCTGGCACCAGGACAAGAATTCCACTCCTTGGGGTGTGTGCCTAGAAACCACTCTCTGACTCCAGAGGATTTACTGGGGAAAGGAACTAATCTGGGGACCAGATCCCTGATGGGGGTGGCAGAATCCAGTCCTTGGACTCCACCAGGGTAGAGACTGTTTCCTCGAAGAGAGGAGAGGGTCAGGCAGCTGGACAGCAACACTGACGGGACACCCGGCAGCCCTCCCCTGCTAGGACCCAACAGGCCACAGGACTCACCCGACGAAGTAGGAGATGATCAAAAGCTGGACTGCCCGGTTGATGACCCCAATGGTCCAGCTCTTCACAACCACTGACTTGGTGGTCTCGTAGGTGAAGAAATCTGACATGCAGTTCATGCTGAGAGAGCACTCAGGGGCCACTCAGAAGGGACCCAGTGGTGGCCTCAGGAGGGGGAGGTCCTCAGAACAGGGAGACAGAGATCAAAGCCTGGAGGGGACAGCTTGGAGGGGGCTAGAGGAATGGAGAGCCTGCTAAGTCAGGCAACCCTTGCTCAGTGCCCAGGCTCTCTCTGCCCTTGGCACTCTGGGCTGTCAAGAGTCCAAAGCCAGGGCGGGGGACCCCCTTTTTGTTCGTCTCCACCCCACTTCCCTGTGATGTCACGGCAGGGGTGGGGTCTCCAATCCCCGGCTCCTGATTGCCTGGGATGCAGCTGGCTAGGGCCCTCTGGGAGTCATGTTTTATCTGCACTCTGTCTACCCTTTCTGTTCCGTTCTCTTATGCTGCATCTTCGTCCCGGCTCACCAGCTGCTTTCATGCTCTCCTTAAAACCCCTTGCAATGCCCCAGTTTTGTGTTACTGTGAGTTTACTTCTCTGAATCTTTCGTTTGATAACATGCTCCTGGAAGCCTGGGGCTGTTTCTGTCTTGTTTCCTAGTTTCCTCAAATCCTAGAATTGAGTGGGAGCTCAATCGGGAGTTACTGAAACCGGGTGAATGCATGTTACTGGACAGTGCTAGAATAGCCAATTCCCAGAGGTTGAAGTCCTGAGGTCAGGGAGCAGCATAGCGTGTCTTATCCCAGGGCTCAGTTAGCAAGCGGGCATAACTAAGTCAGATTGCCAGGGAAGTCTTGAATTTAAATATTCTGTCCTAGGGGCGCCTGGGTGGCTCAGTCAGTTAAGCATCTGCCTTTGGCTGGGGTCATGACCGCAGAGTCCTGGGGTGGAGCCCCGCCTGGGGCTCCCCGCTCTGTGGGAAGCCCGCTTCTCCCTCTGCCTCTGCCTGCCGCTCTCCCTGCTTGTGCTCTCTCTGTCAAACAAAGAAATAAACTCTTAAAAAAAAAAATTCTGTTCTAATGTCTTCATGCAGGACAGGTACCATCCATCGTTCTGGATGTAGATCGCCGGGGTTAGGACAGAGGAGAACTGGTGGGGGGGGGGCAAGGAGACTTGGGGCCCTGGGCACATCCTCTTTGGGCCTCGGTTTTGCCATCTGCAAAGGAAGGTTGGGCGGACACACTCAAACACCTCTCCTGGGCGGGCCTCCAGGCCGCGCAGACCGGGTTTCGAACCCGGGCGGGCTCTGAGGGGACTGACTCGAGCGCGGGAATCTGACCCCGCCATCCGCCAGCTTCCCCCAGGCCTCCCCGACACCGCGGTTTCCGAAGTGAAGTGTTTGGGCGCCGGGGCGACTAGGACGGTCGCCGTGACGCCGGCACCCCGGGTGCGGGCGGCTCATTTCTCCCCGCAGCGCGCAATGTTTGTCTTCTCGCCCCACAGACTCCTTTCTACCACTCCACAGGGGCCACCCCTGTGCAGGACGTTGGGAGAGAGACACACACGCGTCCGTGGGAAGCCCGACAAGAGAAAACTACAGAATTTCTCTCCAGAACCTAGTCCTCCACCGGAGAGGTGTAATTTTTCAAGCAGCCCTACACCCTCCCCTCTTCTCATCAGGTGCCACGCGGTGCGAGTTGAATCACAGCGGCGCTTCCTTCAGGTCCTCCTGGGCGGTTGACGCTCTAGGAGGCCGCCTCGTAGGCGGGCCGGGCTCGTGTCTCTCTAGCCAGCTCACCCTCTCTATGGTCCGTGCACGGCTTCCGGTGGCGGGACGCGGGGCCGCGCACGCGGGAAAAGCTTCCCCAGCGTCCCCCCCATCCCCCTTGTCCCCGCCCCCCCTCTCGCGTCCCCCAGCGCGCCCACCGCCCGCACCTGGGCCGTCGCGAGGCTGCAGCTCGAGGAGGTGGGTGGTCGCCGGCCCCGTGCCCCGAGAGGGCGCGGGCCCCGCTCCCCCCGCGGGATCCTCAAGATGGACCGTTCCGCGTTCGAATCCACGGGCAGCGGGCGAATCCATTTCAGGGGGCGGGGGAGCCGCGGGTCCAGGGCCGCGGCGCGGTGGGAGTGCTGGGAGGGAAGCCTTGCACTCGGAGCTGGGTCGGGGCGCGGCTGAGGGTCAGGCCCCGGGGTTCTGCTGCCCGTTGCCATGGCGCCCGGTGGAGCGCCCCGAGCCGGTGTCGGGTCCCGCAGTAAGCGCTCCTCCAGGCCGGGTTCTCCAGCCCCTGCTGGGCCTGACTCCTTGAGGTCTGCAGGGCTCGCTGTAGGTTCCCAGGCAGAGGAGATTCTGAGACATCCCAGGCTCCGCCAGGGCTTGCCACCTGGCTCCATCCGTGGGCCGAGTGAGATGTTGTCTTTGATGTTTGTCTAGCCCCCTCTTAAATTCAGATTCCCAACGTGCTGAGTGCCCGCACACCCACCCAGGAGTTGGGGCCCAGCTCCCAATTGAGGCCAACAGGGGCAGATCAGTATGGCGGAAACACTGGAGTTCAACGACGTCTATCAGGAGGTGAAAGGCTCCATGGTAAGAAGGACCTGGGCTTTTAGTAAAGGCTGAGAGAGGGAAGGAGGAGTAGACCATTCGTCCATGAGTAAGAGCTTGCTTTGATGATGTTGCTATTTTAGAAAAGGAGCGGGAGGATAATGTGTAGTTGGTGTTTCCCCCAACCAAAGGCAGTGCATACAGATCTTCCTGCCCCTCCAACGGGGTTACATCGCCAAAAACTCATGGTGAACTGAAAATACTATTTAAGTCGAAAACATATTTAAAACATCTAACCTGATGAACATCGTAGGTTAGCTTAGCCTTAAACAGGTTCAGAATGTTTTCATCGGTGTTCAGTTGGGCAACACCGTCAAACACAAAGTCTACTTTATAACAAAGTTTGAACATCTCATGTAATTTGTTAAATACTGTCCTGAAACAGTGAAACAGAACGGGTAGAGAAGGGTGGTGTGTGTATGGGTTGTTGACACTGGTGATCAGCCCTGGTGATTGTGTGGCCGACTGGGAGCTTATGCCTCGCTGCCACTGCCCAGCATCAGGGGACGATTGTATCACCTGTTGCTAGCTTGGGAAAAGATAACAGATTCAAAACTCAAATTATGGTTTCTGTTAAATGTGTATCATTTTCACACCATCATAGAGTTGAAAAATTCTAAGTTGAGCCATTGTAACTCAAAAAGCGTCTGTATAGGAGTTCTAGGATTGCAGTTTGAAAGGGACTGTTCCTGCTGCTGTATCCCAAGGGCAGACTAAGGACTTGCAGGGGTTTTGGATGCCCGGGTTTGGTTTTAGGATCCAGATTTCCTGGTTGCTTTGTCTCTTCTTCCTCACCCTCCCCCCTGCATCTGTTGGTCCTGCATCAGGGTCTGGCCAGCCCAGTTGTAGGCGTTGTGCCCCATACACAGTGTGTATTGTACCCTTGCATTTGGGCCTGTTTTCCCAACAGAACGATGGCCGGTTGAGGTTGAGCCGCCAGGGTATCATTTTCAAGAATAGTAAGACGGGCAAAGTGGACAATATCCAGGCCGGCGAGTTGACTGAAGGCATCTGGCGCCGTGTCGCCCTGGGCCACGGACTTAAACTGCTTACGAAGAATGGCCATGTCTACAAGTATGACGGCTTCCGAGAATCGGTGAGGCGTCCTGTGGCCATAAACCTCCTTTTACTGTGCCACCTTGTGTAGTCTTCTAGAAAGAGTTGGGGCTCTTTTGATAAGCATGTAATTGCTAGTTTTGGCCCCTCAGAGCAGGGCCATTATGGCCATTAAGCAGTGTTCAGCCTTGGGTGTCTTGTGCTTTGACTCCAGAAGGTTTTCTACCATTGTGATTTTTTTTTTTTTTTTTTTTTGGTGGTTTCTGCTCATTGCCTTTGTCCAGATTCAGAATCTTAGTGCTTTAGTTTGAGGTTTGTTTTTCAGTTTTGAACTGTTTGAGTTAAATGCTTTACTGCATGTTAATTTCCCTTTCATTAAAGCACTGCCTGTATAAAGTCAGAGAGCATGGGGAGGCCCATGACCAGGAGATGACCATACTTTACGCCTCCCCTACTCTGAGATCCAGCCCCTGGCCATAGCTTCTTTCAACAGCTGGGTTTCTGATAGAAGGTAGATTGAGGGCAGTTTCTCAGAGAGAATCCCAGAATGTTTGTGCTAAGGCCACAAGGATTTGTAGGGACTTCTGTCTCCCCTCTGCCCACAGGAGTTTGAGAAACTCTCGGATTTCTTCAAAACTCACTATCGCCTTGAGCTGATGGAGAAGGACCTCTGTGTGAAGGGCTGGAACTGGGGAACGGTGAAGTTTGGTGGTGAGTCTGGGGAGGACTGAGGTTTGGAGAAGAAGGTAGGATGACAGGTTGCAGCCTTTACCTTGTTTTGCTCTTTTTCTGCTACTGTTTCTGATTTCCTATCAGTTTGTAATTCATCATAAATTTATTGAGGACCAGTAGTGTATGAGGCACTGTGCCTGGTCTTGGGGGTATAGTGCGGCCAAATAGTCCAGTGCTCTGTCCTTGGGATGGACAGTCTGGCAGGACTGTTGTTTTTGCAGACTTGAGGGGAGGAGCTTGTGGTTGATAAGCCCTTTCCCCTCAGGGCAGCTGCTTTCCTTCGACATTGGTGACCAGCCTGTCTTTGAGATACCCCTCAGCAATGTGTCCCAGTGTACCACCGGCAAGAACGAGGTGACACTGGAATTCCACCAGAACGATGACGCAGAGGTGTCCCTCATGGAGGTGCGCTTCTATGTGCCGCCCACTCAGGAGGATGGTGTGGACCCAGTTGAGGTGAGGCCTCCCCTGGTCTCCTTGAGAGCAGATGGTGCTGAGCAGGCCCTGGCTCGCCTGGAAGCAGGATCCCCGCTGCCTGATCACCAGCGTGTACTTTTGCAGGCTTTTGCCCAGAATGTGCTGTCTAAGGCGGATGTGATCCAGGCTACTGGAGACGCCATCTGCATCTTCCGGGAGCTGCAGTGTCTGACTCCCCGAGGCCGTTATGACATTCGGATCTACCCCACCTTTCTGCACCTTCACGGCAAGACCTTCGACTACAAGATCCCCTATACCACGGTGCTGCGTCTCTTTCTGCTGCCCCACAAAGACCAGCGCCAGATGTTCTTTGTGGTAAGCAGAAACCATGGGGGCTGGATCTCGTCCTGGTGTTTGCCCAAGAGATCCGTCTTGCCGGGGTTTGGTTAATGAGCAATTCTTGTGGAACCCTGATCGCTGTGAAACCTTGTTGGCTCTTCCTTACCAGATCAGTCTAGATCCCCCCATCAAGCAGGGCCAAACCCGTTACCACTTCCTGATCCTCCTTTTCTCCAAGGATGAGGACATCTCGTTGACTCTCAACATGAATGAGTGAGTATGTCCTTGAGTTCATGTCCTGCTACTGTCCAGGCAGGAGACCCGTATGCCGTTAGAAGGCAGCAGCACCGGTGACCTCACCTTCCTCTCTTTGTAGGGAAGAGGTGGAGAAGCGCTTTGAGGGCCGGCTCACTAAGAACATGTCAGGATCCCTGTACGAGATGGTCAGCCGGGTCATGAAAGCGCTGGTCAACCGCAAGATCACAGTGCCAGGCAACTTCCAAGGGTGAGAGTGCCGGCCTGGCGTCCTGGCCTGACCAGGGGGCAGGAGCGGGGGGTGCTATGCTGTGTCTTCTTGGTAAACCCCTCCTGGGCCGGGAACACAGTCTCCTTGAGGTCCGGTTGGGTCAGAGCATGACAGGTGTCAGTTGTCTCCATCAGAGCAGCATAGTGGGTTTTACCCTCAGGGCCTGAGCACATGTGTGTCACTGCTGAGAGATGTGCGTTAGGCTCTGTGCCTCCTGCTCCTGGGGAGACACTGACTGGGCTCCCCGCCTCTTCCACCAGGCACTCAGGAGCCCAGTGCATCACCTGCTCCTACAAGGCAAGTTCAGGACTGCTTTACCCTCTGGAGCGGGGCTTCATCTACGTCCACAAGCCACCTGTGCACATCCGCTTTGATGAGATCTCCTTTGTCAACTTTGCCCGTGGTACCACCACCACTCGTTCCTTTGACTTTGAAATTGAGACCAAGCAGGGCACCCAGTATACCTTCAGTAGCATTGAGAGGTGAGATCCTCTGCCAGTCGCTTCCTGGGAATCCTGGTCTGGACCGAGCCTCTACTGGGAAGCCTGGCATGGCGTGGGGGCCTTTCTGGGCCTATGACTCTTACCCAATTTTTCAGGCCTTGAGCAGAAGTTTTCTTTTGCTTGCCTGGGATTTGGTCCTTCTTGGAGTGGTCAGCCTTTGAAAGCCTCTCCCTGGCTTGCTTTCTGTACTTAAATTGTTTCCCATATTATGTGCTCAGTACTAGCCCTTCTTCACTTCCCCCATGATGGAAATGCTATCTCTCCCTTTCCTGGAATGAGCTCTGTGCCTGAGAAAACAGCAGCTAATGTTTACTGAGTGCTCACTGTGGGCCAGAAGTCTTCAAACGTCTTTCCACTTCATCCTCACGACAACCCTGTGAAGTACAAAATTCAGACTAGCACAGAGGTGTAAATGTCCCTTTCTGTGACGTCTCCCCCCCTGCTTTGGGCATATCTGGTGGATAGGTACACACCCTCCCCACCTTTTCTTTCCCAGACGCTCGAGACTCTGCATGTTCCTTTTGCGACTAGTGTCTGACTCTTCTTTACCACAGTTCTCTGGGGGCTCTCCGAGCTGTTAGCTTGGGTAACGTGGTCAGCACCTCCCAGCCTGTGGGTATTAGGATAGCGTGCAGCCCACCCTGGGCATGGGCCCCGCCTGTCTAGTAACCTGGTGCATCTCGCCTCACAGGGAGGAGTATGGGAAGCTGTTTGATTTTGTCAATGCCAAAAAACTCAACATCAAAAACCGAGGACTCAAAGAGGTACCTGTGTGTGAGGGAAGGATGAGCCCCTTCTGATCTGTCGGGGGTGTGGAGGGAGCAGGGATTCTTCTGCCTTCTTTTTCACTCTGTCTTTTCTTCTTACCCTTATAGAAAAAAGAGGTGCGTGTGACCCTCCCCCCTTCCCGGTGCAGGTTTCCTCAGCATGAGCTTAGATCAGTCTCGCTGCCTCAGGAGCCTCCAGTGGGGCTGGGAGAGGGAGGGGCTTGGACTAACCCGGTTGGCAGGAGGTTCTCGGGCATAGGCCCTGCACGGTGTTGTGTGTGGACCATGCAGCCCCAGGGTCTTCTGGGAGCTGATCTTACTCACAGGCACGGGTCGGGGGGTGCTTTTGAGTGTGCAGGGTTCTGGCGCCAGGGTGACTTGGCCCTCACTCGCATCTCTTCCCTGGCTAGGGCATGAACCCAAGCTACGATGAGTACGCCGACTCTGATGAGGACCAGCACGATGCTTACTTGGAGCGGATGAAGGAAGAGGGCAAGATCCGGGAAGAGAATGCCAACGACAGCAGCGATGACTCAGGAGAAGAAACCGGTGGGCTTGCCTCAGCAGTGCTGGGGCATGAGGGCGGTCAAGCTCTTGCCTGGGGCCAGAGTTGGGCATCTGGGGAAGGGGGCAGGGTCTCTGGGGCAAAGCTGATGCATCCTGTTCTTTTTCAGATGAGTCATTCAATCCAGGTGAAGAGGAGGAAGACGTGGCAGAGGAGTGAGTTTTGGTTCCACTCACACGGGTGAGGTGGAGGCCTATAAGCTTAAGGGGCCAGAAGATATCTGAACATTTCTCATGTCTTAATGTTAGCTACTGACCCAGGGTGGAAGAGCGACCTCTTCTGAGGTTTACCGGAAGTGGCTTTGGAAATTGTCAAGGGCTTTGCAAGTGCAAGGCACATAGTAAAACCAGAAAAACAAGTGGGGAGAAAATAGGAATAAGAGCCAGCACCTGCCCACTTCCTTGCTGTGATTTTTGGGGTGAGTTGTTGAGTCTCTGTGTCCTCACCTAGGACCTCAGGTGGTCCCCCCTTGCTGTATTGATCAAGGTTCCTGATTGCCAAGTCAGAAACATGACTCAAACTGACTTTAGCATAAAAGGGAGTTTTGTCAGTTCACGGAACTGGAGAGTCCAGGGATATAGTGGGCTTCGGGTACCTGGATCCAGATGCTCAAAAGTTGTGGGGATTCTGTTTTACTTCCTCTAATTTTCTTATTTTTAGGTAAGTTTGGCCCATGCAGTGTCACATGACCCTCAGAAGCTCTGGGCAGGCTTAATGCTATTGGTTTAACACCCAGAAGTGCCTCTTCTCTCAGGGCAGCAGTGAACAGCATGATCACTGCCCCTTCCTGAGTTACCAGGATGTGTGCTGATGTGCTAGAACTAGGCATGTACCCACCCTTAAATTCTGGGGGTGGACTGAGCCCCTCCTGAGTGGGGGCAAGGTGGTTCCCACAGAAAATTAGGAAGAATTTCTTTCTTTATCCAGAAGAATTGGAAATGAATGTTGGGCAGCCAAAAAACCCAACTTACCTCCCACAACCCCAAATAGATATATAGAGCTATATATGTAGATACATGGTATATATATGTGTGTGTCTCTATATATACACACATATATACATAAATATACATATATATATAGGGCTAGCATATGTATATAGGAGATTGCTAGTTCTGGTTGCCACATACTTATGAAGGTCAGTGAGCAGATGCTTGCAAAAATCCCTTGAAAATCATCCAGCACCATACAGGTGTAATGGAGGTTTGTCTGTCTTCTGAGGAGTTCCATGCCTATCTGATAGAACTTAATTATATGGGTATGGACGGATTTGGACTGAGATCAGTTTCCCGTTTTTATATATATATATATATATATATATATACACACATATATATATATATATATATATATATTTTTTTTAAAGTAATATCTATACCCAAGGGGTCTTGAACTCACAATCCTGAGGTCAAGAGCTGCATGCTCTTCCAACTGCTAGTCAGGTGCCCCTAGATTTTATTTTATTATATTATTTATCTTTATGAAGATTTTATTTATTTATTTGACAGATAGCTCACAATAGGCAGAGAGGCAGGCAGAGAGAGAGGGGGAAGCAGGCTCCTTGCCAAGCAGAGAGCCCAATGCGGGGCTTGATCTCTGGACCCTGGGATCATGACCTGAGCGGAAGGCAGAGGCTTAACCCACTGAGCCACCCAGGCGACCCGTCCCTTTTCTATAGTAATTATCTCTTTATCAGAAAAGCCTCTGGGGTGGATTAAGACAGCTAACTCAAAGGAAGTGGTGAGGAGTACTTGGGTTGTGTTCCAGGCAAGGCAAGACCCAAGTGCCTGTCCCCAAGAGTATGGGGCTGGCGTGGGTCAGCCCATGAGCAAAGAGAGCAGCTGAAGCCCACTCGTTATTTTGTCTTCTGTTGGCTGACTGATGCCACAGCTGGGTGTGGGGAAGGGGCCAGGTGTGGGGAGGGGACAGCTGAAGCCACTTTAGCTGTGAGGAGGAAGCAGGATGGGGGCCAGTGGCCAGGAAGCTGTCCTGTGGTCCCACCTCCCCTTTTTTGGGCAGGTAGCTTTAGACTTGTTTCCCTCCTGTCCTGTGGCCGTGGGGTGCTCTCCTTCCTGGGTCTAAGCCCCCTCTCCTTGGCAGGTTTGACAGCAACGCCTCAGCTAGCTCCTCTAGTAATGAGGGTGACAGTGACCGGGATGAAAAGAAACGGAAGCAGCTTAAAAAGGCCAAGATGGCCAAGGACCGAAAAAGCCGCAAGAAGCCTGTGGAGGTGCACACTCAGAGTGGAAGGGTGGTGGGGAGCCATTCCCTTTACCTTTCCCTGTCTACCACCAGTAGGGCCTGTCAGGTGGTCCTTCTGGGGCTGCTCTGTGTAGCCAATGAATATGACCTTGAAGAGTATCTTGGAAATTTTTCTCTCTGGCCTTTGGACTAATTAGCTTCTGGGAGATCTGAATTAGGAGACCACCTTCTGTCCCAGGAGCCTAAGGCAAGGGGTCCCTAGTGAGTGAGGTAGTGGGTGCAGGGGGAGGAGACAGGGTTCCTGGCCTTGGGAGCTCTCAGTCTAGCTTTATGCCTCTTCAGTCCTCATTTTTTTTTTTCCCTGAGCAGGTGATCTAAATAATTTGTTTTGGAGAGGGTGGGCGTCTGTGAGAAATAGATGGCTCAAGGCATTTGGATTTTTATGTAGGTGAAGAAGGGCAAAGACCCCAATGCCCCCAAGAGGCCGATGTCTGCCTACATGCTGTGGCTCAATGCCAGCCGAGAGAAGATCAAGTCAGACCATCCCGGCATCAGTATCACGGATCTTTCCAAGAAGGCAGGCGAGATCTGGAAGGGAATGTCCAAAGAGAAGAAAGAGGTGAATGGCAGCAGAGATGAGGGGTGGCGACTTAGTAACTGATAGAGGGGGCAGGGATGGGCCATCGGTGCACCTTTTCTGTCTAGATGTTGCCTGCATCAGGAAGAGGGCTCATTCTTCTCTTTTTTTCGTGTGTGTGTGTGTGTGTGTGTGTGTGTGTGTGTGTGTGACAGGAGTGGGATCGGAAGGCTGAGGATGCCAGGAGGGAATATGAAAAAGCCATGAAAGAATATGAAGGGGGCCGGGGTGAGTCTTCTAAGAGGTGAGTGTTGGGAACAAAATAGCCTAGTAAGTGCTTTTCAGCATCTACTTATGTGGGTCTAGGTTGAGAATTGGGGTGTTAAAGATAATAGATACCTCTGACTGCTGTTGGGCAGTGCTTCTCAAGTCTGGGTAGGCAATTGCCCAAGAATGGGTAATGTGCTAGAGAATTCCTGAGGTCACTGGATAAATGGGGCCCTTTTCCTAGAGAGTTAGTTTTATTTGAAGGTGTGGAGGAATTAACAAAACATTAGGATGGAACGTAATTCACGTGAAACTTTATTTATTTATTTGTCAGAGAGAGAGTGGGAGAGAGAGTGAGCGAGCATAGGCAGAGGCAGAGGGAGAAGCAGGCTCCCTGCCAAGCAAGGAGCTCGATGTGGGACTCGATCCCAGGACGCTGGGATCATGACCTGAGCCGAAGGCAGCTGCTTAACTAACTGAGCCACCCAGGCGTCCCAATTCACATGAAACTTTAGGATAAAGCAAGGGATGTCAAATAAGCTCTGCACGTGAGACCGCTTCAAGCTCTGGCCTCTGATTTTTCTGGTTATTTACTTAGGAGGCTCTTCCTTGGGGCACTTGGGGCTCACCTGGATGGCTGTTTGCATTTATAGTGAGATGGGCAGTGTGGCTGGGAGTGAGAGAAGCCCTGTTAAAGTTAGGGGTGGATTGATTTTGGTGGGTGAACTTGAAGGTCCAGGCCCTTTCCCCTCTTGCTGCTTTAGAGACAAGTCAAAGAAGAAGAAGAAGGTAAAGGTGAAAGTGGAAAAGAAATCAACACCCTCAAGGGGCTCATCATCCAAGTCCTCATCAAGGCAGCTAAGTGAGAGCTTCAAGAGCAAGGAGTTTGTGTCCAGTGATGAGAGCTCTTCCGGAGAGAACAAGAGCAAAAAGAAGAGAAGGCGGAGTGAGGTATGGCAGGTTTGGGGGTGAGGGGTGCATGTCTCGGGTTGGGTTGCGGTTGGTAGGTCTGTAAGAATAACGAGGTGGAATAGAAGGTTGCACATGGGAGGTTCTGAAGGCCAGTGCTGCATTTGGGGGTGGGTGGGTATGGGATTAGGCATCCTTCACCACTGGAAACTGGCTCCCTGGGAGGGCCCTTAAGAGACCTTTGATTTTCAGGACTCTGAAGAAGAGGAGCTGGCCAGTACTCCCCCCAGCTCAGAAGACTCGGCATCAGGATCTGATGAGTAGAGAGGAGGAAAATTCTCTCTCCTTGGGCTTGCTCTATGACACCTGCGGTCTCCCCACCCATGTTTGGTACCAGTTTCTCATATGGAATGTAGTCCTCGGGTTTTGTGCCATCTTGACAGGCTGTCCTGGTGGAATGCACTTCGCTGAGGCAGCGGGGGAGACGTCCTCCTCTGCTTCCCAAGGGTGGCTCTTTATCATCTGGGGAGAGATTGGGTGGGGCAGTGCGGTGCAGGGTGGAATCCTGGGCCTGTTCTCCCCACCTTAGGGCTGCTGCTTCTCCTGTTCAAGTTGCTGCAGCAGGGGTCATGTGAGGTCAGGCCTATAGCTCCTAATGGGGGCCTGTTTCTACTTTTATTTTGTATTTCTGGTCTGTGAAAAATCAACATTTAATAAAGGGAACTGACTTTGGAAACCATGTCCTAATGCCTTCTCTCTAGCCGGGTTGTATCGCCCCATTTTCGGGGGGTGGTGCTTACCATACTGCTGTGACCGGGCAGGGCCCTGCCGGCCAGCCGGGAAGCAAGCCTCCAGGTACATCCTGTTCTGTTCCCGGTTGGACGAGCATTGGTTTTCACAGTTCTCTGCCGGGATGGGCCACCTGAGAGGCTAGAAATGAGAGCTGATCTGATTAGGAAGTCACTCTCCCAATTCCACTCCATTAGCCAAGCTGAGGGGAGGCCGCTTCTGGCCCAGCCCTTAATCACCTATGAGTCAAGGGTCTTGCACGAATTTAGATAATGGAATCAGGATTGACCAGCCTCCTTGCGGCGCGGGGCAATGGAAACCCGAGCCTGGAGAGATGAGACACGGACGACGAGGGGGGGAGTGGATGGGGGTGCAGGAAAGGTGTGCAGTGTGGACGAAGCTTTTGTTTTGGGGGGTTGGGAGGAATTTACGTCCAGGAAGGGGACATAACAAATAAATGAGGACCAGCTAGGGAAGCAGGGAAGCAGAGCTTCCAGTCGTCCTCACGGTGGCTCCACGTCGGAACTGATACACGTGCAGCGGCCACGTCGCGTGCGTTCTCAGGTGTTTGCCACAGGAAGCCTTTCCAGTCCGCCAACTGTGACCTTCTTTCTCGCCGTGACTCTATGGTGCTGCAATCAGTGCCGGCCGCCGAGCCCGAGCGGGCTGGCCTTAGGCAGCCTCTCTAGGCAGTCGTCTCGGTGGCCATCTTGCCCAGCGTTCTGAGTCGCGGAGTTGCGTCAGTTTCGCCTGGGTCCGAGCCTGGGACAGGCCCTTATTTGCAAGACTCATAAATAATTGAGTACCGGGGCTGCGCCTATTTGCATACGACTCGGCTTGTTCTGCCTAGACTTCCCACTCCCGTTTTCCACCGGCTCATGGATATTCATGAGGAGCTCTGGGGGCGTGGTCATGGGCGGAGCTAGGGGCGGGGCCCCGCCGGGACTCGCAGTGGCTTGGTCCCGCGGTGACGGCGGCGGCGGCGGCAGCGGCTGTAGCGGCAGCGGCGGGGACCGGCGTCGGGGCGCAGAGCCCGAGCCGAGCGGAGCCGGATCCCCGGGGAGCGCGTGAGTGCGCGGGGGCAGGTAGGAGGGCGAAGGAGGGGGCGGGGTCCGGGATGGGGGCGGGGGAGAGGCATGGAAGGAGTGGGAGCTCTCCTGCCCGGACCTCGGGTTGAGGTGGAGGTGGGGGTCACCAGGAAAGTTTGCAGGGGCCGGGGGCGCGGAGGAAGCGGGGGTCGCGGGGGAGCTGGCGCGTGTGCACGGGGGCGGAGGGTGCACGGTCTGGAGCTCGTGCTGGCCGAGCTAGAAGAAAGGGGGGAGGGGGCGAGGGCTTGAGGCGGGGCCGGGGGCGGGCGGAGCTGCTGGAGGGACCCCCGCCTCCCCCTCCCCGGGCCCGCGCTCGCCCCCTCCCCCGGGTCCCTCGGCACGCCCCCAACCACCCCAGTCCGCCCCCACCCCGTCCGCGTCCCCAGTCCCTCGTCTGCTCGCCGGCTGCTTCACAGCCAGCGCACAGGTCCTCCGCTTCTGCCGCCGCCGCCCCCTCCTCCTCCTCTTCCACCCTTTTCTCCTCCTCCTCTTCGGCTGCCGGCGTCCCCTCTGTGTCCAGAGCTCCCCACTGGGCCCCTCCAGACGGCCCCTAGCCTCGGGCTGTTCCGTCTTCCCGTTGGCCCTCCCTCCTCTAGCAGTTTACGTGCTGCCCCTGCCGACCTCTCTGGCCCCGGATCCGGCCGGAGATCTAAGGGTCCATAGGGGCGACTCCGTTTGCGCCGATGGCGCTCTGAGCCCCTGCCCCCCCCCCCCCCCCCCCGCTCCGCCTGGTGCTGCCCAGCCTCTCCCCAGCTCCTCTGGCGGCCTTTGCTCCCGGTGGGTCAGCTAGTCTCCCCTTGACGCTTCGGGGTCAGGAGTGCTCAGTGCTGCTGCGATTTTACAGCTTTTGGCTAC
Source organism: Martes martes (assembly GCF_963455335.1). Lineage (NCBI taxonomy): Eukaryota > Metazoa > Chordata > Mammalia > Carnivora > Mustelidae > Martes > Martes martes. The sequence continues at coordinate 13,108,227 of NC_137898.1, forward strand.
CGCCTTGGTCACCTGGGTTTCCCGGCTGGGGCCTCTGAGCTTCTGCAGCCCCTCTCACCTGGGGAAGCTGAGCCCCCCACTTCATCGCTGCAGCCCCTCATACTGCAGAGGTGCCCAGCAGGCCTCCAGGTGAAAGGGTTTTCCGGTTCTGGGCCAATTTGTCCCCATTTCTAACCACCCACACCATGTCCCTTGAAATAATGTTCAAGGACAAGGAAACAATCTTGTGTTTTTTTAAATTTTTTTTCTCTGGCGTGTGCCCCTCCCCCATGCACACTCGGACTGGCTCTGCACAGTTATCACCCACCCACAGCCAGCAGTGCTCCCTTGTAGTTGGCTGACCAAGGAATTGACAGTCCTGGGTTTCTCTTTATCCTCTTCGCGGTTTCTCTTGTCTGAGAAGCAAGCTGGGGCAGGGTCAAACGTGAGGGGTGGGTGGGTTTTCCAGGGCTGGGCCCCAGGGGTCCTGTCTCAGGATTTGGCACAGTCTTCCCCAGGCCAGCTGGAGTGGGTGCTGAGGAAGGCACTCCCCTTGCAGGTGGAGAGGCTTGGGTTGTCCTTAGGGCTGTGTGCATACCAGGTGATGGGAAACCTCCTTCTGCCTTTGGAATGAGAGGGGCAGGTCTCTGGAGCCTGGGGGGGGAGGGGTCTTGTGGGTGGGATGGAGCCAGAATGGGAACTGAGGAGGTGGTGGAGTATCTGAGGAGCAGGTGACAAGACTGGGGCCCGCAGGAGTGAGGGAATGGTCTGGAATGCTGGCAGCCTGTGGCCTGGGGAGAGGAGGAGGTAGTTAGTTACCAAGGATCTTAGCTCATTGGTGACACTGAATGGAATCATGCTAACACCGGCCAACATTTGCTGGCTACTTTTTACGGGTTAGGCGTTGTGCTGTTTGTATGCACCGTCTCACAGAGGCCTCCCACTAGCCTCAGGTACACCGTTTTTCACGTAGGGATACTGAGGCTTAGAGAAGTAAGCAATGTACCTAAGGTCACCAGCTGGAAAGTGGTAGGGCCACTCAGCATTTGAATCCTGGTGTCTGAGACCACAGAGCCCCATACAGATTTAGAGAAGGGGCACCTTCTGGTCCCTGCCATAGGGCTGTGTTGCTTGGTTTAAAATTTCTTCTTCTGTCCCCCTCCAAATCCCTCAGGCCAACCCTGAGCTGGCAAGTGATGCCCAGTATCCCCATTTTGTAGGCTGTGGCTATCCCACCCCGACTGCCTAGAAGGGGGAACCCCAGGGAGTTTTTCCCCCAAGCCACTCCACCCCCCGGATGTTCTCAAGTCCTGTCCCATTCTCCCAGCCCAGGCCTGGGCCGGCTCCTCCTTCCTCTTGGCGAGGCTCTGGAAATCCAGTGGGAGGCCATTGCTATGGCAACAGGACTAGGCCCTGGCTTTACCTCATCAAATTCCAAGCTGAAGCCAAAGCGATTGAGAAATTAAAGAAAAAAAAATGTATTCCAGATGTTTACTTTTTATTCCTTATTTTTCCGTGTTTGGATGAGACAGCTTGGAGGGAAGGCGGGAGTGGGGCAGGGATGTGGAAGGAGGAGGGGGAAAGAAGGGGGAGAGGGAACCACTCCCAGCGGCAGGAGGGGGGAAAGGAGGGTGAGCGGGAATGGGGAGGCAGGCGGTGGGGCGGAGCCCCAGGTTGGGGAGGAGCGGGTTTTTCCCGTCTCCCATGAGGTGATTCACGGAGAGACCTCAGACTTCATGGCCCTCTTGCTCTGCCCCTGAGTAGATACCTCAGGCAGGGCTGCCGGCTCCTTGGGTAAGTGGGGTGTCTTAGCTTGCCAGAGGGAGCAGCGGGCGGGTCCCTGAAGCTCCAGGACTTTGGGGTTAGGAGCCTGGAGTTTAGAGAGTAGTCTGGGAAGAGTGGAGGATACAGCTGCTGGGCACCTCCCTTGACCTTCCCCAACCCCCTCTGAAGTTCCCGCTTCCTGTCCCACACTCTGTCTCTGCTAGAAGTAGGAGACTTCTCTCAGCTAAGCCTACTGCCAGTGCCCAGCCCCTTTGCCTTCTCAATCTCTCTCTCTCCTCCTGGGTCTCCAGCCAACCAGCTCACAACCTCTCTGCTCCCCAATTCTCATGCAGGTTCTGCCGCATGTGATGAAAGTGTCCGCTCTCAGGGAAGGCACAGCCATGGCTTCCCCACCGCCCCGGGAGATGGAGGAGGAGCTGGTATCTGCTGGCTCGGAGCCAGGTGCCTATGGGTGCAGGGTGGAGCAGGGTGGCTGGGCGGAGTGTGGGAGGGGCAGCCGCTGAACCCCAGCTCTGTCTTGGAGGGGGTGGGGGAGTGAGGGCAGGAGGCACGCTGAGGAAATGCAGGATGAGTTATGAAGGTTGTCCGCTCCTCATGAGACCTTTCGGAAGTGTTTGAGATCCTAGATCCCCAGCAGAGGAGAGCAGACTGACCTTTGAGGTCAAGTGGGTTAAACCATGTGTTTAGCGGGGGAGGACAGTGAGGTCTTGGGGAGAAATGGCCTGCATCTAGGGGAGGGTTTGAACCCAGGCCTCCTGGCTCTGTCTAGACTCCTTTCTTGGGCTGAACCCAATGAGTGGGTGATACGGGATTCTATGAGAAGGGCCGTGGACATGAGTAATTCCAAGTCTTTTACTTGGCATTGGAATGCCTTATGTAGAAGGTAGGTTTCTGGTCTTGTTTTTTTTTCCTGTAGCACATTTACTTCTGTTTGGCTTAGGTCAATAGTAAGTTTGCATTCCTGATCACACACCAGATGACAACAGGGAGGTGGCCTGGGTGTGCACTCTGGTGAGGGGGGTGGTGGGGAGACAGAGTGGGGAAGCTGAGTGTCGTTTACTATGGGTGGTGGCATAGTAGAGTATCATGTCAGAGGAAAGGATTGGACTGGGGACATGGTGGCCTGGCTGCTTGATGTGGGCAGGCTGGCATCTGTTTATTGGCTCTTCTTCATTCATTTGTTTGTTCATTTGAGAAGAACACGTGCGAGGGTGCAAAATGGGGTACAAGGAGAAATAACATGCCAGCTGGGCCCTTAGGTAGCTGTAGCTTGTAAGGGAGTTGACATTTTTGAAATTTGGAGTTGGGAGAAAATGCTTCTGAGATGTGTATGGAAAATCAAGGAAGGCTTCCTGGAATAGGTGACATTTGACGTACACCTAGAAGGTTGTGAACATTCTGAGTTCTTAGGGTGGGAGATGAAGTCCTGCTTCCTGGTTCTTCTGACAGCTCCCAACCAACCCTTTCCTTTTGGTAGGTGACCCTCGGGCCAAACCTCCTGTCAAGCCTAAACCCCGGGCCCTGCCTGCTAAGCCAGCCCTGCCTGCCAAGCCCAGCCTGCTGGTGCCTGTTGGGCCTCGGCCTCCCCGGGGTCCCCTGGCTGAGCTGCCTTCTGCCCGGAAGATGAACATGCTGGCAGGACCCCAGCCCTATGGTGGCAGCAAGCGTCCCCTTCCCTTTGCACCAAGGCCTACAACCGAGGCCTCTACTGGAGGGGAAGCCACTCGAGAGACTGGAAAAGAGGAGCCTGCGAAAGAAGAGGTGCCCCCTTTGACACCCCCGGCCCGATGTGCTGCCCCAGGAGGTGTGCGGAAGGCCCCTGCCCCCTTCCGTCCAGCCTCGGAGCGCTTTGCAGCCACCACAGTGGAAGAGATCCTAGCCAAGATGGAACAGCCTCGGAAGGAGGTCCCTGCCGGCCCTGACCGCCTGTGGGGCTCCCGCCTCTCCTTTAACCATGATGGCAGCTCGAGATACGGCTCCAGAACCTATGGTGTGGCCACAGGTCTCAGGGATGAGGACGGTGGGACCCTCTCCAGGGGATGGTCCCAGGAGGGGCCAGCAAAGTCTCCCAGCGAGTGCCGGGAAGAGCACCACAAGACCCCTGAGGAGAGGTAAGGGGTGGGAGGCAGCCTGGACGGACACGTGGGTAGCCTTATCTGGGACTGTGACCTTCACGTGTAGGTCAGTTTAGGTTAGTGTTCTGTGGGAACCCTGGTCTCACTCACAGACGGACCCTGGTCTCAGTCACAAAACATTCCCCTGCAGACGGCGTCATGAACGATGTTCTTATTGTAATTGTAATGCTGTTTACAGAGTGGATGAAACGTTCACGGCGGAGTTCAAATGTAGCACAGGGAAGTTTATTTTTAGGTCTTTTTAGACTGAGAGTTGAACTTTGCCTCATTTCATCGACAGCCACGCCAGTTAGCGAAGAGAACATTAGACCTGTTTTAGAGATGTGGAAACTGAGTCTCTAAAGTGGCTTTTCAGGGTTCCTCAGCACGTACAAGGCAGAACTGGATTTGAATTTAGGTCTCTTTGAGACCACAGCGTGTTGTCTTAAGTGTGGCTCCCACCGCGGGTGGAGCGGCATGCAGGTGCTGGTGTGCGTGTTGGGGGGGAGCGGGGGGCGGTCTGCCCGCGAGGAGGAGTCTGATGGAACAGGTAAGACGTGAGCACACCGTGATGCCTGGCCAGCGAGCGGCAAGGCGCAGAGGTCACGGCCGGGTTGTACACTGTTGTGTAGGCTTCCCTCCTCTGGAGTTGGTGCCAGTGTAAAGGGAAGGCTGGCCGGGAGGTGCCCCTTGGGGTGGTGGGCACTGGGCATTGGAGGAAGAGGCTCCCCTCCGCCTCTTGCTGCTCTCAAGGGCAGGGCTGCTGTGGCGTGGGCCGAGCCCCAAGCTGAAGGGCTCTGGCCCTACCCTGCCCTCCAGCCTTGCTCTTCTCTCACCTGAGCCTGCCCGGATGGTAGGGGCCCCAGTGCCCCCTTCTTCGTTCCAGGCTTCTGGGAGGTCACACCCCTGCCCCCGGTCTGCTCTCTGGCTTCCTCCCCTTCCTTGCTCTAAGCAGAACTTAAGAGGAACAACTTCAGCTTTGGAAAATCACTCTTCCCCCCCTGGTCCTCCCCCTGCAATCCTTCAAGAAGTATTGGCAGGGTGGCTGGGACCAGCTGCACTCTCCCTGGCTGGAGGAGGATGTTAACCCCTTAGGGGCCAGGGGCAGGACGAGTTATCTTTCGGGGAACCAGTGAGGGTTCTGCGTATGCAGGGTGCTTCTCCTGAAGCAGCGGGTTGTGGGGGTCATTTAACCCTTGACGTGTGGGAAGGGAATGGGGGCTGTCTCTCTGGGCGCTTTCTCTGTGGAAACTGCACAGCATTTCAGTCTTCAGTGATTCCAGGTGGGGCTCACTAATAAACGGCCTGGGGCAGGGGGTTAACTTTGGGTGGTGGTAAAGTCATTCACGCAGACTCTCAGTCCACTCTCCCCTTGTCCTCAGTGAGGGGCTGCTCCGTTCTGTGCCTTCATTTCCTGTCTTGTTCCCTCACAGGAATGCCCCTTTGGACGTGGCCTTCAACGGTGACGTAGTTCAGCCAGCCAGTTCGGACCCACCTGCTGATGTGAGTTAGCCTCCTGTTACAAATCAGAATCCTAGTCTTGTTTTGTATTTTTTAAGGATTTAATTTATTTATCTGACAGAGAGAGACACAGCTAGAAAGGGAACACAAGCAGGGGGAGGAGAGCAAGAGGGAGAAGCAGGCCCTCAGGGGGCCTGATGCAGGACTCGATCCCAGGACCCTGGAATCATGACCTGAGCTGAAGGCAGAGGCTTAACGACTGAGCAACCCAGGTGCTCCAGAATCCTAGTATTTTAGAGCTAGAAGGGTCACCTGAGATCATTTGTGTAAGCTCATTGTAGTTCAGATGGGGACACTGAGGCCTATGGAGGAGGTGGCTTGCCCCAGGTCTGGCCCCGGGACTCTGATTTCTTGACTCCCAGGCCAGTGTTCTCGATCACTGCGGTGGTTAAGTATGGTTCAGGCCGTGAGACAGTTTGTTACAAACAGTTACAGTATCTGTAACTGATGAGCTGTCTACCCGGACGTATTGCAGGATGGGTGACTAACTTAGTCGTTGTGATGACTCGGGCTAGTGGGCGCTCCTGGTCCCGTGTGAGGTGTGCCGATGCCACAGCTCACCAAGGTTAGGTGCCCACGGGCTGAAGCGGCCTCTGAGGTCCCTGATTCCACTGTTCTCCCTGGCTGGGCTGCCTTCTTGGGGTTTAGAAGAGGGGGGTTTCCTGTTTCATCCCCACTGTGCCCCACAGTGTGCTGAGAGGGTAGTCAGGCTCACCCTACTTTTCTTTTTTTCTTGAAAAGATTTGATTTATTTATCTGAGAGAGAGGGGGAGGGAGAGAGCAAGCACGAGAAGGGCAGAGGGAGAGAGAGAAACAGACTCTTCACTGAACAGGGAGCCAGATGCGGGGCTTGATCCCTGGACCCTAGGATCATGACGTGAGCCAAAGGCAGACGCTTAACCGACTGAGCCACCCAGACGCCCCGCAGCCTGCTTTCCTAAGTAACTGATATCCCTTCTTGCTCACAGAGCCCTTGCTAGCCAAAGGCTGTTTCGTCTCCCCCACAATGGAGACCTGACCACATTCCCTTGTCCATCCACCAAATGTTTACTGAGCACCTGCCGTGAGCTGGGTGCCGGGGACATAGCAGAGAACAAGGCTCACACTGTCCTGCTCTCAGGGAGTTCACCTTCTAGTACAGGAAGGCAGACATGAGCACAGGCCTCCCTGGGAACCTGCAGATGTTGTGTGTCAGACAAGTGTGGGAGACCTGTAGAGGCAGAGAGCTCTGGGCTAAGGGTAACCGGGAGGCCTTGCCGGGAAAGTAAGGGAGTGAGCTCCCTGGGTGTTTGGGCAGAGGAAACTGCAGGTTCAGGGGACTTGGCACCTTCCTGGCTAGGAAGCCAGGATGCCTGGATCACAGTGAGAGAGGAAGCGGCTGTGTGCTAGTGAGGTGTGACAGGTGATGGGTCAGATGGCTTGGAGCCTCACAAGGTACTGGAAGGGCGTGGGCTGTGGGGAGAGGAAGAAGCCATTGAGGGCTGTGGAGGAGAGCAGTGACGTGCTGCTGGCTTGGTTGTAAAGAGTCGTGTTGGTAGTAGGGAGCTAAGAGCAGCAGCAAGGGCCAGTTGGGGCATAATCCAGCTGGGAAATGATGATGGCTGGACCCTGGGGGCCGGCTCTGGTGGGGTTGAGAGGTGTGAGGTGGGCGGGGTTTCCGGTGGCTTGCTAGGGGAGTGAGCCCTCGCGGGGTCGCAGATGACAGCAGGGCGTTCGCCCTGTGCAGTGAAAGCGTCGGGTTACCCTTCCCTGAGATGGGGACTGGGAATGGTGAAGCAGGATCAGGGGGATATGAGGAGTTTGCTTCTGGATTTGTCGAGTTTGAGATCCCTCTTAGACATCCAAATGGAAATATGGAGGTGGGGACAGCTGGGTAGCTGTTGGCATACAGGTGGCAGTTAAGATGGCTAAGGTCACCAGGAGGCGCAGGGGAGGTAGAGAGGGCAGAGGGCCCTGGCCCCTGGTGTCACAAGGGAGACCTGGAGGGGATCGGGGATGGTGGAGTCCTAGAGGTCACACGGAGACAGCAGCCAGCTTTGGGGCTGGACAAGGGTGTGAGCCACTTTTGGATGCTGCTGCTAGGTCAAGGCAGGTGAGTCCCGGGAATGGGATTTAGCTACAGGGAGGTCACTGGTGACCTTGACAAGAGCGTGAGCTGGCACGGTGAAGGGAAAAGGCTGTTGGAAGTGGGTTCGGGAAAGAATGGGACGAGAGGAGCTATCTGGATAGATTAATGCATGTAGGCAGCACATTCAGGAAACTGGGTGGTAGCTTCAGAGAGAGGTGAGGTCAAGATTGTTTGTGTTTTTTAAGACAGAAGAAATGAGAGCAGCTTGTGTGCTGATGGAAGTGAGTCGGTAGAGAAGGAAAGATCTGTGACGCAGGAGGGAGAGCTCTGAGCGAGGACAGCTCACGCGCCTAGAAGGGGACTACAGTGCTTGCGCTCACGTGCAGGTGGTGAGGTGTGGGGGCTGGCAGCTGAGGGGGGACGGCAGAAGCATTGCTTGGGAGTGTGGGCAGGGGAGGGGAAGTGTTGGGGGACCGCTGGGCACTCGAGACCCATCTGAGGTCCTGGAGGTTCGAGTGCGGGTCAGGCTGTGGTGAGACCCAGTCTTCTGCTTGCTCGCTCTTCTCCAGGCACGTCCAGTCCCAGGGGTGGCTGCAGGGAGGTGGAGATCTCGGATGGGTGGGTCGCAAAGTCAAGAAGAGATCAAGGAACAGAGAGCCAGGATGCAGAAGTGTTGCCTGTGTGGCCATTGAAACCACTACCGATTATGATGGGTGGCTAGTGCTGGGGAGGGGGGCTGTGATCTGCGGGAGGGGTTGTGGGTGGTAGGGTTTAGGAGCATGCAGTTGAACACTGGGGTGTTTTTTTTTTTTGTTGATTCGTTTTTCTTTAAGATTTATTTATTTTAGAGAGAGAAGGGAGAGAGCATGGCGGGGAGGGGCAGAAGGAGAGGGAGAGAGAGAACCCCAAGCAGACTCCCCGCTGAACGCAGAGCCCTGTGCGGGGCTCAGTCCCAGGACCCTGAGATTGTGACCTGAGCCGAAATCAAGAGTCAACCTACTGAGCCACCCAGATAGATGTCCCCCTATCCAGAGTTTTGTAGAGAGGAGAGAGGATGGAGGGATTGGAAGGGGCCTTGAGAAGAAAGCAGGACCTTCCTCTGCCCAGGCTGAGTCAGGGATGTGAGAGAAAACACTGCACTGGAGAGTGTGGAAGGAGAAGCGTGAGCCCCGGGGAGGGCAAAGGTCAAAAGGAGCAAGGCTTCCTTCATTGTCTAGGGACAGGCGAAGTGGAGTGGTGGGATGCGGGGATGCCAGGCGCTTGGTGCCCCCTCTGCCTCTTCCTCCTCTCCGGACCTCTGTCCTGTAGCTTCCGTTATTTCTGTAAGTTTTATCCCAAGAGGCCATGTGTACAGATCTTATTTAATTCTGACCTAATTCTTTGAGATGGATGTTGTAGCCCCAACGTACAGAGGGGAGAGCTGAGGCTCTGAGATCCCAGTGACCACCGTGGACAGGGCGTATGGCTTAGGAGATTCAGTGCCCGCGACTCCAAGGCCTGTGCTTTCATGTCCCTTGGTGCCTTTTCCTGAATCCAGAGTGAAGGCCTGCCTGCCTCCTGGGGTAGTGGACAGTTCTGGGACCTGTGGACACGCCTCCCTGTAGCTGCTCTGCCTTCTGGTGGTCTGGCCTCGCCCTGGGCTGGCAGACCTGCTCGAGCCAACCCCCGCCCACCCAGATGGCAGATTCCCCATTTTCCCTCTCCCTTTGTCAGGCCAGGGTTCTTGACCCATGGACCACCCTTTGATCCTGAGATGAGCTCTCGGGTGGGTGGGAGGGAAGATAGGAACCACTTGGAATGGTATGAGTGAGGCTATGCATGTTTTCTGGCGAGAGGGCCTGGAGTGGGTCTGTGAATGTTAAGAAGCATAAGATACCGTAAATCACTTTTGGCGTCTTTCCTAGCTGTCCTGAGAGGCCCGCCTTCCTTCTCCGGTCTGTGGAGCGAGAGTGCGAGAAAGCAGCTGACCTGGGGTCTTTGTGGGGCTGGCAGGGGCCTCCTCCCCAGCTGGGCAGTGAGTAATGGCTCTTGACCTTTCTCTTGCAGATCTCCAAGTCCTGGGATCCCTCGAGTCCAGGCTCTGCCTCAGAGAAGGGAGGCTCCACCAGCTCAGGCCTCCCCGCTGAAGTCTCAGGCCTAGCCCCTGGGTCTCCCCGACCTCGCTCACCTGATGAGGGGTCTCCCCGACCTCACTCACCCAAGGAGGGGTCTCCCCAACTTCACTCACCCCAGGAGGGGTCTCCCCGACTTCACTCACCTGATGAGAGCTCGCCCTGCCACTCTCAGCTTCCGGAAGCCCAGAGCCCTGTGGTTTCCGGGCCCTCCCCCTGCCTCCCTGTGACCCCAGCATCCCCAACTGTAGCCCTGCCCGATGAGGGTCAGAGCTCCTGCTGCTCCCCAAGCTCAGGGCTCCCTGTGGTGGAAGCCCCAGAGGCCCCCACACCTGGCAGTCCAGCCTTTGAGAAGGTCTTGGGCCCGGAGCAGCCCCCAGCTACCTCTGCCCAGCCCCTGATGGAGGGGGGTGAGTTGCTGGATCTTCCTCGGACGTTTCCATCTGGGGATGTGGTGGCCCAGGGTGACCGAGACCGTCCCATCGGCCTGGCCCAGCGCCGATTTTCTGAAGGTGTGCTCCGGCCTCCCGGCCAAGACCAGGAGAAGCTGGGGGGCTCGCTGGCTGCCCTGCCCCAATCCCAGGGGAGCCAGTCTGCCCTGGATCGTCCCTTTGGGAATGGGACAGAGTCCAACTGGAGCTTGTCACAGTCCTTTGAATGGACCTTCCCTACTCGGCCTTCAGGTCTAGGGGTGTGGCGTCTGGACTCCCCACCTCCCTCCCCCATCACTGAAGCCACTGAGGCCGCCGAGGCCGCCGAGGCTAGTGACTGGGCTGCACCCAGCAGAGAGGAAGGGGTGTCCCAGCAGGGGCGAGGGGCCCAGTCAGCCCCAGAGGGGCCAGGAAGGCCTGGTTCCTTGGTGCAGGTGGATGATCCGGGCATCTCCCTAACCCAGAAGGCGGATGGGGAGAGTCAGCCACAGTCCCCAGTTCCCCTCAAGCCCTTACCAACACCAGGGGGCACACCTGGAGTGGCCTTGTTGCAGGCAGAGGAGAAGTATGAGGAGCGGGAGCCCCTGGCTGGACAGGAGTCCGTGCTCCCTCTGGCCACCAGGGGGGCCGCTCTGCCCGTCCTGGAGCCGGTCCTGGGGCAACAGCAGTCAGCACCCCCCGACCAGCCTTGTGTCCTCTTTGTTGATACCCCGGACCCCCAGCAGGCATTGCCTGCTGAGGAGGAGGCCATGACCTTGGTCCAGGCTGAAGCCACCCAATCTAGGACAGAAGGTCGAGACCCCTGTAGTGTGTCCCCCGAGCCTACAGGCCCTGACGGCAGCTCCCGCTGGCTGGATGAGCTCCTGGCCTCGCCACCACCTAGTGCGGGCAGCGCGAGGCGGGGAGCTGGATCTGAGACCCCAGCAACCTGCTCCGAGGTGAGGACAGGGGCACAGGGAGGGCAGGGGGCCTTGGGATGGAAGCCAAGGCTTGGGTGGGCTTTCTTCCAATATGTGGATTTTGTGTGTCAAGAGCTGGAATATGACCATGAGGCAGGCCCCTAGGGCTGTGTCCCTCCCAGTCTCACTGGCAGAGCTGGGGGACCAGAGGCTATGGGCCCGTGGGAGCCGTCCTGCTAACGTGCCTTAACCTCTGAGCTTCAGAGACCTTTTATGATAAGAGCATTTGCTTTTTAGGGTCGGACCACAGGTAAAACAAGATGTGGAAAGTGTCCAGTGCTTGACCCGCACTGAGTGTTCAGTCTGGCTTTACCGACGGGATTGTGGAAGGCAACGTAGCACAGACATTTAGTGCTCGGGCTCTGGAACCAGACTGCCTGGGTTCTCTGCTCTTTGCCCAGGTGTGACCTTGAATGAGTTACTTTTCTGTGCTTCAGTTTCTGCGTCCGTAAAATGGGGATGACGACAATGAACTCTCCCTCACGTGGCAAAGACTAGAGAAGCCGTAAACACTAAGGACGGCACAGAGTTCATCATGAGTGTCTAGGAAGTGCTGGCTTTAAGAATGCCCCTATCCTTGAGCTCAAGACTGGCCTTCTAGGCAGGAAGCGGAGGCCCAGAGGAGGCGGAACCTCGTGCGGGGGTTACCCAGCGAGTTGGTCGCTGGGCGGCGGTCAGAGGGCCAGTTGCCTGGCCAGTGCCCTTTCCCCTGCCAGGCTGCTCTGAATTCAAGGTCTGGGGTCCAGGTGGCTTTTGAAATGTCTTTTTCAAGGCCAGTCAGGGCTGGTAGGGGCGGGGCTAGAAGCAAGGCGGAGTCAGGCTGCCTCCAGGGGTAGGGGCGGAGAGGTGGAGGAGGAGGAGGAGCAGGAAGGAGTTAAGACCCGGCTGGCTCCTGGGAGGTGTGTCTGTCCCGGGCTCTGGGTGACTCAACTAGCTTCTGGGCGGGGCTGCCAGAGCGGCAGCTGCCGTGGAGGGAGCGGGGCCAGCGCCAGCGGGAGCCAGAGTCGTTGGACAGGTCCGGGCGAGGGGAGCGGCCCAACCCCGTCCCTGCGCCCAGCCGCACCCAGCAGCCCGGGGCGGGCTGGGGGCAGGGGCCATGGCCGGGCTTGGGGACCGGGAGCCCAGCATGTCTGTGTTGGAGAGGCTGTTAGCCAATGCGGCGCTGAGGGATGAGGCTGGCCGGCTCCGCAGCCTGGAGCCTGGGGCTCCCCTGCCTGAAGGAGTGAGTCGGGGTAGAGGGTGCGGGGTGCAGGGAGCCCTGGGCTGGCTCTTCTCCTATGGCAGAGGCTGTCCCTCCTGTCTTCTCCAGGGATGAGACGAGGGCTAGGAGGTCTTTCTGGGAAGGGCTAGGCAGAAGGGCGCTTTTCATAGGGAGGAAGGGGTAAGTAGGGCCAGGGGCAGAGTCAGACCGTTCCACGGAAAGGAGGTTGTGGAGGGCCTTTGAGTCTTGGTCGCTTCTAATAGAAAGCAGACGCCTTTTACAGCCCTGTGAAGACCACTCTAAGCTGCCTTTCTCTTGGCAGTTAGCTGAGTGTTGCCCAAGGGCTGTAAACATGACCATGGGATCCTTGGTTGTCCATATCGGGTGCCCCTTTCAAGCCAGGCACTACGCTGAGGTTTGGTTTAAACCATCTTGTTTAATTCTCCCAAACCACTCCATGCAGTAGGAATTCTTCCCATTTAAGAGTGAGGACTCTGAGGCCCAGAGTGGTGAAGTGTTTTGCTCAAGGTCACACCGCTGGGATCTAAACCCAGGCTTTCTGTTGCCAGAGTGGGGCTCTCAGACACTGGGCAGTGCTGAGTCTCATTCTGGACTCCCACTGTGATGGACTCTAAGCACTGTTTGTGTCTTTTTTTCCTGATTCCTAGGGACTTCTTGGCTGGGCCCAGAAAGATCTGCAGAGTGAATTTGGGATTACGGCAGACCCACCTCCCAGCAGTTTTAGTCCTTCCAGCTGGTCCCAGGACACTTCTCAGAACTATGGCCTTGGGAGTGCAAGCCCTCGAGGGGACCCAGGCCTTGGAGAGGGAGATTGGACTAGCAAGCGTGGGCAAGCAGCAGGGGAAGGGAGTGCCAGGGAGTGGGCCAACAGGTGTGGCATTGGCCAGGAGGACGTCGAGGTCGAGGTCGAGGTCGAGGTCGCCTGCCGGGATGGGAGTGGAGTGTCTGCCCCGGGGGGCCTTTTGGCCCAGGACCGGGTGATCGGAACACCAGCCCAACTTGGTACTCCGCAGAGTCAGGAGGCAGATGTTCAGGACTGGGAGTTCAGAAAGCGGGATTCCCAGGGCACTTACTCCAGCCGGGACGCGGAGCTCCAAGACCAGGAATTTGGGAAGAGAGACTCACTGGGTGCTTACAGCAGTCGGGATGTATGCCTTCAGGACTGGGAATTTGGGAAGAGAGACTCTCTGGGTGCTTATGGCAGCCAGGATGTAGATGAGCAGAGCCAGAAATTGGGGAAGAAGGACCACGTTGGCAGGTACGGCAGCCAGGATGCAGACGGGCAGGACCATGTTGGCAGGTACGGCAGCCGGGATGCAGACGGGCAGGACCACGTTGGCAGGTACAGCAGCCGGGATGCAGACGGGCAGGACCAGGAGTTTGGGAAGAGAAATTCTTCCCTCGGCACCTTTAGCAGCCGGGGTGCAGAGCAGCCGGATCAGGATTTCGGGAAGAGCGCCTGGATGAGGGACTACAGCAGCGGCAGCCCCCAGGATCGAGGCTTCGGGATGAGAGCCCTGAGTGCCGGCTTCAGCCCCGAAGAAGCCCAACAGCAGGACGAAGAGTTTGAGAAGAAGGTCCCGAGTGGCGGAGACGGTCTGGGCGAGACCAGCAGGGAGGCACGCCAGCCTGAAGAGAGAGAGTCAGGGAGCCTCTTTGGCCCCAGCACCTCCCAGTCCCAGGATGGGGCACTGGGACAGAGAGACCAGAGCAGCTGGCATGGTGGCGGGGCCGGCCAGGAGGCAGGGGGCCAGAGGCCGGCCGATGCTGGCCAGGAAGACAGGGAGGTGAGCCGGCGAGGCTGGGCGGACAACTTCAGCCGTGGTGTTGTCCCCCAGCCGGAGGCCACCTTCAGCCCGGGGCAGCGCGACTGGAGTGGCGACTTCTGCGTGGAGGCCTCTGAGAGAGGCCACCAGTTCGGCATCATCGGTGATGACCGGGCAGGCGCTGCTGTCCTCAGCCCTTCTGGCCAGATCGCGGGTGGCCCCTTTGTGCCTCCGGAGAAGACCCCGGCCGGGCCTGTGGACTGGACCGACCAGCTGGGCCTCAGGAACTTGGAAGTGTCCAGCTGTGTGGCCTCTGGGGGCTCGAGTGAGGTCAGGGAGGAAGCTGTGGGACACATGGGGTGGTCAGACAAGCTGGGCCTGAGAGATGTGGACCTGGCTGGCCATTTGGAGTCTGGAGGGTCTGAGGAGCCCAGAGTGATTGGGGTTGGGGAGAAGAAGGACTGGACCTCCAATGTTGGGGGGAGGGGCAGAGATCTGGCTGGTGTCGGGGAGGTAGGGAGCCCCAGCCAGGCCAGAGAGAGCGGCGTGGGACAGACCGACTGGTCGGGTGTGGAGGCTGAAGAGTTCCTTAAATCAAGGGAGCGTGGGGTGGGACAAGCAGACTGGACACCAGACCTCAGCCTGAGGAGCATGGCCCCGGGGGCAGGCTGTAGGCCCAGAGAGCTTGGGGCAGGCCAGGTGGACTGGGGCAGCAGTCTGGGCCTAAGGAATTTGGAGGTGCCGTGTGACCTAGAGTCTGGAGGTTCTCGGGACCCACGGGGATGTGGAGTGGGCCAGATGGACTGGACCCAGGACTTGGGTCTCCGGGACATGGAGCTTTCGGGGCCCCCAAGTGAAGCCAGGGAGCATGGGGTGGGAGAGGTCAGCCAATGCCCAGAGCCAGGGCTCAGGGACCATAGCGCCTTGTCCCCAGGCCTGGAGGCCAGAGAGCTGGGGCCTGGAGGAACAAGTGGGCCAGAGACCCAGGGTGAAGGCCACTCCACACCCTCCCTGGAGACCCGTCCTGAAGATCCTGGGATGGAGACAGGAGAAGCCCCTGGCTTTGGAACCAGGTAAGGGAGCCCCATCCCTGGGGTGGGCCGGTGGAGGTGTGGCAGCTCTCTGAAACAGTGCAGCCTTTTTCAGGAGGGAAGAAACCGCTTTCCCCCAAGGACTTGTAGGGCTTGGAAAATTAAGATGGTTTGAACTGTGGATTACTAATTGTATGTTTTTTTAAGTGGAGTATGATATACATAGAGGTGGATTCTTGTTTTGAAGATGGTGATGTTTGAGGTGGTGTTTGTTGTCCACGCTTTAGGCTTTCTTGGTGGCTGTGTATCATGACTGTGCTGGAAAGGCGTGGGTCCCATCTTCGGGGTCGATGTCGTGCACAGCATCTGTCCCACAGGTCTCTTGGCCCAAAGCCGCGGGGCTTCCCGGGCTAGGAACATGGATGCTTTCACAGGCCTCGGCAGGAGGACTGGGCTCTGTCCACTTGGCCTGGGCCGCTCCAGGTTAGGAGTGGAGGACCGTGGCGCTTGTTGTTTCTTGCAGAGGTTAGGAACTTAGTGCTTCTTGCCTGCCCTGTCTTCAGGCCCAGAAGAGCAACAGTTTAAAAACCTGAAGGTAATAGGACTCCCCACCCCATGATCTTGGCCTCCGTGCACAGAGTGATTGAAAGGGAGCTTTCCAGACGAACAGACTAGTGGTTTTACGAGCCAACCACGGCCTGTCCCAGGGATTTTTATGTTCTGGAACCAGCTGAGGTGATCTCACACCTGGAAAGGGGGCTAGAAAGATGTTGCGTCTGTTCTGTTAACATTTCCTGTTGGTTGAGATTTGGTGTTATTCTCTTGACTGGATAGAAAGTTACAACTTTCAGAAGAAGCTAGAGCAGGCGCCTGGGTGGCTCAGTGGGTTAAGCCTCTGCCTTTGGCTCAGGTCATGATCTCAGGGTCCTGGGATCGAGCCCTGCATCGGGCTCTCTGCTCAGCAGGGAGCCTGCTTCCCCCTCTCTCTCTGCCTGCCTCTCTGCCTACTTGTGATCTCTCTCTGTCAAATAAATAAGATATTAAAAAAAAAAAAGCAGCAGCAGCTAGAGCTTCTCACTGGGCAGTCGAGGGAGAGGGGGAAGGGTCTAGAGGGAATGGTGGGGGGTATCAGCCAATGGGTTGGGAGAGGCATTGGGTGAGGAGAAGGGGCGAGAGAGAGGAAGGCGGGCAGAGCGCAGGGAGGTGCCGAACGCTGCGGGTTCACAGGACGGGGAGCCCGGAGGCTCCTGGGATCTTGGACGAGTTCCTGGACATCCCTGAGCCTCACTTTGTAACGTTAGCCTCAGGAAGCTTTCCCATTCCTAGTGCCCGGGACCCTGCTCTGCTGGGCCCACTGCTCCGCTGCCTCCCTTACCTCGTTGGCCTTCTCAGCTGCCCTGTGCTGTGGGAAGGGATTTTTGCCATCTCCAGTCTGCATGTAGACAAGGGGTGTGGCCTACTTACGGTCACAGAGCAGTGCTTTCTGGCTGCAGCGTCCTAAACGCTGTGTGGTGTGGTCACAGTGCTTGAGAGTCTCAGCACTGGGAGTGGGACCCGTTGGTCTGCCTTTCCCCTCTGCGTTGGGTGGCCCTTGAGAAGGAGAGAGCGGGAGTATCCTTCCCTTTGTTCAGGACCAGGGTGGGGGCTGCCAGGGGCCCGCTGGACTGGCTTGGGGAGGAAGAAGAAGTTAGGAGTAGAGGAGTCCTCAGCGTTCAGCCCGCTGAGCTTGTCTTGAGCCTGCCTTTAAGACGCTCTTGGTTTCTGTGTCGTCAGCCTGGGGAAGGCTCCGGACTCTGGCCACGTAGGAGACCTCGAGTGTTTGTGCATGAGCACGTGCTAGCAGGTGAAAGCACAGGACTAAGGAAACCTGTTGACCTTTCTCTGGGGCAAGGTTTACCAGGTTTATTTGACTAATATCCAAAGAGCTGGTGTTCTGGGCATCTGACTTAGGGAAATTCTACACCCTGGAAAATGGCTCTTGATAGGAAATTTTGGAGGTTCCCTTGGGGAAGTCCTTGAGGATAGCTCAGAGTAGTCTGGGTTTGGGTCCGTCTGCCAGGTTTGGGTCTCCTGATTCAGCCACCACCTCTGTGACCTTGGGCAACTTCCTTCTTTTTCTCAGGGACTCCTATTTCTTGTCTGTACCTTGGGAGTAATTTACTACCACTACTCACAGGGTTAAGAGTTGCGGACACACATAAAGCGTTAGTGTGGCACGTGGTGATCGCTGAAAAAAAAAATGTTTGCTACTCGTAATTGTATATGTTTGGCCAATTTGCATGGATCTGAGCTGTCCATAAAGTGAGGCCCATGGGGGCATTTTTGTCACATCTCTGTGTGGGACAAAGGTACCCCTGTGGCAGGCGGTCTTTGGCTGGAATGCTGTCCAGCATAGTTGTGATAAGGACAGCATGGGGGTGGGTGGGTCCTGGGGAGAGCTCAGGCCCCTTCTTTGTGTCTAGGGCCACCTTTTCCTCGTGGGAGTTGCTCTCTTGGTTCCCCTGAGAGCTCATGGACTGACCTCTCCTCTCTATGGCCTCCTGGTCATCTTCTACCTCTTCCCTGGGCCCCAGTGATGTGGAGACCTCTCAGTCATTTTGGGGTCTTTGTGGAATCTCCACAGAGGTCGAGGCCAGCCCCCTCATTTCATGGGTGGGGAAACTGAGGCCTAGGGAGGCAGTGTGTCTTGCACTGGTCCACAGCTGGCGATTACAGGCTCCTTTATGTTCCCTCGGGCCCCAGCCTCACTGTCATCTCTCCAGGCACATTTCCTGTGTTGCTTGGTCCAGGCCAGCTGCTGCCCCTTCAGGCACATCATTCCAGCTGTAGGCCTAAGCCTCCCTCATTTTGGGTCTTGGAGCCTTGAGTATGGGCAAGCTGATTGTGTGCACATCTGCTTTACACCCTTCCCCAGCCCTGTCCCTGGAATGGCGGTGGGGGTGGGGTGGGTTTGGCTCAAGTCCTGACCCTCAGGAGAGGGTCCAGATGGGTGAGGGGTGTAGATGGTGTAAGACAGGGCAGGTTCCCAGGCCAGGAACCTGTGTTGGGGATGATGATGATGATGATTTTTTAAGGGTTTTATTTATTTACTCGACAGACAGAGATCACAAGTAGGCAGAGAGAGGGGGAAGCAGGCTCCCCGCCAAGCAGAGAGCCCGATGCGGAGCTGAAGGCAGAGGCTTAACCCACTGAGCCACCCAGGCGCCCCAGTGAATATTTTTTTTAGTTAAATATATTTTTTATAACGGATTAAAAAGAAAAAAAAAGATTTATTTATTTAGAGAAAGAGTGTGTGTGGGCATGAGTGGGGGAGGGGCAGAGGGAGAGAGAAAATCCTCAAGCACACTCCCTGCTGAGTGTGGAACTGGACATGGGGCTCCATCGTAGGACCCCCAAGATCCTGACCTGAGCCAAAATTAAGAGTTGGACTCCACCGACTGAGCCACCCAGGTGCCCCGATTATCCTAAAAACTTACAAAAATGTAGCACGGTGCTAATGGGTGTGCTGGGCACACATTTCCAGCGTGTTGCCAACAGACCCAGTGAAGAATGGGTCTTTTATGGTCCCCATTTTGCCAGGGAAGGAGCTGAGGCTCAGAGTGGACAAGTACACAGAGCCCACATCTATGCCCGTGGCCGCACCCGGCGCAGGTTCCTGACTGGGCTGCTCTCCTGCTTCCCTGACGGGGAGGAAGTGAGGTTGTAGGTGTTCTGGGTGCTCAGAGGCAGGCAAGCTCTCCCGAGCCGGGGTTGAGCCCCACCAGCAGGGGCGATGCACGCCACATTCCCCAGTGCTCTTCCCACCCTCCCCTCGTTGTGGCCACCCCCGGGGCCCACTGAGCTCATCTGCTGCCCTCTGCCCACGTGGCTGGGAGCCCAGCTTGCTCCGGGTGTGGATCTTTCCATCCACCCATCCGCTGTTTCACATCCCCTTAAACTCTGCAGGCCAGCCCTCGGCATTGTGTCTGCCCCACCCCGGGGAGAGGCCGTGGGCTGGGTGGGGGTGCCGCCCCTGCCCCCTCCCTCCCGGCCTCCCTGATTTTAAGCTGCGGGGTGAGCTGGCGTTGGCCCCCATCCAGGGCTGCTCCGTTCGGCTGCCTTGCTGCCACCTCCGCCTCCTCCCTCCCTACCCAGAGCGCTTTCATTTCCATCTGTCAGCAGCTTGTGGAAGGACAGACTGACACATGTTCTCTCCTGCCCTCCCCCCTTCCGCCCGCTACTGACTCACCTGCCCGACTCCCCTCCCCTTCCAGTCCCTTTGGCAGCTCTCGAAGGCCTGGCTTCCGGGCCCTGGCCCTGCCAACCTTTCCCACGCCCTGCGCGACATCAGTGTGTGTGGGGGGGTTGGGGGTGGGGTGGGGGGTGCTCTGCTGTGCTGTGGGGGCAGGGTCGTACTGGGACCTTGAGGGAGGTGTGTGGTGAGTGTGTGCAGGGTGTGTCCCTACTTCAGGGGTGGCAGCCGGCCAACACACCGGCTCTCGGTGTGAGGCATGCGAGTAGTGTGTGTGCTGTGCCGTGTGTGTTCGTGTCGTGTTTGAGGGACCGGCAGGCAGGAGATGCACAGGCTGTGTTGAGGTGCAAGGTGATCCAGCCTCTCAGTGTGCAAACATTTACTTAGTCCTGTTCCTCCTGGCCAGGCCCCGGGTGCAGGTGCTGGGGGCACAAAGGCAAAAGGGGCCCGTTTTTGCCCTTGAGTTGCTCACAGACAGGCTCTGAGGCAGGGTCTGGTCCAGGTGGGAGCCCAGGGCGTGCAGGGCTGCAGAGGGGAGTGGGCCAGAGGGGAGCGGGCCAGCTTCCGAAGAGGAACTGAGCTGCAGGGAGAGTGAGTGGAGGGGCAGTGTGGGAGCTTTCCAGGCGCAGGAACAGCTTGTCCACACACAGGGCAGTCTGCGAAGGCCCGGCATGCTTGGGAGTCCCTGGCTCTTTCATGAGCCTGGGGCATGGGGAGGGCTGCTGTGGGGGCCGAAGGCTGAAGAGCTTGCGTGGCCAGATGGGCCAGTACCTGGCTCATCCCGGGGAGGGTGACCACCCGGGCAGGTGCCCCTAGAAGGGGACTGTTGATGGCAGCCCCCAGCAGTCCCGTAACAGTGTAGCAGTGTAGCAGTGGTAACAGTTGCTGTCAGTGATGGGTATGCGCTGGGGGCTGGACACTGGGCTTTGCGCTTTGGTTCCCATTCCATTTCCCAGCGACTCTAGAGTTAGAGGACCCCAAGGCTTTGGTAGGTGCAGGGACTCATCCAAAGCCTCAGTAAGTGGCGGGCCTGGGGTTTCAACCTGCCAGGCTGCCTACCTTGTTCCCTCTGTGCTGGGCTGTGCTGGGCCCTGACTGTGTCCTTCAGGAAGGAGTCTGGGAAGGCCTGGAAATGTGGGGGAGGGAAGGGGTGGGGAAAGCGGCGGGGGTGGGGGGCGCCATGGATACTGTGGATTGGGCTTTGCGGGAGAGAGATGGGGCTTCACGGGTGACCTTGTGCTCTGGCCGGTCTCCTTTGCAGTGCTGGTGGGTGCCCGGCCCGCTCCCCGCCCTCTGGCTCCCAGGGCCTGCTGGAGGAGATGCTGGCTGCCAGCAGCTCCAGGGCAGCAGCCCGTAGGGAGTCAGCAGCCTCGGGCCTCAGGGGCCTGTTGGAGGAGGAAGGAGCCACAGCAGGTGCTGACCAAGGGGAGCCCCCGGAGCCTAGCGGGGACCCACTGCCTTCCTGGAGGCCGCAGCCGGATGGTGAAGCCAGCCAGACAGAAGAGGTGGATGGCACCTGGAGTCCTTCAGGGGTCGGGCAGGGCGAGCAGGGCCCGACACGGCCCCCTCGGCGGCCCCCCCAAGGCCCTCCTCCCCGCTCTCCCAGTCAGGACTTCTCCTTCATTGAGGTCAGTGCAGGGAGAGCCCAGGCCAGTGGTTGGGCTGTTGGGGGCCCTGTGGGTGATGTAGTTGGAGCCTCTGCCCTCGGCCCTGAGCCGTGTCCATCGGGGGGCAGGAAGTGAGTCCTGTGAACAGGGTGCTCGGGGCAGCCCGCTGCTGTTGAGGGCTCCTGCAGGGTGGGGCAGGGCCACAGGACGGCAATGGCAGTGATGTTGCTGTTGTCCCGAGCAGGACACCGAGATCCTTGACAGTGCCATGTACCGGAGCCGTGCCAACCTGGGGCGCAAGCGAGGACACCGGGCCCCGGCCATCCGGCCCGGGGGCACCCTGGGCCTGTCCGAGGCAGCAGACTCAGATGCACGCCTGTTCCAGGACTCTACGGGTAGGGCCCCTGTGCTGTTGGGTGATGCCCATGGCGCTGTCTGGGGGCCATGCAGGGGAGGGCTGGTCGGGTTTGCTTTCTGTGCTGAGCCCCTTCTCCGGGCCCTTGCAGAGCCACGAGCTTCTCGGGTGCCGTCTTCAGACGAGGAGGTGGTGGAGGAGCCTCAGAACCGCCGGACGCGGATGTCCTTGGGCACCAAGGGGCTGAAAGTCAACCTCTTCCCTGGCCTGAGTCCATCAGCCCTAAAGGTAGCATCTGATCCTTCAGCCAGCACATCAGCCGCTAGCCACCTTGCGTCCAGCGTTTTTTTCTGTCTGTCCATCTCTCCACCCATCCCTCCATCGCAGGGGCCCTTCTTCCCATTCCTCCTGTCATTTCGCTCTCCACAGAGGGGCCTGCTGGCCTGTGCTGTGTGCTTAGTGGGATGGAAGGAGTAATAAGGCCTTGTGTCCTAGAACTTCATGTGGGGCGGAGGGCAGTGGGGGGTGGGGACACAAGCCATGTCTCTGATTAGCTCTGGTGGAGGCGGGGGAGGTGCTTAGGTGTCACTGGGGAGGTACAGATAAGGGCTAGGCCTGTTGGTGGGGGAGGGGAGATTATTTCCTAATGGTCATGTGGTGTGGGATGGGAGAGTATATTGGGGACGTTCTCATGTAACTATTTGATGTTGGCTTTGAGGCATATGTAGGAGTTGGCTGTGGATGGTGGGGTGATGACAGGGAGGTGTTCCTGGCAGGGGGAACAGAGCGAACAGACACAGGGCTGGGAATTCACCACTGGCTTTGTCCAGCCTAGGTAGTCTTAATTTAGTGTAGCAGAATCTACCTGAGCACCTGCTCTGTGCCGAGTGTGGCTCAACTCTTGGAGGCTTATCGTCAAGTGACTTCCCATCCATGTGGGTAAAAGGATTCCAGAGGGGTCTTTGCCGGATTCTGGGGATGGTGCACTCTTGGGAGAAGGCCTTGCCCTCTGGGAATCCTCCTGCTTGTTCCTCTGATGTCTCTCTGCGCTTGGGTTCGTCTCCTAGGCTAAGCTGCGCCCCCGGAACCGCTCGGCTGAGGAGGGGGAGCCTGCAGAGAGCAAGCCGAGCCAGAAGGAGCCCGCGGTGCAGCGTTCCAAGTCCTGCAAGGTCCCTGGGCTGGGGAAGCCCCTTGCGTTACCTCCTAAGCCAGAGAAATCCTCAGGGTAGGTGACCTCGACTGGCCTCCGTTGGGTGGGCCTCAATTAACTGTGTGAAGTTGGCACTTCTTCCGGTTGGAGGGTGGGTTTCCCTCCCCACCACTTCCCCACTTTGTTCACCTTTCCTAAGGTTTGCCTTGTGACCTTTGCCCTGTGTCATCTAGGTCAGAAGGATCATCACCCAACTGGCTACAAGCCCTGAAGCTGAAGAAGAAGAAGGTCTGAGAAGTCCTCGAGGTAAGAGCGGGTTCCTGGGCTGGGCTCTGGCCGGGGCTCACGGGTGAGCAGGGCCTGACCTGGAAGGTTCAGGAGACCCTGTACCACCTTCTAGGCCTTTTCTGTCCACCTTTCTCTCTGAGGCAGGCCAGTAGAGCTGAGCGCTAGGAACCGGTGGGTCCCTTGGCTCCCCTTAGGTTTTGTCCACAAAACAAGGTGTTGTCTGGGCTGGGATGGATGCGGAGGAGGGCTCCCATCTTGCCTTCCTCCCTGGGCTCAAGGACGGTCCCCAGGTGCTCCTGGCTCCACGGCTGGCCCGAGTGGGGTCAGCCAGTCCTTCTGGTCTGGGACCCCTTGAGGTACTAACCAGGCTCAAGGGCCCCAGGTGGGACCCTCCTACCCCTCAGCTCAGCTGGGGGAGCCGGCCTGGGAAGCTGAAGCTGAGGCGGGTCCTCTGTCTGCCGTGGTGTCCCCTCCTGACCTCTTCCCTCCCCTCCCCCTCGCAGGTCCTTCCCATCTGGCAGTCTCAGGCAGTGCCCATTCCTGTGGGGTCCCCGGCGAGGAGATGGCTGGAGCCCCACCAGGCCCCAGGCTGCAGCCTCTGTCCCCTTCCATGTCTGAGGAGCGTCTGGGGAGGCACATTTATGCACTTTGTATCCCCTCCCTTCCCAACGTTCCCCACCCCCCCCTTCCCTCCTGACCAGATTCAGGCATTCGTGGTTGAAGGTTTTGGTCCCTCCTCCCTTGCTCTCTTCACACCTCCCTCTCTGCTTCCTCCTCCAGCCTCCCTCGGGTTTTCTTTTGATACCAATTTATAGCATTTTTTATAAAAGCCTTTGATTTTTGTAATGGGCGGAGCCCTGCCCCAGCCCCAGCCCAGGCCTCCCTCCGTCCTGCCAGGTGCCCCACAGAGACCAGTTACATTTTGCCACTTGAAACAATAAAGTTTTTTGGGAATTGGTGCTGCCCAGGCTGTGGTGTGTGGTTCTGGTGCCCCGTCCCCCGTGCAAGGCCGTCGGGGGGAAGTGCTGGTGTTAGCTCTGGCCCAGCAGGAGCGCACTGTGACACCGAACACTTGCCTCCTTTGCACCCGGGGGTTCCGTGTCCCTGAGGAGGGCGTACTGGGGACAGGAGGCTGACTGCTGATTCAGACCAGCCCCAGATCCCACTAACTGAACACACAAAGGGTTATTTTCCATTCACGGCACGGTCCGGGGCGGGTTGCTGGTGGGCACGCTCCATGCCTTGCAGTCGTCAGAACCCAGCTTCTTGCCTGTGGAGGCTCAGCTCTCTGTAAGGGCCTTGGAGTCTTCCGAGGACCCGTGGGAGACCCTTCCCACAGGGACCTCGGGATGGGAGACTCTTCCATGGGCCAGGGTTCAACGGCCCCCGCCAACGGCAGGGGGGATGCATTGGGAAGTGCCGTTTAGCTGTGTGGCCTGGGAGCCCCGGGTGCTGGTGGGGAGTCAGCCCTTCTTGCCGGGGAGTTTGGCTTCTGTGATCTCTAAGGGCCCCTTCCCCATGCATTCTGGAATGTCCACTGGGCCCTGACATCCTCCTCGGCCTTCTCTGTCATCCTTGGTTCCCCTTGGTTCCCCAGGTCCCCCAACCCCCAACAGGTCCCCCTTTCCCTGATGCTTGCTGAGAGGAGAGGCTCCCGTGGGCCTCTCCTTGGTGGGGCCTGAGCTGAGTCACAGATCAGAGCTACATCTGAATTGGGAAATCGTTCCCTCCACTAGCATTTCTTAGCTCGCTATGTTACGTTACATTATATTATATTATTTTAGGGGGCATGGGGGCTATTGACCTAATTTGAGCACTTGACCAAAGCTGTGGACTCCCTAGAAAAATGCGTATATACACAGCAGCCTGGAATTCCCATCACAGACCCCCTAGAGCAGTGGTTCTTAACCTTCACCAGGCATCACAGTCTCCTGGGGTGCTTACTGAAAGGCACATTCCTGTGCCCACCTCCAGGCCTTCAATCCAGTGGTTGTGCCCAGGAATCTGCATTTTGAGAAGCTCTGTGAAGTAGAGGGGGCAGAAAGGTAGAGGGGCCCCAAGTCAGCACCGGGGTGCATCCCTGGTGGGTTGGTGCCGGGCAACCCCTGTGCCAGCCCTCCTGGGGCCCAGCAGAGCCGAGCTGGTGTGAACTTTTTCCTGTTCTCTCCCATTCTCTTTTCCCTTGTAGGAGTAGGACTGGCAGGAGCCCAAGCCAAATACTTAAGACTCATTAGTGGCACAAATGGAGCCTGGGGCTGTCCCAGTGCCCGGGCTCTGCTGGGAGGGAGAAGAGACGGGCCCGCTCCCAGGGAAGGCAGAGGCAGATCTGCTGTGTGGGTAGGGATGTCCCACACTCCCCGGCTGCCTGAGGAATGGTTCCCTTTGTCGGGAGCCCAAGAGAGAGAGCAACCCACTCAAGCTTTGAGCGTGAAGGCAGGTGTGTGACAAATACCACTACGGAGATCGTAACATTCTTGTGGTGGTGCCGTTTCTCAGGCCGTGCCTGGGGTCCTCGGGAGCGGCCTCAGAGGGGCAGGTGGTGGTGGTCTTTTGCCTGGATTTGGATTTTGGAAACAGCTGAAAATCACTTGGATGCTTGCGTTGGGGAATACTTTGGGCAATCAAGGAAGCTGATCAATTTTGGTCAAAGGTGGCCCTGAAGGCATTTTCTGAAGAGTTGAATGAGCTCTGGAAGAGTAACCAGAATAAATGTGCAGCCTTGTGGGCTGAAGGCAATAGCTCAGGGTGTTTATAAAGGAATCAAGCCTCTTTCTCAACCCTTTTCCTACATGTTATTGGAAAGCTGAGCTGTCCCCTCTCAGAGAACCTTGTCCCTCTCTCATTACCCTTAGAAATATCTCAACACCATCCCTCCCCTATTCCGGGCTCCTGAGGCTGTCACCAAGAGCCCGGCCATGTACGAACTGGATACCAGATGACGGAGGAAGCCTTTGGGAACTGAACAGGAGTGGATCCGAGGGAGTGGCCCCATATTCCCTGTGATCCAGGAGCTGAAATTGGTGTTCGGGGATTGGGCTGAGTCTGAGAACAAGCTGGCCTTTGCCCATGGTGCTGTTGGGGTCTGGGTGGTATGGCCCGTGTTGGGGGGGGCGGTCTTCTGAAGGGTTGCCGCCCACTTAGCTCTTCCTCCTTCCAGTGTCCTGTCCCCAGATGGGGTCCAGCCATCTACCATGGTCACTGCCTGTCCCAAGGGGACTGGAGGGAAACAGGCCAGTCTGATGGAGCAGTCATTCCTTGGCCGATGGCCCAGAGCAGGCTGAAGCTGGGGGACAGGATCTCTCTACCTCTAGCGTCTCACTGAGCCAGAAGCTTCAGCTCACCTGGGACGAGAACTTTGACCTTTGTACCAGCTGCCTGGCCCCCTCCCTTCCTCTGCCAGCAAGCGCTGATTGATCACAGACAGAAGAGTGCTGGCAGGGCTCAGAGGAACACCACCCTGCCCTGCAGAGGGCACTGGGCCAGGCCCTCGTGGCTAGAGCCTCCCGGGCACAGGATGATAAAGTGGGTTTTAATCGCTAAACGACTCTAATTATACTCTTATTTATGTAGCGCTCTGTCTCCAAAGGGCCAAACACCCGTTCATTCATTTTTTTGAAACAAAGTTTACTGAATTTTCTTCTGATGGCAAAAGCAGAATGTTCCTGGTGGGCCACCGAGAAAACATGGAGAAGTAAGACTCAGAAATCTGCCTGTAACATCGCCGCCCAGATGTACCACTAACGTTTTTTTTGGGAAAAGAATTCTTTTTATTTTAGGATAGATTCTGATTTACAGACATGTTGCTGAAATAGTACAGAGAGTTGCTCTAAGCCCACACCCAGTTTGCCCTAATTTTAATAGTTTACATTCGTATGGTACATTTGCTACGACTAACGAAGCAATATTGATGCATTATTATTTATTCAAGTTCACACTTCATTCACAGTCCTTAGCTTTTACCACGCATCCCCTTTTCTGTTCCAGGATCCCATCCCGGACGCCCCATTAACATTTAGCTGTCACATCTCTGTAGGCTCCCCTAGCCTGCAACCATTTCTCAGACCTTCCTTGTGTTTGATGACCTTGATGGTGTAGTTTGGTGACCTTGATCTGGTCTGGTAATTTGTAGCATGTCCTTCAATGTGAGAGTATCTGATGTTTTTCCTGTGATTAGAAAGGGATTTTAGGTTTTCGGGAGGGAGAAGTAAAGTGCCATTCTTATTCTATCGAAGGTGCATGCTCTCGGTATGACCTATCATTGGGTCATTTTTAAAAAAGATTTATATTAGAGTGAGAGCAGGGGAGGAGTAGAGACAGGGGAGAGAGTGAGAGGGAGGCTGTCTCCCTGCTGGGCGTGGAGCCCGATGAGGGGCCTGATCCCACAATCTGAGCAGAAATCAAGAGTAGGACGCTCCGACTGAGCCACCACCCAGGCGCCCCTATCATTTGTTCATTTTAGCCGTGCCCCGCCGGCCGAGGCAATGTCTGTCAGGGTTCTCTGCTATCAAGTTGTTCTGTTCCCCGTTCCATAATGTGCTCTTTGGAAGGAAGACCCTAGCTCTGGCATGTTCGCAGATATGCTTGCCGTCTCAACCTCTCCCCTCACCCCCAAAACAAAAGGCACAGTCCCAGTGGGCTAACTCCTGATCACTAGGGGTCTTGCCAGAAGCTGGGATCTGGGTACTAGCCTGACCCTTTTATTTTCATAATTTCTGGAACTCTTAGCATGGAGGCACCAATATACCCTTTTAAATGCGTCTGTGCCTTAGTTTCTCCATGAGGAATGACCTGTTGAGCACTTACTGTGCACCAGTCCCTGTGCTAAGTGCGTTCCATGCCTTGTGAGTCCACAGATGACCCAGTGATGGAGATGATGTAACTGTCTTTATGTTATGGATGAGAAAAAATGTTTGTGGAAGTGAGTTGCCCAGAGTCATGCAGCTTTGCAAGAGGCCAGAGTGGAATGAGACCCTTGGTCTGATCACTCCTGTGACTCAGCCCCCCAAACTGTGATTCCT